>NC_091821.1:299455391-300080391 GCF_038994185.2 Dermacentor albipictus
TCCTGTCCAGCTTGCTGAAAGCTATCCTGAGTGTTTCAAAAGCAAACGACCGCTGCTGGACAAGAAGTGCTTAAAGCAAGGGTGGCTATAACCACATATGCCACACGAAATGAAGAAGGCCACTGAGTATACAGGCGGTTTACTTCATATCCAACAAGCTTGGTTCTCCCTTTGCTAGTGAGTGAACTCAACTTGCCCCGAATACATGGCCAGTGACAAACTGTGTGCCACATGCTGTGTCCCCTGCAAAGCTGAAGATGTGTATGAGATCCTGACACCCTTCAGTGGCTTCTACACTGGGCAAACAGGCTACTGTAAAAACGACTGACTTTACTAATATGCTAATAACATGAAAACGGGCAGAAATTTGGCTATTCATTGGACCCAACTGCAGGTTCAAGCCACTCTTCCACCAGATGTGTGTTCACAGAAACTGGAGCTATGCAAGTGCAGATAAAGACAATGATGTTTGAAAGTAGTAGAGTTGAACTATATTCTGCACAAGCGGTGCTACCTGCAGCACTGGTACCTTATAGCCACAATTCATGGCTGCACCACAATGCAAAGGCGCTATTGAATTATTACCTTCTATTATATTTATGGTGGCCATATATTGCAATTACATATCATCGACATTGTGCACAATATGGTTAAATTTCAATTATGATAGCCATTCCTAATTTGAAATGCAACAAAAGAGCAAATATAGGCAACAAATTGCAATTCAAAGAGACAAAAGACAACCAGTGCACAGGATAAGTGACGGACTTCCTTTTATTGAAAAAGAAATGTGACATGTGTGATGCCACCAGCAGTGGGTAGCAATCTTTCAAGCTTGGGTGACAGAGGCAAAACTTAGCAAAATGCTACAATAACGCTGTAAAACGGCCTTGGACACAAGAAACGACATCATATCGTACAGAATGAGAGGGCAAGACTACATCTAACAACAGTCTATTGCACCACGTACTTGAAATGGTGTAAAAATTGTTGACATGCCCTATAAAGAAAAAGCAACAAACACAGAAAACACGCCTTAAAATGCAATTTGCTGAGTCTGAAACCAAGAAAAAAACAACCCGAAAAAGGTTTCGCTAAGTCTTTCAACGATTAAAATTGTCAAACTGTCTCATCACTTCTTAATGAACCTGCACAGCTGAAGAGGAAGGAAAGCCCAATAGCAGGGCTGCAGAAAATGTCGCCGAATAAATCATGATCGTAATCATGAACCAACCAGCCCAAATGCGTACTCTTTTGAATAAATATACTTTGCTTACCAACGATACCTGTGGTTTAGTTGTGGTCTGTGTATAAACGTTTATTGTTTATAATGGTTTAGCGGATAGGGAAAAAATTACCATAGGAGCACCAGGTGTATGCATAGTCTACGCACAAAAAGCCACTGCTTTCTTAATTTTTTTCTCTCTACTACTATTCATGAGTAAATAAGTGCCTTAATAGCACTGCTAACATCCTACTGCAAAACACAAAATCGGGCAGGTTGTGGCATAAAGAAAAATTGGAGGACGCTTAAGCTTCGCCTTCAAGAGTGGAACGCGGCAGCGCTCCCGTCGACCCGCCAAGGTGTGTAAGACAATGGGCTACGGCGCAGCGACTACGCGCCCCGCATCGGACGCGGTGAGCGTCGAGCAGCGCCGCGTTCGGCGCGGCAACGAAATGTGCGCCTGAGCAAGCGACGGACGCCCGAGTCTTAGAAACAGCTTGTTTCTAAGCCAACACCGCATTCACTAGAGACGCATTTGTACCGCTTTGAAGCATCGAGCTCGTGGCTGAGTGGTAACGCCTCCGTCTCACACTCCGGAGACCCTGGTTCGATTCCCACCCAGCCCATCTTGCAAGTTGCTTTTTATTCATGAAGTGCCTGCTGGGATTTATCGCTCATGGCCAACGCCGACGACGCGTACACCGACGCCGACGACACCGGCTTTTCTGCGACACGAGCTCCTTAACGCTGTCGCGTTAAAATTGCAGTTTCACTCATAATGTGAAACAATGATGCAGTAGCTGGTGAAATATGCAGTGTTTGTTGAAGTGTGAACCCTTGCCAATGCAAGTCGGTAATCTCCTTAAAAGAGTAAAATAAGTAAGAGTCGTATTTATTTGTGGGAGTTGTGCCTCCCAGTGTTGAAGTGGAAAGACTTGGTTTTCTTCCTCCTCTTTCATATCCGGACTTGGCCACTGATCTACACCAAAACACCCCTTTAGCTTCTAACTGCTGAATTCGTTTTGGTTTTCTCAAATCTGTATTTGGGCTACCCATTGCTAAGTCTCGCGCTTTGCTTGAGGAAAACTAGACACCAACAGCTCCGTCCAGTAAATCTGAGAAGCCAAGCACTAGAAGAAGATTAATGAAGCAGATGCACCCAATCATTGTCATCACATATAAGAAGAACATTTAACATAGGACTGCATTCACAAGTGGGAAGGTGATGTGTAAGAACTTGGAAGGTGTGGATGCCAGCTCTATATACAGTATGCAGACATTAAGCAGGTGTTAGCCAATCATGGCACCTGTTGGCTAGATCACGTTCTCCGGGATCAGTATTCACCACGACTGTACCTTCAGCGGGAGTGGCTGAAATGTAGAATTGTGGACTGCCACTCTTTTGATCGTATGCTTGAATCCTCGCAGCACAATGAGAACTTTATTTGCAATATTCTGGCGAGAAATTTGGGAATTCCAGTGACAACACCGGTAGACATCAGAACAACCAGGGGAGTTAGCCCATAGCAGCTATTGCTGTAAAAAAGAAGACTGGCATAAGCACAAGAATTGAGATGGGCATACTACATGCCTTTGTTGTGGTAGTGGTCCACAACTTTGGTGCTACAGTTAATGATCTCTACTGTCAATGGACATAATAAGAGTCTTTTAATTATACACTCGCGCACCCGCCGCCTCTCAGGTCGGCTAAGTGGACATACTATGCTGGATGATAGCAGCCCCCTCCCACTTTTAGTACGCTTCTCCGCGTAACTAAAGTGTACTGCGGCGAAGAAGCCGTACATTTGTATTGAGTGAATAAACAAATAAATGGTTTTTACAACAGTACAGAAACAAACGCGCAGCATGCATCATTCTACCACACGAAAGAGCGTCGCAACATACGGTAGCTGATTCACACAGGCCGTGTAGCCCACTTATCAGTCGTAAAGGGTATTATGCGTAATTCAAAATTTCAGACACACATGTGTTTATGTTTACGTTCGCACCCCTTGCGTAATCAGAGCCCCAGAACTTCCACAATAGAAAGTAATTTACAACACACAAACGCAAAGAACACAGACATATGTCTCGTTTTCAACTCGACCGCCATGCAAATGACATATAGCGCGGAAAACGTGAACATGCTGTGTGTTAGTGTCGTAAACTTCATACTAAGCAAGGAGCTAGCACACCACAATCACGCGACAGCCGCTAATGAGACCAAGACGGGAACACATGTCTGTAAACGCGCAAACGGAGCCCCTAAGCCACTCTGCTCCTCCGCCACCCCCGCTGCACGGCTGCACCACTCGTTTCATGCACAGTACAGCAAACACACATTCAGCGCTGAACAGTGGGCAGTCGACGCAGTTGCATTTACATGACTTGCAGCGAACAGCACACCCCTCGATGTCCGTTAAGCAAAGTCTGACACGGCGACACCACATCGCGGTTCGCAGAACTTCGCTGCCGAGGCGCTAGGCCACTTCGATATTTCAACTGTCACCACCGCCGGGTTCTCAAGAAAGCACGAGTCACACAATGCAGATTCTGTACTGCCAGAGCTCACCGAGGCCAAAGCCGCACTGCCGCATCGCCACTACTCACGGCTTTCCGCCAAGAAACACAGAACCTACAACCAGCACACAAGCAATGCACGTACAATCACATGAGAAATGTTGAACAACGCGCGGTCCAGAGAACGATCACGCCGAGGACGAACACGCCACGGCGTCGCTTACCCCCCCCCCCCCCCCCCCCGGGTGTAGTCGAGGAAGGCGAGGATAGCGCCAATTTTCGGGTGTCTTCCGGCGTATAGGACCCCCCCCCCCCCTACTGGCCCCGGGCCCACGGCCCCCCGGACCCCCTGTTGCTACGCCACTGCTTGCGCGCGCTTATTTCTGCAAGCGAGGATGTGCCTTAATCAACCTCGGCGTGTATAAGGAACATCACGGCGACTGTGAAAACGCGCTCGGAGTGTCAACAATTGCTATGGCAATAAAACATTGAAATTGTAACTCGAAAATTCTGTCTTCTGAAGGACTGAAAACAGATCTCCCATACACGCGTTTGTAGAAGGAATTCTGCCAGCGTCTAGCGTGGTCTGGCTGAGAGCCTGCGTTGTGGCCATCTCTGTGTACGTAGCGAACCATCGCGTCATATGACGCCAACTTGTTTTGAAAACGTGCAGTCGTCCGTGTAATTTTGCTTTTAAACTGCAGGAAATTATGCCCGGGAATGGGGGATTGCTTGGGAATCCTATGTTTTCCTCATAGTTTATGGCATTGTTTGGTATGAGTCGGGTACTTTCTACGCAATGTGTGTGAAAGTAATTGCCTTTGTTTGTAATGCCGCCCATTCACCACTTTCGCAAGTTTCGCCTCTATAGGCAGTATTCCTTTGAAATATAAATACCAGTATGGCACATGCTTGTAATTCACGTTCTTCAGCTTATGCCGACCGGTGCACCTTCGTACGGAAGCTACTGCGGCTTACCTGGTGTCACAACGTTGGATGAATGCACAAAAATCCAGGAAGAAGCGTTTATATATAGCAAAATAAATATTTCTTCATATCCCAAAGCGTCCTGCATCTGCTTACTGAAACTGCACGTAGCACAGATTCGATGGAGGCTTGTAAATACCGTTCGCAACCATTTTTACTAAATAATAAGACAATCACAATTACAGTGGTAATAATATATCTATGGTTCGCAGCTACAAATACTTAGGCCTCATAATTTCATGCGACCTTAGTTGGAACAAACACATGTCCTATATTAGAAAACAGTAATCCGCTAGCTTGGTTACTTGCCAAGGTTGCTACGACAGTCCGCACAAAAAATCGGTCATTTAGCGTACAAAACGTATATTAGACCAATTCTTGAGTACGTTTCAACGATATGGGACCCGTAGTCACTGAATAACATTACACAATCAGAAACCATTCAAAGAAAGTCTGTTAGATTCATATTTAAGTGTTCTTGCTGCCAAGTATCTCCGACTGTTCTTATTAACAAAGCAAACCTGTAGACATTAAAATTAAGGCGATATAGGGACCGACTGAAATACATATATTTACTTTATCATTATATGCTGAGGATAGACAAGGATATGTCCATTACTTCAGTTACCATGCGTGCAACACGATCACTCCTCCGAAAAGATTAAAGGAATTTGCATGAAAAACAGACGTATTTCAAAACTCGCTTTTTCCTCGGACGATAAGTGAGTGGAATGGATCGCCCAGTAATTCTGCAGCATGCTGAACAGCACTTAGACGAAATGTTTCTTTTTTTTGTGACGTTATACCCAAGTCCTTTGCTAAATTGCTTGTCATTATTCTTTGTAGATTTTTGCTCCTCATCAACCCAAGCATGCGTGATGTCTTTTAGCATACCAGTATGAGTACGATTCCTTTTCTACTCCTTGTTACCAATACCGCGTTGTTATAAATACGCTTTGTACAGCTCGTGCGTATCAAGCAATATCTGTCTAGTGCAATGTATTCATTTCTTGTAATGCTTTTTTCTTGCTGTTCATCTTTTAGTTCATCTGTACATCGGACTGCCCACTCCAGCCCCAGGTCCAAGACTGAGGCCGGCAGTACGTGGTAAATAAATAAATAAATAAATAAATAAATAATTCCACGCCATGACCGCGCGCGGTTGAGCAGTAAAAAAAAAACATACCGGGCCGATTAGTGGAGCCGGCGTGACGCGTTCCAGCTAGCGTTCAATATGTGAGCGCCCAAAACCGAAACACGAAGTGTGGTTCAGATATTAATGCCAGCGACTTGGTCCGCTACAGCCGATTCGGCCGCTGGGCTCTATGGAAATGTCCGCTCTTGTTTTGCGTCTCTCTACATGGTGATATAGTATCCCTCTTGTTGAAACTACGTCGTTGCCTACCTGCTTATGATAGGCGACATTATTGCCTAATGGTGTCAACCTTTCCAGCGCAACACCATCGCAAACCGTCAGCAGCATACGTCTTACCGAGGTCTCTTAATATTCCACTCAAAATAATGACTCTGTTGAGCAGATCTCAATACTGATACTGATTATAATCAGTATCAATATTGAGATCTGCTCAACAGAATCATTAGGTAACGTTAATCACTAATCATTAATCACTAGTTAACCTTATAAGGTTACCTAGCTGCCTTACTAATCAGTGTTATAAATGTTATGCTTAATTTCTACAACTGTTGGACAGAAGCTAGCACGTTAGCTTAGTTCTGTATGTTACCGCGTATGCGGAACATAACTGTTCTTTATGCATTTACATTGCTTGTATGGACCGATCTAAGGAAGCCTCAAGAAATGAACCTGCATCATTCTTGTCTCGAAATATTTTTCGAAGTTGCTGTTCTGTCGTTTGTGCGTACGATGAAACTCTTTGTATTACGTGTGACCCGCCGACCCCGGGCGGTTTTTAAGCTGCAGAAAGCACCGTTCTGCTGAGCGCCCACTCTTTGTGATACTTAAACTCTGTTGCAGTGGAAAAGCTGTATTTGTATAAGTGACGGTATTACTGGTGCTGATGACGATGATTACGTAGACGGGTTAAAGAGGAACTCCGGCTATTTCTTGATGTCAAAGGCTGTCGATGAAATTCGCTGGGTATGTTCCTCTCAGCACTTCCGTCATGTCCTCAAAAAAGCAGGTTTGTGAGTTGCACAGATGCTTTAGAAATGAATTTAATTAATAACCTGGAAAACCCTAGCTAACCTCCTCCTCAGGTATAGGCCACATTGTGTATGACGTCCGGAGTGTTCCATGCAGAGCATGCCGGGATCATGCAGACGACAGCGCGAAAGCTTCGAGGAGTCGACCATCGGGAGCTAGGACACGGCGTGAGAAGCTGCTGTCGCGAGAAATTGCGTTCCCTGTGGACAGGCAAATGATGGGGGGTGGCAAACAGTGTTGCTTCGTTGGCTGCACGAAATTCAGCGATCACCATCCCCGCATACAGTATGAGCCGATGCCGATCGCGTTCAGCCGGGGTTAAGCCTATATGTCACAGTCGCGGAGTTCGTCGTCAACTGCAAGTGGACCTGAGCGACTGACCTGAAGCTGATTAAGCCACCAGGATGAACTACTGCGGCTCAGTTTTGCCCATACTGATTTGAATTAAACCATTCCCTATTTTGTACAGTGCACGCACAAAAAGCGAGGACCGGCGACACGGAGCACTGTCGACATCGGTACGCTGCCGTTTTCTACGGAAAGCTGGCAGCCGCACTCGCCGGCACTTTCCAAAATTAAATGCGGCTACGAACATGGGTGCATTTTTACACATTGTCATGCCAACTCATTATTTAGCTTCCGAGGTGCAATGCTTGCCTCGTATCCAAAATCAGCAGCAAGCTTCGAAACAGCCTCTTCGGCCAGCCTCTTCGAAACAGCAGCGTAAACAACCACTTCGTTCAGCTGCCAACGGTGCCAATACTGGCATCTGCGCTTCCGCGAGAAACCAACGCGTTCTCTAAATGAACAATCATGCGCGCAGAGTCATCTGTGTCTACTTCGCGAAACATATTGTGTGCATGAAGAGAATACGAAGAATGATAAGTAGGCAGCATAACAACGATCCCTTACTACGGTCTCCCGCTTACTGTTTTCGAAGGCGCGTGGTCGCTCACATCAGTGCGATTCAGAGGGATGCAACGGTGCTTACATGCACAAAATCTGCCTGTTTGATATATTCTGACATCATTTGATGTCAGGGATAAGCGGCTACTATTATATCTCAAGCGAACGGCGAGTGGAACAAATGCACCGTTCGGCGCTTTGTACTGTCAGCGGCGTCCTTGCGGGATACAAATGCGGAAAGTCGTGCATCTTACGGTGAGCATGCGAAGCGTTTCCATGAGAAGGGGTAAAACACCTAAAATAGTAAGCAGCACGTATAATATCAGTGGTTAGGGCTACCCTTGGTCTTCATGTTGCAGCACGATATGTAGCGCATGGAGGCTGGCTCTCGTGGTGGCGCGTCGAATGCGAACGCCGATTCGCGGCCATTGAATGCGTCAGAATCATATTTGACAGAGCCCAAGAGCTGATACAGCTGGCGTTGCCACCCGAAGGTCCGGCGCGGTCGCGAATCAGCTGGGCGTCCGCTCTTCGCTGGTTTCGTTCGCCCAGCGGGCGAGACCGGCATGCCGCCTTCTCCAGTGGGGACAGTCGTGACGTCACAGGAATGCGTTCGCTCGGTTGCTTCGTGAGCTTTCGGTTTCGTTCTTGCGCTTCTTTGCTTATGTAGATTTACTTTCGAATTTGCGGGACCATTCTACTGCCAGACGCATGACACCGGGGTCTCAGGAACCTAATTAAATATTGCGTTGCCTTGACATGGTGAGAAAATCGCGGAGTCGCCCTTCAAGCTAAGCATTCACTCGCAACCACGCGCACCGTAATTTGAGAATAAAATCATCGCATAGCTGCTAAGACTCCAATCGCACAGAATGCCCACGCGTACGACTGTCCTATGTCGGTAAAGCAATGAAGGAAAAGACACGTGAGACTGGCTTGGGAACCAGTCTTGTTCGTGCTTTCTCGGAGCGTCCTGCACTCTTCTTTCGTTTTCATGCTCGGCGTCTCACTAACGCGTAGTTTCAGTTCGTTTGGTTTTCCTACGCCGCGAGCAATGCGCAACAGCCACTGATGGGAACTGTGTCCGCAAAGCCTCGACTGCCCATCTTCCTCCAGCGCTGTCAATGATTTGTTTACAGTTCGCGCAGCCAGGCCTCAGAAGGAAAGCGGGTCTGGCTTTCATCACGCGCCCCGGACAACAGTCGAAATAGCTTCAGCAGCCCTTGAACCGGGGAACGACGCAGGAAGCCGGGGGAGCATTTTTTTCTGTTACTTTTTTTTGTCAGGATTGTTTGTTCTACTCTTGAGCTTTTTGATTTCCTTTTCTCAGTCTATTTCAGAGCCTTACCACGTTGTCGGTGGCATCGCAATCTCTTCATCTTTATTTGCACCCGTCTTTCACTCTATGCATACCAGTGCTACGTTTTCAGACTTCGTGTTCTCTTACATGACAAAGGACTCGGATAATCACAAGTTTGAACTAACCGTCTACAAATATCCTGGCTGTTTTATTTGGCGGTGCCCAGCATCCTTCCTTCCAGATTATATTTATTTTCCGGAGAAATTCGATATTGTCGGAGATTCCGCGAGACAAGCACAATTGGCACAATTCCCATGAAACCCACTAACCGATGGCCAAGTGGATGCGTTCTGGCGAATCCTCGTGCACGCGGGAATCGAATGGTTGTTCCAAAACTAACAACCCCAGGAATATGCGCGATGCGAATGCCACAGGATAAATAGAAGCTACGGTATCCAGGTGGAGCAGCTTTCCTGATACGCTGTGGCTAAAGGTACTTTCGACGTATCCCTTCAAATTTCTTTTTCTTTTTTGTTACAGGTACGTTAGACGGATCCGGTAGTGTTCCGTTTGATGGAAGTACTGGAAGCTGGAAATACGTCCGACGGATTTCGCAGGTTACTACATCATGTTTCCCGTTAGGATATGTCAGGCCATAAGCACTCTGAACAGCTAAACGCATGCTTCCCTCATTCTGCGTGTGTTGCAGTGCAGCGTGCTTGAGTCGGCGCAGACGGACGCCCTTGCACTGCTGCGACAAGTGCCGTACATCTGCTTCCACAGCGTTGATGCACGCTTCTGTTGCAAGAAAAACTCATTATATTCGGTGCTCCTCGTTGTGATACTACGAAAACATGTGCTTCTCGCAAATAGATTAATGATACAATTACGCCCCGCTACTTATACACAGAGACAGAGAAACCCGGTGGAAAAGATACACTTAATGGTGCAAATGCGTCGGTGTCGCAGTATTTCGCAATTGCGAGGATGTCGAGGTCGAAACTGTGATTTACAAATTAACAGAAACGTTAGCGATCCGAAGCAGAGATGCGCAGCTCTTTTCCAAACAGTTAGCTCCGCTGACCGCTCTTCAAGTAGAATAGAACAGATTTTTATTCGTCACTTGAGTTTTTGTTCGTGAACCATTTAATTTTTCGCACAAAGCAGTTATTTCTTGACCCTTCTTAAGGAGAGTGCTTTAACCATACCGCCATGCAGGCCACTAATAAAAATTTAAAGATGTGTTGTGGGAGTTACGGCATCATATGAGATATTGTGGTTCTGCATATTATTATATATGTTTGAACGCATTTTCTGCCATGCCCATGTATGAATATTTGTACTTTGTTGTTTAATCTGCTCAGAGTATAGTGAATGCAGTATAGAGGCGATTCTGTTAAAATCTGGCGGGAAATACACATAAAGCAACTCACTTAATTCGACGGTATAATTCATACGAAACGCGGCTGAGGGCTCGTTTTTCTAACGAATGACGCAGTGGCTGTTTGTGTTCAATACGTCACAGATTTGAGATTAAAGTAAAACGTAGGTAAAGCGCGCAGGAGCTTGCTTTAGTAAGATGAAATAAAAAATTATGCTGCAGGAACCTGAAGATAAACGACTGCAAGTGAGTCGTTTCCTTAGCGTTGCAATAAAACCTCCTGATTGCCGCTCTGCGCACGCAGAACAGAGGTGCACATACTCGGTCAGCATACGAGGGTTAGTTACATAAGAGACTTCACTGGTACTTTCGTATAATCTTTGTACAGCCGTTCCCGTCACTGGCTGTTCTGTAGGGGAGAGGCTGAACATAAAACTAAGTTCATTAATGGATTATGTACGCGTTGCTTCAAGTTCCGCAAAGCCGCCTCGTTTAAAAAGCAGCGCTGGGTGAAAGCCGTCATCTTGAATTCGATCGACACTAAGGAAAAAATCGTGCAACTTGCATGCGCTGGAGCAAGCGGCGCGTTAAATTTGCATGCGGGAGCGCGCGATTATTCCTCCAGGAATGAGCCTTTTCTGGCTGATGGTGAATTCGTACCAAGTTCGGCTCGATACAGGTGCCAGACGACGCGGAAGCGGAGAGCCGCTTCAAGGGACTCCGTAATCAATTCCGATCCTTTCGGCCCCTGTGAGCGCTGCAGACCTTTCTCGTGCAGCCGCACTCAGCACCTTGGATAACAAGCTGTCGACAGAGGCGACGGTGAAAAATCAGTGAACAATGTTTTCAGAAAATACCGAGCTTGAGAGAAAGCGAAGAGCGCAGGGCGTCTGTGTGTGGTGTGCGAAAGAAAAAGGAAAAACGGGCGGGCTGGTGTGCCCAGAGCAGCGCAACTTACGGTATTCTTTCGCCAGCATCTTCAAGCTTCATTGTCATATGGTTGCGAAAGTATGGACTCAGTAATTGCCTTACTTAAAATGCTTTTATTTAAGAAATCTTCCTTTGTAAGGGTCTCTTTAAGATATTTCTTCGTCTTTGACTGAGTTAGAGTAGTAGCTTTTTTTGACAAAGCGGATCTACATCGTTCTAACGATAGAGGATTCATGGCCATTTCATCTGCGCCCTGTGTGTTATCATTGAACATGCGCATTGGCTCTGGTTGACATCGACGGATGGACCTACAATTTGGGCATCTTGGCACATAAAATTCGCTGTTACTTCTTCATATGGAGGAAGTGGATAGTCAGTTGTTTGAGAAGTTATACCAACTGCTGTTGTTCCGAATATCTGCGCTATATCGCTAGTTAGAATTTGTCTCAAGGACTCGCAAATGTTTCCAAATAGGTGCTGCATGAATTTTTCCATTGCCCTTTCGACAGCATCAGCAATAGAAAGTGAAAGAGACGCATCCGTTGCCGCCGCCTGGCGGGCTGTGACGTCGGCGAATCCCTGTGTCCTAGCATAAATTTCAGTTACGGCTTCTCTACGGGAGCAGCGCCTTCGTTCCACGATTTCCAGGATTTGAATTTCCCGTCCCTTTGCTGAGCAATTAGAATAATCAGCAGAGTGTGCGTCATTGCAGGGGCAGCACCTTTCTTCCTTGCTTTTGCACTCGCTGGAATTGTGCTCTTCACCACAAATTCGGCACCTGGGAGCAGATCTACATCATTTCAAGGTATGACCATAAGGCCAGCACTTCACACACTGGAGGTGCGCCAAATAGAGGCGTTGGACGACGAAAGTCCAAGAGAAGAGCACCAGTCCATCCAGCGGCCACGTTCTAAGCGGTGTTCATGGTGCCGAGCTGCTGCAGTAATGCGGTGGGCCTCTAACCAAAGGGTATTTCATGCAGGGTCACGTTCTGATGCAAGTCTTCAAACACATCACTACATTTCTCGAGCAAGAACATATATTAATACCTCAACAACACGGCTTTAGAAGTGGCCTCTCAACAGTAACACAACTAACCGAAGTGGTCCATGACCTTGCGCTCAGCCTAAACAACCGAAGCCAGACAGACATGATCCTCCTCGACTTCAGTAAAGCGTTTGATTGTGTAAGCCATGTAAAATTAGTTGCAAAACTGGAGGCTGCAATCGGAGGTGGTCAGATTACTGCATGGATAAAAAACTTCTTATCACATCGAACGCAATATGTTATTATAGATAACACCCCTTCCAGGTCTGTAGCTGTCACCTCCGGTGTTCCCCAAGGGTCAGTACTGGACCCATTGCTATTTTTGATCTTTATTAACGACATTGCTGCTAACATTGAATGTGACATTAAGCTCTTCGCGGACGATTGTATTATTTATAAAGAAATTCTCAGTTACGCAGACCACTTATTATTAAACAAAGCACTCGATTTGGTGTGCAATTCGTGTAAAGAGTGGCAAATGTCAATTAACACCACTAAATCTGTATGCATGTCCTTTACAACAAAAAAGAAGCCTTCAGAATTTTCTTACGCCCTCGGTGGCACTTGCCTGAATAAAGTAAATAACCACAAATACCTAGGTTTGACATTCTCTTCTACCCTTTCTTGGAACTTACATATTGATAATATTACCTCAGTCGCATTACGCAAGCTTTTTTTTCCTTAGACGATGTTTACGCCTTGCACCGAAACACACCAGACTACTAGCCTATACAACTTTTGTTCGCCCCGTTTTAGAATACGCTAACATCATCTGGTTTCCACACACATCAACTAACATATCAAAACTAGAAAAGGTGCAAAGAAAAGCTGTGAGGTTCATTTTTAACAAATACAGTCCCTATGACTCCCGTACAAGCCTCTTAGCTGATGCAGGTCTTAAAACACTATCTGTTAGGGCCAAACACGCCCGCTTAAAATTCATCTACCAACTAATGCACGACAGTTATAAGATAGACCGAACTAAGTACGTTACTTTGTCTACATCACGCCTGTCGCGAAAAAACATCACCCATTTACACTAAACCAGTACAGTATTCGCAATGAACCCGCCGCGGTTGCTCAGTGGCTATGGTGTTAGGCTGCTGAGAACGAGGTCGCGGGATCGAATCCCGGCCACGGCGGCCGCATTTCGATGGGGGCGGAATGCGAAAACACCCGTGTACTTAGATTTAGGTGCACGTTAAAGAACCCCAGGTGGTCGAAATTTCCGGAGTCCCCCACTACGGCGTGCCTCATAATCAGAAAGTGGTTTTGGCACGTAAAACCCCATACCTATTCGCAATGACACGTTCAAGTTTTCACTTTTCCCACGTGCGATCAGAGAATGGAATCTCCTCCACTCAGACATAGTTTCCTCTGCGTCGCTTTCATCGTTGATCAACCTACTGGAGACATCAAACAGAGAAGACGCCACTTAACACACCCACATATCTTAATCTTAACCCACATATCTGTAATACTTATTTCTGTGCGTGGAATTTATTCATTTCAAACCCCAAACTCGCCGCTTCTGCGCGGTTGTCTGTTGGCTGTATAAGTTCTCTGATCTTACAAGTGTCATTCATTCGCTATATTTTATATAAATTCTAGTAATACAATATTCTTATATTGTTATACTAACGACATTGTTATATTGTCATGGCCATATTGTTATACCAACCAGAAGTATTGTACTAATGGTGATTTCTGCAGTAGTTAAGGAAGCGTTTTTCCTTTTTTTTCCTTTATGTACCATGTAACATGACCTGTTTGTTTCTTTCTGTAAAATTGTGCCCACCTGCTTTGGTCTCAACTGAGACTGGCAGTATTACAAATAAAATAAATAAAGTTCTGATTGGCGGCGCGACGCCCAGAGACGCAGAAGTTGTAAATCAGGAGCGGTTCGCAATTCATCAACCCACGACATACGTGTTGCCTCAACTAATGCAGCCTTAAGACAATAGGACGAGCCCCGCATGGAGTTGAATACAGTGCTTTCTGATACCGCCCTGTATCGATCCCAGTCCACTACTTGTCATAGTCGGCGGAGGTGGACTGTTCGGCCCGAAAATAAGCAAAGGTGAATCAGATGATGGTCGCTACCCCATCAGTCAGGTTCACATGACCCCGAAACGGTTGTCCTTCCTAGCCACCAAGATAAATCCGGTGAGTGTGGCGGCACACGAGGTTGGTCCCGCCGACAACTAGGCACTGACACATTATTAAGCAAAGTGAATTGGCCATCCATAAATGTGTCTAGCACACACGTACCACGCGCACTGGAAATAGCATATCCCCATGTAATGGGGGGCGCGTTAAAATCTCCTACAACCTTAATGGGGCAACTGGGATGTTTCTGTCGTAGGTGCGCCAACCAGCCGAGACAAAACCGAGCCGCACAACGGCTGTAGGGGCGGGCACAGTACGAAACGATGACAGCGTCCGTGCGTTAGATGAGCCAATATGGCCACGACTTTTTTCCGTAAAGTACATCACCGTGAAAGATCAACGCGGGTCTGATGAAAAGTGCATCTTACATAAGCTGCAGCCTTTCCTGGAGGGGCATTGGGCGTAGCACTCCTGCGATCCAACATTCAAGACGATGAGTATGCCAAGAGAGAGAGAGAGAATGAAAAGGAAAGGCAGGGAGGTTAACCAGATATGAGTCTCCGGTTTGCTACCCTGCACTGGGGATGGGGGTAGGGGTTAGAAAGATGGCAGAGGAAAACGCAAAAAAAAGGAAAAAAATGGCTGTGGCTTAGGTATGGTTAAGCCCAGGATGCGAAGCATACTAGCCTTTATTTTAGTTGTTGAACCACTGTTTAGCCTGGTGAACTGCTGTTGCTTGGCTATATTTGGTTCGGCTAGACGAAGAAACAACTCATGCATTACTTCTTCGCCTTCAAGAGTGGAACGCGACAGCGTTCCCGTCGACCCGCCAAGGGGTGTAAGACAATGGGCTACAGGGCAGCGACTACGCGCCCCGCATTGGACGCGGTGAGCGTCGAGCAAAGCAGCGTCCGGCGCGGCAACGAAATGTGCGCCTGAGCAAGAGACGCACGCCTTAGAAACAGCGCGTTTCTAAGGCAACACCGCATTCACTAGAGGCGCTTTTGTACCGCTTTGAAGCGTTGTACTCGTGGCTCAGTGGTAGCGTCTCCGTCCCACACTCCGGAGACCCTGGTTCGATTCCCACCCAGCCCGTCTTGCAAGAGTTGAGCCAAAGCCACTTCTCCTCTGTCGTGACGTCACGGTGTCACGTGATTTCATGGTCACCGCCGCGCCTGAGGAGCTGGGTTGAGCCCTCGTAATATGCTTCGCATAAAAAAGACACGCACACATGGAGGCGCACACACAAATGGCGTTCCAGTTAAAGTCGTTCCCACAGGCCGGTAGATCGTAAAAAGCGCAATAGCGCTTGCACGGCCTTCTTCTGTGACGATAGGTCCTTTCGATGTTGTAGAATTAATTTTTCGGATGGCGGTTGGTCATCCAGTTGGTCAAGTGCGTGGCGAAGGCGTGCCCTCTGGGAACTGTACTGCGGGCAGGCACACAAGATATGGCCATTTGATTCTTCAAGGCCGCAGTGGTCACAGGTTGGGCTGTCGGTCATCCCTATGCGGAATGCATAGGCTTTAGTAAAGGCAACGCCCAACCAAAGTCGATATAAAAGCGTGGCGTCTCTACGGCGAAGCTGTGATGGCGCTCGAAGACTTGGTGTGGGATCAAGTGAGTACAGTCGCGTGTTTCTTAAATGTGGCTCATTCCATTGCGGCGCGGTGCACTGCCGAGCAAGTAGGCGGAGCTTCCGTGCTGCGTCAGTTCTAGAAAGAGGAATTGGGACGTGGCGCTCCTCAGTATGGGCTGAGCGGGCAGCGTGATCCGCCCGTTCATTGCCGATAATCCCGCAATGACTTGGAAGCCACTGAAAGGTTGTTTCGTGGCCTGCATCACTTGTATGTTGTAACATTTATGTAATATGGAATATTAGCTGTTCGTGCGGTCCGCGTCGTAAAGGTGACAGTAGAGACGACAATGCTGAAATGGGTGGCAGGCCGTTCGATTATTGAAGCAGCAGAGCCTAAACACGCAGCTTCCCATATCTGAGACGCTGACTCAGTTCTCCGACCTTCCCCGTGATGCCGCGACAGTTCCAATGTAAGGTGCCTTCTGGCACACTTGAAGACGTAGCAGCCATCATTGGTTAAGATTGCCCAGTACAACCGAGGTGAAATGCTGGAGCTGCTGAACGAAGCGCAAGAGTTCTTTGGGTAAAAGAGGTTTCGACTCAGATGCCGGGTTAGCCATATGAGCAGGACTAGACCTCGACGACGAATGCGACGACCGCGCTCCGTCATGACGACGCCGGAGCACTGTACGGCGTTTTTTCAGATTTTGATTTGCTTTTCAAGGGTGGCCAGGCGAGCGTCGATCTCGAGCTCTTCGTTCGCCATGGGAAGCGGCCTGTCTTCTATCGACTGTGATGTTGGTTGTGGTCGTGAAGTGGACGACCTAACAGCTGCGCTATATGTAGGAGTGGTAGCATCACATGTCGCTGTACTTGCGATTGTCACCTGGCTAGCATCCTCTTCCAGCGAGACCAGAACGGCGTAACGGTTCTACAAAGGGATTGCTTCACTGATGGATCTCGAGGGGTCCTTGCTGGCTGCCGATAATGGCATTGTCGAGCCTTCTTAGTGGCCTTGAACTTCGTAGGACTGTCGTAGAAGTGATGTCATGATCATTTGTTTGGCGTAGGCCGCATCTAAACGATGCTGACGGTTCAAGATCCATGGTGTCGTCCTTGGCTGGTTAGGGACAGGATAATTTCATGTGTCCCTGTCTAAAGCAAGAGTAGCAGTACACAACGGAAAGCTTGAACGGACGCGGGCGCAGTACGCAGCCGTAATATAGGATACGTTCAGGTGGGAAATTAAGACCTCGAAGCGTGATTAGGCACGTACTACCGCTGTCTATGTAGTGAGCAGCCACGGCCTTGTGTGTGGGACCCGATAGTTCCTGCAGGAGCCTCTCTGATTCTTCGTAAAGGTCAGCGCAATTAACCACGTAGCGTCTTAAATTGGTACCACTGGTGAGGTACGCCTGGACTGGAAGAACACATTATTCCGAGACTTGTATTTGTTGCAGTTTTTCGAGTTTATAAACTAGTGCAATAACAGACACCCATACTGAGACCGTATTGGTAGGTTTGTGTAGAGCGATACCTTGAAATCAGGAAGTCTCGAGGCAGGCGTCCAGGGCCGCTTGAATGATACGGTTGTGCAGAGTGGATGTCATGCCTAGCACGAGGCTTTAGCTACTTTGTACCACGATGTCGTTGGCGACTCCAGAGACGTACGTGTCGGTCGTGCGGGCAGGCCTTGTGATGAGCGAAGTGTTTTCGAGGCTGCTGGAGCTACATTTTCATCCGATGGAAGGCCAGTAGCTTCCTTCATTCTCTTGGCCGAGGTTTGCGCCATGACAGCAGGGCTGTTCTCCTCCATGTTGGTTGTATCCATCTTAGGGTACCGCCTTCACACGTTGCACTTGTCCCCACAAAGGAGACGCTCCTGACTTGGATAGCAGTTGCATCGGTAATGTTCCGCTCCCTCGACGCAGCGGACAGCAGCTTGGATGCTCCGCGCCGACGCGGTGAGTGCCGCGGGGGCACTCGGTGCACTCGGTGCACGACCAAATGAATGTACAGCATCACCACTATTTTTCACGTGTGCTTTGACCGCAAGCCTCCCTCCCAGATATTGATGCCCTGGTTCCGATTTCCTTGAGCAATGATTGTTGCACAGGTACTAATACATGAAAAGAATAACCAGCTGCCGTGAGCCTGCGTGTTTGCTCCCGAAAGCTGTCAGCAATGCTATGATGGCACGATTTCCGTAACGCGTTTTCGTAGCAAGACTTAACTATGGCTCCTTTTACGACTTTCGAATGCGCAGGTTCGAATGGCAAAAGAGGCTTATTTGCGCGTGGTTCGTATCGCCGACAACGATGACTCGATCCCAGACCTAGATTTAAGTCAAGAAACCTAATTGATCCAGCGTCTGGCTCTTCATTTGTGATCACCAATGACTCTAGACAGTCTCTAAACATTCTTTCTAACGTACGTACTTTACGATTTTTATGACATATTTTACTTCGGGAAATTCAATTAGTTCAGTAACGTCTTTGGGTTAGACGGAGGGCCTGCGTGGTTGGGTATGCGTTGTTGGGAATGATTTACCACTCACAATACAGTCCACGCTCGACGCTGGACGCTGACGCAGGATTTCCTGCGACAAGGGGCCCTTAACGCTAACGCGTTAGAATGCACGGAACCCTAGCCATAAACAGCTTCGCTGTTAGAACATGTATACATGCGTAAATCAAGTTTGCTACGTAGCTGTTCGTCAACGTTCCGTTTCAAAGGGAATGCCAATTTAAATATTCGTAATCCTTAGCATCGTATTGTGCGCAATGTGACATGCGCAAAAATGGAGTTCCTATGGAGCCCCTCTTCCAGCTGTGACAGTCACGCTCTGACTGTGCTACATGTGCCGCGCAAATCTGTGACTTTCGTTTCTCGTTCGAAGCTGTGTCCCTTAAAAAGGTCCCCTCAGGTTTCGTGCACCTTTCGACTGCCTCTAGAAGTTTCCATTTCATCTGTGTGCCTCTTTTTGTTAGCATGCACAACATCGTCTTTGTTCATCACACCAGGCTCTTTAGTTTCTTGCGCTTTTGTGTACGTTGAAGAAACGAAGAAGAAGTGCTCTGCCATGGAATCCTCTTTTCTAGTTCTCTCATTTTACGAGTAATTTCGCGTGTTATCGTCGCCCCACAAGACGTTACGTCGTCCTAGTGGGAGGCTGCCCTACGCAGTCCAGATTTTGAGGTCCAACTATGGTTAATCGAACGGGCCGCAACGTGGCGGAGAGGCTAGGCCTTTCTGTCCCGATGTGGGAGCGGCCCGCTACACTCTAAAAACTAGAGAGGGTATCGCAGGAGTGAAGCGGTCGATTTACTTCTCAAAGCGTTGTTTTACTCAAAATGTAGAGTGGAGTGAAATGCATTGTTCACTCCGTCACCAAGGCGAGAGTGAAATGTGCTTTTCACTCTCCCCTTCAGGCAGACAGAGTAGAATGCCCGTTCTACTCTTGCGGCTACGAGAACAAAACGTAGCGTAATCTTCTGCTTCAACCGTAGGAGGCTGGCCCCGAACATGGCGATGTATTACTCCCGCAGGCTGAGCAAAGAACACACCGTTTTACTTCTCAGTTCCAAGCAACACGTAGCGAGCACTCTACTTTTCCAATCGGAGTTGCTGCACCGCGCACGCGCTCAAAATCGTGGAACAACACAGCACCGGAGAAAAATGATCCGTCCAGCGAGTAGCAACGAAGGCCATCCAAGGGAGATCGTGAGTCAGCCATCTCGCGTCGCCGCTAAAACATGACAGCCGTTCGTCATTCGTTGGATATAACAACAAATCCTCCACGGTAAGTGAATTCTAACTTAGGTGCACATTCTGCGTGTATGACATGCTATCGCCATGAAGTCGTCGCGGCGCTTAGCCGACGCGGTTGACAACGGACTAGGCAAGCGTGCTGTGTTTCTCGATGTCATCGAAAAAGCCAGTCGTCGCGATAACTGCATGTGATTTTATCATTTGCCGCTATCCATAAGAGCTTTGAAAATCGCAAACGCTTCCGAAACCATAGTATGCACAATAAGACGTAAGGCGAGAGGACGCTTAAAATGGTTTGTTCACCAGCCCATGATTCCGAGCCTATGCAGAGCGTGCTTAGCGAGCGTTTTGTGTGTTTGAATTTATTTTATTTGGCAGTCTACTGTGTACGCAATGCTGTTGAAATAAGGAGTCACATAACAGAAGGCGTCATTTTGGTGGCCGCATGCTTTCGCTATAAATAAGCCGCGCGCTTGACGGTGTCTGGCCCATGGGTAATCTGCGACCATTGAAGTTACGTGCAGCACCAGTGCTAGTTAGAAACTTTGCCGCAGGCATTCAGCTGCCTCCTGCAAGAGACTGTGCGCGTTTTCTTGAACTTACTGAAAACGCACGGGGAATGCATGTTTTATGCTGAATAACGTATAACCCCCATACAAGCGATCTTGCGCGCGACAGGTACAAGCGATGCGATGGAGATGGCTGTGGCATTCGCTCGTCGTCGCCTACAAGTCGTACTCCGTCCGAGCGACGATGTTGAGCGACGCCTCCTCGGTGTTGCTGGTATGACGGCTGCAAAATGAACACGCGGCGAAACTAGAGTGACGCGTGCCTTAGTAATTAGTAGCACGTATAAAAATTCAATCGTTTGCTCGTTGCGCGCAACAATCAGTAGTATTTAAACCATGTACATCTAGTTCCCGCTTCGCGCTATTGGCTATTCGCTCATAGCACTTCCGGGTGAGGGGCGACAATTTCTAGATTTCTAGAACCGAACTATCTGTTCAAGCGACGGCCCGTTTTGACGCTCGAAGCCGTCGCTCATCGCCGTCGCGCCCTAAATTGCTCTCATTGTGTTTAGCTCTAAGACTGAACTGTTTTTGCCCACGTATTGAAGTGGCGTGATTATATGTCTGATTTTATGTCTCCTGTTGCGGGTTTCGAGTACGGTGCGAATCTGAAAGGTTGCTTAAGTCTACGAATTCGGTGAATTGTCAAGCAGCGAGTTAGGCATCGGCATCGATTATAAAGGCTGCTGTGTGTAATTACAATTGCAGGGGCGCTTTGCATAGGCTTATTGTTTTGGACATGCCTGTGCATTTGCTAACATGAGTTGGCGTTTCAGAGTTAGGTCATATGAACAGCTAAATCACCCTTCCTCTGCGGGTTGCAAGCGTAATGTGTGCATCTTTATTCTGCCTTGCAGATCAAAATGTGTTTATCGCTTTAATATTTTTAGTAGATAAATAAAGTATCAAAATAAAACGTTGCTTTATTTCCATGTTACAAGTCGTCTTTCGTGCACAAAACAAAGAGTTGGTCTAATAAACTAATAACTGCGGTTTACCTGCAACTTTTACACGCCTTAAATAAAGTAAAATGCTAGATTTCAAACTGCAGTAGTAGTCTAGTCTGTCAAACTGAACTTCATTGCGCACCTCATAAATGAAAATAAGTTCATGCCTTTTAGTAAGCTTAGATGAAGGCCGCAGCGAACTTTCATATTAGTATTGAAATGTGGGTAAGCTTGCCATAACAAGCCTTGTTGCCCTGTATTATTGGTACTTCCAGTCATATCCATTGAACTGGAGAACCATATTTTCATCCCTACTGAGCATCATGTTTGCAGATATGATCCTCAAATTGTGGCTTGAGCAGTGGCACAACAAGAGATGGTGCGGGGGCCACACTGGCCACATGCTTTGGATGTGTCACAAGGGGTGTTCGCAACACACCAGACTAAGGACAAACCTATGACATTTGACAATGACCAATATTGTATTTATTAGCAGGAGTATTTTAACATTGGTGCTGAACGAGGGTGAACTAAGAGCTAAGACTTTTTTTAGTGCCGTGATCTTGACTGTCTTGATGTTGTTTACACCACGTGCTCGTGTTGACGTTTGCACACGATATTTTTCAGGCACCCGCTTTATAGAACGCAAGAAGGCATATTCAAGGACACAAGGATGTCAAAGAGCCAGCCCAGCGCGACTTCACGTAGTGCAGATGAGCGCACGCAAAAGAATCAAAATGCATTGCCATGCAATTTGGACAAGAAAACTAGAATGTGGGTATATTGGGTGTACCATTTGACTAAATGTCAACAAAATCAAGATACAGTATGTCATACCAAGATGAAAATTCTCACGTGCTCTAGGCAGTCGTCTGAACGTGGTATATTTATGTAATGTCTGATGGGAAAGTCAAAATCTAGTATGCTGTATGGAGACAAACACATAGGAGCAAGTGTCATTGCAAAGTTAGAAATGTCTTTAAAAAACAGCTGATTAGTTGTGAGAAGTCACTGCTGTTTGTCTCGCCTCTCAGCAGATATACCCACGCGATAAAAAAAAACAGTGGTACAATGAAATTGCATATTTGCTTAGTGACTTGATACATCCTTGCAATGAGCACGGTGCCCGTGTTCACTGTAAAAAGCAACAGCTCATGCTTGGTTAGGTGCTTAGATACGTTTAACAGCTTTAATACCTTACATTTAAGAGCATGTGAATGCAAGGGTGCTAATAGAAACCCCGGTGATTTTGTATTGTAAATGCTGACATGAAGCAGGCAGATTTTCATTTCTTTTTTATCTATTTTTTACACTTAATTTTAGAATTATGGCTTCCTTTTAGGTTCTAAAAAGAGGAAGCATTGGGGGAAGAGAATCCCATGCTTAAGCAGATTATCGTTTACGTGCATGCTCACGAAACCAGTTCATTAGAACCGCTTGTGCCTCCCTAAGCGAAAGAATGGAGCAATTAAGGCCTTTAACTGTGTACACGGTGGTGCACACCTTACGTCTTAGAAGCCGGAAAGTCACTTGGAATTGACAAATATTCTAAAAATGTAAAATTGTGGTTTCTCCAATCTCCTTGCCAACGAAGTATGCTAGTGAAGGTAGAGATGCGTTCAATGCAAAAAACTGAGAGCATCTGAGTAGAACACTTGTTCATCACTTGGCGGATGTGAACATATACTGTTAAGCTTTTCAATGCAAAGAACTGAGAGCACCTGAGCAGAACACTTGTTCATCAATTGGCGGAGGTGAACACATAGTGTGAAGCAAAAGCCCCTTAATCTCAAGGCATATGTAGACATAATTCTTCTGGACTTTAGAGTGCACAGTGAGGTGATGTATTAATGTTCCTAGACACATAAGTACTTGTTTTGAGACGAAGATTCTGTAAGTGCAATAATTTTTCTTACTTAGCGCATATTAACCACTTCAGTAGGAAAAAAAGCTTTGTTTTCAGGTAGTTGGTTCATTGTGCAAGTATATGCATAGTCGATGCAAAATCTACGTACATGGAAGGGATATATGAAACAGGATGGTGCCATTCTCAGTTTATGTTTTGCTTCTTTGTTTGTCTTTTTTGTGCACTTCCCTGTCTGTGCTTATGCTTATGTCGCCTGTGATGCATCGTATTCATCACATCTTATATCTGGTTCACATCTGGAGCCTTGCTAGACTTCATTTAGATTGCATACTCAGCGAGTCACAAAAATTGGTCATGTAATTATGCAAGCTGCTCCCCAGAAGTACAGCATTCTTACCGTAATGGGATTGAAAAGCTACCATATATGACAAGAAATTTGATGCGGAAGATTTATATGCCAATGATCCTTGCAGTTTTACACCCATTTCTACTACTTTCGTGCGGAGGCCAACCGAATAGGAAATGTAACATGCCTCTGTGCCGGTTCGAGACCAGGCAGGATATTGCTGCAGAAGCACGACAAGACACACTTAAAAACAATGGGGCGCATTCCATACATGAATAACTTTGTTTTAAATATAAGCAAAGCTAGCTAGATCTGCAGCCTTACATGATAATATCCAACACATTTCTAAATGCACTGTACTCTCAGTCAGGAACATCCATACGCTGTAAATGACGTTATCAAATGAGCTACGGTCTTAGAATATCGCACACAAAAAACTTTCTTGCACAATTTATCTACATTACCAGCCCCATGCATAGCAGCTCATCTGGTAACCTCTGCCACATAAGGGCACGCGTTTTGTGTCAGAAATCCATCTGCTGGACAGTAATGCGCGCATATTTCTCTTCGATCACAGTGTCAATACTTTGTGAGTTTGCACATGTTTGTGCTATGTTTAACTTTCAATTGTATACTTTATTTTAAAAAAAGCAGCCAATTGAAATTAAATGATATTTCTACACAGTAATACTGATGAACCTTTAGAGAATATACTTATGTTTTATTACAAGATGTGTTCTAAATTTCATGGGCATCATTATAATCTGATTTTATGTGTTCGTCAATATGTTTCTCAAATTATTATTCACTTTGTCTAGTAACCGATTAATGAAGAGTTTGGCCTTTTAAGAGAGAAAAAGTTTCGTGTGAAAACTTGGCGACTAGGGATTACATCCCATTCACCAAGCATAAGTGCAGAAGCTACTTAAGAAGGAATTAAATATTCCCCACATGCAAGTATTGCGAATCCCTTTAAACGTGGCCATGGATCTACATCGTGCTTTCACACTATTGGAAGAGTGCTATCACTGTTCTGAAGGAATACAAGCATTCTGTTAGGGGGAGTAGAAACACTCGGCTTGGAGAAGTAGAAGTACTCGGTTTGCAGGAGTAGAAGCACTCGGTCTGGGGGAGCACTAGTACCCTTGTGGGCAGAGTATTAGCACTCTGTGGAAGAATACTAGCACTCCCTGTGGGGAGAGTATTAGCACTCTGCGGAAGAGTACTAGCACTCCCTTGCGGTGGAGTAAGAAAACTGTCAGGAGTTGCCCTACTCTCTCAAACAGGGTCGATCTACTCTCGAAAACAGAGTGAAATGTGGGACAAGCAGATACGCCCTCAAAGAGAGCACCCGGAACTCTTTGTTTTTAGAGTGTACGTGCTAGCGCAGGTTCCGATGGACCTTATTAAAGTGTTTCCATTCATAGGGAGGCGTCGCTCCCGAGAAGTTCGGCGATGGAAGCGCAATCAGTTAGGCGTCCGGACGAAACCGACGTCAGAGCGTGAAGCGCTCCGAGGAATTGCAACCGCCTCATGAGCGACGCAGGCAACGACAGGCAACAGGCTGTCTGCGCTGGGCCTGCGCAGACAGCGGGTTTCTGTCTGCAATTTTCGTCCGCAAGCTGTCACCCTCACGTGAGCACACCACCTAGCCTGCACCCCAGACGCTTGGGAATTCCGGCTTAAGGAACAGCATCGCTCGACTTCTTTGCAGTCGGCGGCAAATACGTTCCCGGAGCTAATCATTTCATGCCTTTCGGCAGGTGAGCCTTTTGCTCTTACTTATTTTATCATTGTAATCTTTTGCCGCTGACTGCACACAAATGCCTTCTGATTGTGCTGCTTGCTCTAAGCCGTTACCTTTGGATGCAAAATATTTAACATGTTCGGCTTGCCAAGAAGGTTTCCACCTTGGCAAACGATGCTCTACAGTAGTTGAAAACAGCTACGCAAAAATGAGTACAGTTAAACGTGAAACCTGGCTGTGTCAAACATGTCGACCGGAAAAAAGCACACAAGGAGACTTGACACAGACAGCAAAAGAAGAATCGTTTGCACCTCAATTTATTGTTGTAAATGAAGGACTAGACCGACTTGCATGTAACGTTGAAATACTCGCTACGAAAGTATAGAAACTTCTTACATTTAAGGACTCAGTTGGAAAGATCGAGAACGCGATACAGGAAGTGCAGACTTCAATTGAATTTCTTTTAACAAAATATGGCTCGGTATTGGGAACAGTCAAAAAAAAAACCCAGACGGAGGTGGCGGGATTACGTTCCAAGATTGACTCGCTGTCTTATACCATCGAGTTTCAGTCAGATCTGATTGTCAAAAAAAGTGAGCAAATGAATGAAATGGAGCAGTATAGTAGGAGAAAGAATTTCGAGATCCACGGGTTTCCCAGCAAGCCAAAGGAGGACTTGCAATCCTTCTTCAGTAATCTTGCGCAACAACTTGAGGTACCTAACTTTGCAGCAACTCAGGTCTCTGCTATCCACCGTCTACCCAGTAGGGACAATACTGCACCAGCTATTCTTGTCCAGATGTGCTCCGTTGAAGCGAAGGAACAATGGTTTCGATCACGTAAAAACTTGCCAGGATTAGTTCGGAAGGATTTTCCACGGTTGTATTTCAATGACAACCTCACACGGGTTAATCGTGAACTGCTCTGGCTAGCTCGTCTTAAAGCAAAGGAAATGTCGTTCAAGTACGTCTGGACAAGAAATGGCAAGGTGTTTGCAAGGAAAGCAGACGGCGCTCCACTCGTTCGAATTAACAGAAAATTGCACATTGAAAGGCTTATCTAGTCGTAGGTAGTACTTTCAAGGTTTGCAATGATCTTTTAGAACCTTCTCGGTTTTTTTTATCCGGGTAACGACGCTTTCCATGTTACTCACGTAAACATCAGAAGCATTCGTAAGCACTGGGACTATTTAGTAGCCATTCTATCTTCTTTTCCACTGCTTTTTGATGTCATAGTACTCACCGAGATAAATATCTAGCCAGGTCTATTTTCTAGTTTCGTGCTACCGGGCTATCAGTCATTCTCCTTTCTTCGTCCTGCCCGGAAGGCCGGAGGCATGGCAGTCTTCGTAAAAAACACTTGATCAGTCTCCGAACTAACAGGCCTCTTTTATTTGGCTGAGCTCGACTCTGCGTTATCACGTCTAGGAACCGATGAATGTATTTGCCTCACAGGTGACATTAATACAGATACGTTACGTCCAACAGTACGAATAGTTGCTGATTATTTAGATACACTATCTAAATGGCGAATTGAAATGACAAGCGATGCAGGAACTCCCGAAGAATTCCTATCTCAATGTCTTGTTTCAACCTGCATTGATCATGTAAATGTTAGAGCTCATAATCTGGAAGTAAAATCTACCATTGCACTGGCTAAGCTTTCTGACCCCTACTTCGTTTGCTGTTCACTGAAACAGACTGTGAATCATTTCTTATCAAAGGCTATTAACTCTGTCAAAAAAGTTTGTATAATTGATCCAAGGCTTTTCGATAAACCAGTCCAGAAAAATGATTGGGATAATTTTATATGTACTGCGTCACCGGAAAACTTGTACTGCAAATTTGTAGCTGCGTTTAATGCTTTTAGGCAGGCGGCAACACGCGTTGTCAAAATCAGGCAACGTAACCTGAGCCAGAAATGGATGACCAGCGAAATCCTAGCTGCTATAAAGGAAAAAAGACTTGTTGTGGACTAAGGCCAAGTGGTCCTCAAACTGCAATGACATGAGCTTAAGATACAAATGTGCCAGAAACAAGGCGAATGCAATGATCAGACTAGCGAAGCGTGTTTATTTTAGAAAGAAATTTCAAGAAGCTCGATCTGACGTAAAGAAAACGTGGTCCCTAATCAATAATCTTAGAGGCTGCAACATTTACACGCGTAAACAGTGCCTTTCATCTTATTGTTCTGCAGACGACGAAACTGTGGCAAACTTATTTAATCAGTTCTTTGCAAGGGTCTCGGGATCGAGGACACGGCGACCATCGGTGTCTACTTTAACAGACAGCTTGCTAGATTCCGCATATCTTGCTTTACTATCGCTTGATGAATTAAGGTCCATTGTCTTCAATCTTAAAACGAACAAATCACCCGGCTTCGACAAAATCTCTGTCAGTGAACTCCAGAGAAATTTTGACGCAATTAAACATGTATTGCTATATATTTTAAACTTTCTTTTGGATGGTGGTGTGATTCCAGTTGATATGAAAACCGCAATTGTAATTCCGCTTCATAAGCAAGGTGCACGCAGTAGTATCGAAAATTACAGACCTATTTCGATAATTCCCTGTATAGCTCAAATATTAAAAAAAAACATGCGGCTCTGTAACACAGTTTGTAACACAGTTTGTAGATAAGCATAGTATATTATCATCACATCAGTATGGATTTGTACAGGGGAAGGAACAAACACAAACACTGTTAGAAGCTTTCTCTGATGTTTTAATCTTGACACTAGACCGTAACTGGGTAGCATGTGCCCTCTTTATGGATGCCTCTAAGGCATTTGAAAGTGTTTGTCATGACATTTTGTTACAGAAACTGTCTCTCGTATGCATTCGTGGATCATTCTTGAATTTATTAACTAACTTTCTGCAGGATAGGCGACAGTGTTTAAAGGTGGGAAGTAGTTTAAGTGTTTTTACTTGTATTCATTCTCGAGTCCCTCAGGGCTCAATATTAAGCCCCCTGCTTTTTAACATTGATGTGACTGATTTGTCCAATGTAGTAGGTAAATATACATATATATCAATATGCTGATAATACTGTTCTTGTATCCTGTGCAAATAATTACTCTGATGCAATCAGTTCCTTACAGAATGAGGCAACTAAAGCCATGGACTGGTTTGCGGCTAATTTAATAAGCATCAACCCTTGTAAAACCCGACTTGTCTGTTTCCATAAACCCATGAAAAAAATCCTGCCTACGACATCATTATTCTTACACATATCTGGCTGGTATGCCCAACTCCGACGCGGCCTATTCAAATACATGTGAAAACGCAAAAATTTTTTTCTGAGATACCCAATGGACCGATTTTAATGAAATTTGTTGCATTTGAGAGATAAAGTTAAATCCTAGTGACTGTTGGAAGCGGAATTTCGATTTAGGGTTTGAATTCTGTTAAAAAGATTTTCAAAAATTCAGAAGTTTGAAAAAAATAGGAGCACAAAGTTTACAAACGAATAGCTCAGCATCAAGAACAGATATCACGGTTATGTGAACGGCATCCATTAGGTCATTCAAAGCGGACAAATTTAATATGTCATTTTACATCTTACGTGAATTTGTTACGTTGTTTACAAGGGTTCTGCTAAAGTTGTAATTACATATTAATACAAATTTTTTACATTCGTGTGTAAGATGTCAAATTTGTCCGCTTTAGATGTGCTATTAGGTACAATTCACAGAATTGCGATATCATTTTTCCTTGCTGAGTTACGGAGTTATAAACTTGATAGTTTCGTTTTCTGAAAATTAGCGATCTTTACCAATCTTTAATAAAAAATTAAAGCCGTAAATCGGAAATTCAAAACCAACAGTCACTAGATTTTAAGTTTCTCTTCTAAATGCAACAAACCTCGTCAAATTTGGTGCAGTAGTTGCCGAGGAAAACGAATTCTCATTTTACATGTATTTAGATAGGAGCATCGGAGCTAAAGCTTCCTCTTAAGTACCCTGGGTTGCTTTTTGACTGTGATCTTTTATGGAAACCACAATTATCCCACCTCTGTAAAAGGCTGCGCGCGGTCTCCTGTGTGTTATACAATATGCGATGTCTTATGCCGATCTCCGTTCAAAAAATTACTGTCCAGGCTTTAGTCTACAGTCTACTACGTTATGGCTTGACTGTGTATGGCCATAGTACCTTTAAGCGGATATCAAACATTAATTCTATTTTACGTTCACTGCTGTCAACAGTGGCATACGATTTGTGTCCAAAGCAAGATGCAGACGTCTTTAGGTTGTTGAATTTCCCAAACTTCACTTCCCCGATTGTCTAAAGTGTTGTAATTAAACACTTCTGGAATAATGATATTAAAATACAGTATACGCCTGTCCGCTCCTTAAGACCGAGGGAACTCTACGTCATCTCCATGACTGCGACAAAGTACGGAAGGAGAACGCGGCAATACTATGTTCGAGCCATATTTAATAAATTGCCAACGCCTGTGTTAGAAGCAAACACAAGACGTGGGATTAAGAAACTACTCAGAATTGTCGAAGTTTAATGTAACATTTTGTATGACTGTTCAACATTTTGCTCCGACCGTTAATAGCTAGGTCCGTTATTAACTCTGTGAAATTTTCTGTGACCTGACTGTGAGGCACTGCCAGTCAAGCCCTCTGAGGCTTTGGTAGGCCTGCTATATGTACTTTGTTTTCCTTATGCACAATAAAGATTGTATTGTATTGTATTGTAGACGCCGACCAACGATATGAATCGGCTAAACAGGCAAGCTTTATCTGTCACACTAGATCCTCTTTTTCCGAGTGAGATTGCGGAAGTAAGAACTAACACCCGTAAGAGTATTTTGCAGTCGAAATCAAGAACAGATAAGCGCTAAATATCTTGAGCACAATGTGCTGGGCGCGATAAATGTTCGCAACATAATATCACAAGACAGCGATACTTCATCAGGTGTGATTTATGATGCCGATGAGCCAATCAATGACAATGATCTGCCTATTTTAGTTAAGCCGATGTAATTATTATTCAATTCCGTCGCCTTGGAAAATCACGTTGTGTGAAGATAACCTTGAAGGGAGAAAGCATGCTGTCACATGTGAAAGTCGGATTTTTCGTCATCCAGTGCCACCTGTCGTTCGGAGGCCAGTCCAGAGCCGTAATCGTTTGAACATCGGGCCCGTCAGCAGTATATGCAAACATTCAACCGTGTGCCCAAAATACTCTGAGCAGCACAGCGCTGATGCATGACAATGACTGACTTCAAGTGTTCCAAATGCTCTGGCCCCCATGAGCCGTCGTCGCAAGACTGCCCGAGACACAAGAAAGAGCAGGAAGTCTTCAAGCAAATGATGAGGGAAAATTCAGCGCACAAAGAAGCCGCCGCCAAAGTGCGACGGCGACATGCTCACCGCAGATGGTCTTCCTCTACTAAAAATATTGATGCCCTTGTAATAAAGACGCGACTTCCTGCAGCTGATGCTTCCGAGCGAGTCACGTGCACTGACAACACGGTGTCTGGTGACACAGTGAATACGTCTAGTCAAACGCCTGGCCTGCACTTCGGGCATTAGGTCCTCCAGCGGAACAAAGATCCACGGGGGACTACCAACGCAGCAGCGATAGCACAGCTATCGCGCAAAGTCAAGACAAGCAAATAATCGTAATCATCAAGTATCTAATGAAAGCCATTCGCGTATTTATAAATAACATGCAGACGCCCTCAGCTCGGGTTGCACTGTAAGTGCTGCACGGTCTGAATCAGGTCCTTACAAGCCTCGAATAGCAAACACAATGGCTCTACTGTCTCAGCCGTACCTCAGACGAGTCAAGGAAGCGTCCACAATGCAGTGGAATGCCCGTGAACTGAAATATCGTAGTGCTCATTTTCGCCAAAATCATCTCGCCAATCGATTTCCCATTCTTGTTGTCTGTGAACCGAACCTACCGAAACCCGTCCGGCTGTCAGGCTATGAACCTTATGTGTCATCGACTTGTAATGACATTAACAAAGTGATCATCTACAGACGGTGTGAACTAACTTGTTCATCGAGTACGGTCTCATGACAATAATTAACATATCTGTTTGACCGTGAAAAAACACAAACTTACGTTTACTCTAGTGGGCGCTTACTTTTCTCCATCAAGTCGTTTCGACAGACCAAGACTGAGTGTCATTTTCGATACGACTTCTGGTTCATGGATTGTTCTTGGGTATTTTAACGCACATCATTCACTTTGGGGAAACATCAAGGTAAATTCGAAAGAAAGAAGCCTGCAGGGTTTAATTCCTTTGCCTGTGACCATGAACTTTGCTGGCTAAATAATGGCAGTCCGACGTTTCTGCGCAGCCGTACGTACAGCAGTTATTTATACTTAGCTTTTGTCTCTCGATGTACCACTGGCAGCTTTCACTGGTTCGCAGATAAAGAATCCTACGGAAGCGACCGCATTCCTACCTGCCTGACGATCTATAAAGGGCCTAGCAAAATCAGTTCCATCAAATTTGCAACAAACAACAGATTGGTCCGTGTTTAAAGCACTTATGCAAGACGCATGCCACGAAGGCTTTCGTTCACACTGTAAATTCAAATCGCGAAGGCCATATAGGATGCTATGCGTTCATTTCGGCCTTTGGAGAAACACATGGATTTTGAGGCGGAAATACAGCGCTTCCATGCAATCCGCCGCCGAGCGGAACGACGGTAGAGACGGACTAAGTCAGTTTACGACCTTAGAGAGGGCAGACGCATTCAAAACAAAATGCAGCGTCGCATTGCTGGGCTGCAAGATCAGTGCTGGAAATCTTTTTGTGAGTCTCTCGATCCGCGTAAACCTCTGTCGGTTGTCTGGAGAACCGTCCGTGGACTTCTAACAGCTCTTAAACAGCACCGTCCATTTAAATCTCTAGCCCTTCATCAAGGACGCCGAGAAGTCGACGTGCCAGAATATTACTGCGCAAGAATCGCGAGCCTGACGTTCCTGCCTTGCACACTTATTCCTGTTGTCACCCCTGGCTCCCGAGATCCTCGTACGGCGCTCCTTTCTCCATCGAAGAACTGGAGGCCACAGCCGTTGGGTGTGGGCGATCTTCGTCACCAGGACCCAATGACATCACATACTCTGCGTTTAACACACACCAGACAACACCAGAAACACTTGAAACGAATCACGGCGACCTTATGCGTTGATGATAAAGGTGCCTACCACAATGTGGATTATCGTGCAATTTTGGATGCCTCAGAAGCTGTGTGCATTGGTGGATACGTCTTTCGCTGTATGCGCAATTATTTGAATGGAAGCTCTTTTATTTTGAATGAAGATGGACCAAGGTGGTCTAGCTAAACCAGTCGTGGTGTACCGCAAGGCGGAGTACTTAGCCCTACCCTGTTCAACCTGGTGCTCGTTGGTCTCACCAATTTGTCTCACCAAAAACCATACAGCTCTGCGTATATGCAGACGACATTTCCGTATGGGCTTCAGGAGTGACACACGATCAAGCCAGCGTATGAATTGAGAAGGCTTCAACGTCCGTGCCAACGTATCTAAGAAGGCAAGGCCTGGAGCCGTCAGCTGAGAAGTGTGCACTCGTTTCTTTTACTCGCAAAGCAACGACTCCGTATGCTTTACGGATTAATGGCCAAAATGCACCAGACAGACTTGCGCACCAATTTGTTGGCATCATTATTGACAGAGACTTGTCTTGAAAACCCTCGCATCTCGTACATGACAATATGTTTGGTCGCCACTGTGGACCTTCTCGCGTCCCTCGATAGAAAGTCCTGGGGAGCTACAGTACCATCAGAGCTGCAATTAGAAAAAGCACTATTTTTGGGCTTACTTCGGGACATCTTACCTATAATAGGAAATACTTGCACCACAGATATTCACAGACTTCAGAGTGTGCAAACCCAAGCACTAAGAATTTGTCTTGGTCTGCCAAAAGAATACATCTATTGCGACAATGGCTATTGCCAGAGTTTCTCCTACGACAGTCTGCATAGCTGCGGATGTCCTGAGAGCACACAGCCGACACCTGACTCGGATTCCCGTGCATCATCTTGCTTGCTTACCAGCAAAGAGCTACAAAATATTGTAAGAAATCATGTCCTACTTGCCGACACAATTCACGCCTGCTACACGATTATCAGCCCCATTTTGCTGTCCCGGCAGTATAGTATTCCAAGAAATATAGTCTTTCCATATGGTACTAGTATTTGCGGGATCATAATGCACTAAGCTTCATAATGACCAGAGCGGGCGGCTGCGATATTTCTATGCTATGCGGGCCAAGAACCCTGCCGGCTATTGTGTCCATCGGTTTCATTCGCTATTGAATGCGACAGGAGCTCTTGGTTGCTTAGCGGCCAGCTGCAACCTGCCATTTCATCTGACATGTTTGACTTGTCCGGCAGCACACTAGATATAACATATGTTGCCTGACCTATGCCTCTGACAGTAAACAGCGCTGTTCCTAAAGATCGGCACCAAGAGGCCACGTCCGCCGTGCGGCTACTTCGGCATCGCTTACAGATCTGTCGCCAAGCAAGCCGAGCAGCGAGTCCCCTAAAGGAAATTAGTTCTCAAGTGACCAGCGCATTTCCACGCCCGGCTGTAAAGGTCCGACTAAGCGGGGCACGACCTACGCTTCTAGGTTTGCGTACGTGTCAGCTTACGCCGCTCAAAGTCTGTACGCGTGAGAAGAGGAAAGCGGAGGCCAGCCGCGCAATGGGCGTACGTAAGCCCAGAATTGCGCACTCTCTTGGGCGTATATACATGGCGGAGGGCCGCTAAATTATCGTCACCGTTTGAGTTTGGGTTTCAGTAATGTTTACCGTGTTCTTGATTATATATACTGCTTCTTACTTTAGTTACAGTTGCTGAAGCAAGTACATTATTTTGATACTTGGAATCATAACTCGCAAAACTCATATAGATAAACGAACGTATGATACGCATTACGTAAACCAAGGTGCATCAGCATCAGCACGCCATATCCTACTATATTCGCACTACGTACGTCGTACGAGGCTCCGAGCACACGAGTGTGCACGACGGCAGATCCGCGTGTGCGCCCGACTTACTTCCTGAACCTTTGAGTAGAACTTGTTGCTGGGCGAGTTGGTTGGAATCTAATGAATACATTGTTGTGCCAAAAAAGGAAAATAAAGACTTGGGAAGGAAGAGCACGAAACCACAGATTGAGCGCTAAACTTCGACTGATTTTATTCTTACAGCAGGGCGGGGAGAATGAACAAATGCGCATGCGTACATCAGTGTTGCCTAGAGCGATAACAGTGACGTTTTCAACATTTTCAACTCGTTTTCAAACAGAAAAACCGACGTGTCAGTAATACACCTCGTGCCTCTTTCATTTATGTCTATGCCTCCAAAAGTTCTCTTGCTAACGTATCACCACTCCTGCCAAGTATCTGTACCTCACGCAGTAGTGGCTGGGTAGGCTACACAGCTCGGGTAGGCTACACACAGGCTACACACAGCCGGCTACCCGAGCTCGGTCGTTGGGGCGGTGTCTAAAACATTGCTCCAGAAGGTGAAGGGAAAAAGGCATACGCCTAGGCCCGACCAAAAACGAGGCAAACCCGCAGTTTTGCTATACGACCAGAAGCTTTCCCACAACTTGAAGAAAGTCGCTACAAGGTTTGGTGTGCCAGTCGTTTTCTCGGCACCACGCAAGTTGGCTGCATTGTGTCCGCGCATAAGCCGCGTTGGCAAAAATTCAAGCACACTAGACAGTCAAAGCACACTAGACAGTACGTGAAATGTGTGACGGGCGTTATATACGAAATACCGCTCAAATGTGAGAAATCCTACGTTGGACAAACGGGGAGATGTGTTGATGACCGGACCCAGGAGCATGAATTGTCTGTAATCAACAAAGGTAACGCGCATTTACCTGTGCATTGCACGACTTGCCTGAAAGGAACATGCCAGCTACTGGGACGCTGAGCTCGAGATCGAGTTTGCCTGAGCTGCTCTGGTTGAGACATGCTGCCTGCTGCTTTCTTGCACTGTTTGGATATTAGATTCTGGTGGAGGTGCTTCGGTTTTCCCCCAACCTGGAATTACGCACCCGAACTCTGCCATCCGTCATGCCTGACGACCACAGCCCGATATCCCCACCGGTTACCCTAGGCATTGTTGTTCCGGTACCCAGCGTCAGCGGGATCCTGATATCTTCAGCGGCACCGACGAGAAAGACGTTGAAGTTTGGCTGGAATCGTGCGAACGCGCCATCAACACCAACAAATGGGGCGATCCTCTCAAGCTCGGCAACGCAATCTTCTATTTATCGGGCGAAGGCCAAGCTATGGTTCAAAAACCATGGAGCCGATCTCCGCACGTGGGCTAGCTTCAAAGCCAGCATCGCAGGAGTTTTCGGCCGCCCTGGCGTGCGCAAACTTCGCGCTGCACAACGGCTACGAAGCCGATCCCAACAAACTGGTGAAGCGTTCACCAGCTACATAGAGGACACCGTCGAAATCTGCCGGCGTGTCAACTAGACGGTGGAGGAAGCGGACAAGGTACGTCCCATCATGAAGGGCATTTCTGACGATGCCTTTCGTATTGACACGTGTACTTATCTTTATCGGGCGACCACGTTTCGCCGCTTAAGAAATGTAATCGCACAGCGCGGCACGCGCCTGCATGTATCCGAAGTTTTTGGAAAGTTATCGATGCTTCTACCCGGCTGTCAGTTGTTGCAGAACCTTGTGTGATCTAATTTCATCGCGTGATGCGAATGGTGTAGAACTTTGTGGAAGGCACGCGGGCCCGAACGATTAGTCTGGAACAATCGACGACTGCTGTATAAAAGCCGACGCGCTTTACCCGCAGATCAGATTTTCGACGATCGCCGAGCGTGTTCGCCGCTATCGTTGTGCTATAAGTGTAGCCTGTTTTGTGGGCACAGGTTCGCCCAATAAAAGTTAGTTTTCTTGTTCACAGTATTGCTACTGTGTTATTCAACGTCACCACCACGTGACATATGGTGGAGGTGCTTGTGCGTTCATGTACCGAACGCCCCCGCAAAGCCGCGATCCAAGCCCAAAGCCCGACGACAAAACCAACGTCGCCCAAGAGCATCGTGCTAGCCGCCGACTGCAAGGACTGCCCCCAGAGCACGGACTTCTACCTGAGACGAGCAGGAAAATTGCCATCAAGTCCGCCCCAATGGCAGCCCCAGCATCCCCCGTCGTGCTGCAGCAGCCCAGGGAGCCCCCCACGTTCCGCGGTTCAACATTCGAGGACCCGGAAACTTGGCTCGAGACGTATGAGAGGGTCGCTGCATTTAAGAGCTGGAACAGCGACGACAAATTGCGACACGTCTTCTTCGCATTGGAAGACGCTGCCAGAACGTGGTTCGAGAACAGAGAAGCCACCTTAACGACCTGGGACCTTTTCCGAAGCGGCTTCCTGCACACATTCACAAGCGTCGTACGCCGAGAACGAGCCCAAGCACTACTAGAAACCCGAGTACAGCTGCCTAACGAGACCACCGCGATTTTTACAGAAGAAATGAGCCGCCTATTCCGCCACGCCGACCCGGAAATGTCGGAGGAAAAGAAAGTCCGGCTACTAATGCGTGGTGTAAAGGAGGAACTTTTCGCCGGTATGGTACGAAACCCACCGAAGACCATCGACGAGTTTCATCGCGAGGCGACTAGCATCGAGAAGACACTCGAGATTCGAAACCGGCAATTCGACCGCCGCACCAACTCTACAAACTATGCCGCACTTCAATCACTGGCCTCCAACGACCTGCGCGAGGCTATCAGAGCAGTCGTACGAGAGGAGCTTCAGAAGATCTTCCCGTCATCGCAGCCTCAAGTGGCCTCAATCGCTGACATCGTCAAAGATGAGGTTGAGCGACCGCTTGGAGTTCCGGAGGTGCAACCCCAATTACCGCAACCCCAGCCCGAAGCGATGACCTACGCCGCCGTCGTACGCCGTCAAGGTCCCCCTCCGCGACCACGCCAGGGCCCTGCGACGACGCAATTCCGTCGTCCGCCGCCGCCGCCGCCAACACGCCCACCCGTCGCCCAGCGCACCTACGTGAGGAAGACGGACATTTGGCGAGCCCCCGACCACCGCCCGCTCTGCTCTCACTGCGGAGAAGCCGGCCATGTGTACCGTCGATGCCCATACCGGGAGATGGGACTGCGAGGATTCGCCGTCAACACTCGGCGCCCGCAGCAAGGTGAACGCCCTCGCGATATCGTCGACTACATCGCCGCTACTCAGTGGAGCACTCGACGACCATCGCGTTCGCTATCACCAGGCCGCTACCTGTCGCCGCAGCGCCGACCATACACTGGCCCAGCCCGGGGCCGGACAGCGAGCCCATATCCGGAAAACTAAAAGCGGCAACCGATGGAGGTGCGGTTGCTGTTCGTCGAACTGACGAAGATCCTCCGCCGCCGACGAAGACGACGACGAAACCATCTCGACGACCTAATGATGACACGCCGCCATCTCGACGAAGCCGCGAAGCCACGACTACACCGACGAAAGACAAATTGATGACGCGACGTTCCAGCTTCAGTTCAACGCGGCGCAGCCGTGATCCGACGCCAAGACACAACTGCAACGCCAGACAAAGAACCACCGACCTCGACGTACTTCTCGACGGCCACGCAGTCACTGCCTTAGTCGACACAGGGGCCGATTACTTCGTATTGAGTGGACACCTCGCCGCCCAGTTGAAGAAGGTTAAGACTGCATGGGAGGGCCCTCAAATTCGGACCGCTGGAGGACACCTCATTACGCCGATTGGAATCTGCACGGCAAGAATAACCGTTCATGACCGGACTTACCCTGCCACCTTCGTTATCCTCGAACAGTGTTCACGAGACGTCATTCTCGGCATGTACTTCCTGAACCAACACGGCGCAATCATAGACCTGAAGTAGAAATCGATAACGCTGTCGGAAGATCGAGCGATACCGCCGGAGAGTTTTCGTAGTCACCACACCTTGAATGTTCTCGAAGATCAAGTGAGCATCCCGCCTCGCTCGAGCATTGTTATTTCGGTCAGCACTGAAACACCCGCTGACGTAGAAGGCGTCATCGAAGGCGACCAACGTCTACTGCTAGACCATGAAATTTGCGTCGCAAGAGGGATCGCTCGACTGCATGGAGGGAAAACTGAAGTGTTGCTGAAAAACTTTAGCCGAGAGATCAAGCACATCAACAAGGGCACGACGATCGCGTACATCGAGGAAATTCTTGAAACCAGTAATGCGTTTGTCCTCTCGGATTCGGGAGGAAGACGACGAAGGCGCTTCTCTGCGCACGTATGCGAAACGGGGTCCGCTATCTTGTGCTGTTTCGCCAGGTTCCCTTGGTCCAAGGAAGGAACCGATTGCATCCTCACGTTCAACGAGTCAAGCGGCATCGACGGACACCACTCCCACCTCGGTACGTCGAATTTTGACCGCTTTCTCGCCTGAAAACCGCCGTTAGGCATAGCTCCTGTCTGAAGTGGTCGGGGCCGGACCGGCCCGCGACGCCACGCCAACATGGAAGTCGTCGTGGATGGGACGCCCGTCACCCCCGAAGACCTCGCAGATAAAGGATGGCGCACGCTGCAGCGCGACAAACGTACCCAATGCACGTCGGCGACAAGTTCGCCCCGCGAGAAGGCGAGCACGGCCGGAGTCGTTGTTAGGCCTAACCCGGCGCGACGTCCCAAGCACCCGAGGGAGCCCCCTATCCCTCCGCACTACTTCAAAGTGGTGTTGCGAATCAGCGGTGGTTTTAATGTGTCCGGACAACGCCCATCAGCCGTCATGGAGGCATTGTGTGTTTCCACGGGACTGTCAAAGCAAGCTTGCGGCAAGGACATGGTACGTTTGGACGCTGTCGGCAACTTCGTTGTCGTGGGTACCGAGGATGGGGACCGAGCCGACAGTTACGCGAAGCTATCGACGCTAAAGGTGGGAAGTCAAACCTATCCGATTAATGCTTACTTCCCAACTGAAGATCAAGGGAAGGGCATTATTCGCCAAATTCCTCCGCACCACACCCAACAGCAAATTCAGGAGAATCTGTCCGAGAGCGGCATGAATCCCGACATAGTGGGGTTCCGCCGTCTAGGCGAGTCCGAAACCGTCCTGCTGGTCTTCAGGAGACAGGAAGTTCCTCATTACGTCATGTACGGCGGGGCATGGCACCGATGCAATTTATTTCGGCGCAGAGTACAAGCCTGCTTGATTTGCTACCAGACCGGGCATCGAGAAGACGTCTGTCCGAATCGAGGCACGACCAAGAAGTGTAGAGAATGCGGAGCACCCGACACGACCGACGGGCACGAGTGCACGCCACATTGTCTATTGTGCGGCAAGAGCCACGTCACGGGAAGCCGGGAGTGCCGGAAGAAGTTTGAGACCCCTTTCATCATCCGCCAGCGCCGACGCCAGCGCCGCGATCGGCAGGCTCGAGAGCGGGAAGAGCAGCTTCATCCACCACAGCCACGGGGTGACGACCACCGCAGCCGGTCTAGGGAGAGGCGCTCGTCGTCAGTCTCCTTCGCGGACGGGGAGTCGACCGGTGACGGCGGCACCACGGCCGGAAGACGTCGGTCAAGCAGCCGGGGTTGGAGCCGGAGCCGAGGTCGGAGCCGGAGCCGCTGCGGCCGGTCGAGATCGCGGAGCGCCCCGAGGCAGCAGCCGGGGAGCCAATCCAACCGTGGAGGCTGGGGCCAACAGCAGCATCAGCAACGAAACCAACAAGGAGCCCAATCACAGGTGACGTCCCAAAGAAACTGGGCCAGCGTAGTGGCAGGGAGGGGGAGCGAGGTGCATCCCGAAATAGTTACACTTGACACAGTTAAGAGTCTACAGCAAACCATCCAAAACATGCAGACAAAGATCGCACAACAGGATACAAAGATCCGCGCCTACGAGAGGGGTTGCTTCCCACAACCAGTGGACAGGGACCGACACCCTAGCACGGCAACTAGCGCCCTATCAGTTCCCTCACCGACTTCGGTGCCTATTAGCATACCAACAACTACCGAAAGTGAAGAGTCCGATATGGACTCCCAGGGTCCACCGAACAAACGAAAAGCCAGCCTCATTCACAGGACTCCCACTACAGCCCCAATTGAGGACGCAGACCTAATGAAACGCGTAGAGCAACACGTTGAACGCGCGGTAAAGGCGGCCATGGACGCCATCCTTCCTGCGATTTTTGAACGCTTCCAGCAGTTAGAGAACCGCATGACGGCACTCGAACAGAACCACAACACGCTAGCCGCACAGGTCGCACAAATCGCACAATACATCCCAAAATTAGCGCCCGTCCAGCCGGAGCAGACTCTCCCTCACCCCGCGGTCGTTCCTCAGGTGGCACCCGTCAGCGCAGCGGCGGTCCTCCGCCCATCCCGCCTGGACCTGGCCGTCCACACACTCCCCAACAATCAACATGGCTGTAACAACCAATAGCACCTATCACGTTTGGCAGTGGAACTGCCGCGGATTCAAAAAGAAGAAGGCTAACCTTCACCAGCATGTTAATAACACGGCACAGCAAGAATCATACAAACCTGATATCATAGCGCTACAAGAAGTCAACATGGAAGCCGGCCTCTCCTCTTACAGGGCTTTCCATTGCCGTAACAACTCCAAGAAAGTCACTACGCTCGTTCGCCGAGAACAGGTGACGGCGATCCACGACATCGAAACTTCTCCCCCCTCGGGCATCCCCCACGTTTTCGTGGAGATCATCCCAACGCGCACGTCAGATCCCAGCCTATTCATCCTCAACGTATACGTCGCCCCGCATGCAGACCCGAAGCTCGATGCGATTTTTCGCTCGGCCCTCAAAGTCAGCCGCGACTGCCCCCTGCTCATCGTTGGGGACTTCAACGCCGGTCATACTCTGTGGGGATACCTGGGCGACACCCGCAAGGGTAGACATCTAGCAGAAGCCGCGCAAGAGCTGGGCCTCACGCTAATCAACGATACTACCATCCGCACCAGAATCGGCAGCCGAGGTCAGGTAGACACTAACCCTGACCTGACGTTCGTCGTCCACTCGCAAGACTACGCATGGACGAACACCGGCGAAACTCTGGGAAGCGACCACTGCATCCTTCACACGGAAATCTATGCACGCGGCAAGCGTCGGCGGCAGCATCGCTTCTCGGTTACTAACTGGGACAAATTCCGCGAGTCCAGAAGAATGCGAGCCAATGAGGGGTCCATCGCCAATATCTCATCCTGGACGAGCCAACTGCTGGCCGACGTGGAAGAGCATACGGAACATCTTGACCCGGAGGACGCCCCGGAAACCACCAACGTCGACAGCAGGCTGCTCCACATGTGGCAGGCAAGATCGAGCATGCTCCGGCGTTGGCAAAAGCAGGGGAAAGATAACCAAGCCCTAAAAGAAAGAATCACTCGACTCGACGCAGAGATCTCCGATCACGCGACCGAGGTCACCCGGCAGCAATGGTACCAAATATGTGATCGCATGAGGGGACGCCTCAGCTCAGCCCGGACGTGGCACCTCCTACGCCACCTCCTGGATCCGGACACCACCAGGGTCGAAGGCAGAAGAAACATGGCCAAGTTAATCCACAGGCATGCTCAGGACCCGGGGACGTTCCTGGCAGAGATGCGAGACAAGTACATCGGCCCGCAACTCAAGACACCGTTACCTGCGGCCTACCAGGGCCGGCCGAACGCGCACATAGACGAAGACATTACGTTCGCTGAGGTGTCGGCAGCCGCCTACAAGCTGCGGACGAACTCGGCGCCGGGTTCGGACAGCGTTACCAACAAGATGCTACGCAACCTGGACGAGGCCGCAATGGAGCAGCTCACAGAGTTCATGAACGAATGCTGGAAGACGGGCGCCATCCCGGAAGAGTGGAAGAGGTCAACGATCGTCTTTATACCAAAACCAGGCAAATCACTCAATGCGGACAACCTCAGGCCGATTTCACTGACATCATGCGTCGGCAAACTGATGGAGCACGTGGTCCTAGACCGTCTCAATGAACACGTAGAAGATGGGGACGAGTTACCCCACTCTATGTTTGGTTTCAGGCCACACCTGTCCTCCCAAGATGTGCTCCTTCAGGTAAAAAGGCAGGTGATGCAACCCGAAAGTCCGGCGGACGCTCGCCGATTCCGGTGCCTCCTGGGCCTCGACCTGAAGAAGGCCTTCGACAATGTCGCCCACGCAGCGGTGCTCGAGGGCCTGACCCAACTGGGTGTCGGAAACCGTGCGTACCAATACGTCCGAGACTTTCTCACCGACCGGAAGTGCCGGATCAAAGTCGGCGAACATGAAACTGAATTTATAGAGCTGGGGAGTCGAGGCACGCCGCAGGGATCAGTCATCTCCCCTTTTCTCTTTAACGCGGCGATGCGCGGGCTCCCGGAACTGCTGTGCTCTATCCCTGGGCTTCACCACAGCCTTTACGCTGACAACGTGACGTTATGGGCAGCGGCGGATGATCCACAAGCTCTTCAAGAGATCATGCAACGCGGCATCGACGTCGTACAAGCTTATGCGGAGTCAAGGGGCCTGACGTGCTCACCGGAAAAATCCGAATACCTCCTGATCAAGCCCAGCAGGAGTAGCTGTCCCAGGGGATTACCACGGAGAAGGCGCTTCCTTGAGCTTAAAGTCGGAGAACTTACCATCCCGGAGCGCCCCAGTATCAAAATATTGGGGCTAGACTTTCAGAACACGCTGCGCTGCGGGCTCATGTTAAAGAAACTCCAGAGGGCGACCAACTACACACTACAGCTCATTCGCCGGGTGGCTAATCGGCACCACGGCATGGGCGAGGGCGATCTGCTTCGACTTGTGCAGGCATACATAACCAGCAGAACCATGTACTCGACACCATATGTCAAACTCGCAGTCACAGATTTAGCCAAATTAAACACCATGATCCGACGAAGCACAAAGGCAGCCTTGGGCCTTCCGGACCACGCGGCCACCGCAAGGCTAGAGGCCTTAGGCATGCATAACACGATCGAGGAGCTCTTGGACGCTCACCACACAGCCCAAGTCCGTCGTCTCTCGCTAACCCCGGCTGGCCGCACAGTCCTCCGGAAGCTCAGTCTCGAGGCTATCCCCGAAATTACAGAGTACGTTACGATTCCGCGAAAGGTGAGGGGGCATATTTATGCCCCACCTCTACCCCGCAACATGGACCCCGAGTTCCATCAGGGCCGTCGGCAGGCCCGTAGTGAAGCCATTTGGCGACGCTATGGCTCGCAAGACGGAGTGGTCTACACAGACGCAGCCAGACACCCTCGCGGCGACCTCATGACTGCGGTGGTAGCTGATCACAACGGAGGACTGCTAGAACATACAACAATCACGGCTGGCCGAGTGGTGGAAGCGGAGGAAACCGCGATTGCCATGGCCATGCATGCGGACGCAAATACCGTCATCAGCGACAGCAAGCAGGCCATCGGCAATTTCGTCCGTGGTAGAATTTGGAAACAGGCGTACCATGTCCTCACACGACGCCCCCTAAGCGGCTTGAAAACCCTCGTGTGGACCCCCGCTCACGCGGCTGTGCCCGGCAACGCGTCGGCTCACAGTTTGGCTCGAGATCTCGCGCGCCGAGCCTCGTCCGCGGATGCGGACGGCGTGAATGAGGAGGAGACACACGAGGAACCCTGTGAGACTTATTATGAAATGGCCCATCGGTATCGCTTGAGGCGTCGCGCGCTCCCACCACCGGCCAAGCAACTCGACAAAACGCAAGCGGTCGCGTTTCGGCGACTTCAGACAAATACATACCCACACCCAAAATACATTAACAAAATCACAGGGGGCAGGGAAAGCGACAAATGTAGGCTCTGTTCAGAAACAGGAACACTCACACACATAATGTGGGAATGCACCTCGCTCCCGTTCTCTCATCCCCCTGTCAGCAGCGAGACTGACTGGACAGCCTGGCTCCGTTCCGGGGACGTCGACCGACAATTGGAACTGGTGGACTGGGCGGAAAAGGCCAAGCAGGCCCAGGGCCTTACTTGAGCCCTAACGCTCAGCCACGTCCCTCTTTACCCTTCCCCCTTTCAATAAAGTTTATCACCACCACCACCACCTCTCGGATTCCGCCGCATCTACCCCGACGACCATGATTCCCGAACCAGACTACGACATTAATCCAAGTCTCCCCGTGATTAAGCAACAGCAGCTCAGAAGTCTGCTACAACGATACAAAGGCTGCTTTTCGACGTCATCAAGGATTCGACAAACACCAGTCGCCAAGCATCGCATAATAACCGAAGACTGCCCTCGACCACTCCGCCAGAGCCCTTACCGAGTTTCACCGCGAGAACGCGAAGCTATAAGAGAACAAGTCGACGAAATGCTGCGCGACGACATCATCCAGCCGTCGAAAAGCCCGTGGGCATCCCCTGTTGTCCTGGTGAAGAAAAAGGATGGAACCCTACGTTTCTGCGTCGATTATCGTCGTCTGAACAAGATAACGAAGAAGGACGTATACCCCCTCCCACGGATAGACGACGCATTGGATCGGCTCTGCAACGCTAAATACTTCTCGTCAATGGACCTCAAGTCTGGCTATTGGCAAATAGAAGTCGACGAAAGAGATCGTGAAAAGGCGGCCTTCATCACCCCAGACGGCCTCTACGAGTTCAAGGTTATGCCATTCGGACTGTGCTCGCCACATGCAACGTTCCATCGCGTGATGGACACGGTTTTAGCAGGATTGAAGTGGCAGACCTGCCTCGTTTACTTGGATGACGTCGTCATCTTCGCCGGAAATTTCGACGATCACCTGAGGCGGCTTGCGACAGTACTAGACGCCATCAAGTCATCAGGGCTCACTCTGAAGCCGGAAAAGTGCCGCTTTGCTTACGATGAGCTTCTGTTCCTAGGCCACGTAATCAGCAAATCTGGTGTGCGCCCAGACCCGCAAAAGACAGCTGCCATCGCACAGTTCCCGCAACCCATCGACAAGAAGGCAGTGCGTAGATTCCTTGGCATGAGTGCCTACTAAAGGCGCTTTGTGAAGGACTTTTCACGCATCGCCGAGCCGTTGACACGTCTGACTAAATGTGATGTTGAGTTCAAGTGGGAAACGCCGCAGGCCGACGCATGCAGTCACCACCAGTGCTTGCGCACTTCGATGAGTACGCCGATACAGAAATCCATACTGACGCCAGTAGCCTAGGCCTCGGTGCCGTTCTAGTCCAGAGGAGAAACGGAGTCGAACAGGTGATGGCTTACGCTAGCCGGTCGCTGTCAAAGGGGAAGGCAACTATTCTACGACCGAAAAGGAATGCCTCGCCACCGTTTGGGCTGCAGCTAAATTTCGCCCTTATCTTTATGGCAGGCCATTCAAAGTCGTCAGTGACCATCACGCGTTGTGTTGGCTAGCGAATATAAAGGATCTTTCAGGACGACTGGCACGGTGGAGCCTCAGACTCCAAGAATACGACATCACTGTAACCTACAAGTCCGGACGAAAACACTCCGATGCCGATTGTCTATCACGCGTACCCATTGACCCGCCGCCGCAAGATGACGAGAATGACGACACCTTCCTTGGAATGATAAGCGCGGAAGACTTCGCCGAACAGCAACGGGAGACCCGGAGCTAAAAGGCCTCGTCGAATATTTGGAAGGGCACACCGACGTTGTCCCCAGGGCATTTAAGCGCGGATTATCTTCCTTCACGCTTCAAAACAATCTACTCGTGAAGAAGAACTTCTCACCAGTCCGCGCCAATTACCTTCTTGTTGTCCCGTCAGGACTTCGTCCAGAAGTATTGCACGCCCTACATGTCGATCCGACCACTGGACACCTCGGATTTTCCCGGACACTATCGAGGATACAAGAAAAGTATTATTGGCCGCGCCTGACCGCCGACGTCGCCCGTTATGTCAGAACATGCCGAGACTGTCAGCGACGCAAGACACCGCCGACGAGGCCAGCCGGATTACTACAGCCAATCGAGCCTCCTTGCCGACCATTCCAGCAGATCGGGATGGACTTGCTGGGACCCTTTCCGACGTCAATAACCGGAAATAAGTGGATCGTCGTGGCGACGGACTACCTCACCCGCTTCGCTGAAACAAAAGCACTGCCGAAAGGCAGCGCAGCCGAAGTGGCGAAATCCTTTGTCGAAAACATCCTGCTGCGACATGGCGCCCCAGGAGTCCTCATCACCGACAGAAGAACGGCCTTTACAGCGGAGCTCACCCAAGCCATTCTGAAATACAGTCAGACAAGGCACAGGAGGACAACGGCCTACCACCCGCAGACGAATGGTCTTACGGAGAGGCTGAATAAGACCCTCGCCGACATGCTAGCGATGTACGTCGACGTCGGACACAAGACCTGGGATGCCGTGCTGCCGTACGTAACATTCGCTTACAACACGGCGGTGCAAGAAACAACACAGATCACGCCATTCAACCTAGTGTACGGCAGGAACCCGACGACGACGCTCGACGCTGTGCTTCCGCACGTCTCTGACGAGGAGAATCTTGACGTCGCTACCTATCTCCAGCGCGCCGAAGAAGCCCGACAGCTCGCCCGGCTGCGGATCAAGAACCAGCAAAGGACCGACAGCCGACACTACAACCTCCGACGACGCTTCGTCGAGTACCAGCCCGGCGACCGTGTTTGGGTATGGAACCCGATACTCCGACGAGGACTGAGTGAGAAACTACTGCGACGCTATTTCGGACCCTACAAGGTCATCCGACGTATTGGCGCACTGGACTATGAGGTCGTGCCAGACGGCATTTCGCATTCACAGCGGCGCCGCGCACGATCTGAAGTGGTCCCCGTGGTGCGCCTTAAACCCTTTTACGAACGCTGAGGAACTTATTTTTTTTCTGTGCCAGAAGTGTTTTTGTTTATTACTTTCGTTTGTTTGCAGCATCGGGTCGATGCTTTTTAAGAGGGGGGTATTGACACGTGTACTTATCTTTATCGGGCGACCACGTTTCGCCGCTTAAGATATGTAATCGCACAGCGCGGCACGCGCCTGCATGTATCCGAAGTTTCTGGAAAGTTATCGATGCTTCTACCCGGCTGTCTGTTGTCGCCGAACCTTGTGTTATCTAATTTCATCGCGTGATGCGAATGGTGTAGAACTTTGTGGAAGGCACGCGGGCCCGAAGGATCAGTCTGGAACATTCGACGACTGCTGTATAAAAGCCGACGCGCTTTACCCGCAGATCAGATTTTCGACGATCGCCGAGCGTGTTCGCCGCTATCGTTGTGCTATAAGTGTAGCCTGTTTTGTGGGCACAGGTTCGCCCAATAAAAGTTAGTTTTCTTGTTCACAGTATTGCTACTGTGTTATTCAACGTCACCACCACGTGACAATATGCTGCTGTCCAAAAACCCAGGCACTGTTTCTCAGGTCATTCAGCTTTGCCAGAGTTTGAACGAGCTATGCAGGGAACCACCCAGCGTCTTCTCACGCCGTGCCCCACTGCGTCCGACGAAACCTTCGGGAGCATGACCGCGGCTTCTGAGTTGGACTCCCTGGTTTAATTGCCAGATAAAAGAGTTCGTCCGTGCTGAGGTCGCTCGTCAGCTTCCGCTGCTGTACTCAGCCACGCCACCACCTTTACCTTTGCCGGCCAACCTTCGCCAGGTCATCCAGGGGCAAGTTTGCGCAGCTCTCCCTTGTGCCCGCGATGAGGAGTAGGAGAAACTTTATTATTGCAGGAGCCGTTGCGCGGTTTATTCGTGGGTGGTTCGCTCTGACAGAGCTTCACAGGCGATCGCGGCTCGCCGGGCCTGGTCGAGGGTCGCCAGTTCGCTTCCCAGGTCCAGTTTGGAAAGTCTCGCCTCCCAAGACCACGTCGTGAGTGTGTGTGTGTTGTGACTCGTGGCGAAATTGCGTCACCCGGACGGTTGGTGCATTCGCGTGTTATGTGCGCGAGTGTCGCTGTGTGGTTGCTACACCAGGGACATGTCCGGGACGTATATCTGTCTGGGGAGATCGCATGTAGACGAGACAAGTGTGGGTATGTGTTCGTTTGCAGGCGGTGTCAGTCCCTTGCCTGGAGTTTATTGAGAGCTTTGTGTGGGGGAACGTATTGTGTTATTTCGAGGCGTTGGTCCTCTATTATTTGTTGACTTGTGGTTAACTCGTGGGTCGCTCGTCTGTCTGTCGGGGGCTGAAGAACGGTATGGTCTGCAACTCGGCTAGTGAGACCTCGAGCTGCGCAGTCCGCCTCTTTGTTGCCCAGCAGGCCTTCGTGCCCGGGGCACCAGACGATACCGTGGGTTCATTCTAGTGATCGGCCCAGGATTTGAATGGCTTGCATAGAGAGTGTTCCATTCATGTATGAACGACAGGCCGCTTGTGAGTCCGTAAGGACGCCGGCGGGAACTTCCCTTGCTCTCGGCGTCGCGAAGTGTGAGAGCGATCGCTGCTGCTTCTGCTGCTGCGCTGCATGTGGCGCGGATGGAGGCTGAGGCTACCAGGTTCTCCTTATTGACAACGGTGCGTGTGTATTTTGGGCCCGCAACGTGGCAACGAGGGATACGGGCTAGCGTCCGTGTAGTATGTATCAGGGTAACAGCGTGTGTGCAACATGCGGGCACGCGCTGCCCTTCTCTCTTGATTGTGGGTGGGGTGCATGTTCTTGGGGATGGGGTCTACTACAATGTTCTCTCTAATGTGGTTAGGCAAGAGTTGTGTTTCTTCTTTGCAGTACTCAGGTGACAGTGGGTACCCTAGCCGTTGAAGAAGGTGTCTTCCCTGTTGAGTCTTGTTGAGGCGCTCCCTCTGCGCTATGAGCGTGGCGCTTGCTAGCTCCTCAAAGGTATTGTATACGTCTAGCGCTAGTAATTTCTTTGTGCTTGTGCTTCACGGTAGCTGTAATGATGTTTTGAACGCCATTCTTATAAGAGTGTCCATGCGCTCTGTCTCGCTTTTGCGCTTGATTGATACGGGAGTGCGTACGTGACATGGCTGATGACGAGGGCTTGTACCAGTCTTAAGGTTTCGTCCTCTGTGAAACTATCTTTGCTGTGCGCTACTCTGGCGATGAGTGATGTGATGCTTCTTATAACGTGATTTAATTTATCTGAGGCCACCTTTATGCCATTGTTCTCCTGTACGTACATACCTAGTACGCATGCGGTAGGGACGCGCTTTATAGGTTGCCCGGCAATCTCGAGATGTATTGGCGGGGCTCGATGTTCCTTAGTTTGCTTGTGCCGGACTTGAAGGTACTCCGACTTGTGTGGGGCACACTTCATTCCTGCTGTGGTTAGGTATGACTCGATGTGTCCGGTAGCTGTGAGTAATGTGTTTTCTCTGTAGCCGTATGAAGTCTTGGTTGCCCATAGGGTGATATCGTCGGCATAGAAGGCACATCTGAGTTTGGGGATGTTTTCCAGTTGTAAAGCAAGTTTTTAAAGTCCGATGTTGAAGAGGAAAGGAGATATTATTGATCCTTGCGGAGTACCCCTCTGCGGTAGATCATATATGCCTGATTGTAGGCCTGCTATGCCGATGCGGGTTTTGCGGTGGCTGAGCAAATCCAGGGTATAATGGTATATGTATGTATGCTTTATTTCCACAAAAACTAAATACAGCTTTGCGGGGGTAAAGTGGGAAAAAAAGCTGCTCGTAGCAGCTTGACTAGCCCCAAATACCCTTCAACATACAAAAAGAAAATAAGGGATCAGCAGCGCGGAAATACAGTTTTCCCAAGTACACACATATTCAAGCATTACAACATATCATGCACACGCATCGCAAATCAAGCGAGGAAAAAAAATACAACAAAAGCAAGATGTGAGCAAGCAAGCAAAAACACGGAATCTCACTGCACTTCAAAAGCACACAGGCATTATACAACTCACATATGTGAGAAAAAATCACGAATATCAGGAGGAGAACAAGTTGCAATATCAATTTTATTAACAATAAGATCGTTTAATAACCGAGGCAGTCTGGAGCACAGCATTTGTGATCCATAGTTTGTGCGCGATTTTGGTACGTGCCAGTACTCTGTCTTTCTTGTGCTGTATGGAGTTTCGTGTAATTTTAAGTTAGCCATAGAAGTAATGTAGTTGATGTGCTTTTTCTGTTCATTTTTATACGCAAGCACTAAACGATACTTTAAAAGGGCCTGTACTTTCGATGTGTTAAGTTTATGAAATAAATAAGCTGAAGGGAAATCGTATGGTTTATTGCAAATAGCGCGAAGAGCCTTCTTTTGCAGTATGTACAGCCTGTTGATATTTGTGTCAGAAGTGGTAGCCCAGACCGAACAACAATAATTTAAATGGCTGAGAAAAAGTGAATTATATAACAAGCACTTAATAAAGCGAGGAAGATAGTTCAAGGAATAAAATATTCCAGTGATTTGTGAAAGCTTACTAGCATAAAAATCTATATGGCTCTGCCACGTCATAGTATGATCAAAAAATACACCTAGCGATTTTACCGAGTATACAAGTTTAATTTTAGAATTGTTCATTAGCAAATCTCCCTCTATAGTAATTTGCGTGTTCTTAGCGCGAAATAACACCGCCTTAGTTTTTTGTGAATTGACAGTCAAACCGTTGTCAGATGACCATGTGTATAGTTTATTCAAAACTGCATTAGCTCTTATGATAAATTCGGCAGGGCGGGTAGATGAAAAGAATAACTTAGTGTCATCTGCATAGATTACGTAACGCGTATCAACATCAATGTTTACTAAATCATTAATAAAGATATTAAAGAGGAGGGGCCCTAAAGTACTGCCCTGGGGTACACCTACATTGACCGACCGAACTTCAGATTTAAAGCTCCGCATCCTATGGCGGCGAGGCCATCTAGCGTGGTTACGTGTGCTATATTATCAAATGCTTTTTTCACTTCGAGGGCTGGGAGTATGTTGTTGTTGCTGCCCGGTTGTGGGTTAAGGACCTCTTCCTTGAGGAGGAGGAAGACATCCTGTGCTGACATGCCTTTCTGAAATCCGTACAGGCAATTGGGTTGTAGTTCATGTTCTTCCATGTGTTGTTCTATTCGAGTGAGTACAATTCGTTCAAGAAGCTTGCCCAGGCAAGACGTGAGCGAGATCAGTCGTAATTGATGGAGCCTGCGCGGTTTTCCCGGTTTGGGTATAAGGACTATATGAGTTGTAGTCCATTCCTCCGGTAATGTTCCGCCCGGTGTCCATATTTGTTCATTCAGCTGCTTTGTAAAGGCTCGCAGGGTTTCATCGCTTAGTTTTCTCAAGATGGCGTTGGTGATCCCGTCGAGACCCATTGCCGTGTTTTTCTTGAAGCTCTGCGCTGCCGCGTATACCTCCGCATACGTGATTGGTGCATCAAGTATCTCGTTCGGAGGTCCCGGATATACAGGGTAAGGTTTCGGATGCCTGGTCCGAATTCCCGTGTACGTTTGCCGGAGTTTCTGTATGTGTTGATCCTGGGTTCCCGGATATTCGCCAGCGAGCTTTTGTAGGGTTGTGTTTGCTTCTGTTTTGGTATTTGAAGGATCGATGATGCTGCGGACTATGTTCCGCGTCTTTTTGGTGCTTAGCGTGCCTTTAAGCGAATCGCAGAACGTGCGCCAATTGTCCCTGTGAACCTTCTGGGCATAACTGCTGGCCTGTTTAGTGATGTTTGAAATCCTAAGTCTAAGTTTGCGGTTTAGCTTTTGTTTGCGCCATCTTTTTGTGAGGCCTTTGCATGCTTTGTACCCGGCTTCGATGCAGGTTCTATTGGCGCAGCATGTACACCTTCGTCGCCCAGTACCCGCCGTGGTTGCTCAGTGGCTATGGTGTTGGGCTGCTGAGCACGAGGTCGCGGGATCGAATCCCGGCCACGGCGGCCTCATTTCGATGGGGGCGAAATGCGAAAACACCCGTGTGCTTAGATTTAGGCACACGTTAAAGAACCCCAGGTGGTCAAAATTTCCGGAGTCCTCCAATACGGCGTGCCTCATAATCAGAAAGTGGTTTTGGCACGTAAAACCCCAAATATTATTATTCGTCGCCCAGTACATTCGGTCGTGCCCTTAGTGCCAACGCCGCAAGGTCCCAGCTGAGCATGTCTCTGGGCCACTCTAGCCAATCCCGTGTCCTGCCAGGGCCTTCGATCGCATTGTCATTTACTTGTATGGATCCCTTCCAAGCACGGCTTCCGGAAACCGCTGGATAGTCGTCGCCATCGACCATTAGACGCGATACGCAGAAACAGCCGCTCTGCCTGCTGCCACCGCCCGTGATATAGCACCCTTCCTCCTGAAAAACTTTATTCTCCGTCATGGTGCGCCTCGCGAGCTTTTGAGTGCTAGAGGATTTGTATTTCACTCCGAAGTCGTAAACGCGCTCCTTGCTGAATGCCGCATCGTTCATCGCACCACCACCGCCTGCTATCCTCAAAGTAATGGTCTGACATAAAGACTTACACACACCCGTGGCGACATGCTTTCCAGATACATAGCCTCTGATCACACTGATTGGGACCTCATTTTGCCATTCATCACGTCCCCCTACAACACTGCATCACAGGCGACCACAAACTTCTCCCCATTTTTCCTCTTGTATGGCCGCGAACCTTCGACTACCCTCGACAACATTCTTCCGTACAGACCTGACTCATCCGAATGTACGCCCATCTCTGAAGCTGACCGCCGCGCAGAGGAATGCGTTCAGCTCGCCCGTTTCTTTACAGCCGTCGACCAATGACAACAAAAATCTCGACGTGACGATGGTCACCCGCATTGTCACTTTCATCCGGACTCTCTTGTGTGCCTTTGGGTTCATGCCGGTCCTGCTGCACTCTCATCCAAGTTTGTCTCCAATTATCAAGGACCCTACAGTGCTTTAGCGCAGACATCGCCTGTGAACTATATTGTCGAGCCTGTCACGCCACCTAAGGACCAACGCTGTCGTAATCGTGAAACCGTCCACGTAGAACGCCTGAATCCTTATTACGACCCCATGATTCCGTTCACCATGAGTCGCCAGTATGGCTCCTTTTCCAAGAGAGGGGGGGGGGGGGCGATGTAGTGAAAGGAATGCCGAGGCCTGGAGCCACATCACCAGTCGTCTGGGAAGCGCGATCTCGAGATTGCCTCAGCTGCTCTGGTTGGGACACGCTTCCTGCTGCTCCCTTCTACTCTATAGCTATTAGAATGTGTGTATATATATATATATATATATATATATATATATATATATATATATATATATATATGTAGTAGGCAAAGAGAGATTCTTCAGGCTACCTTTCAAACGTAAAGAACTTGAGTGTTGCTACAAGGTAAACAGAACAAGTATTTAATTTCGACAGTTTCGATCGGTGGACCGATCTTCATCAGGGTTTACAAAAAAATGGCAGTTCGGCCCTGGTAGGGAAGACACCAGACCGGGTACCCGGTCGTTCTTACATACATCAAACCGAGAGGAACAGTTGTGACAGTGATTGATTTTCGGCGCCTTGGCAGATTTACAGCGGCCTTTGGCAGCTATGCAGGGCAAGAGGAAGGCGGAGTCACATGTATGTAGAGCAAGGAGGTAAGTGAGGAAAAAAAAAGAAGAAAGGGAAAAGAAAGAAAACGGAAAGAAAAAGAAAAAAGCGCACAGGAACAGGGAGACGTAAGACGAAGAGGGAGGGGGGCGGGAAGAAGCGGCAGCTAGGTTCCCGTGCACTCGAGGCAAGGATGGAGAAAGCGGTCGCTCCGCAGCTCCAGTGCGTGGGCTGCCGTTGTAGCGGGAGCGGGTGGCGGTGGGCACAATAGAGAAGGGGCCCAGAAGGAAGACAGAAGAGCGGCAACTTGTAGAAAGAAACACAGTGTCACAGTACAAATATACAAGGCACGGCCCGTTCCGGCAGCTTTGTGGTCCAGCTACGGTGCGAAAAAAAGAAAAAAATATAGTTCCAAAAAAGAATATATGCATGTGATTCGCAAAGCAAATGCGCCCATGGGCTTAGATGTAGGGAGTCGAGTTAAATAGCCTCCTTGTGGTCCAGTTTTTGAACGTTTAACAGACAACTGACATCATCAAGTCAGCACGTGCGTATTTCAAGATATATATATATATATACATATATATATATATATATATATATATATATATATATATATATATATATATATATATATATATATATATATATATATATATATATATATATACACACTGTGGGAATGAGTAGCTCTCGGGCGTCGCCCGTTATGTAGTTTTCCCGCATAGCTGCACTCTCCGGCTTCGCCGCATGGCCTGGTGCCCGCGGCAGTCGGTGTGGTTGAAGCGCATTGCCAGATAGGGCGCGAGTGTGGCTCTGCTTACGCCACCTAACAGCGGGGTTGCTTGGCCGCGGAAAGGAGAAGGCTCTTCCTCTTTGGTCCGGGTCGGCCAGCAGCGCGGACTTTCCGCGCGTGCGCCGATCCGTGCTTCTGCGAGATCGTCTCGCGAGGCCTCATTCGGACGCGCCACCGTTCGCATGACCGTACGCGCGAATGACCAGGCGATGGTGTCCATCATCATCATCATCAGCAGCAGCAGCAGCAGCAGCAGCCTGGTTACGCCCACTGCAGGGCAAAGGCCTCTCCCACACTTCTCCAACAACCCCGGTCATGTACTAATTGTGGCCATGTCGTCCCTGGAAACTTCTTAATCTCATCTGCCCACCTAACTTTCTGCCGCCCCTGCTACGCTTCCCTTTCCTTGGAATCCAGTCCGTAACCCTTAATGACCATCGGTTATCTTCCCTCCTCATTACATGTCCTGCTCATGCCCATTTCTTTTTCTTTATTTCAACTAAGATGTCATTAACTCGCGTTTGTTCCCTCACTCAATCTGCTCTTTTCTTATCCCTTAACGTTACACCCATCATTCTTCTTTCCATAGCTCGTTGCGTCGTCCTGAATTTAAGCAGAACCATTTTCGTAAGCTTCCATGTTTGTGCCGCGTAGGTGAGTACCGGTCAGACACAGCTATTATACACTTTTCTCTTGACGGATAATGGCAACCTGCTGTTCATGATCTGAGAATGCCTACCAAACGCACCCCAGCTCATTCTTATTCTTCTGATTATTTCCGTCTCATGATTCGCATCCTCCGTCACTACCTGCCCTAGGTAGATATATTCCCTTACCACGTCCAGTGCTTCGCTACTTATTGTAAATTGCTGTTCTCTTCCGAGACTATTAAATATTGCTTTAGTTTTGTGCAGAGTAATTTTTAGACCCACTCTTCTGCTTTGCCTCTCCAGGTCAGTGAGCATGCATTGCAATTGGTCCCCCAAGTTACTAAGCAAGGCAATATCATCAGCGAACGAAAAGTTACTAAGGTGTTCTCCATTAACTTTTATCCCCAATTCTTTCCAATCCAGGTCTCTGAATACTTCCTGTAAACACGCTGTGAATAACATTGGAGAGATCGTATCTCCCCAGCCTGATGCCTTTATTAATTGGGATTTTGTTGCTTTCTTTATGGAGGACTACGGTGGCTGTGGAGCAGCTACAGATATGTTTCAGTATTTTAACATACGGCTCATCTACACACTGATTCTGTAATGCCTCCATGACTGCTGAGGTTTCGACCGAATCAAACACTTTCTCGTAATCAATGAAAGCTATATATAAGGGTTGGTTATATTCCGCACATTTCTCTATCACCTGATTGATAGTGTGAATATGGTCTATTGTTGAGTAGCCTTTACGGAATCCTGCCTGGTCCTTTGCTTGACAGAAGTCTAAGGTGTTGCTGATTCTATTTGCGATTACCTTAGTAAATTGTTTGTAGGCGACTGACAGTAAGCTGATCGGTCTATAGTTTTTCAAGTTTTTGGCGTCTCCTTTCTTATGGATTAGGATTATGTTAGCGTTCTTCCAAGATTCCGGTACGCTCGAGGTCATGAGGCATTGCGTATACGGTGTGGCCAGTTTCTCTAGAAGAATCTGTCCACCATCCTTCAACAAATCTGCTGTTACCTGATCCTCCCCAGCTGCCTTCCCCCTTTGCATAGCTCCCAAGGCTTTTTTTACTTCTTACGGCGCTACCTATGGGATTTCGACTTCCTCTAGAGTATTCTCTCTTGCATTATCGTCGTGGGCGCCACTGGTACTGTATAAATATCTATAGAACTCCTAAGCCACTTGAACTATCTCATTCATAGTAGTAATGATGTTGTCGGCTTTGTCTCTTAACGCATACATCTGATTCTTGCCAATTCCTAGTTTATTCTTCACTGCTTTTAGGCTCCTTCTGTTCCTGAGAGCATGTTCAATTCTATCCACATTATACTTCCTTATGTCAGCTGTCTTACGATTGTTGATAACTTCGAAAGTTCTGCCAGTTCTATTCTAGTTGTATGGTTAGAGATTTTCATACATTGGTGCTTCTTGATCAGATCTCTCGTCTCCTGCGATAGCTTTCTGGTCTCCTGTCTAACGGAGTTACCACCGACTTCTATTGCACACTCCTTGATGATGCCCACAAGATTGTCGTTCATTGCTTTACCACCAAGGTTCTCTTCCTGAGTTAAAGCCGAATACCTGTTCTGTAGCTTGATCTGGAATTCCTCCATTTTCCCTTTTACCGCTAGCTCATTGATCGGCTTCTTATGTACCAGTTTCTTCCATTCCCTCCTCAGGTCTAGGCTAATTCGAGTTCTTACCTTGCTATGGTCACTGCAGCGCACCTTGCTGAGCAAGTCCACATCTTGTATGATGCCAGAGTTAGCGCAGAGTATGAGGACTATTTCATTTCTAGTCTCGCCGTTCGGTTTCCTCCACGTCCACTTTCGGCTATGGTAATATGGTCTATGCCATATTACCCCACTGCCTTGTCTCCAGACTGCTTCTTGCCTACCTTGGCGTTGAAGTCGCCAATCAGTATAGTGTATTTTGTTTTCACTCTGCCCATCACTGATTCCACGTCTTCATAGAAGCTTTCGACTTCCTGGTCATCATGACTGGATGTAGGGGCGTAGACCTGTACAACCTTCATTCTGTACCTTTTATTAAGTTTCACAACAACACCTGCCACCGTCTCGTTAATGCTATAGAATTCCTGTATGCTACCAGCGATATTCTTATTAATTAAGAATCCTACTCCTAGTTCTCGTCTCTCCGCTAAGCCGCGGTAGCACGAGAGGTGCCCGCTCTTTAGCACTGTATTTGCTTCTTTTGTCCTCTTAACTTCACTGAGCCCTATTATATCCCATTTGCTGCCCTCTAATTCCTCCAATAGCACTGCTCGACTCGCCTCACTAGATAACGTTCCAATATTCCAATGACATATTCCAATATTCCAATATTCCAAGACGTATTCCAATGGCGGCCTGTCCGGAGCCAGGGATTTTTAGTACCCTCTGCTGCGTCGCAGGTCTGACCACCGCCGTGATCAGTTGCTTCGCAGCTGCTGGGGAATGAGGGCCAGGGTATGATTGTTGTGTTCATATAGGAGGTTGTGGCCAAGTACTGCACCACGGTGGTCAATGCTGCTCTGGTGAGGGCGGAGCTGGGGATCTTTAGCACCCTCTGCTGCGTCGCAGGTCTGACCGCCGCCGTGATCAGTTGCTTCGCAGCTGCTGGGGAATGAGGGCCAGGGTATGATTGTGTTCATATAGGAGGTTGTGGCCAAGTACTGCACCACGGTGGCCAATGCTGCTCTGGTGAGGGAGTGCAATACCGATTCTGGTCACCGGGATCAGGGCACACTCCAGGCCTGTTTATGCAATTTTATCAACAAGCGGATTTTTTTTTAATCCGGTGGAAAATTGCACGGCACCGGGATTGGAACCACGGACCTGTTGCTCGCGAGGCGGGTGTTCTACCTGTACGCTTACGCAGCAGCCAGCATGGTTCGAACATATGCGCTCGTTATCTGGTCACGGTTATATATATACATATATATGGCGTTCGTAACGGGAGTCAAACACCAGCCTCCCCCCGCCCGGCAAAAAGAAAACTGTCCGCCTATGACTGCCATTACTCTAAATTACCATCACTGCCATATCGGGTATCAGAATCACACATACCCGTTTATGGAAGACTGCATGATATGGAACCGTAGATTTTATTAATTTGGGCTACTCCATTCTTGGGTATGTGTCATTGGATGTTCCGGCTAGGTGTCATTTCTTTAATTGAGCTGATAAAACTTCAGTGTGAAATTAACTATAAGTACGCAGGCCCATTTCACGAACAGAATGCTATTTCAGACCAATAAACTAGCGTCAGTGAGCGCACCTGCTTTCCGCGTAATCATGCTCTAAATAACTACATAAATGATGTTAGCGTGTCGGCCGATAGCTAACCTATATAGGGCACCTCGATTCCGCATGATTTGCGGGAGCTTTAAGAAGTTCTTTCACGTCTTCTATTTTCCCTGCCCCATTGTTGGGACCACTGGTTATTTGACGCTATAGAGACATGCCACTAGGTGTGTGACCATATTTGGCCGTACCCAAAGTGTGGATATGTGCCGCTATGCCGCAAGAAGAATAGAAGCCATAAGTTAATGCACACACGCGTCATAGATCTCCTGCAAAAACCTCTGTTCCCTATTCTTCCATCGACAACCGTCACCGCCGGCCTCGTGACCTCCCGCTCCGCTTAGACGTCTCACGGTGCACATCAGCAGTAACCATTGTTTGCATTTCGATATAAGTTGTGCAAGACTGATTTAGTCTATCAATTACCGATGACTTTGTCACATGTAGTATTATAGCATGGCACATTTTTCATCGGAACCACTGTTGTAACGGTGTATTTTTATTCCCCGTTGTTGTATATATAAATAAACGAGTTGCGCGAGCGACCGTATACACACAGTCGCTCCTTCACGTGTGGAGGAGCCGCTTACTGCTCTCTAATTACACCACGCTTGCTAATTACATTAGCAAGCATGATGTCGCGCGCCCACAGGTAAACGTGGAGATCTGACTCGATGACCAAGACATTTATATGCTACGCAGACTGTCTACAATATCAGGCCACTTTGCTGTGACACTAGTGTGCCAAGGTGGGCCATGAGCATCACGGCATGACGATGACGACGCAGTGACGGTGAAGGCAACATGACGACGACGGCACGAGGACAGTCAGAATGGCGACGAGGAAACGATCGTTGCGGCATCCACGACCTGACTGCCTGAGCTTGGGTCGCTTGGTCGGCGCAAGTGGCTAGATAATAAGCTCAAACAGCCTAAAGTAGGCGAATAATGCTAGGTGCATTAAAGATATCATGAAAGGTAACTCAATAAATAGCCACCTAATGAGCGGAGCTGTAATAATAATAATAATAATAATAATAATAATAATAATAATAATAATAATAATAATAATAATAATAATAATAATAATAATAAAAATAATAATAATAATCGATGAGAAATTTGACGTTTTGCGATCATTTGAGTGCCGCGTATAGTATGCCAAAACACAATAGTACAGTTTATTGAAGAATGAGGAATATTTAAAAGTTATGAAATTGTATTGTAACTTTGATCACGACACTGTATTTGTCCAAGTGGTTGATGTTTTTCAACATCTTCGCATATACGTGTTTGCCGTATTCACTCATACCGTCCTGTAGGTGTCCTGTAGCGATGGCCGACGTGTGCGCACGAACATGGACACTGAACGATTGTGAACTGTTGGAAGCATTCGTCGTTGTTTGTATTTAAACTTTACAGCTGTTGTCACTGTTTTCTCCACTCTTCATTTGACGTTTTTCTTTTCTTGAGCTTATTTGTGAATTAGGAAAAAGTAGTAGCCGGCGCTCTTTAACAGGCACGAACTAATGCATGCAGTTCATGCATACAGCTAATAAAGAAAAAAGTCGTCTGGAGCTGGCCGAACTGCAGGAGCCGATGACGCTCAGTAGGTAAATGCCTTGCAGTGACATTTGGACGAGGTTCTCACTCACCTTGTATGCAGGGCCACCTGTGGCGCATAATATGTTTCCAAAGTACCGTGTAGCAGACAAAGTAGCCATGTATACCTAGTAGTGAATTTCTCGGTTTCATTCTGCACTTCGTCATGAAAGTCATGTGTAAAATCATTTTGTCATCCTTGCTGTGATGTTCTGCTAAACTATGCAGCCACCAGTGCACCCTTTGCTCGACAACGGTAAAAGAAATTATGCGTGTTCCACGTTGAAGAGCATCCAGATTGATCGAAAAAAAAATGTCCACTTGATGCACGTGCCAATTGCGGAATTCGGCCCACCTGAATCGGACACGACTAAAGAAGCACAACAAGTGCACTCGTGCAATTAGTCAAGTGCGCGTTTCAAGGATCGCCTTGCGCTGCTTAGGGAATGTGGTCATTTCAGCTAGCACGTGTTCAGCTCGGTGCCAAGCCAACGCACGTTTCCTGGAAGGTGTCGGTTGCCAACAGATGTGAGCGTAGATACAAAGCCGCTCAGAAGTGGCTCTACGAATCACAGATATGAGCAGCCGTCATCTTGTTTCACGTCTTACAACAAGGAAAAGTTTACGCGGTTCAAACAGCCACGGCGAAGGCGCCGAAGTAAAACTGCTCTTAATGGGCGAGGGATAAAAGGGCGTGGAGACCTTCACGTTCATAAGGTCGAGCCTTGTCCTCGTTCGGAGATTGTGGAAGGTCGTGGACACTTCGTGTGCTTGTGGAAGCGTGCGTCTATAGCTGAAGAGAAAATGTGCAGCAGAAAAGAACGATGCATTCTAAAGAAAAACGCCAAGCGAAACCAATCCTTTAAGAAAAATCACAATAAATTAAATAAATAAAAACAATAATTTTTGAAAAAACTTAGTTGCCAGAGAATTGCTTCTTTTTGGAATGTTATTTATTTTCACACGCTCTTCAAATGAAATTTTGGGACCGCCTTTAGTCCATTGGACTATATTTTGAAATTGCAGTCATCTCGGATCACTCAGTCCAGTTTCGGCTGCTAAATTAAAATGAGACTCACTTACGATTACTATATACTAGTGATTTACAGGAAGTGATTTGCACCGGTCCTTCATACAAATAGTAGCAAGCAAAATGCTCGCAAGCTGAGCAGTGTCGTGGACACTTAAGAGCTTCGCATGGCTCACTTCGGTATCTGCTACATTCTGAAGTAACCTAATGGCACCTTCACATAACTTTCACATTGTACTTGAATGCAGCTAATGCGTTGAGAATTTCTCGAAGACCGATTACGGCTAAGCCTAGGTTTATTGCGTAACCCGTATAAGTTAAGAGAGAGCTGCTGAGGGGACACAATTTGCTATCGTTACGCATCTCATGCGCACGTAGCGGCACCAGAGCGCTCGTTTTAATCTGCTTCTGCCTAAATGACGCCAATGGAAGGACGGATATGACTCTTGTAAATAATTCACGCTGCTCCATTGCTGCAGTAACTCATGAGATAGAGAAAACGCCCACTGTAACGAAGGTGCACGCCAGCTTTACTTTCTTCGTCTGTGTGTGCGTCGTTATTCTGTGAATTTGCGCTACGCGTAAATACAGCTAAATCAAAGCACAAACCTTAAGAAGCATGAGCTGCACTAATTTAACGTGAGCGAGCTGTTGTCGCCTACAAAGCTCTCTAGCCTACGGTACTGTGAAGGCGTTCACAGGTGTTCGAGCAATGTCGTGACCTCATCCAGCCGCACGCGCCTCGCTGCGAACAGCGTAAGACACGACGGCATTGGGAGAGAACACTGCGCCAGTTGGCAAGCGCTCACGATGCATCTTTGCGCAGCTCTCACAAATGGACGAAGCACACGGCGTCAGATGATGATGCGCTTCAAATTTGAGTGTGCGCCAAGGCGACAGCGACGCTTCGGCGGGTTCGTCACGCGTTCACAGATTACGGATTGCTTTCTTTCTTAGCGTTCTTTTTTTTTCAAAACAAATGTCAGTTGAGATTAAGCGCCTGTCCTGTGCGTTTCTGCTTCGTCCTTTGTCGATTTGTGAGCGCTGCGCAAAAATACATCAAGGATGGCACAACTTGGCGTTTCATAAGAAAGCCGGCAGATTGTGGGAATTGATGTCATGCGAAGCAGTGTGCGGGGAGCCTGCCAAGTTAATGAAACGACCATGAAAGCACCAAGATGTAGGCGGCTGTTTCATGACCTACATGATACGATGTCATGACATTCATGTCATGAGCTATCATAAATGTTCGTCATACACTCGTCATACTATCACAATTTTGGTCCATCCAAGACGTAGGCGGCTGCTTCACAACTCGACATAACACGCATGTCACGATAGTTATGTCATTACCGATCATTTACGTCCGTCATACACTCTTACCATACCATGTCATTTTCCATACATACTACGTTAACGAAACGACCATGAGAGCACAAAAACGTAGGCGGCTACATAGATGCTGTCAAAGTGGAAAATACGTTCACCAAGAAATGCCTCGAATGTAGCAGATGCAGTGAGCTGGTCATTCGGCTTGAAACACAGCGTACGCGTGGTCCCTGCGACAAGCTGCTGCACTGTGAGTTATTCTCCGCGTCGATCACGCATTTGCGATGGTGTGTACGGACGACCAAGAGAGTGTACATTTCTGGCGATCCATTGCGCGCACGTTATTGCAGCCGTTAAATCAGCGTGGTCGCTTTCGAGTCTTGCTCGCTTGGAAAAAAATTGCAGTAGCGCCGAGAGTGGTGGCAAGGTATCGGCATTGTGCTCGTCGGATGGCATTCTAATGAGACGCGTTGCCGCCCTGTGGGCGCCACGCAGCACTGCTGAGTTGGGCGGAAGGAACTCGCAGCGCTGACCGCACCAACACGCTCGCAGGCAAGCGGCGCAGCATTCACTTGATGCACGAGACCAAAGTCATCAGTGTTCATGCAGTAACAGGATTTAATGACGGCATTGCGCGTTCCGCCTACGCCAACGTGTGCGGCACGCCGCGAGCGCAGCCCGACGGTGACAGCGGTGCCAGCAGCCGCTGTCGAGAAACCAACTGACTGTGCCCCCACTTTGCCGACTACCCCAGCAACGTCTGTGCGTTACACGAAAAGTGTAATGAAGAAACGCGAAAAAGAAATGCGAAAGAGGCCAGGACACTTAATCGTTGTAATCGTGGAAATATAGATCATCGGTAGCTTTCTAAGAGATAACGAACAATTGAAGAAACAATATAAATAAAGCTGGTCAGACAACTGATTTATGCATAGCCGTAGGTATACATAGGGTTCAATAGAAAATGCATGGGGAAGCCTATAGTAGGAGTGGGTCAACTGAAATTTGGGGGTTGGCCAACTTGAATTTGGGAGTGGGCCAAATTGAAGTTTGGCGGTGAGCCAACTTGAAATTTTCGGGTGGGCTAGCAGAATTTAGGGGGCATGCTTACGCATACTTAGACAACTGACTTTCTGCATAACTTGCAGCAAAACGTGCTGCGCCACCTTTGTGTCTCTGGAGACACAACCATCCACGCGCCGGCCACACAGGCATTGTCGATTGCGTTACAGAACGTACACGACATGAACCTGACATAAGTGTGCGTATAATTCACCTCTCAATAAAGACACCTCATCCGCAGTGAGTCGTAGTTTTCCGGCTCTATTCGTAAATGAATAGAGACGCAAGTTGGCTGACGGGGCACAGAGTTCTGTATCTGCGTGAGAGATGCGTATTCATCCGATACGGTGGTCCTACTGTTTGAAATATCGCCATATCACGTCATTAAAGTGCGTCAAATGCGACATCGTTTGTTGGCTGGTATGTAAGGAATTCCGCAGGGTCCACGCAGTTGCCTCGCTATAACGTCGCCTGCTTTTGCGTGGAGCATTGTCACTGCGGTCTCGCTTTCGACCGACGAAGGGCCAGCAGTGTTCTTCCCAGTGTTTCTACATCGCACTTGTGTGTGCATGAGTGCGTTATACTCTGCACGCATGCCCTGGCTTTCGTGGCTGAAAAACGTTGCCTGTGATGTTTGTGTTGATAGCAAACGTCTACGTCACAAAAAAGAAAGACAACAACATCAGAAGTAGTGGATGATCAGGTATTAAATAAGGCAAGAGGCACGGGCGGCCGGCCGGCAACTATGACGTAACTCCCTCTACCACGCAGGCAAAGTGAAAGCAAGCAAAAAAAAAGAAGACACACACATTGGACCCGCCGTGGTTGCTCAGTGGCTATGGTGTTGGGCTGCTGAGCACGAGGTCGCGGGATCGAATCCCGGCCGTGGCGGCCGCATTTCGATGGGGGCGAAATGCGAAAACACCCGTGTACTTAGATTTAGGTGCACGTTAAAGATCCCCAGGTGGTCGAAATTACCGGAGTCCTCCACTACGGCGTGCCTCATAATCAGAAAATGGTTTTGGCACGTAAAACCCCATAATTTAATTTTTTAAACACACACATTGGGAAAGCAGAAGAAAGAAGTTGGGGTAAAAAAGAACAGACGTGATACACTATTAATCAAAAAGGCAATAAAAACAAATATCGCGCCGATATCACGAACAGTACCGGCCGCTCTTGCTTAGTTGCTATGGTGTTGGGCTGCTATGCACTGTTAGATACGGGACCATTTCCTGAGCCTACTTCGTGTTCAGGATACCACATCGAATCGCACCACAGCTAATTAAGGAGCGCAGAAGCACGGACACCACATTCCCGAGGCACGGCACGTGCAAACAAATTGGCGTCCCCCTTCTCGTGTGCCGCAGGTGGGGCTATTCACTGCTTGACTCTTCCCGAAAATGAAGCAAGAGCCTGGCACTGTTCCAGGTAACGTGCGTCCAGAGGCAAGACGGCTGTAAGGCACAGTGAAACCCTGTCCGCCTTGGTGCGCCGTCACCCCCATCCGCCTATTGTGACGGTGCATTGGAAGTCAGCAAGGCAAGACCGCAGGGAGAAGTAAACCCTCGGACAATGGGGGACCAAGCAGCGACCCTCTCCGCCGGGTGTGACACCATCGCACGGGCGCCTACCATTGGCAGAAAATGACGACACCTGAGCGGGTTCGCCGATTGGCCGAATATGTCACCTGAGCGGGCTCTCCCATTGGCCGAACGTGACGTGTCTTCGAGACACCGATGGGCTTAAAAGACACAGACCGGAAGCATTCCTAGAGCATTCCTTCATTGATCGCTTTCGAGCTTCGTGCCGCGGGCCGCAGCGTCCGAGTTGCTGCCGGCCCGTAATGACTTTTATGACTGTTAATGTCTTGGTCGTCTCCCTGTAAATAATTTAAATAAACCTCCAGTTTTCATCTCAAAGTCATCCTCAACTCTTACAGCAGGTGGTTGCGAGATCAAATCCCGGTCACGGCGGCGGCATTTCGATAGGGGCGAAATGGAAGAACACCCGTGCACTTAGATTTAGGTGCACTTCAAAGATCCCATGGTGGTCCAAATCATTCCGGAGTTCCCAACTACAGCGTGGCTCATAATCCGATCGTGCTATTGGCGCGTAAAACTGCGTAATTTAATTTTTCATATCACGAACAGCGAGCACGTGGGATTTGGGAAGGGCGTATCATTCAAACGACCGGTTCCCCTTGGGTTAGCGCGCCGTCTGTTTGAGTTCATGACAAATGCGTTCTACATCTCGACAACTAGCAACCGTTCGAATTTTATATTTTGACCCATGATGCTCGTTTTTATCATTGTCTCCTTTACTTTTGTTTTTGTGTTTTTATTATTGGTGTTCTACATTTCTTTTTTTGTTAGTAAAACTTGAGGAAAACTTCATTTGGGCCTAGTTATATTTTTATTACACCTACACCTTTCTTGTCGGCATTTCTATTCTTCTTTTGTCATGTGGACTTTCGGCAGTTTGGTACAACGGTGGGTTGCAGTGAGCCATTTAGCTACAAGTCAAGGAAAGTACGTAACACATACACAAGAGCATTCGAAACAAAATGAGGTGCAGCAATCCCATGCACAGCACTGTTATGGCTAGACAGGGCAAACAGTCTGATTTAAATCTGGAAACAACACGACTTAATTGCGTGCCAGCGAAGATGGAAAGTGTGCCTCAGAGGACGCGTAATGGCGGGCTATTGAGTGTCGCGGGTTCGGTTTTATTGCCGCTGCAGCCGCTTACGGCATGGTTGGAAAGCAAACTCGTGCTTGTCTCACGACGCACGCTGGATAACAAAACCTGATCGAAATTATCACGATGCCCTCGACTATGGTGTTTTTATACTCCTGTCTTGCCTTTGAACGTTAAACCATATCACTGTCAAAGTTCTTAGCTAAACTAGTCTGCTACATTGCTGCTTGTCGTTATTCGCGTTCACAAACTTCGGCGTTCACTCTAGGTAGTATATACATTTATGTAGCACTCCACGGTCTGTAAATACATATTAACAAAAACTTTCAGTGACGATGCTTAGTGCAGGCGATTCGCTGCATGGCGAATTCTCACACACAACTATTTTAAGTGGATATGCGTTGCAGTCTGACCAGCTATAATTTGTAAATTGCCACATGTGTCATAAGCTAATTAGTTAAAAGCTTAATTAGTGAGTTTTCTTGATTAGTCAATTATCCATTTCCTTTTCTTGAGAAAGTAATGTGCGCCTCTTGGAGCAGACCAGCTCATGAACTAGAATTGCGCAATGTGCCACAGGCATTTTCAAAAGTTGCTGCAAGTGTTCGCTGAAACACCCAGTGTACCACTAACTTTTCAGTATGACATTTGCGAAACCTTTTGAAACATTATAACCAATGTTCCAATGTTGTATATTCATACACCAAGTTTGTGCAATTTAGATGCTCCAACGAATGCCGTTTATATAAATGCGATATTTGTTCTTGATGTTGAGCTACGCATTTGTAATCTTCGAACTTCTATTTATTTTTTCAACTTTACCGATTTCCGGCAATTCTTGTACAAACATCCACTTCCTAAATCATTTTTTTTTGCTGCAGTCATTGTGATCTACCTTTCTCTCTTAAATGAAGCAAATTTCATTCAAATTGGTTAAGCGGTTTTCTCATAAAAGCAATGTTATGGCATCGGAGATAAGCCCGAGCTAAAGCTTCCTCTTAAGGCACCCACGAACCATAGCTCTGAGTGACTAAGACCGCGGCCGCAGTGGTCTACAAATAAATAAATTATGTAGATACCACGCACTGTGGGAATAGATGTAAGCGAAGCTTCCTGTGCTGTTTGCTTTGACGATAATTAGCAATGATGATGACGGCAAATGCTTAATTTCTTAAAGGTTTAGTCTCACACAGGAGTGATGAGTTGACGTTAAACGTTACCTTACGTGCACCACTGCTGTTTCTCTGCGTAGTACACAAAACACAAAGGACGAGGCGTTGTTGTGCGCCACATTTCATAACCTCTGAGCGGGTTTATCATTGTCATTGCTTCACATGGCACATCGCATCGTGGCAGAAGCATTAAACTTGAATTGGATTATTGGGCTGTACGTGCCAAACACAGTCGCATGATGAGGCCGGCCGTAGTGGCGCAATCCGGAGATTAATTTTGGCAACGTGGTGTTCTTTAACGTGTCGCTGAATCAAAGTGCGTGAGCGTTTTTATTTCGTCCCTGTCGAAATGCGGCTGCCTCGGTGAAATCCGCGACCTCGAGCAGTATCAAAGCCGCAAAGCTACCGCGGCGGGCATATAAGTGCTGATGTCGCGTGCGACCGCTTCCGTTGTATCACCTAGACGCTGCAGTGCGCTTTAATGGGGCTCCGCTTCTGCACGCCCTGCGTAAGTTGTCCGCTAGATCAATTTGCATGGTTTATTTTTCAAAAACAGCAGAAACGCACCGTACCGTACTTTGAACTTCACTTTATCCAGTGTTGCCTCGCCTTCTCACGTCACCGTTTCCCTATCCCCCCCTCCCCCTCCCATGCATTTGCATGGGAAATGCGAGCGAAGAGTGGCAAGGCTGTTATTCACTCGTTTCGCGACTGTGTGTGTCGGTTCTAGCCATTCCCTGCCGCCTCTTCCGCCTCCTCTCTTCCATTCCATCTATAAGCATTAGAGCTTCCCTCTGCACTTGCACGTTGATAGAAAGGCAAGCGCTTGCGGGGGGTCACGGATGGTTACAGCTGTCAAGAGGCTAAAGTGGCGAAGACCCGGGAGCTCCAGAGGGTATTGTGCACATGACGATGTGCAGTCCAAACGACTTCCTCGCGTCTCTTTTCTGCTCTGCCACGCTTCAGAGCATGTATATACACGCTCTGAGCCCCCTCCCCCCCCCCCCCGACGCGGTGTGCGGGAAAGCAGCAACAGTGGCAGTGCAGCAGTGGGAAAGTCGAAGGAAAATACAACAAAAGTTGCTTTAAATATATTCGCTGTTTTGCCCAAACGGGCAAGCATCGATTACGATAGCAAATTAGGGGACAGCTATAAGAAGTAAGGATAGTAGTCTTATCGGCCGTATAAACTTGTAAACATAGGTATACTAACAAAATTAGCAAGCACGGTATCACGCGCGCACAAGCAAACATGAGCACATCTCCCTCGATGACCGCGAAAACATAGACTTAGTTTTATTCATGACAAAAATGGGGATAATTACATAAGTATATACTGAAGGAGGTCCCGTAGTTAGAAACTGAAATGGGACCTCCTGTGCATTATGACTAGAATTAATAATACAAACAATGGCAACATGTAAAATGTACGACAGTAAATGTTTTCAGGAGACAAGGTATAAATGAACCGAAAAGCAGCAGGTTAATTTCTTAGACAATAACAAGGCCTCGCATTAGTAAAAAAAAAAAAGATGAAACTACAAAGGGAGCTTAAGAAAAGAAAGTAAAAAAATGCCGGAGATAAATGTAGAAACAAAGTGAAAGTTAAAAATACAACACGTTGTACATTGAAATGGGAAAGCCGGAGGAAGTTAAAAGAAAGTGCTTAAGTTCTGTGCGAAATCTGTGACCTTTGAACAATTTTAAAGGGAACGGCAATGTGTTCCAGAGAGATAAAGCTGAAAAGTGTACTGACTGCTTACCATAGTTGGTTCGAACGAAGGGTAAAATGAAGTTAATATTGCCTGGAAATCTCGTTCTGTTTGTACAGTCGTAAAATTTATGAGCGTGAACACGGGAAAGCGTGCCGAACTGTACAATCAGCGCAGTCTAGCGCACGCTGGCAGTAATTTCGCGAACGAGATATTCGCGGCTAAGGCTGTTAGATTAGCGGATGCACTCCCTGCCACCAATGCGGTCTGTTGTCCCTTCTAGACCCGCAATCTGCTGCGTTAACTATCTGCAACACGTGGTGATAACAGGTCAAGAAAGGCGCACTGATATGAACCCTACATGCCGAGCGCGTAACGATAAGAATACTGACGTGCTGTCCAACTCTGGAGTTTTTGTGCTTTTGTTTACAACGCAGCTCTTATGCGCCCGTCCTTTGGTTTAAGCGCGCCGCCGTCGGCATTCCCGGTGTAACCGAGCGAAAGGGCCCGTGCAGCTAAAAACGGCCGAAAGAGCTCTGCGTCGCTCGCTGGTTGGGACGTTTGTGATTGGTTGAATTTCTTGATCATAAAATAAAACACACATGCTTTGATAACGCTGATACAGTTTTGCGTAGAAAAACATTCCTTGAGCGGTTTTCTTTCACTTCTTCGGGAGCCACACCATGGCGCGTGTACCCGACAAAGAGCGACGGCACATCATTGACCTAGCGTTGAAAGAATACAGCCAACGGTCTATTGCGGCCGTGACCGGCCGACCGCTCAAGACTGTCAACAGAATATGTCAAGCCTATAAGACAGAAGGAAGAATCGGCGATGCTCCACACCGGCGCCGACCAAGAGCAACGACGGAAGAGGAGGATCAATTGATCATTGCGGCTGTGGCAGACGATCCTTTTCAGACAGCGAATGAAATCATGGCAAATACCGGAGTCAATGCCCACCCAGCCACTGTGCGGAACCGGCTGAAAGAAGCGGGCTTGCACAGTCGCGTCGCCGCACAGAAGCCCTTCCTCAACAGTGCGCACAAGACCAAGCGACTCCAGTTTGCAGAACAACACGCGTCCTGGACGTCTGAGGAGAGGAAAAGAGTAATATTTACAGATGAATCCACCTTTTGCACCAAACAAGCCCAAAGGAAGAGAGTCTGGCGGCTAGAAAACGAGAGGTGATGCTTTCATTTGTATTTTATTTCCCGTTGAGTAGTCTCAATAGAATTATCCTAAATGTAGGAGGAGGAAGAGGAGAAAAGCTTCACGCAATCAATGGCTTCTTAATTAACGATGTCGACTGCAGCTCGAAATTGAAATCTGCGGCTGCAAATGCTAGAATGAGTTTAGTGTTCGCCAGTCTCATTCAAGAAGCTTTATATCCTCTTTGCACATTTGTGCTTATTGTCCGTGCGCGCACTCTTTATTTGCAGGCACCATCCGACCAATATTCAAAGCGTAGCCGCAAGCGGCCGCACAACAGTAAATACCTGGGGAGCCCTCTCGCATCTCGGACTGGGACCGCTGGTCCGTATCGAGGGCCACTTGACATCCGCCCGTTACAGCGAACTTCTAAAGGACGTTATGCTGCCTTACGCTCGCCAAGGACCCTTTCCCAACGGCAGTTTCATCTTTCAACAGGACCTTTCCCCTATACACACGTCTCGCCGTGTCAAGGAGCTGCTGGAAGACGAAAGTGTAGAGGTCCTGCAGTGGGCTCCAAAAAGTCCTCACCTGAATATTATAGAGAATGTTTGGGGGCGGATGAAGCAACGTTTGGTTGCCTACCTCTACTCTTCTTTACCGAAGAGGATGGCTGATGTCATTCGCCTAAAAGGCTGTGCTACTCGCTACTAGAAGCAGGCGAAAATGTTCAGTTACCTTAAGTGCAGGATGCTTTCCACAGTTCTCACTGTAGTGCGAGTAGCAGTTGATTTTTGCTAAATTCTTCTTTCTCCTCCACTCTCAATAAAATGATTCTCCTAACCGCAAACTGTGCAGTGCTTGTGTTTTGTCTTAGACATATATGCACGCAGACTAGTCAGTAGTGTTTTACTTGAAAACATATCTGTATATATAAAATATATTCACACATAAGAGAACGAAAAACGTGAGCGTCTTTGCAGACTTAGCTTATCGTCAATTTTTCACACAACTGAGGCCACTACAATGCGAAATATTGAGAGAAACAGCAATGGCATTCCTCGAGATGCCAAAACGTATCTTTAGTTGTAGTAGTGCATGACTGTTGAAAGCGCCACCTCGATGAAACCACTGGTAAAGGTTATTTTAAAACGTAATTTTATTATTTTCTTTTCGCACCCGGAAAGTCGATCTGCAATTATGAGGTATACCGTACTCCACTGTTGAGAATATCTGAGTGGCGATGAAATGGTAATAACATCAAAATGACCATATGCATAGGTTTCCTTGCCATTGGTTACAAATTCGCACGCCCAAGATCCAGGCACACCTTTTGGAAAGGAACACATGTTGCTTTAGCGGCTGGGAACCCGCATCAGATTATCGCTTTGCGCATGCATGGGAAAGTGACAGCCGCTTAGTGCCCGCGCCTTTGTTATCAGTTATCCGTTATCGCTGTGCGAAGTAGACAGTGAGCGGGAGCTGGCTGGGAGTGCATCCGCTGATCTAACAGCCTTAGCCGCGAATATCTCGTTCGCGAAGTTACTGCCAGCGTGCGCTAGACTGCGCTGATTGTACAGTTCGGCACGCTTTCCCGTGTTCACGCTCATAAATTTTACAACTGTACATTAGCAAGGGATATCTTTGGTATGATGGTTACTGGAATATCATTGTTTAATGCCCTAAAATAAATTTGGCCAGGTTATATTTAACAAGATCAGTAACATTCGAAATATGTGCATGTAACGGCTGATTTGCGCTAATGCTATGAGGTTAAAACGTTATTAGGTGAATAGCTCGATTCTTAATGACTCGCAACGAAGTAATGTGACTGTTATAAGTGTCTGCCCATGATTCAATGTTATACCTAATATGAGAATGAACAAAAGCATAATAAGGCGACGTAAGAGTAGAAAATGAGAAATATGGTCGTGCTTTGAATAAAACGCGTTTCCCATGTCATTTTCTTTTTTATATTAGCTACGTGAAGATAAAATTTAAGGTGGCGATCAAATTCCGCACCTAAATAGCTGCGATGATCAACTACAGTAATTAGGTGATTGTTGAGTGAAATAGACTGAAGGAGCTCAGACGATCGCTCGCTGTCAAAACCCTGGAGTGAGGAGCGCGGCAGCAGCAGCGAGCGAATTGATCTTCGTGCTTCGTCTCGCATCAACGAACTGAGCCGCGAAAAGACAGCGCACGGCGGACTCTCTTCCCGTCGTAGCAGAACGCGGCCCCCTCCCCCCCCCCCCCCCCGTAGTTATCGCGCGGCGGAAGGCGGCGCGCTTCCTCCCCGCTTCCCTCGTATGCGTGCGCGAGATTGAGCCGCGATCGCTGGCTCAACCTCGCACGCACAGCCTACGCTGCACGGCGACGATTTTATCGCCTTTGGGCTTTATACCGAATCTCACGGCGACGCCGACGGCAGAAATGCGCCTGCAGTGTCCGTATAATTGCTATCGCAATAAAGAACTTCAGCGGAAGCTTCGCGGGAGCAATTATCTCGGCTATACATCCGGAATGCCGACCAACTGTCTGGCCAGGTGCCTCTGAAATCGTCGATTATTGCCAGTTGAGCAAATATCTGGGCGTCTGCGAGGTAAAGCTGATACATACGCGCACTCGCTTCCAATTGCTGAGGTGAAGCGACAGTCTCAGGGCGTGCTTCCTTTTATTGTGTTTTTTTTTTAGTTCTGCGTCATGACTGTGACAATAGACGGTGCGCGGAAGTGGACGCATATAGATATGAAGACAGTGCGCCGTGCGGTGGCGAAGAGGACCATCATCATCATCGACACCAATTTGGGAGCATCGGCAGTGGCGCTTCAAAAAGCGTGGCGCGAGAGTGTGGCCCGTGGTCCGTGGCGTGAGCAGTGCGCGAGGTTCGGGCTTCGACGGAAAACAGCTTCCTCACTGGGGTCTGGCCCGTAGGAGCTATCGCCACCCGCGCCAATACGCCACAACAACGCTGTCGCCCACTGGGAGGTTACCTCGCCCCACTCTTCCGCTGGGCACTGGTCCAGGAGGGCTGGCGGTCCTGAACCGGGGCGGTCGAACGTTCGGGTGAGTGGCCACAAGGCTGCCCCGCCAGCTGTGGACGCGACCCGGTGATTGCGGCCGGGTCGCGTCCTGAGCCACCTGAGCCCCGCGAGGCGGTCCGACCCGGCCGTCCGACCCGCCGGCCGACACTGCTATCCGATCCCGCTGGCCAACATCGGTTCCACGGGGTATCAGACACGCCGACACACGCTTCCGCCGGAACTGTAGGCCAATCATAATCCACCGATCCACAGATATAGTGCATGTCATCTATGAGGCATTTTGGGAAAACTGTCACGTGTGTGTGCCGTTATCTCTGTTGTGTACGTCAATACAAGTCTGATGTGTGTTTGTGCTTTCGCGTGCTGCTTCTCCCTTTTTCTGGAGTGATCCGACCCCAAATAACATCACAAATGCGTTGTGGCGGAAGAAGGAAACAGAAAAAAATTTCCCTAATTCCATGCCCGAAGAAGGAAGGCGCGAAGCTGCAGCGACTGATGAGTCACTACATCCCATAACAGGCACTGGATGCGCAGTTTCGTGTGACCTCACTTCTTTCTATCTGTATAGTTTGCTCAAACTTGGCTTTTCCCCTTATTTTCCAAATGAGCGTCGTTGCTATCGCAATGCATATCTCTTATTAACATCATATTAGAGAGGATACCGCCTTCAACCGCTTCATGGAGGCTAATGCCTACTCTTCGCATTGCGGGCAAAATGAAATCTCCTAGAGCACCGTACAGTCAAACAGCAAAGGGACATATCAAGATTTCCTCGCTAGTCCATGAAGGAATGAATATAGTACGTTAACGGGTAGAAAATTGTACAAGTTGACTTGTACAAAATTCATTGCAGCATTTAAAATTGTCCGCCGAACACATACCTCCCAGTTTTGCATACGAGTGGGTCATAACTAAACTGCATACATAACTACATTACATGACACACTTAAGTTAGTTTCATGCCGCATGACACAAATGTTTAGTAAAAACTTGAGATATTTGTGCGTTCTACGAAAATTGTTAAATCAACAATTGCTTTTCTCTGCAACACCGCTTTTGTTCATGGGCCAAGTATATGTTTACGGGTGTATGGCTAACACTCTAACACAATGAAATCTGGCCAAAGTAACCGCCTTGCACGTTCGTATTTTGGCCACTCTAGGAGATGCAAGGTGGCTACATGGGCTAGTAGTTCCTGTGTTTTTTCGCGCTGCTTACAGCCTAGAAGACGGCCGTGAAAATCTGCATCCCCATCGCCACTAAAATACTGCAAGAGCTTTCAAGTTTTGGATGTCAATGCGTGTTATCCTTCACAGAAATCCGTATAGGCTATACCAAACCGCAGATGGTGCAACAAAGTCTCAAATTTTCTATTGTCGCTCAGATTTGAAGCTACTCACCTTGTAATGTCTGCGTGAAATAATTTGGAACTTTTCGAATGCTGATAAAATCAGGCGTTCTTGTTTAGGCGAAAGGACAGCTATAGCTAACAGCAGGTGGAATACTCTACTGAAAAGAAGGAGACTTGATGTCTCCTCGTTCGTTCGTTCGGTTGTTTCGTATGTGCATCCTCTGTACTGTTTCCAGGAACGTTGCAATGTTTTTGTATCCACTGAAACGCTATGATTCCCTATACAGTGCCATGTGTATGTCCTTTAGCACTTTATACACACAGAGAGTACATAAAGTTCTTGTTTGAGTTTTTAGTAATGTGAGGGTCGCTTGGATGAAGTAAAATTAAATAAAAAATTCCAGCTTTCTTAAGTGTGTTACGAAGCTTAACGCCCATAAAACAGCAAACAGTTTAGTGAGAGCCGAACATGTAACACGGGATAACTAAAACGTTATCGCCATAGCACCACATGCGGTATGATGAATGTGAACGCATTCGTCATCCACTAATATCTACCCTGTGTTATGCCAAGCACAATATTAAAGTTAAATGGGCGTAGGTAACCTTAAAGATTTCAATGAAAGAGAGATAGAAATACAAAAGTAAGACAGGGAGGTTAACTAGAGATTATCTCCGGTTGGCTACTCTGTACCGCAAGAAAGACAAGGGGATGCGATAGGTGAGAGAGATAAAAAGAATTTGAAAACACACACAATCATACATACGATACAGAACTGTTTCTGTGGGCATTGTCACGCAGTCTGCGAAAGCGTTCCTCGTGTCATACAACGTCACCATCCAATCCTACGTCACACAGTGTGCCGTCATAATTTGTCACAACGTCCCGTGTTTTTTAAGTAACGCAGCAGCGCCTTCATAGCGGATTGCGCTGATGTTCGCGTAGGCCAGTTTCCAAGGGTATTGTTTTCCATTATTGGGCGCTTGTCCAGTTGATCTAGGGTGGCTGAGAGGGCTGGTCTTTGCGGTTTGAAATCATGGCACTCCCAAAGAAGGCACGCCATTCTTTTGTTGCACCCGCAGAAGTCACAAAGTGGGCTGCTGGCCGTTCCGACAAGAAATGAGCATGCATTCGAAAATGCTACCCCAAGGCATAGACGGACTATAAAGGTGCAGTTACGTCCTGGTAGGTCGGGCGGAATACGGAGCTGTAAATTAGGGCCCAGGGTATTAGGGCGCGCACTTGTGAATTCGGATGAATTCTGTTGAGCTAATGCTAGGTCACGCGCAAGTGCCGAAAACTTTTTCGCTGCATCGGCTCTTTAAAGAGGAATGGCAACGCAGTTGACGCCGTCATGGGAAAATCGGGCAGCTGCGTCCGCTCGATCATTACCATGCATGCCATAGTGACTAGGCAGCCACTGATACATTATATCCTGTTTTCGTCAACTATGTGATGGTGGACTTCTCTGATCTCTGCGAGGAGCGGCTCATGTGATTCATGGCGCAGTGCTGAGAGTACACTCTGTAGGGTTGCCTTGGCAGAAGATTGACCACGCATGGGGCGGTTACTCCTGAATGAAGTGAAGGGCTACCAGCTCAGCAGCCTTCAATATTAATACATGCGACGTTTTTGGCTTATTTTGACGGATCTTGCTGGTATCACCACAGCATCAGCTGAACTTTTAGGTGAGACTGAGCCATCGATGTAAACATGTACGTGGCCACTGTGCACCCCATGTAAAAGTCCTAATGTGGCCTGCTTCGTTACTAGGATGGTGAGGCGTTATTCAGGTTTGTGCAGGCACCATAAACGTGAGGACGGTCTTGCTGCAGGAATGTTGTTCGATGGCAAAGAAGTACGATTGGCAAAAATGATACGACTGAAAACTGTGTGTGCCCTTTCTGCAGGTAAAGCAAGATGGTGAGAAATAGTCGAGAAACGTGCCGAATATGCGCCCTGGGCGCGTCGGTGGCTACGTGCGTTGGTATTTGGTGATCTAGAGCTATGACAATCGTTGGCACTGTAGACGCACACTTCGGATGACCGAGACGCGTCCTTAGGGATTCAGCTTGCAGTCCCTCGAGCACACGCAGCTTTTTTTTGTAGGTGTTACTAAGCACAGGGAGGCTGTATTTTGCGAAACCGAGAAACAAGGCGTTATAAAGCTGCAGCACTGACCGCACCGATGTGCCCCATGACTTTCCGCTAAGAAATTTGAGGCGATGTATTATTGTCACTAACCTTCTTTTTAGGCATGAAACGTGCGGGCTCCACAATAGGTCGCGGTCGATAATTACCCCTAAAAAGTGGTGTTTCCGTGCGTTTGCAATTGCTTGCCCATTGATAGTTACAGACTAAGGCTCCATTGCCTTCCGAGCGAATGTAACAAGGCAGCATTTCTCTGAAGACCACTCTAAGTTCTGTTTTCGCAAGAGGAGTGATTTTAACGTAGCTGCCTTGTGTAGCTTTGCTCGTACCAGCTGTCGTGTTACAGCAGACGCCCAGATCCAGATGTCATCAGCATCGATTGATACTTGAACTGTGTTGGGCAAGCATCTGACTAGGCCAACGAACAATAAGTTGAATATCGTCGGGCTCAACACCCCGCCTTGCAGTATACTCCATGCCATGTTTGGTGTTGAGTCGTGGCGCCTTCCTCGGTCATCACGAAGAAATGCCTGTCGGTCAAATAACCGCACAGCCACTGAAAAGTGCGGCCACCAATTCCGACTTCAACAGAGCCTCGATAATGACATAATGTGCTACATTATCACAGGCGCCTTTAATGTCAAGGAATAACGCCGAAGTAAGTCGTTTCAGACGTTTATGATGTTGAACAAAGGTGACCAAACCGATGACAGTATCTATGGATGAGCGCCCCCGCCGGAAGCCAGCCACAGTATCTGGTTACACGTAGTGATTTTCCAAGTACCATTCCAGGCACGTGAAAATCATTCTTTCCATTATTTTCTCGATACTACTGGCCAGAGCGATGGGGCGGTACGATGACAAATCTAACGGTGATTTACCAGGTTTCAGAAATGAAACCAAGCAGCTGGATTTCCATTCACGTGGAACCAAATCTTTGCGCCAAGACTCGTTGTAATGGTTTAGCAACATGAGTCGTGCTTCCGTCCAAGTCTGCCGAGCGCCGCATAGCTAACGCCATCCGGCCCAGGTGACAAAGAGCGCCTGCAACTCGCCAGTGCCGCTTCAAGCTCCTCCACCGAAAACATTACATCCATACGGGAGTCCCGAGGCACACGAATGACACATTGTGTAAGTGTGCGTTGGGGCTCCAAGCTGGCAAGCCTTGAGCAAAAGTTTTGAGCAATGGCAATTTCTCTGCAATCTTGGCGCAAAGCGAGAGATTTGAAAGGAACACGCTGTTGCAGTGATACGCGAAGTCAACGCACGGTTCTCCATACCTGAGATAAGCGCTGACGTGGAACAACTAACTCACAGAATCATTTCCATCTTTGAGATTGCAGTGCATCAATACGGCCTTGAATCTTTTGCATCCGCCTTGTCTCTCCGAGATCGCAGATGGATTTAGTTCTGCATCTTCTTTCAGCCCGTCGGCGAATCGCTCGTAGTCGCTGCAGTTCGGCTTCATATTCTTCATATTTCGGGAAAGGCTGAAAACCGCGCGGAGCGCCTTGCATGACTTTTTGAATTTCGTAGTCTAGACTAGAATGGTTCCCTTTCTGAGATACTTTCTCCGTGTCTGACCGAAACGCCGACCAGTCAGTTTGCCGGACAGTCGTGGAGTATTTAAATCGTCCCTTGATCTTCTGGTACGTGGGAATGTGGTCGCTTCCATGTGATTCGATGTCTGGGAACCATTGCACGTTTGTTTCAAGGTGCCGAGAAACGAGCGTCAAGTCTAGGCAGCTGCTGTATGTAAGCGCTCGTAAATATTCCGTACCATCGTTGAGGCAGTAAAGCTCGCGCTGTGTGGCAAAGGATGCTAGCCTCCTTCCCCTGAAGTCCGTCTTCAAGCTCCCCGAAAGCGGATGGTGAGCATTAAAATGTCCGGTGAGAATCGTAGGGCGGCGTGTCGCAATCGTTTAGAGTCGAAGCAACTTGAAGGAGCAATGTAGACAGCGACGAGAGTGAACGTAAGCTTCTTCATTTTTACTATTAAACAAACGTGCTGGTTGTCGTGGTGAGGTGGTACTGGGTGCAAATGTATGTAAGAGCGCATCTAATAGACACAATGAAGAATGACCTTGCTCACATGTCAACAGGTAGAGGACATGAATGGCTCATAGCCAAAGTGCGTATAATATTCTGTACGTTTGGTTCACAAATTACGAGGATGGGAAAGCAGTTTTCGAAGACAAAGTGTCTCAAATCTGAAATTCTCGATTTGAGGCCGCGGACATTCCGCTGAAATACAGATGCTTTCTTAACTTCCTTGTGGAAGGGCAGCGAGGGGCGGCCCATGATGCTATGCGAAGTTTTCACGCACTGCAGTCAGCGCATCCAGTACTTGCAATGCGCTACGAGCAGCCGGAGTGTCCATGTTTTGCAGTAGTAGACGCATGGCATTCGTGAGTGACTTTAGCTTAGCAACCACTTGTGAATACTTGTCTCGCATGTGGTCAACTGCAGCGCCATTACACTTTAAGTGGCGAGTCATGTGCTGTGACTTTGGGGCGCGACATGTCTTCGGCAGTGCTGACCATACCTCACTTGATGAAGCATGAATAGCATGGGTGCTTCTTTCGCTGACATTCGTGGTCGTATCGGAGACGGATGGAACAGGAGGCGGCGTTGTCGGTCGAGGCATCTTCTTTGAACCAGAAGAGGATTTCGTAGACTTTCGTTTCCGGGAGCGATGTCGCCTTATTGCAGCAGAAGCATCTCTTGTGTGATGATCCGTCTCTGGCCATTTTTCTCAAGATTTTCTGCTCTTTCTTTAGGCGCCGACAGTTTGTGAAGATGCAGCGCGCGAGCCTTGACAATTTAGGCACTTGAGCTTTGTTGCAGGGCAAGTGTCAGTGTCGCGTTGTTCGGAACACTGTAGTCATATCGTTGAATTTCGGCAGACAGCACTGACGTGCCCAATTCTTTGGCACCTTCTGCACTGAAGTGATTTGGGTACGAAAGGCTGTACCACATGCCGAAAGTGGCCGACCTTTACCTGTGATAGCAGGCAGTCACCTTCTAAGACGATCCTCATACAGGTCGAATTGCGAAGGCGCCGAGCTTGCAGTAAGGATGCACCATCTGTCGCATGTTTGGCGGCAACCACGGTAATGGGACCACATCCGTTCGCGACGCATCCGTAATCGCGGCCGTTACCACAGTACGGGAAGCCTCGAGCTCGCTTCTCCCCGACGCCGCCCCAGCTACGGGTCCCGCCGGAGACCTTCTCCATCGGCGCCGCCGCCGCTGGGAGGCGGCTCTCAAAAGTTCAGAGTTGGCAGACCAACTCTGGGCCGTCCGGCAAGCCAAAGATGCTGCCCGAGTCCAAGGACTTGGAGCCGCCACCTGAGGCCACCACAACGAAATTGCCGGCCATTCATTAATAAAGTTTCTTCTCTCTCTCTAAAATTTTTTTAACAAAACACTTTTTTATGCGCAACGCATAAGAACAAATTACTTGCATAGACCGACTACAAAAATTTCGAATTCTGAGCGCAAGCTTGCGAGTGCCCAGTATTTGGCTACTCTCGATAGGTAAAACAATAATGTTTGTTGCGATATTACATGGAGCATTTATGCAAGGCGTCTTTCCCATTTGCACATGTTCCGTTTACAAAAACACATTTACTTTCTGTTATTTAGCTTCAAGGGCAAGCTTTGACGAAAGGCGATGGTTGAATTGATCCAGACTGCTGAAGTTTTTAAAGCCACCAGCCAGGCCCTTAAGATGAAAAATAGCGCTGTGCTTTGCTTTCGAACTCATAGCAGCTATCTGGCTTCAAGAAAAAAGTGTTATCGGAAATAAAGACCTCCTTGCTGTTTACGCACAAGCAGACACACGCACGCACGCAAAGTATGGATGGGCACGACACAGTAATAACCTGTCCGCGCAGTAGGTAGGTATGCCGTTAACACATTTTATACTGACACAGGGTAGAACATATGTATATATTAATGTATACGTGGCAATTAGCCATTGCAAATGTCTAGCTACGTGTTTGCATGTATGCAAGGTGGGAAATTATATATGTGAGACAGAACTTTCCAGACGGCCAATAATACGATTTTCAAGTTCGTTCTCGAGCTTTAGGTTATAGCCTCAACCTCATCGAATGAGCGACCAAACGTTATTTATTTACGATGAAAATTTCCTTCGGGAAGTCAGGGAGCTCGTATAAGTTCGAAATCAAAGTACTTACTCTCCCAGTGAAGCTATAGCATACGATGTAGTTCCTCTTCATGTCAGTTTGTGATTTGCCCCTTAAACAGGCAACGGGCCCTGAGCAAACTGAGTGACTTTGTCTGTTCGAGAAAGGTACTGTCACATACAGAGTGCGCCGGAGAAACGTTCGGCGGTTTCACGAGTAGCTGAGAGGACCGCACGACACGGCTTCAGTGTCGATGCTACAGTTTAAAAAAAGTATTCGTGGACAACTTGGACAAGACTGGTGAAAATTAGGGTACTTCAATAACTTAATAAGTCAAACGAGTAGAAATGTTCTCGTCTCCTTCGAAAAACACATTCAGAAAGCTTATTGAGCTGAAGTCTAATAGAGCAAGAAAAATGTACAAAGGTGGTTGTATACGTACGAACTCGAAGCAAAGGCACCTGGAAAGCTGAGAGTAGAAATAGCAATGCAGTCTTGTTGACGTGACCGATAAGCAAACTTTCTCGCTTTTTCGAGAACTGGTTTGTTTAAAATGCGCGGAGGTCCGTTGTGCAATTCGATTCAGTATCACTAGCTTGCAACGGCGTCATCTTCATGTTCTCTTCACAAGTGAGAAAATGCCATAGTCTGGTCTCATGTTTCTCTAGTGCAAGGTACTCTTGAAAGTTGTACAGTGCGTGTGTCTCGGATTAAAAACAATACGCTGACATCCATTAATTTCACATATACACGAGAAAACTGACCAACGAAATAAAGGACTACGCCGTCACTCACCTCAGTCCCAAATGAGAAAACTTTGCGTTATCTTGACAATGGCGAAGCTCGTGCGGGAGGCTTTCTCTCCAAGAAGAGGGTCCAGACTGGTAGGATCCGCTCACAAGCTAAAAGCGTCGTTGGGTGTCCGTTGTTTGAATTTGAGCTTCACGCAGGGAGTCTAAAGCTTACTGGATCGGCCCCCTATTGGCGCACTGAGACAGAAGGCGCAGCTACGAGAAAACTCGCACCATTTTCCGACTTAATAAGTAGCCTCGGCACGATATCAGTGGTCTTGCTGTATTGAAATGGGCCCTTTGGTGTGCGACCAGTTAGCAAGTTTTTTCCTTAACAGCACAAGATACGAATACAGGCGACTGGTCTTACGAGGGCTTCACATTCCGCACAGTGACACTTTTCATAGTTTGGGGTGGCTTTTATGTTGCAGCGAGTCTAAGGCAGCATTGTTTTGTTGCAAACCGGTGCGTAGCCGAGACTTATATGTATAGCTTCACGTTCGTGAGTCAGTCGAGTTGGGCAAAACCGTTTTCTTCTTCCTTGTCTCGCTTGTTCCGAATGATGCACGCCGCTCTCCTGTGGTGACGGGTGGCCACCGAGACTTCTTTCACGACGTGTCTACTTCGGTGTCATATGTTTTACAATTGGCGGCCACAGTCCATGGAAAAAGAGGTAGGGGCCAGCGTATTCCTGCTTATTGCAAAAAAAAAAAAATAACGTCGCTTCGTCGCTCACTTATGGCACTAGGCAAACATTTAGTGGCCGACACAACTCTAGAGCTACACGAAGGCCTTAAGTTTTTCTTTCTTACGGCACTGCAATGTATGTTTCTATGAAACCTGTGCAGATGGCGCCATTTTTCGTTTCATAAGTGGAGGAAGTTGGTACCGGATGTGGAACGAGGCTCGCATCTTCCGGCCCGACTGCCGATTGTTGTTGATAACAGGTCCGTGCAAATGGTCCGCAGCCAGAGTGAATGGGAAGAACTCGGCGGCAGGCCACACAAAACCGCCGAGCACAAGAAGATCGGCGCGTGGCGAGCCCGGGCTTCGCGAGGCGGGAACGAGCGACGGCGCTTCAGCGATCGCCCCGCAGCAGCGACGGCCGGTTCGGTTCTGCGGCCAGCGCGCGCGCGCCGGAGAACGGCGGCGGGGCGTCGCTGCTGTCGCGGCCGGGTCGTAGCGCGCCAATGCGATCGCCGCCGCGTGAAGGGCTGCTGTGGGCGCAGCGCGCCTTCAACAGGCGGGTGGCATGAGTCATGTCCACTGCTGCGCGAAGATTCTGGCACAATATGGTGTTAGCCCACTTTCAATAGGTAAAGCGCCAGTAGTGACGGCACACAAGAAGCAATACAGATAGGTCAAGGCGCTTCTTGTGTGCCTTCTTCTGTGTCGTCACTATTGACGCTTCACCTATTGAAAGCTATGCACCAACTAGCCCCACAACGTGTTTTAGTGTTAGCCCAGCAACGTGTATTGCGCAAATGAAACACCGCTTTAACAAATTACTCCGCGCATCAACTGGTCCGATCAAGCAATTGCTTACGTGTGCAATTTGATTATAAGATGATGTGCCGACTTTCGTGCAGGAAATCTTTCGCGGCTAGTGAGCGTAGCTTTCCCACAGCTATGCGCCTTATGCAACGAAACTTTTCATGTAGGCTTCTTTTATTTGCTTAATAGGATGAACTACGTGCTGCCCATCTCCTCGCGCTCTCCGGTTTCCGCAACCCGTATTTATAAACGCTACATACACTCACCCTACACACACACACACACACACACACATATATATATATATATATATATATATATATATATATCCATGGTGTGTGAAACGTGTCTACTGACCTTTATTCAGCTCTTCTGTTTTGCGAGCTCTAAAGCAATAAAGTGCGAGCTTTTTTCTTCCAGGTATCAGCACTCTGCATTACAAGAAACGCAAGCAAAATCGTCTATAACGTTTTATCTCTACACCACATTAAAGAAACTACACTGCCCTCATAAATTTAATATCCTGAGCGCTTGACTATACCAATATTCCATACACAGTATGGAATGAAGATAATGCGCCCAAGTTACGAAGGCTTCTAAACGAATTCAAGAGGGAGCTTTAAGTCAGGACCACGCCAGATTTAACAGCGAAGTTGTATATGGCTGTGCTCTGAAAAGAAAATTGCTTCGTTCCATCGAGCCGTGTAGATCGAGAATTTCTCTCCATCAGTGCACTCTAAAAATTTTCACACCCTTATGGGTGTAATGCGGGTGTATTCATCTTTTCACCCTTGTAAGCACCCTTGAAACACCCTTTTTCAACGGAAAAGGGTGTTCAACAAGAAAACACCCTTGGAACACCCCAGTCTTTTTAATTTACACCCTAATTATAAGGGAGTAAGTGAACAAGCTTACAGTATGTGATAAATGAACATTGCGGCGTTGATATTGGCTATACATGAAACGCGCGTTACCTGCGCTTGAATCAGGTAGCTGGAATGATTAGATCGCGGCATCTAGGCAGCAGCGCACTGGCTCCGAACAGTAGTCAAAAATGAAGTTTCCCACGAATGTCGATATCGAACGGATGACACTAACGCGCAGACTTTGCATAGTTCCAAGGGTCTGCAAAAGGCTTCATATGATCAATGGTAAAATATTTACAATGCTATCACTGAATACTTAAAGGTGTGCAACCAGTTAGACTGGGAATGGTTAGGAGGTTGGGCTAACGGTAAATAGCTCACCAACTTACGGTTTGTAGATGACATTGGCATACTCAGCAACGCTGCAGACTATTTGCAACAAACGTTTGAGGAACTTGTCGAAGAAAGTGTAAGTCTGATTGAGATTTAGTATGCAGAAGAGAAAAGTAATGTTCCGCAGCCAGGCGAGAGAACGAATGCCATGGTCTGCGCAGAAATACGTTTATTGAGTTTAATTACTCGTAGGGGCCTCTGATCAAGGAAATTAACAAAAATAAAACATTAGCTGGAGAGCTTACGGCAGGCATTACTAAATCATGACCAGGGAGCTTATTGCTATCCGTTGCTTTCTACCGTTACTAACGTATGGGGCCGAAACTTGGAAGTTACCAAAGAAGCTTGGGAAGACGTTGAGGACCGCGCAACGAGCGATGGAATAAAAATTATTAGGCATGATGATAATAGACTGGAAGACAGCGATGTGGATTAGAGAGCGAACGGGGATAGCTGATATTCTGGTTGACATTAAGAGGAAGAAGTCGTGCTGGGCAGACATTGCAATGCGTAAGGGAGAGAACTGCTGGTCTATTGGCGTTGCAGAATGGGTGCTAAGGGAAGGGAAACACAGTCGAGGACGGCAGAGAATAATGTGGACGGGATGGAATAGGGAAACTTGAAGACACCCCAGTTGAAAAACACAACAGGAAATTTTGACAGTCTGTCGTATTTTGGGACGCTGTTTCTGTAGTTCTGTTGCCTGTAGTTCTGTTGCCTGTAGTTCTGTTGCCTGTAGTTCTGTTGCCTGTAGTCCTGTTGTCTGTAGTTCTGTTGTCTGTAGTGTGACGTCCTGTAGTAGAAAGCTCTGTAGTTCATGATCAATATTTAATTAAAAATTGACAGAGACCTCCTTAAGGATATGTAAATTTGTTAGTACAGAAAAAGAAAAATATAAAAGTGAAAAAAATTTTAAAAAAAAAACGTCCGCGGCCAGGATTCGAACTTGCGACCGCACGATTCCGAGCCCGACATCTTACCACTGCACCACCGCTGACATGTGCTTCGGGGGTAAATTTTTGGCCTTTTGAACAGTACAATGTGCTGATGCGCTGATGTTTACATTTGCGTTTTAAGGGTCAAGATGCGCTATCACTCCACCGCGTCAAGTGCCGCATCTCTAGACGACCAAGAGTGTTCTTACCATCGACAGGTACATCATGGAGTGCTAGAACATCGATTTTGATGTACGATATCCATATTAACTGAGAAATTCAGAAATAGGCAACGGTGACTGTTAGGGTTGTTTCTGCTAATTTCGACAGTTGTCGCTCTTTCTTTACACTTTCGAGCGCGCATATAATTCTTGTGTTCAATGCAAAATAGCTACATAAACATTCGTGGATGAGTGTTCTTTCTGACAGCATACTGGCTTCTCACGGCAGCGCTGTACCAGATTAATGTGACCCGAGCGAGACAGCCTTTCACGCAACTTTGTGGAACAACCCAAAACTTCTTTTCCGCTTCGCATAAGCTTGGGAAATATTCCTGGGAAATTAGCTAATGTGTCAGTGTAACAGCACATGTAAGTCCACAGGCCTGTGTGCCACATTTTACCAAATAAAACAAAACGGATGCGCAGCCATTCCCGCAGATGGTACGATTTTGATCAGCGGCCGATTTTAAGGAGACCGGCAGGGCGTTGCTGGTGCCGCGTCGTCACGGCACAATTATAAGTATTGGCCACGTCGACTTTAATACCGGTGTCCGTGCTATCAGCATTGCCGGCTTCAGAGAAGCTCGATTGAAAACCGCGCAAGAGAAAAGTGCAGTGTACATCACCGATCTGAAATTGACATACAATTTTAAAGGGCCGCGACGGAAGGCGCTTCTGTTGCGACTCCAGAACTCTTGGCCCTCGCGACCGAATGTTTCTGTTGCGACGTCAGAATTGGTGTTGTAACGTCGGGGTCGCTGTCACGATATAAAGCTGTTGTTCCGACTTCAGAACTCTTGTCGCGACAGAACGTTTCTGTTGCGACTTCATAACTCTTGGCCTTCGCGACAGAATGCTTCTGTTGCGACATCAGAATCTCTGTCGTAACGTCAGAGATGTCTCTCAATTAAGAAACGTCAGGAACTTCTGTCGCACAACAGAATTTCTGTAGTTGCGGCAGGAATTCCTGTTGTCTTTTTCAACTGGGAATTTTTCAACTGAGTTATGTCTTCACAGTAGGTTATGTGTCAAAACGAAATTCCGTGCTACATATATGTAGTACACACTACAAAAGCTTGTCGCATAATTTCAGTGCACTTCTGTTGTCATCATTGGGTACATGTTGCGGCGATAGGTTTCTGTCGTACAACAACAGATCTCTGTAGTACAACAGAAGTTTGTCGCATTACTTCAGGGACACTTCTGTTATGACAATTGGGGGCCTGTTGCAGCGATAAGTTTCTGTCGTACACCAACAGTTCTCTGTAGTACAACAGAAGTTTGTCGCATTACTTCAGGAACACTTCTGTTGTGACAATTGGGGGCCTGTTGCCACGATAGGTTTCTGTAGTATTTCAACAGCTCTCTGTAGCACTACAGAATTTTCTTGAGTTACTTCAGGAACATTTCTGTTGAGACAACAGGGTGCCTGTTGTGCTGACAAATTTTTCTGTAGTACTACAAAAATCTGTTGTAGAGCTTCAGCTTTCTGTTGTAACAACAGACATACGACAGAGTGTACTTCTGTAGTCACAACAAGAAATGTCTGTTGTACATCAGAAAAGTCTGTCGCTCCGTCAGGAATCTGTAGTTACTACAGAAAAATCCTGTTGTACAACAGAAATTTCTGTAGTTGCGACAGGAATTCCTGTTGTCTTTTTCAACTGGGACGTATAACCAGTTAGCACAAGACAGGGGTATTGGAGATCGCTGGAGAAGCTTTCGTACTGCGATGGACGTCAAAATAAGGTGATGATGATGATGATGATGTGATGACATCCATGCTAGCTTCGCGGCATGTCATTCATGTTGTGTCATGCATGCGTGTCATGCACGTTCTGATAGCTCGATTTGCGTCGATAGCGGGGGGGGGGGGTAGTAGCGGCGTAGCCAAGTGGGGCACGCCGGGCACTTGTAACGCTCACTAACAGTAAAATTTTCGCTGCTATGGCAATGGCCCCACTCCTTCCCCCCCCCCCCCTCACACGAAAATATTTTCTAGTTACGCCACTGTGGGGAGGGGGGTGTAAGATTGCTCTAGACCCCTCCCCCTAAATTGTGAACGGAAACGGGGGACGGGAGGGCAGCTGCCGCCGGGCCGCAAACCTTAGGCAGCCCAATTACCGGCTGCATTTTCCTTTGGACGTGAATTCTGCTCTAATGCCATTACACTGTAGGATTCGTGGCGGTTCGAGGGCATGAGACTATAAAAAAAAACACATACAGCCATCAGCAAGTCTTAGCTTGAGCAGATCTTTGGGAGCTGGGCAAGACTCTCACAAAAAAAAAAGCTTGGCACCCCTCTTACAGGCATTGTCAACTCTGGGTCCCACCGCTGACTGTACATTTCCGGTAAAAAAAAATCACACAGGAACTCCTCTCGGATTTGTCTAAGTGTGCGTAAGCATTGTGACTCTTCCTCATCCACACGCAGTCCATGTCGTCATCAATGTTATGAGACTTGATCCGACAAGTATTAGCGACAGCGCTGCGGCGACACGAGCTGCTCTGGTAGGCGGCGCAAGCGAAGTACTGCAGGTGGCGGGGCCAGGCGCGCTGGTGACGTTCCGTTCGTTTTGAGCCGTTATCGCTCTTTAGCCCTCCTCATCCGCGACGAACCGTTATCAACCGTTCTCCGGCGGCGGCTGCTTGTGGCACGGCCGCGCGAACCGTATCTTGAAAGCGAACTGCATTGTGGACAGAGTGTGCCCACTGCTGAAAGCTTCACGCGCTGTGTTCTCACCGTTTACTTCGCTTTGAAAACAGACGCGCGTACACCTATCTTGAAAGTGATCTGCGAAAAGCGCATAGTGCGGCATAAGCTGAAAGCTTCGTGAGCGCAGTGTTCTCGCCGCTTCGGTCGCGTAGAAGCGAGAGCTAGCACGAAGGTGAATTCACTCGCTGCTGCGGGTTCTATTTTGAAAGATATCGTGCGGTACGGACTGACGGACCGATGGTTTTTCTTTGTCTTTTTATGCTATTTAAGCGGCCAATCATGGCCTCTCAGGATCGCGCGCGAAGCTGGCGCGCGCGATCCTGAGAGGCCACAATTGGCCGCTTAATAGCATAAAAAGAGAAATATAATGCCAAACGACACAGCTAAAAATTCAAACAAAGAACTGATCTTAGCTATACTGTTTGGGGAAAAGAAATAAAAAATTAGACAGCCGCAACACACGCCACTAAAGCCACCACCGCCGGCATAACGTGGAACCAACAGTTGGCAACATTCATTCGCGCGTCATTGCTTCGTTCGCTTCGTCTCCGCAACAAGAGCCGCCATCTTCTCGCGCCTAACGTTTTGTATGGCTTTGTTGTCTGCAATCCGCGCACACAGCGCATCGGTGGCTGCACGTCTGCTCGGCGTCGCAATGCGGCCTGCGTCATTTTCTGGTGCTCGCGCAATCGGTATGAAACATGTCGCATGTGAAATGTTTGATTGAAGTGCCTCACGTCCAAGTCAAGCCGCCGTACGGGTGTATGGCTGTGCGCCTCGTTCTCGGAAGCGTCGACGGGTTTCCGGCATGCGGATTTCAGGTACGTGCGAATGCGTTTCGCCCTCCTATTGAGCTCCGGAGCAAAACGTGCAATATTCCATGTGAAAGATGCAGTGCCCGTCATCATGGTGTGAATTTCGAGCGGCAAACGAGAACTTTGGCACTTAGAGCACACCGCGGCTGCTAAGTCAGCGTGGACATTGTTTTACGTTACCGTAATATGTTGCTGTCAGTCTAATCTGTGGCTTGTGGACAGCTAGCCCATTGACTTTTGTTTGTGGCAGCGATAGGTATATAAATGGAAGCGGTAATAATTTTCGAGAGCAGAGAGTTTTTTCGCTCGATGTTTGGTCGTGTTCATGGCGTTATGAAAGCTAGAAAACTAACTGGCTTGATCGTGCTTAGTTCCAACTCCAAGGGGCGTAACGTTGGCGCTGTATATGTTTGTTTTCGGTGTCACGAGTACCACTTTCATGCTTTTGTTGCATGAGAGTGGTTGATGCTACATGCCGTCAGCGCAGAACACAATAAAAGCAATTTCCTCACTCATACGTATGCAGTGTGACGTAACAAAATTTCCAGCGTTTTATTCGGAGCGTAAATATCCATTATAGTTTAGTAAGAAACTCAAATTCTGTCTTAGCTTAGTAGGCGTGAAACAAGTGAAACTCTCATTCCTTTTTGAATTGTTCGCCCAAACCGCACCGCCCGCAGATGCGTCATCGGGTAATTGACAGTAGCTTCGCTACGTGAGTTGTTTTATGCGCCAATATTGCCCGGTTAATTATCCTGTTAATTTATGCTGACGCTCGTTCATCTTGATTTTAAGCGGTTACTATCCCCGAGTACCGGACGACGCCAAACTTGTGAGGTGTAGCAAACGCGGAAAATTCAAGGTGGCGTGGCTGCAAGTTCCTGTTTTTACATTTCTTGCATTCAAAGCCAACAGACACAGTATCACTGATTTATTTTCCATTTCTGCTGTACTTGATCAATCTAATGTGACAACTGCATTTGCTCTTTAATGTTCTCCATTTACTGTGTATTCAGCTTGGCTGCCGCCCTCTCTTCAGAGGATGCCGCTGTGATAGCTCTTTTGTATAGCACAGGCCTCTAGGCCCTTGTGTTTCAAGGGCTCTGGCGAGGCAGCAGTGCTCCAAGTAATTTTACCATCCTATATATTTTCTATTTTGCATCATTCTTCCACGATGGATTTTAATGTTCATAGTATTCGTCATTAGCCATCGCCATAATTTTGTAGCACGTAGATTTTACGCACTTTACAGCGCCAATTTTTAGGCCAGTTCACAGCCAAGTCGCATCTTCCATAATACATCGTCAACATTACCACTTGTCATGGCGCTCTTTGGCCAAACCTGGCCCTTGCGCCATAAAACACCACACATCGTCATCATCAGCTTGGCTGCCAGAAAATGCTTGAATTTCTTTCAGTATCCAAGTGACGAAATATTTCACTGACGGCCGTGTGTGAAACGCGCAAGTTGACAAAACTGATAGCAAAATGATGAGATATTTCTATTATAGCGTTTGGACTCGACTTTTGGTGAGGATGTCGATCGACCTTGGGCCTGGTGACGGCACACCCGACATCGCCAAAGTGCAGCCTATCAGTTGAGTACCCCTGAATGGACCATCAACATCGGAAAATGAAGCAGAGCCAGGTAGGGGCAATTTTTACTTTGGAACAGAATACAGACAGCTGCCTCTTTCTTTAAGAACTAAATAACATGTTTACAAACCAATCCTTTCTCTTTGTGCAGCCTACATAGAATTGTTTTTTGCTTGTTTTACAGACCTTCAGAAAGCAGTTCTTCTGAACCCTTTTTGCATGCACAAATAAATAAAGAGGAATGCACTTTCTGAAGAAATTGATGCACTGAAATGTGCATTCGACACACAGTGGGATGCAAAATAACCAACAGCTTTAAAGCGGTGAAAAAAAAGTTTGAAACATGTTCTAACATCATAACCCGCCTTGGCATACGGATCTAAATATAACAGCAACGGAGGTGCATGCAGAGAAGTGTTTGTAAATGTTTGCAAGATATGTACATTGTCTAAGAAATTGTTTTTATTTACTTGGAGCTTCTTGGTGCTATGGCAGTGCAGTAAAAGCTCAAAATGATGCTCCTGCTCCTAATAAAGCACCTTTAGATTTTAAAATTAAATTATGGGTTTTACATTCCAAAACGTAATGTCTTGGAAACCTGGCTTCTTTAATGCACACCTGAATCTAAGTGCATAAGCGTTATTGCATTTTACCCTCATTGGAGGTCAACTGCCATGGCCTAGATTGAAGCTAGGACCAGCGTGACTGAGCAGCATGGCATCATAGTAAGTGGGCTATAACACCAGGTCAAAATGAGAAATACTGCTTAGAACTACCAACTTCTTGGCTCACAAGCACTTTGCACTAAGTTAGGAGTATGGAGTACTGAGAGCGACCGTTCATGTACCAATTTCTTTTTAGGCTGACTCCATTATTAGGGTGCAAAGCTTCAATTAGTCAAAACCAGCGTAAATTACAGAACCAGCTCAAAACACGCACCATGTATAGCTAGATTTGGACATGCAAATTGAGTCAATTCATGTCGCCGGAAATGGAAGTGGCAGTCACACTATTTCATGCATTTTGCCAAAAACATAGCCAATAATAATTAATCAATTTCTAAAATATTCTTTTCAAAAAGTTTTTTTTTTCAAGCATGAAAGGAGGCGCCAAATGGTGTTCAGGTGCACGAGCGGTTAGTTGCACGGCACTTCTTGCATGTGTTCACTGGCTTCTTTCAAGCTTGAAAAAAAAAAAAGAATTTGTTGCACCTACTGAGCAGTAGAAAGCTGGATTGGGAATTTTTCAGGATGCTCTACAATTTTCGCACTGACACTTTTGCTTTGAATAAAATATTTGAGCAGTTAAATAATTGTTAATAACTAATTACCTAACTAGGAAAAATGCAAGAAATGGTTTCACTTCCTCAAAACTATGGCAAACGACATTGCTTTGGTGCTGTACAGCTACGTGGCACTTGTACATATTTAAAGCTTGCACATGTCATGCAGACCACCTGGTAATTACAAGGCATATATAGAAGTGGCCAAGTTGTGTGAGCCAGCCATGTGTAGCGAATCATGAGAAACAGCCATGTTTCTTTGACTTAAGGGCATAATAAGATTTACATGCTCGACACCTTGTGTCAGTGTGCTCTAGGCCTGTTCGTAGTTTAGCTGCTACATAAACAATATTTCTCCACGTGTAAGCTCATATGCATCTTTCAAGTATATTGCCTCGTGTGTTCAAAATAAACCATCTTCGCGTTTCCTTCATTATGTCTTCATCTGTTGCTGTGCTAAATTTTTAACATGCAACTGCACAAATTTTCGTCTAGTTTTCATATTTCCTCGTTGTTTGGTGGATTTATTTCTGAACAAGTTGTTTTCGTTAAACCCTGTTGCACACAGCAGTACACAGCATTTCTGCTTAGAGTGGGAATTGTTTTTTTTTCTGATTGACATTAATACACCTTGCCTGGGCAATGTAAGGCATTCTACATAACACGGCCCTGCAATAATGTTTTATATTGCATTCCAGCATCATGCAAAACTGTTTACTTACCAGATTAGAATATGTATAAGTGTTGGTAGTAACAGAACTGGAAGAATCCAGCAGATAATGAGGCCAAGGAAAGCATACAGGAACATGTTTTAAGTTTTTTTATATAAAGTATAGAAATGATAAATTCTAGGTAAGTGAAAGTGGATTAAAAGATATCCACCTGTGGGTGGGGAACGGACCCATAACCTTCACATTACGCATGTGATATACTAACCACTGTGGTACTACGGCCGTGTTCGAGCGTCGACAATCTGAGGGGCCATTGTGGACGGTTGAATGCTGCCTCGGTGGCACAGTGGTTAGTGCATCGCATGCCTAATGCAAAGGCTGTAGGTTCGTTCTCCCCCCATGCCTGGTTGTTTTTTTTACCATTTTTATTTCCCTTTATCATTTGTACATTTAAATAGAAAATTACAAATAAGTTTCCACGTGCTTTCTCTGGCATCTTCCAGCTGTGATTCAGAAAAATTTTGACCCTCAGTATCCTTTCTTCTCGTTTGGAAGAACAAGAGCTTCATTTTAAAAATAATGAATTTACCTTGTTCAGCATCTCAATGTGGTCTCAAATCTCATCACAGCATGTGTATTACTAAGTGAAGTTTTTGTTAAGATGATGATATAGCATGGGACCTAATTAGTAGCCTTTGTGTACAGATATATGACTAGTCTAATAAATAGGAGGATTTTAAGAAGCACTTCTAACATGGTCTGAGCATGTGTTTAAAAAAACTAATCTAGCATGATTTCAGGCATAACTGTTGCCCCTGAAAAATATTTGGATCATCTGCATTGGCATTGTTTTTAGAGAGCACCAATACTGCTTTGATAGAAGTAGCCTCGTGGAACATGAAGCATCGCTTCTTGCTGAGTCAAGGAAATATTATCTTCATATCTGAGGTGCATGTCTCATATGCTCGAATGCTGTGTAAAGGCTGCTAATAAGAAAATTACTTAACTTGCCTTCTAGAGATTGCTTCAGTAGTCTATGCTACTCGATCATAAACAATTCACCATAGTGAGCATTCATCACAGTTGGCTTTGCAATGTTTATGAAAAATACCACAATTGCCTACTAGACATGTGACTGCACTGAAACTTGGAATTAATGACCAGTAAGATTTATCGGACAGCAAAACTTAGTTTATTACTCCTCTTTCTGCCATAGTTTCTTACAGTAATTACTAGAGGGAACTCTGGTGCTGGAGTCGTACCACCATGGGAATGATGGGAAGCACATGGATTTGTCTGATATTCGTGCTTGTGAATTCAGACGTTCTTGTGGCTTCGTATATTATACGCTATATAAATCTTATTGTCGTACATTTCAGCGCAGTCTATACTCTTCGAAGTGCAGAAGACGGCGCCAACACGCACAATTGCTATTAATTACAACGATTGAGCTTGTCCAGGTGGCCAAATCGAAAGGCGCCAAGCGCCTCAAGGCACGTATGCACGCGATAAATTCATCAGGGCGTTGCACTCGCTTGTCGTTACATGCCTCCGTGGCTTAATGGTTTCAATATCAGACTTCTGTTCTAGAGTTCCTGTGTTTGAATCCTGTCGTCGGACGATTTTAATGTTTACTTATTTATTACACAGTATATTGTTGAAAATGACTAGTTTACAAAGTCACAAAGCCGTTTGAAGTCAAACAGATGAAGTTTAGGCAAATCCATGTACTTCCCATAATTTCCATGCTGGTACAGCCGTTGTTGTTTGATCTCCTGTGGACACTAACGTCAGAGTTCCCTCTAGTAATTATTGTATGAAACTCTTATTTCTGCACCTCGCTCGTGCAGAAGCGGCACCACACCTGCTGCGTAAACATGCACTACCTTTCGGCCAAGTGCAGGGAATGCTGTGAACTCGCCCTGTACAAAGCCGGCACTAAGTAAAACAAATCGCAATATGCAGTTGCTGCCACGTTGAACTGGTGGAATGAGTAGTGAAATCAGCACCTCCTGAACTAGTTCAGAAAGTGCGCGTTAATCAAGTGGAGATTATATAGTAACAGAAGTTGGGTCATTCTGCATTACATTAACGAAATATACTCCATGATACTTTTCCATTATTTCCTCAGTTATTAAGAATCCCTTTTGCATTGTTGGACAAAACTACAGAATGCCAACATATTTTCTAGCATTCACTGATAGCAAACATGTCAAAACTTGTTCTAGTTTCTGGATTGCCTCTTTAGCCGTTAACCCCTAAGTTAATTCCGGAAGAATGTACCAAATTTTTTACGTACTCAATTTTTCGGTGTCATTCTCATTCTAAAAATATATTACTTCATTGGTCTCTGGTTAGAAATAACACAAAAATAGGAGCTGCTCTTGCGGGCAGCTTTCCCTCAATGCCGACTGTAATTCATCTGACAATAAGAGCAGCGTAACATCGGGCAGAAAGAGTGCGACTCGTCGTTGGCGATATTGGTACTACTTCCAGTCACTAGTACAGCTTGGGATCAATGGTTAAAGGTTGCGACTTTGTTGCTGCCCAATTTTTATTCTGCAGCTGTTACACTTGGGTGTAGCGTGTATATACGTGTGCATGCATTAAAATGACTTCACGCTAGAGCAAAGCAACTGTAGTGCAGAGAGGCATTAGCCATCTTTATACATTTGCTTTGTAAAGATGCACTAAGTTTATCTTTTGCAGTATAGACTTGGCGCTCATTGGCCCAAAATGCCCTTGTGCTACTAAAACCAATCAATTAATTCGCTTTCGGTCTGTGAGTTTTAATTTGTTTTTCTTGAACTGTGCAATTCCCGCTCACAGGACTGCATGTCATCTGAGGTGTTCCTTTTTCAATCAAGAATGTTGAGGTTGTGTTTGTGAAACTCGATTTCTTGCCTCAAACGAGCTTGTGCAAACTGACCAAGCTGATAATTCTACCTGCTTATATATTAAATATGTTGCGGTTATGAACCCTCATAATGAATGACACATAGTATAAAAATTTTATCTAATAAAACAATTTAATGAAATTTTTCATGTTTTTCGTGTTCATGTTCACTTCTCTACTCTAGTGACCTGTCTGCATGCCTCACCTTTTTTTGCATATTAAATATCGTATAAACTTAACCATGCTTTTTTACCACAATGCAGGGGAAAAGGTTCCGGTAACACCATGCATTCAGTATGGCGGCCCAGATGTGTATGCAAGCAACCTCCTTCATGTGGACCAAGAACTACTCTGCAGTGTCTCGCAGACTTCATTGGAATGGCTCGTTCTCGTCTCATTGGAATGGCTGCTCATCTATCTGCGTGTCCATCACCAAGACGGCCAGTTGTAAAGCTCCTGTACCCGTTTTAAGAAAGCTTAATGATTTTTTTTATTTAGTTTTCACGGTTGGCCGTATAATCTTAAAATTTTTGATGTTTCTAACATTTTTACCTGGCACAAAGTGGTACAATAACTTTAAACCAGTGTAATGTATTTAAGTGTTGCTCACTCTAATGCCTATCTGGTTTTGTTTGTGTTTAAGAAATTTGAGTGTCTGATGAGGTAACGGCATTTGAATTTGTCATCGTGGCTTGTTTCAATGAGCTGCTAGGAAATAAGACGCATAGCTTATCACATGCCAGTTGTAGCATTTTTGTTTTCATGAGTGAAGTACACACGTTTCAAAAGATGGAAAGTGGGGAAAAAAGCCTCAAGAACATAATCATCCTAGGATTGTCATGTCCTTACAACTCTGCAATGATACATCTTGGGAGCACATTGGTCGCAATGCCTACAGGTATACTTTATAAGAGAATAGCTTGCACTCAGATTTGCCACGCAGTTGACGGCTGATGGCTTTTGTTTGTCGTCTTCATGTTACTGCTATGTATTCAATATTCATTTAGATGTGCTGCGGTTTTTTGCAGTCACCTATATATATATATATATATATATATATATATATATATATATATATATATATATATATATATATGTTTTCGTTTCATTAAAAATTTAGTTGAGAGTCAGCGCTCATCCCGTCTGCTTCTAGTCTGTGTCCGTGTCACTTCGCGCTACAATCCAAGATCATGTTACTGTACCAACTCGCCCAACTTTCTATCCTTGTGTTAAAGACACACTCAGACTTGTTCTGACTTATGTGACCGGTTATTTCTGTGCTTTATAATAAGATGCAGTGCTTTTTGAATGAAAACATGTAATAGTTCGTAGTCAGGTTACTTAAAAAAACTTCTGCTTAAAATTTAATTGAGCAAGCCTGTGCCATTATTCGGTGCTTACAGGGGCGTAGCCAGGGGGGGGGGGGGGGGGCTTATGGGGCTTCAGCCCCCCCCGAAATGTTTTCGTGCTGTCATGTGCCGCCGACCAAAACAACTCGCGGCGCCAGTAATCATGCTCGATTTTGTCTAGAATGTCCTTAATTCACGCTCGAAAAGACATTTTAGCGCGAACATTGCTAAATCAGGCTGGATTTCGGGGCAACGCCCATGCATAGGGAGTCACATATCGTAACGCAAGGAGCCCCACCGGGCACAAAATTTCAAGGGCGTTTTGAAGGCGAGCGGGGTCGTCTCGGCATCTCGCGGAGGCCGCGGAATCTACGGAGCGCTTGGATTTCAATTCTGAAACGTTGTGGGTGTAAAGTTCTCATAACATTTTGATGCGAAAGGTCCATTGACATATTCAAAGTCGTGCTTTAGATTTTCGATTCCGGAGCTTTTTGGGTTTAATGCTGTTGTAAACATTTGACGCCAAAGGTGCATCGACTTTTCTAATGTCGAAAATCGGGCCATACAACGAGACAAGCCAAATCAACATACTATCAGACAAGTTGACAAAGCACGCAGCGAGGTCCGATGAGACAAAGCGTTCTGGTGGTTCATTTGTGCCATCAGGTCACAGAAAAGAATATAAAGATTCTTTTTTTCACCTGCGCCAAAGCATCCATGTCAAGACACTAAATCCACCATTGTAACTAAGTTCTTATTTATTTTTCTACCTAGACTTTTATTCGCGAGGATATATTGAGCCTCTTTCTCCTTTCTTTTTCATTCTTTTTTTTTTGTTCTCGCAACCCGCGGGCTGCCAATCAGGCCAGAGCGCATGCGTTTTTCTCGTGCTGCATCGATAACCGCGCGGCGCACTTGGATGCGCGTTTGTTTTTCTCTGGCCGACTGCATTTTCGCATGGCAGAGTTTTGGACGCTTTCTGGCTAGCAGACGAGAAAAAGAAACAATGCATAGTCGCTCGCCGCCAGCACTGCGGGGACTCGATGGATTGCAACGCGTTCGCTTGAGCGCAACCTCTCCGGAAAATTTTGTCTCGCAGGTGTAGGAAACCGAGCAGTACACGTATGGTTTTCTGTGGAGCAAGGTTCACACGTTTTCTTCGATAATCGTTCGGTAGCCACACTAGGTGCCCAAAGTAGGCATTCCATTGTAGCCAACATGCTTTCCTTTGCGTTATACTATTTCGCCGCCCCCCACCCACACAAAAAAAGAAGACATTATTGCGGCGCAGCGAATTTTCGCATGGTGAAAGTTCGATTTTGTTACTTCTTTTGCGGGAAGTAATGGGCGACGGGACGCTTCAATTGCCGGATACTATATTATTATTGCGATAGCAGCTCTATGAAGACTCCAGGCGCATTCCTGTCGTTGCCCTAATGTTCCGTATAAATAAAGGCCAAGGGCGATAACATCGTGACCGCGCGCCGCATGCTCTATGTGCGAGTGAAAGCGTGCGGCGCGGAAGCGGAGGTGGTGAGCCGACGATGGTGGCTGAGTCTTGTGTGCTCAAGGGAGAAAAGCGGGGAGGAAGCGCGCCACCTTCCGCCGCACGCGATGCATTTTGGGAGTGGAGGGAGGGGGGGGGGTGCTGTGATCTGTGAATCTGTGGTTGCGCAACCTGCTTATTTGCCTTGTTTGACGCATTATATATAGTGACGTTTTCTTAGGTACGTAGATTTATTGGTGACTTATGCGTATATTTAAATATCTTGTTGCGAGGTTTTGTGCATATGAGCAGTGAACATTGTTTCCAGTGACAATTTTTTGCCCTGTATCAAGCTGTATCTTCACACTTGTGTATTCCATTGTATTTTCGCATTTCTAATGTCCGAAGGTGAGTAAAATGAAAGTGAGGCAACCCGCCCCGCGCAATAATGGTTCGGTTCATTATTTTCGAGGCATGCGCGTAGCACATACGCATCTCATTTACAAGTGACATGTAGAGGTGAGATTAAATGTTCTTTAATGCTCTCATACACGGGGTTTAACATGGTTGCGTGACATTATGGACACTTCAAAAGTTGAACAGCTTGGTGTCGTGAGGTTTTTGACAAATGAAGACGTTTCCCAAAAAGAAATTATTCGCCGTATGGCTGCCGTATGCGTTGAACATTGCGTTTCATTGGCCACTAAGAAGCGTTGTAGCAAACTGTTCAAAGAAGCACATGAACATGGCCGGGCCAAAGCCACCGTGCAATCACCCCCAACACAATTGAAAAGGTTGTGGTTGCTCAGTGGCTATGGTGTTCGGCTGTTGAGCACGCGGTCGCGGGATCGAATCCTGGTCACGGCGGCTGCATTTAGATGGAGGCGAAATGCGAAAACACCCGTGTACTTAGATTTAAGTGCACGTCAAAGAACCCCAGATGAGGGTGACGACTTTTTGTCTGCAATTGTGACCGAGGATGACTCATGGTGCCGCTACTACTAGCCTGAAACACTACGGCAAATCTTACAGTGGAAACATTTGAATTCACCGCTCCTAAGGAAAACAAAGACCGTCAGTTATGCCGGAAAAGTGTTGACTTCTTTTTAGATCGTTAGGGGCCACTATTGATTGAATTTTCTAAACCTGGAGAGACTCTAAATCGTTTCAGATATTGTGAAAGATCGGATCGGCTGCGTGTCGCAATTAAGAACAAACGACGTGGAAAATTGAGCATTGGGGACATCTTGCTTCACGACGTTGCCCGTTCCCACGTCGCTGATGTGGTTAATACAAAACTGGCAAAGTTCAAGTGGGAAACGCTGCAACATCCCTCATGCAGCCCAAACCTGTTGCCTTGCGTCTTCCACATTTGGTAAAATTTGTAGAAACTGCTCAAGGGAACCAGATTCGTGTCGAAAGATGACGTGTAGTTATTTACAGATTTTTGAGGCAGCAACCCAAGGAGTTTTATGAGACGGGAATTACGCGACTCGTTTGTAGAACAAGTGTGTAAATACTCATGGTGACTACTTTTAAATAAAGTACCCCGTTTGTCATATATTCGAATTGGCTCACTTTCATTTCACTCGCCCTCCTATATGTTGCAGAACTCCTGCTTTTTATATGTGCTCTCTGTTGCGACTATAATTTCGGAGCAATTACTCGCAATGAACAACCGGTGACAGCTGCTCCTGCGCAATACATTCTAACAAAGGAAAGCGTCATTGAGAATTTCCCCTGGTCGTTGCATATGTACAAAAATGTAAACAAGGTTGTTAAATGACAGACATATATATATACATACATACATATATATATATATATATATATATATATATATATATATATATATATATATATATATATATATATATATATATATATATATATATATATTGATCCCTCGATTAATTTCATTAGGAGCAGGCCGAGCTGCAAAGTGAGCCCCCCCCGAACGAAATTTCTGGCTACGCCACTGGGTGCTTATCTCTTTGTACTGGTATGGTTTTACTCCTCATTTTCCTTTTTACATTTAGAATGTGCAAACATTATTATGTAACCATTTCTCTTTATTGAAATAAATACTTTTCTTCTGACATTTCCTCACAAATTTTACAATGATTTTGTTCAATTAGGTAACCTTAGACTAGCTGATTGTTATTCTGGTAGCTTAACTTAGAATGCCTGTGGAATATTCAATGCAAGCACATGGTGAAAAATAAACTAAATTATTGGGTATAAGCAGGTCACTGGCAGTAAATGGAGCATACATATATTTCAGGAAATAGTGCGTGCTTATATATTGAACAGCATGCACAGCTACACATGCTGTTTTGTTCGTAAATGCTGAAACATTATTCGGCGTGGAAGCACTTTGTTCTTTGGCTTTCAGTGCTACCTTTAAGTCATATGTGTGAAAGTACTAGTAGAAGCATCCCGTGGAGATAAATGACAACTTTGATGAATAGAGGTATAAAATGTGTGCTTAAAACGGCAAAAAACTGCTTGACAGGCAAACGTATGCTTCTGTAGTACTGCACTTGTTACCGTCGCCAATCCTTGCATTGCTTGCGCTCTATTGCATTCAATATGAGCTACAACAACGAGCTGTGGTGTGTTTCCCTCCTGGTCGAGCTGGTGTTGCGAAAAGTTTTGGCCAAGAAAAGTGGAGGTTTTTAATTATTTCTGAAATGCATGTAACCATGCTTTTGGCTGTGTGCTGTTTCCACTGGGTTATAAGTACTGGTGCACCAAGGTGCGGGAGATCCTGTGTCCTTAGTGCAGCGCGCATTGTTATTGCGCTCTGCATCCTGCCGGCAACGTACTATCACTGCAGAGGAAGATTACGAAAAGCATGGCCTGTGTGCCTTGTTGCAATGGCGAAACCTTAAATTGTTTGCCTGAAAGGGTCGCACGTTATGCTACCACATGACGGACCAGAAGCGCAATATGAGGACGCCTCACAGATTCTGGCTTATACTGAACAAGGTAGTTACCATAGCTAAGGCTAGGCAGCATTCACAACAGCTAGTCTGCCCATTAACTACATGGCTGGAGTGAACGGCAAAATACTTGCAGGGATAACACCCTTTTGGAAGGGTTTTGTCCATGCTACACCCATATTGAAAGGGTGGTGTCTCTGTTACACCTTATATAGAAAGGGTGTTGTTTGGTTTTACACCCATAGGCGAGGTGACGTCATATTAACACCCCTTCTTTTGTGGGGTGTTAATTTGCATCCCGTTGCTTGGGGTGTAGCAATACACCCAAAAAGGGTGTCACCCATGGGACAAGTCATTTACACCCTTAAGGGTGTTAAAATTTTTAGAGTGTGCGCCGATTCCGAAGATTGTGCAATACCTGGCCGACACGCGACGGAGGCAAAACAGGCTTAAAAAAAATGAATTATTACATTTCACGCACTAAAACCACGATTGCATTATGAGGCACGCCTAGCGTGGGACTCCGCATTAATTTTGACCACTAGGGGTTCCTTACCGTGCACGTAAATCTAAGTGCGCGGGTGTCTTCACATCTCGCCTCGTGCTCAGCAGTCAAACACCAGAGCCACTAGGCAACCAAGGCAGGCGTGAAGCAGGCTTTATGCACTCCACCAACTTGCAAAAAAATAAGTTTAATACCTTAGGTCCAAATACAACCCGTATCAGATATCAAGCTGATAAGAACAGTTACTACACGCGTCGGCAATGTCTACGTTCGCACCGCCCTCTATCTCGGCGTTCCAAGCACGTGCGTTTTCGCTCTCCCGTGGTCCGGTAAGCGTGCTGTCCTCCAGTACCGCGAGGCGGAAAGAAATCCGAACCGCGCATGTGGCCCCGCCAACGCAGAACCTTCCACCGGAGCAACAGCCAGGTTTCAGAAGGCGTTTGCGGGGAACCAATTTTGTGTGGCCTGTGTTGTGTGTGGTTGCTTGTGGTTTTCGAGTGAACTCACAACCATTGCTGCACTGCGGGACGTGGACCAATGCACGATCGCCTTGGCTGCGGTGAAGCAGTGTGTGCCTTCGGAGTGCGGTGAGGTGCGTGTCTGTTCTACGGGCCGGGATTCGTTAGTGAAAGGTGTCGTGCCGCGCTTTGCCATAACGCATGGGTATGTGTACCTCCCGATGCCTCATCATCTACCGAGGCTCAATCAACATCGTGAAGGAGCTACGAGTAGCGCCTATTCTTCCATTTATGTGCATACAGCATTGGACGTACGGTAATGTACAGTTCGCCATTAACGCATACACATACACAGCTTCGCTGGTCATCCACCTTCACAAAGCGCAATGACCCTTTCGTTATTCAAATACACGTAACGCACAATATGATTTTATGAGAGAACTTCCGGACCATATTAAGTTTATTGCATTTGACAGAGCAAGGTTATTTGTAGTTATCCTTGGCAGGAAAATTTTGAATATTTTGATTTAGGGCCTGGATCGCTGTACAGATGTTTCCATAATCTGGTAAGATAAAAAAATTCAACCACGAAGTTTACAAATCAGTAATTCTCTACTACGAAGATTTGAAGTTATCTAAGCTGCATCTGTTAGATCGTATAATGTGGAAAATCTTGATATGTGAATTTTCACCTTATGGGAAAATATTGCAACATTTACGAGGGTTCTGCCAAAATCTTATTCACGATCAAGTGGTATATTTCAGTGCGGTCAATTATACAGGGTGTCCCAATAAAATTTAGCCAGAGTTTCAAAATATGCCAATGCCACGTAGGTGGACAGAAACAAGATAACGATGCTTGCCATCACTTAAAGATACTCAGATTATTTTTTTTCATTCTAGCTATATACATTATTCGTCATAAATAATTAATAATCTTCGCAAATATTATAGTTCGATGAAACGTGTCAATAAGAAAATTGCAGAACGACACGAAAAACTCCAGATAAAGCTTTCTGTTGCTTAATACGTGCTACATAAGATAGTTTTTCCAAGTGTGAAAGAAGCCCGCGAGTAAACGCAAAGTGCCTAGAGCTGCCAGTCGTACGGCAGCTCTTTTGCGTGCATTTTGCGTGCAATTTTGCGTGCATTTGCGGGCTTCTTTGACGCTCGGAAAAACACTTTTAAGTACCACGTATTGCGCAGCAGAAAGCTGTATCGAGAGTTTTTTATGTCTATAAGTTCTCACTACAAGTCTCGTGCTACAATTTTCTCACTAACGCTTTTCATCTAATTATAATACTTGAGCAGTGTATTAATTAGTTAAGACTAATTATAAGAAGTAATGCGAGTATCTCCAAGCGACGGCAAGCAGCATTACAATGGTTCCGTCCAGCTGCGAGGCATTCGCATATTTTTAAACTCTGGCTAAAGTTAGCTGCACACCCTGTATAATGACCTCACAAGCCGCTGCATTAGGCGACATTGCCCAATGTTGAGGATAACCTCATCGTAAGCTGCTTAGGTTGTTTATGAAAAGGCGGATCGGCCCAGACCAAAGGAGCCCGGTCGTCGCGGCCTGTCCCGGCTAATTCGGAAAGTGAGGCCCGGATTTGAAGCGCGCCATTCTTTACGCGTTTTGTTGAAATGCCACGGCCGCCGGGAATAAGTAAACAAGGTCGTGCAAGCAAACCTAGGATTGTTGGCACTAACACGTTTAGGTACTGGCACAAAAAAGACGTAGAAAAACTTGATTATTTCACGATGCTTTTGTTGGCACATGCGTGAAGAGAAGTGGCGCCACTGACAATGGCATCGGACGTAAGCTGTTATTTAGAAGGGCTCCAATAGACGTACATATAGTGAACTCCTTTGCGTGCTGAAAAAGTTGCTTGTTCGCTATTGCATAGCTGTTACCCACTGTGCGAAAAGGCATTACAATGGATGGCGTGGGGGAGGTAGAATCATCAAAGAAATTTTACCTCAAATATGCAGGCATTAACAAATTAACAAGCATAAAACTGCTTTTTGGGCTGTTCTTGTTGGATGAAATTAATCATAGGACAAAATTTATCAGAACGGCTGTTTTCTATACAACAATACATTTCTCAAATGCAGCCCTAGTGTTGGCAGACAGAACACGGTCTTGCGCAATGCAGAGTAGACGCTGCAAGAGTGCTTCGCAGTCTCGCGCGTACCTTCACGTTGAGTTAGTGGCATGCAGCGCAGAACTCTAACCATCGATTCTACAGCCTCGAACCATCACTGAAACTGAAATTACCGGCAAACCTTCCATGACATGACGCGACACTGCTGTGTCAGCTGTGAGTAGGAGTAGCATTCACGAACTTGCACAACTATCGGACTGGAATGGCGGACCCCCCGATGTGCGCTAAGTGCAACTGTGAAGAGACCATTAACCATCTTCTGTGCCACTGTTCTCGCTTCGATAAGCAACGTCAGACTGTCCAGTGTGCCTTGAATAGACTGGGCGATAGGCCATTTAGAGAAGCAAAGGTCTTGGGCGCCTGGCCTCACAGTTCATCAATCCATAAAGCCATCCGAGCGCTTCTTCAGTACGTGAAGGCAACAGACTTGACTGCCCGACTGTACACATGCTACACCTAGCTTAGTGCATGTGAAAGTGTGATGTAGACTCATGTCTTCTTTCTCTCTTTCACTCCGCCATCGCTCTCTCCACGTGTAGGGTAGCAAACTGGACTCAGTCTGGTTAACCTCCCTGCCCTTCCTTCCTCCCTTCTCTCTATTTCTCTCTTGCGACACTAAACATTTCAAAAATCCGGTACCTCATTAAATGTAACAGGAGTACCCCTCATTGTGAAAATTACCGAATGCGTACTATGGCGATGGAAAGAAACGCGAACAGTAGAGCGCGTGGCCGAAGCCTAACTGAAGGTATTGTGCACGCCGTCCAGTCCTCAGCATTTACAGGTGGGCACATCCGGTTTGATCGCGCTGTGCGATGGTGCGCCCCCTATCCTGCGATATTTTCGTTTCTGTTCTGCTTCTGTTTTATTTGACAATGAGGGAAGGTGACGGTATAGTAATGATGACAGCGCAGACAGTACTATCGTGATGAAAAGTAACGCGAACCGCGGAAAGTGTGGCTTTTGGCACAGTCAGCGCTAGTGCGAGGACGCGTGTCCAACTCTCACGTGGTTTGGCTGTCGCTAGGCGAATCTCCGCTTTCAGTCGGCGCCACTGTAGAACTAGAATCTTGTTCCGGCTGGTGCTATCGCACAGCGTGTGTGATCCGAGTGCCAAACATGACTGGCAGATGATAAGATTTTCTTGCCAATATGACCGGCAAGTACAATTTGGCACGCTTTTTGCTGTCGCGATGTTTGTGTGCTTGACAGAACTGAAGCGTGAATTCCGGACCATAGCAAATTAATTGGTCTAAGAAAGATATAAAGAACAACTGAAACAAAAGCTCAAGCTGGCACCAAGTCTGAGGAAATCCCGAAGCAGACTTGCTCGACAAAAAGATACTTTGCATAAATATTCGGGGAAGTCTCCGTCGGCCAGGATGACGGATTCCATGCGCCTTGGCATAGAGGCCAACAGGTCTGTGGCTAGCTCAGTGCCGCGAAGCCTGTCCCACTCGGCGTGAACAGCAGCCCAAAGCGTTGCGCTTTTTCATTTTATGGATCTGCAGACGTGACAAGCGTGATTTCATAATTCCCAGACAATTGGATTTGTGTCCGCTCCTTTTGCTGGCCACGAAAGTCTACGGATGCAAGATTCTCTAGCAAATGCTTCACGGAACGTGAAGTATGGATTTGAGAAAGATCATGCTGGTAATAAAACAGCCCATCCTTCAAAGGCCCATCCAAAGCAAAGGGCAGGACAACCTGCTCAATTACACTACAGTATTTGCTATAGTGAAGCGTTCACCTAGCCGTATAAACGTACCCAAGCCTTCGGCTGTGATGGCACCCCGCACATTCACGGAGCAGCGCCCGCTGAGGCTTGTTCGCTTGAAGCAGGTGGGATCAAAGCCGCATAAACTAAAACAAAGAAATGTAAGTTTGTGTTTACGCGCGACAAAGTGGTATAATAGTTTAGCCGAATCGCTGCTGTATCCAAACATTTTTCTTGTATACTGTAGCGAAGTAGGCACCCGTCACTAGAACAGGGACTGCACCGTGACTGCAACGTAGCTTTTATTCATTCGCTCAGAATGCAGCTCGAGCCGTTAATTCATGACATGCAGCAACCAAACGGTAGCCAATCTTATTGCAGAACAGATGTCTGACTTTAAAACGCTGAAATATATATTATGTCCTTTAAACGATCGGTAGTCGCACCCTCATGTGACGTTCGTCGTAGAGTTATCTTCGTTAAATATTCATTCTACTCTTACCACACTAGGACTAAGTGAACGAATTTAGGACCACATATTTAGAGAGAGCATCGCAAATCAAGAACCCTAGGGTGCAAAGGCTTACCGATGATTGTCTCTGCACGAAACTTTCAGTCTCTCGTGACCCTTTGTGGTAAATGTGCTCTCATCTGGGAACATCTCCTGGTCCTAATCCTCCACAGACTAGTCCTTGTGCGATGGTGCGAATTGTAGACGGTTGGCTTTGTGGCGATCCGAATGCAAATGCTTTCTTGCGGCTGTCCTGCTGTGAAGGCCCGCGTCGTGGAGGTACTGTCGAACCGCTTGAACCTCAATGTTCAGCCCGAACTCGTTTTTGATCTGCGGGGCTATTAAAAAAAGGATTGTCTACGGCGGTTGCAATAATTAGTAGGTTCTTTTTCGCAGTCGTGAAACGTGCCCACGAACCGTGAGGAAGACTGGCCTGGGAAATTTGCGGGCTTCGGTGGCAGAGGGAATTGGCGCTATCTATGAGGAGGGCGAAGCCTAAAATCCGTTTCCCTTGCATGGCCTCGTAGATTGTCGCTCGCCCGCGCGCCGATCCAAGTGGCCGAGCTCTTCCCCACCAACTCCTCTACCCTGGCCCTCCCTCCTCACTACTTCGTAACTACCTCACCTTTGACTGTCTCTGCGCGCGCCCGGCAGCCCGCCGCCAGCTTAGCCCGCTGCATGACATTTCATGTTTCGTTATCTGCTGTTATTGGGAACCGTGGGCTGCTTTGCCTTCACCGGCGTGGGTAGTTTCGTTGTCCTCGATAGCTGCAAGGTGGGCTTGGTGACTTTGCCAGTGCACGGACTACTAATCAGTTCACTCTCGCTATGCAGTGCGCGTGCTGCTGCCTGCGCTTGCGCATGCGGCGTCGCCAACAACATCGGAATGCGGACTCGCCGATCCTGGAAGCTACGGACCCACTGCCCGGCTCCTACCTGTCGGCAGGCTGCAATTCATGCCTAAGCCGCATGGTAACGCTGGACAGCGGAACTCTCCAAAGCTTGGGCTGCCGCATCATCGTCGACAGCAACGAGTCCACCAGCCATAAAAAAACAAGCACCTTCGGCGCAATCCTGTGGGCTTGGTGACTGTGCCAGTGCATGGACCACTAATCAGTTCACTCTCGCTATGCAGGTTGGTGAACCTTACGTTATTTTTGCAAAATAAACGAGCAATTATTGCCTGGTACAGCTACCGAGCCTACGGTACTGTGTTACTATTGTTACTGAATGTGTTAATGTAATGCGCTCGCTACTACTCCAAGCTGGATATATTGAATCTAACCCTGGTCCTTCTACTGAAGCCCTTCTCGCTGAATTGCGTAACCTGACTAACGGTCAAGCGCAGGTAATTGCAGAAATACGAGGCCTAAAAGCTCAACTCGGCAATACTGACAAAACAGTAAGGAAATTGAACGAAAGGCTAACAGATCTCGAAAATCATTATCAGGCATAGGTACCACTGCGGAAAGAAAATGAAATCATGCGCATTGGCATAGAGCGCACTGCCTCTCGAATTTCGGAGCTAGAAGCCCGTATGGATGACGCCGAGAACCGTTCGAGGCAGAATAACCTAATCTTCTACGGCATCCCCGACCACTCCTCCTCGGAAACATTCGCAGAAACAGGGTAGTTGGTCGCAGACCTTTGCCGGGATAATTTACAGTTAACCTTGAAACCAAGGGATATAGAGCGTGCGCAACGCCTCGGCCGTCCCTCAGCTGGTCGCTGCCGGCCCATAATAGTACAGCTTGCATTACACAACACCAAAACTGCAATATTGTCATATGGCCGGTTGCTTAAAGGGACAAGTTATGGCATCGGTGAGGATTTCTCGCGCCCAGTCCAAAATGACTGTAAACAAATGATTGCTTTTGAGAAAAGGAAGAACAAGTCATTTTCCGTCTGTTTCAAAACTCTGTATATGAACCAAAAGCGTTACGTCTTTGACGACAGTACAAACAGCATCAAAGAATTATCATAGCAGACGAAGCACCAAAAAAAGGAAGAAAAGAACCGAGAATATGCTGTCTCTAGCGATGTTCTTTCACTTTCTGCAATTTACGCTAACATCTGCAGTTTTCTTCAAAAACGTGAACGTATATCTAGCATTGTATTGTCCTCTAGCAATAATCTACTAATATTTACCCAGACGTGGCTCACTGACGACGTGAGCGATACTGAAGTGCTATCGGACCTAGTGAACTTTCGTGTGTACCGCAATGACCGTGCATCTACGCGCAGTGGTGGTGTACTGATTGCATTCCACGAGCGAGTGTCTTGTGCAGTGATCAATATTCAGTCAGAGCTGGAAATATTATGGGTGACTATCCAATCACCCCCACACACCGTACTAATAAGCGTTTGTTACAGACCTCCCCACACTACTTCCCAATTTTGCAGCCAGCCTAACCAAACCATGTGCCAGCTTATTGCTGCTTACCCAAATGCACGCATACTACTATTCGGCGATTTTAACTTCCCGCAAATAGCTTGGCGCACTGACAATTTGTGTTCTTCGACAGGACTAACCGAAGCCAGTAACTTCCTCGATATCTGCCTCAAATTTAACATGACCCAGCAAGTTTCTGAAGCAACGCACGTTTCACAGGATACAACCACTATCTTAGATCTATACAACACCGAAAGCCTATCATGCATCCATTATCCCAATGAAATCAGCGACCACGAAGTACTTCATGCCGGTTTTGCTTTTCGACCAACAAAGTGCGAAGTGTACAAGAAAACGATACAGCTGTATGAAAAAGATGATTATGAAGCGATAAATGTTTCAATGAGCGTGCAATGGAACATTGTCGTACTCTGCGCAACAATGAAGGGAGTTTCCTTGCAGAGCAATGCAGAGACTGCACTAATTGCCGCCCTCAGTTTGACAAAACTAAATTTTTGAACTTTCGAAAAGACAGGTTCCAGCAGGAAATTGTGGAAGCCTATTTCATGAAGAAAGAGGGAAACACATGCGTCAGCAGGCCGTCCTTTGTGCTTAGTGACAAGGAGACTACTTTTTTAGAAGGTTTCATTTAGGCCTCATGTTAGAATGATTTCATTTAGGTTTTTACGTCTGTCTTCATTTTATTTAAGTAGTTTTTAATTTGTTGACGATTTTCTAGCGGCTCTTAAGCTTTTGTTGCGTTCTTTTATTTTCCTTTTTGACGCAAACACTGTTCTTTAGACCCTTTATCGTTCAACTGTTCTGTACATTTCATTGTTTGTCACATGATTCATTTTTCCCGCCTTCACATGCTTTATCAATTTTTTAGGTGAGTGTCTATTAGAGATTTTAGTTTCTACGCAGACGCTGTACTTAGACGCCTTTATTCATGCTTTTTCCGTGTGATTCATTGGTCATTATTGCCATAGTCATGAGGGTTTTATCACTGACTGGGCCTTAGGCGTTTGAAGTCTGTTATGTTGTGGATAGTTTGATAGTGAAGCGTAGACGGTACTTTTTATGTCTCGTTTTTTGTCCCCGTTGGCTAGGAAGAATATACCAGGTGAATTGCTTACTGTACTCCAAGGGTTAAGTGTTTTTTTTCCCTACTCGTTTAAGTAATAGTCGGATATCGTTACCTCCATATTGCTCCTTGAATATGTGACCTTCGACGAGCATTTGTGAAAGAATTACGTTTGATTTATCCATGAACGAGTACGTTATCTTGTGCGTTGCCATATGGTCACGCTGGGCCTTTAGTATACCTAACTTCTTATTTTTTTAACTGCATTCTCATCTCTTGCACGGCTGCTGGCGCGTTCCCGCAGTGGTTATTTGTTATTTTATTGCCTGAATAGGTACATTTTGGAAGAAATAGCGAAGATAATCGAAGAGGAAGAGGACGACGTGTCAGTGATTTATATCGAGCCGCCAGAGGCTAGTACCTATTTGGATGAAGACTCGGCCGATGAAGACTCAGACGGGCTCATTGACAATCTAAGTGGGCGGCAGCTATGAGCCGGCGCTGAAACTGTTTTCTCTGACGGACGCTGCATTGGTGGATGCGAGTCGCACCCCAACGACCCCGGCGGGCCAAAGTGACGGAACATCAGACGTTTCTTCTGCTGTACTTGATGCGGCCATTCCTGCGAAATTATCCACTGCTTCTAAGTGGACGAAGGGTGATCTCCAGAAGAGCCTTGGTATATTTCCCGACCCAAACTTTGTTGCTTACATGGACTTTTCACCTGTTGAGTTGTTCGAACTCTTTTTTGACGAAGCCGTCATGGAGCTGCTAGTCGAAAAAACAAGAAAGTGTGCGTTATATTGAATATGCCTGATCCGGAGGTTACCAAAGAAGAATTAAGATAATTTTTCTTGGAGTACTTGTTTTGCACGGCTATAACCGCTTGCCAGATAAAAAGTGCTATTGGGACAGCGGCGCGGATATGCGCAACACGATGGCCTACAATGCTATGCGAAGAAATCGCTTCGTACAGATAATGCGATTCCTGCACTGAGCGAAATGCAAGCCTAACACTTAGTGACAAGTTGGCAAAGTTGCGTCCATTGATGGCACTATTTAAAACAAGGTTTCTGGAACACTTTCGACCTGTGCGTCACCTGAGCTATGACGAAAGTATGATTGAGCATTATGGTCGTCATGGCTGTAAACATTTCATACGCGGAAAGCTTATCCGCTTCGGGCATGAAGTATGGTGCCTAAATGCCAAGAACGGATACCTTGCAAACTTCAACGTCTATCAAGGCAGGCAGGGGATCCTGGAGCATATGAAAAACATGAAAAGGACTTCGGAAATGCAGCGGCGCCACTTCTCCGAATGGTGGATGAACTCGCAGCAGAGACGCACGACCTTCCTTTCTTTTTTTATTTTGATAATTTATTCACAAGCATGCAGCCACTAAGGCATCTCAAGGCACAGGGCTACGAAGGCACGGGCACAGTGAAGTAGAACCGTGTTCCCAAAGAATGCCCTATCGCTCGACCAGAATTCGTCAAGCGACAACCTCGCGGGCACGAAGAGCCCGTGCTGAGCGACAATGGGATAATTGTTGTCCGCTGGATGGACAATTCTGTAGTAACGATCGTAAGCACGATTCACGGCGTAGAGCCAATGTCATCTGCAGACAGGTACTCTCGTGTTCAGAAGAAGCGAATCAAGGTGGCCCGTCCAAACACTGTTGCTCAGTACAAGATTTATGGGAAGTACGGCCCCGATGGATGCAAATGTAGGCGCCTACATGATTGCGGTCCGTGGCAAAAAGTGGTGGTGGCTGATTTTCACTTTGTGATGTATCTATCAGCACCACTTGGACGCTCATTCGTAGCACAGGGTTCAACGTCACGCAGGTGGAATTCCGCAGGTAAATTGCACAAAGCTACCTGATGGGATGGGACAATAAGCCTAGAGGACCTGGTCAATGCAGAATTCGAAAGACTGGTGATGTCCTGACTGGTACACGGCATGACCAAGTCTAATGGCAAGAGGTGGAGGTGTGCATGAGATAATTGCGACAATGCGGTGCACACAAACGCACAAAGTATGACGTCACCATGTGTATTGCATGATTTCAACCATATCACACTAAATAAGTGCTCGCCTATTCGCTATGTATGTTTCTTGCGACGTTTTATGGCATGAAAGATATGTTTTTGACTTCGCGTATTTTGCTGTAGCGTAAGGGCCCAGTGTGACCATATGGTCACGGGCTATGTTTCAAAAACTAATTCGGCAAGAGTAATAATTTTTCGCATGTGATTTATTAGTGTAAAGGTAAGTTAATATATTAGATTTATTTCAAGATAGCAATAGAAAAAAAGAAACCAGTCCCTAATGGGTTAACCTACATAAGGCAGGCTTGTTGCGGAAATAAACTTAGTTGTGAGTGGCGTCGGTCCTGTCGTTTGTATTCTTCTTCTTGAGTCCGGGTCTTTTGCGCCTTGCCTTTGCTAATTCAAGCATGAACCAACTAGCCGAAGCAAGAATTTTACTCAAGCTTCACGCAGCTTCTTGCACTGCGCCAAGTGTGAATAAGGCTTGATACCGAGCTCCGTTGCGTACGTCCGGCACTGCGGCACCGAGCAGTAGTAGCCTACCATGGTGCACGCCTCCAAAGGCAGCCACTACCTATTATAGTAGTTTCAGATGTGAAGTTGACACTCAAAGCGGTAAAGCCTCACCACTTAATCAGTACCGTGGCACAGGTGGGACTTTAAACTTTCGGTTTCAGCTCGCTTCGGCACTACCAATGCAGCCGACGCGGCCGTTGTGTCCACGTGATCCCTCATGCAACGTCACACCGACGGTAGCACCAGCTTTTCCACTGGTGGAGCTCGCGGCCAATATATATATATATATATATATATATATATATATATATATATATATATATATATATATATATATATATATATATATGTATATATAGTCATATCATAAGAAGCCAACAAACACTGACACCAAGGACAACATAGGGGAAATTACTTGTGCTTAATAAATGAAATAAGGAAACGATAAAGTAATGGAATTTAAAGTGGATGAAAAAACAACTTGCCGCAGGTGGGAACCGAACCCATAACCTTCGCATTTCGCGTGCGATGCTCTACCAATTGAGCTACCGCGGCGTCGCTTTCCCATCCACTTTCTTGGGTATTTATGTATCCTAGTAGAACCCTGGGAGTGTTAGCCAGCGCCACCACCCACAGACCTTGGCGGCGGACGTGGAACGTCTTTCTTGCCGCAGGCGTCACGAGAACGTGATCTTTTAGGGTGAAGGCAACTGGTCAATAAACCCACATATGCTACCTGAAGGCATCAATGTTGCCGGATTCGAGACCCTCGTTATGTAATGAAGGAGAAGAAAGGGGGTTAACCGAGGGGCCCGATGTTTATTAGTCATATCATAAGAAGCCAACAAACACTGACACCAAGGAAAACATAGGGGAAATTACTTGTGCTTAATAAATGAAATAAGGAAACGATAAAGTAATGGAATTTAAAGTGGATGAAAAAACAACTTGCCGCAGGTGGGAACCGAACAAGTAATTTCCCCTATGTTGTCCTTGGTGTCAGTGTTTGTTGGCTTCTTATGATATGACTAATAAACATCGGGCCCCTCGGTTAACCCCCTTTCTTCTCCTTCATTACATAACGAGGGTCTCGAATCCGGCAACATTGATGCCTTCAGGTAGCATATGTGGGTTTATTGACCAGTTGCCTTCACCCTAAAAGATCACGTTCTCGTGACGCCTGCGGCAAGGAAGACGTTCCACGTCCGCCGCCAAGGTCTGTGAGTGGTGGCGCTGGCTAACACTCCCAGGGTTCTACTAGGATACATAAATACCCAAGAAAGTGGATGGGAAAGCGACGCCGCGGTAGCTCAATTGGTAGAGCATCGCACGCGAAATGCGAAGGTTGTGGGTTCGGTTCCCACCTGCGGCAAGTTGTTTTTTCATCCACTTTAAATTCCATTACTTTATCGTTTCCTTATTTCATTTATTAAGCACAAGTAATTTCCCCTATGTTGTCCTTGGTGTCAGTGTTTGTTGGCTTCTTATGATATGACTAATAAACATCGGGCCCCTCGGTTAACCCCCTTTCTTCTCCTTCACATATATATATATATATATATATATATATATATATATATATATATATATATATATATATATATATATATATATAAACGAGAAGAAAGGGGGTTAACCGAGGGACCCGATATTTATTAGTCATATAATGAGAAGCCAACAACACTGACACCAAGTACAACATAGGGGAAATTGCATGTGATTAATAAATGAAATAAAGTAATGATAAATTAATGGAAATTAATTTTCATCCACTTTAATTTCCATTAATTTATCATTACTTTATTTCATTTATTAATCACATGCAATTTCCCCTATGTTGTACTTGGTGTCAGTGTTGTTGGCTTCTCATTATATGACTAATATATATATATATATATATATATATATATATATATATATATATATATATATATATATATATATATATATATTATGGCAAAGAAGTCCGACACGGCTGTGGACGACACGAAGGACGTGGACAAGAAGACGCAACAGTGTAGGCTTAGCCGGTACAAAACCAGGAACAGCGTCTAGCCCAAGCCCCACTTCAGAGGCATTGGCGATCCGGCTGCGGAGCTCTGCACGGCGCACTTCTTCTTCCTTACAGCTTCCCCCCCTCGCTGAAGACGGAGCCGCACAGGAGGCCTAAGGCGTGGTGAGGACGAAGGGCTCGTGATACGGCTTGAGCCGATATACGTGCACAATTTCGCGGCCTCGGCGTCGCAGGTCCGTAGGGGGCGTCAGAGGTTCGATAGCGTAGTTCACAGGAGAAGTTTGGCGTAGAACCCGGTAAGGTCCATGGTATCGGGATACGAACTTGGAGGAGACACCTTGTGTCGAAGTAGGAGGCACCCACAACCAAACAAGAGCGTCAGGCGAAAACTCGTGGTGGGGGCGCCCGTCGTCATGACGAAATTTCTGTAGCGCTTGTTCTTGCGTTGTAAGGGAGCGAGCTAGTTGCCGACATTCTTCTGCATACCGGGCGGCTTCGGAAGCCGGTGTACCCTCTGATAAGTCGGGACGGCAAGGGAGAATAGTATCAATGGGAAAGGGTGGTTCCCGGCCATATAGAAGAAAGAAGGGAGAAAAGCCCGTCGTTGACTGGGGTGCCGTGTTGTAGGCGTACGTGACATAGGGAAGGATGAGGTCCCAGTTGGTGTGGTTGGAGGCGACATACATTGAAAGCATGTCGCCAAGAGTTCGGTAAAAGCGCTCTGTCAATCCGTTTGTTTGCGGGTGATATGCACTGGTACAGCGATGAATGATGCGGCATTCAGCGAGAAGTTCTTGAATGACGTAGGCGAGGAAGACGCGACCTCAGTCACTAAGGAGTTCGCGGGGAGCGCCGTGACGTAGAACGAAGCGGTGAAGCAAGAAGGAAGCAACGTCACGAGCCGTCGCGGCTGGTAGAGCGGCCGTTTCTGCATACCTCGTGAGGTGGTCTACAGCTAGAATGACCCAGCGATTGCCAGCAGCTGTGTATGGCAGAGGCCCGTAGAGGTCTATCCCAACCCGGTCAAAGAGCCGCGAAGGGCATGGCAAAGGTTGCATTGGTCCAGAAGGGCGGCAAGGATCAGGCTTGCGGCGTTGACATTCTGTGCAAGAGCGAATGTACTTGTGCACAAATGTGTACATACCACGCCAATAAAACCTATGACGTAGTCTGGTGTAGGTCTTGAAGAGACCAGCGTGTGCGCACTGAGGGTCGGCGTGGAAAGCGGCGCATACATCAGTGCGGAGCTGCCGAGGTATTACAAGCAGCCATTTGCGGCCGTCGGAACTGTAGTTACGGCGATAGACAATTCCGTCGCGGATGGTGAAGTGCGAAGCTTGTCGGCGTAACGCTCGGGATGGTGGGCGTGCAGGTGAATTAGAGATGTAATCTATCAAAGACGAAATGCAGAAGTCCTTGCGCTGCTCCAAAGCCATGTCGACAGAAGCGAATGGGAGAAGTGGGTCGTTTAGGACAGACACACTGACAATGTCGGCATGGACAGGCGAGCGCGAAAGAGCATCGGCATCGGCGTGCTTCTTGCCTGAGCGGTAGACAACCCGGATATCGTACTCTTGGAGCCTCAGTGCCCACCGGGCTAGGCGGCCGCAGGGATCCTTGAGAGACGACAACCAGCAAAGTGCGTGGTGATCGGTGACGACATCGAAGGACCGGCCGTACAGGTATCGGCGAAATTTTGTGATGGCCCAGATGATCGCGAGACATTCTTTTTCCGTGACGGAATAGTTCGCTTCAGCTTTCGTCAGAGTACGGCTTGCGTAAGCAACAACATATTCTTGGCAGCCGGGCTTTCGCTGGGCGAGCACAGCGCCAAGACCAACACCGCTAGCATCCGTATGGATTTCCGTGGGAGCAGTTGGATCGAAATGGCGCAGTATCGGTGGTGTTGTGAGCAGGCGACGTAGCGTTGCGAAGGCATCATCGCAAGTCGGGGACCACGCGGAAAGATTGGGGTCTCCCCGAAGAAGCTCTGTCAGAGGTGCCATAATCAAAGCGAAATTTCAAATAAAGCGGCGGAAGTACGAGCAGAGACCAATGAAACTGCGCAAGTCTTTTAGAGACGTTGGCCTCGGGAATTCTTGAACAGCACGGAGCTTAGCGGCATCAGGGAGAACGCCGTCCTTCGACACGACATGTCCGAGAATCGTCAGCTTGCGTGCCCCAAAGTGACATTTTTTCAGATTTAGTTGGAGGCCAGCGTCACTGAGACAGCGTAAAACCTGCTCCAAGCGATGAAGGTGAGTAGGAAAGTCTGGTGCGAACACTACTACATCATCCAAGTAACACAAGCACGTGTTCCATTTGAGGCCTCGAAGAATAGTGTCCATCATCCGCTCAAAAGCCGCGGGCGCGTTGCAAAGTCCGAATGGCATTACACGAAATTCGTATAAGCCATCTGGTGTGATGAAAGCAGTTTTAGGCTTATCTTCTGCAGCCATAGGCACCTGCCAATAACCAGAGCGTAGATCGAGGGAGGAAAAGAACTCTGCACCTTGTATGCTGTCGAGGGCGTCGTCGATCCGCGGCAATGGATAAACATCCTTTCGGGTTATTTTGTTGAGGCGGCGGTAATCCACGCAGAAGCGGATCGAGCCATCCTTCTTTTTAACTAAAACAACTGGCGATGCCCATGGGCTGTCGGACGGTTCAATGACACCACGCTTTAGCATGTCACCTACACACTAAACATTTTTACGCCCTTATGGGTGTTAATAGGGGTGCTTTCGGCATTTACACCCATGCCCACACCCTTCTAGCACCCTTTTCGGCCAAAGCACCCTATCACAAGGGTGGATACCACACATAAGGTGTGACTTTGCTCAAAGAAGGGTGTTAAATCGACGCCTGAAGGGTGTTGAACGTATTGATGCATAAATCTGAGTAACATGTACACGTCCACGCAATGAGCAATGTGTGTATGTATTGCATTTTTAATGCGAAAGCGTTTCATGGCCTTTTGAGGTAGGAAAGGTGGCGTTCTCCGCAACAACAATCCATACGGGACCCTGCTCATGCCAATCTTGTCATTTCCCTTGAAAGCATTCAGAACCACGCCGCCCGCTTTATTCTCTCAAATTATTCACTTCATTCAAGCGTCACGTCCATGAAAAGAACACTAGGTAAACCTGACCTTTGGTTACGTCGCAAATACTTTCGTCTCTGTCTTTTTCATAGAATATGCTAATTTAACCCTTCTCGCAAAGAAAATCTTTTCACCACACCAAGTTCTCGTCTCGCATCGACCATCAACACAAAATTGATGTGCCATTCTTCCTTTTTGCCAAGAACAGCCACTGAACGCAACCGCCTTCCCGCCTCCACAGTCTCAATTTGTGACACCACTAATTCAAGGTCGCCGTTCAAATTATCGTATGGTTTGATTTTCTATTTTTGCGCTGCATTGCAATTATTGCATACTTTCACCACTTCTTTCTGTTGTGCCTACTAGGCCTTGAATGTATATAATAAATAAATAAAATGTGAAGTCATCACCGTCTTGTATGACGTCAGTAGTGATACAGAAGGTAGTAAATACAACAACGTTAAGTATGAGCAATTATGGCTAAATAATGTGAAATAATGTGAATAAGGGTGGAATAAATTGCATTAAGGTTCGTACAAACTATAGCACGGTGGATTACGGGAGATTAAGGTAGAATTGTGAAGAACACGTGACAATGTATGAACTAACGTATCATGGTCACGTGACAATTGCAAGTGTAGATGCGTGAAGCGATTAAGTTTTCCCATTCCTAAGTGACTGTCGATATTTCTTCAAGGATTGTGATGTTACTGGCATGACGGCCACTCCAAAAATGTATCATCCAGAAAAACAACGCCCTTTCACTTACAATTCCATTATCATTATTTTTCGTGCTCACAGGAATATTAACATGCAATTAAACACTTCTAGAAAAACTGCAGTAGCAGAGCGAAAACACGAGAGCAACTTGCGCAATTCTGCACTAATATTTCGGTGCCCTTAATAGCCCAACAAAAAGTGGTGAAATGGAAGAAGCTGTTTGGATACATTGCTGAACAAACAGGGACGTGCTGTTGGACGAACCTCTGCTGTACAATGGCATCAACGTACAATTTGCATGGTGAATCCATAAAGAAGACTTATAGAGGCGAGATCACGTTGGAAGTTCTCAAACCCGAATTTCCACGTACCTTGCCTAATTCATTCAGAGGTTTACTAAGCTACTGATCTGCTTTCTAAGTGCACCCTCAAATACAGCTTGTAAGGCTGAGCCTATATATTAAGGGCTGGTGTCGTCAACGCTGTAATTTCTTATCCAGAGCATACGCACTTGCAAACGCAGTCTTCAGTCTCCTCATGAATGTTTACGCGTCGCTGTCACACGACCAAGATGTGAGCGTCTTTATCGAGCCATGATATCGCTGAAACTACGCTGTGACCTCGCAAAGTTGCTTCGTTCGGACGCAGCGAATAATCTAATTGCACCTGCAGAAGAGCGCCGATCGTCTCGCTCACGGTCCCGATTTGTGTACTGTACCCTCAGTGATGCAGCACAGACTGCGCCCCCCACCCCAAAATAAAATGCCCGGCACAAAACGTAGTAGCAACTACCCGCCTCACCGCTCTAGTTAGAGACCACAACGAAGCAGCAGCAAACAGGCGGCCATGCGAGCAAGCAAACCTGTCAGAATAAACGTTCAATTTGCGCGGCAGCCCCATGCCCAATGAAAAGCGACCGGAAGTGACGGCCGACGCTGTACCATCACTTCGGCGCGCGGCAGGACGGGAAGGCGGAAGCTGCGCCATCATGCTCGTTTTCGCGTGCGTTCGCGTCGCGCGCTGTGCGAAGTAATTTTAAACGTGTGATTAGTTTTGCGCGCGGGGTAGAAAAAGATGTGGCCCATGCTTTGTGTATTACTCGTGCCGCACTTCAAAGCAAAGCGTTCGTACGCACTGGAAGATGGATCCACGAAGGCTGAAACGAGAAGTTGCAACCTGCCCGGTCGATAGTACTGGCATGATGGAAACTTTCAGGCAAGTGCCCGTTTATTTGGTATTTGTTTTGTTCGCTTTAGAATTATCTCACTGTGATCTCGTAGCATAATTCATAATTCGCTAATGTAAGAGCAAGAGCAGCTGCACTCCTACTAGGGCAAGTTAACTACCTCGATCCCGTCCCGTGTGACTAATGTTTGTCAAATTTACATCGGGCGTGGTGCGCCTGCATAGTTACGCTTTGTTTCTCAGCGCTTGAATGTTCATTGATGTGATTGTCTTGTGCGTTCAGCGCGGCTGCTTGTAATGCGGTCGCTCGCACTTCAGTTAAATGTGGTCGACCACTTTTGCGTCGCGTAGAAAAGGACTGGCTTAGCCACCTTTCGAAGGAACCGGCGCGGTATTGGTTCTCCCTGATGCGGTCGCGTGCTGCTGTTGCTGCTTGCCGGACGCCTTCAGCATTTTATCGGCTCGCTTTGCCTGTGCGTGTGCGCGTGCTCGCGCTCGGCTTGATTTGTGTGTGCGCTCAGCTCAGCTCGCTTTGTGTGTGCGTGCGTGTGTGCGGTCAGCTCAGCTCGCTTTGTGTGTGTGTGTGTGTGTGCGTGTGTGTGTGAGCGCGCGCGCGCGCGCGCGCGTGCGTTCAGTACATGCCGGTTTGTATGGGCCGGCGTGTTTGCGCGTGTCTAGTGCGTACGTGTTTTGTGAGTGTGTTGTCTGTGGGTCGATGTGTGTGCGTGCACGTGTTAGCGTGTCTGCCTGCATGCATGTATGTGTGCTTGTTTGTGTTCATCAATGTGCGCGTGCGCGCTTTTGTGTCTGCGCTTTGAGAGTGCGTATACTTGTGTGTGCGTGTGGATGCGTTTTGTGTGCGTGCGTATGTATTGCATGAGGCCGGTAGAGTTTTACTCGCAATAAAACTCTTCCAATTTGGTGCAGCGAGTGTTCCCGCCTGAAAGCCGAGTTTGGTTTCAAGCCACCCTGGACAACTGCTGTATGAGGCGCCGTTTCTCGGGAGGACCAGTGGGAAGGCGCCAAGTATACGCTTCGTCCTTTTCCCTCCCATGCCCTGACGAATCGATATCCTTGTTTTTTCTTGTGAAAGGAACGTTACATCCAGAGCATAAATAAATGATTAGGAAATCTGGTAGTGTGTTTCGCCATTACAATAATTCCGATCTTAAAGACGTGGATTTCCCATTAGCCCACATTTCTTTTGATGCAGAGAACCGCTGAAATTGTTAGCGGCAGGTTATTCGAGACGTTCTACGTATATAGCAATTGTCTTCAGGAGCTTTAATGAATATTGAAAATTTGAAGTGTTGTGCTTTAGAGGTATCATATATAAGCTTTAGGTCTCCGGGTAATTTGCATGCCCTTCAAGAGCTGTCGCCTATAGCCCTATTGAAATTCGTAACTACAGTTTGGAGCACTGGGGAAGCTAGAAAGCCTGCCCTGGCTCTCGAGAAAGTGTTTAAGCTGGAGGTGTAGGTTGAGGAGTTTGGGGTTGGTAACACAAAGGATTTTTTATGCCTTAGCAGTAGGAGTGACACAGGATAAAAAAAAATGTATGTGTGTCAAGCACAGGAAGCTGCTCATGTGGTAGAAGCATGTGTGCGTGTGGGTATACTGGAAAGATTTTGCGCCAAAATCTTTCCAGTATGCAAGAACACCAACTAGCCCAGCAGTTAACTCTTCTAAAGTGCGTGTGTGTGCGCGCGTGTGTGTGTGCGCCCATGCGTGCGTGCGTGTGTGTGAATTCTCTCCTCAAAAGGGAGTATGTGTGTAAGTGAGCTATTTCATTGCTGGTCTGTTTGCCAAGAATTGGAAGAAAACACAATAATCAATTTAACTTGAAATAATAAACTTCAAAGCATACTGGCGTACTGGCGACAGCAGCGTACAAGCATGCAGCTGTGTGACAATTTTAATGCATGACTGCAACATTTGGAAGGAGGCTTGCTTCTTCTTCAGTAAGCAGCACAAAGTCCATATTCTTGGCTTGTGCAAACCAAAACGAGGCTCATTGCCAATGATCTTGTCTTTTGCTCTAATAGCATTTGTTTATCTTGTACTTAGAGCGTTGTTTCTCGCAGGTCATGCAGATGGTAGCAGCGATTTCACAATGCCCAGCCTTGGCGCCCCCCATCAAGAGCAAGCCACTTGCTTTCGCCTTCAGACAGATGGTTAACGTCTTCTTGAAAGCGGTTGAGAAGACAACATTGTAAGTAGATATAGTTGTGTAGTGTAATATAATAAGTCAAGTTATAATTTAAAACTTGGGCTCCTTGGCCGCCTAAGCTTGATATGATGTGCAGTTGTCGGTGGTTGTAAATATTGCCGATGGTACAGTGCATACTGCAGGTATGACTGCTGATCCAAAGTATACATTTGCATTTTCTTGATGGTCTTTCATAATGAGGATTTTCTTTGTGCAAGAATATTCACAGAATGCCGGGGCATTGTAGCATCATATTCTTTATTGTGCATTAACTGCTAATTTCGTATGACCTTCCTGCTACCGATTTATTTGCAGGAAAGGAATATTTGTTTACTCTCTGCAATGAGCTTGTTATTTGCTCATTGCATTACACTCTTCTACCTTTAATTTATTCCCATATAATTATCAAAACCTTAAAATTTCAGCTGTTTTTATTTTGAATACAATATCAAAATCAAAATGCACCGGATTGCAATCTAGACTGCTAGGGATTTGAAGAGATTACAAGAAACCAGGACCTCTCGGGAGCGTTAAAAAAACGTTTCCGCAGGTAATGTGCCTAATTATACTGGGCTAGCTGCTCACGAAAATTGCAAGCATATTTCATTTCACATAGTTTTGCAGGATATAGCAGGCCTATCATAGTCTCTGAGCACAACCTTACCTCATTTGCATCATGAAAATGTCTCATGCTTAATTTGGGACAAGTTTTGAAAAATGAATGTATCATAATTTTGAAACTACACAAAGTATTGGTTGAGGCTAGACAGTTTTCAAACAACTTGACCATGTTGAACTTAGCCATTACAGGACGGAAAAAAAACATGCACAGGAGCACTCATTCAATGAAATGTGATGCTTGTGGTTATTTTTCACATGCAAAATGTACTTTTAAGCGAGAGAGGGCAGGTAGCCAATTTACAACCATTGTGACTCATGCGGATAGTAGCAACACAGGATGAGAAATGGTTGTCTCAGGTTCATTGAATATGTGAAAACTCATATACAGTACCCCCCCCCCCCCCTATGAGGGGTAACCGTGCAATATGTTTTGGGCAAGAAACACGATTGTTCTAGGAGACCAGAAATTTCAGGCTCTAGTTGAGAGGCTACAGAAAGAAGGACCATGTAAATAGTCACAGATTAACATAAACTGCATCGGAGTGGCATCACAGTTTAGAGCATGAAGTGGGAGCATGAGGAAGGATCATAAGCTTAAATAAGGGAATACTACTTGTCAGTGCATTGCCAAGCTAACCCATTGAAAGAAGGGGGCGTGCTCTAAGAAAAATAGTTGACAACACATGCTAAATTTTCGAGGAAAGTATGCCAAAATGCCCATTCTTACTAAATTAGTAAATAAGAAATACACGATAAATTTTAGGATTCAGAAAGTGTCTAATAAACTGCATTGGAGAGTTGGATATTGTTGGGCTGGATGCATGTATTGCAGGGCAAATGAGAATGCCAATGGGGATTCCCTCATTTTCATTTTGTGTGCACTCTCTGTAAAACAGTTCTCTTTGTCTCCTAGTGTAATAATGTTGTGTAAAAACAGTCATTTTTAATGCCTTGTGCATTTCACTCTTAATGTGCAATATCCCGTAAGCTTCTCACCTGCAGTACTTATAAAGTGTAATGCAGATATATTGCAGATTTCATAATGTCAATTTTGTATTAAGGTAACATACACACTCTTGGACAAATGTCTGTTGTTGAGAGATGTCATTAGTAGTCTTTAAACTTTATTCACTCTTATTTTCTATGGTGAAAAGGCTACTGTAAATTTATGTTTTTGCTGCTGTATGTGCCTTGTGTTCACAATGACATAGTGGTTTAGCATTCACAGTAACATGCAATTCCTTAATTTGCAAAATAGAAACTTCTCCTACCTTTCACTTGTCTTGCCCAGTTGCCTGAGCGGTGCATTCTGCCCAGTCACATTAATTAAGTTTGTTACTTTGAGGAGCTTGTTGCTTTATCAAATTTTCCGCAATGTACATGTGTAATTGCACGGACTGAATTCTCATGATTCTCTTCTTATTGTGCTAATGCAGGCTGCAAGATTCCAGCAATGCCATGCGCTGCATTTATTGGTCAAGATGCTCAGAGAATGGAGTCCCTGCACCTCGTGGTTAACCGTGAACATTTCTTTTTCTTTTGGAAAGCTAAAGGCCATTTGCTGCATCACTTGCATTTTTGCAGCTCAGATGTGTACTATATTTTTCTAATTTTGAATCAATATTGGCTATTCAGTATAAAAAATGACGTACAGCGTGAAGGACAAGGACTGCGAGAGACACACTCCACTGACTTTCAACAATATTTTATTGCGTTGCCACATCGTATGTGTATACACAGAGGGATCATGCGCAGAAAATGAAAGCCAGACACAAGGGGTCTTCTAACAGCAAGTCATTGTAAAAAGAACATGGATACTTGAAAAAAAAAACATCACAATTTCTATCTGTTTATCTATCTGTCTATCTATCTGTCTGTCTATCTGTCTATCTGTCTTTATCTATCTGTTTCTATCTGTTTCTATCTGTAGATACAAAATTTCACTAGGGGTCAGCGTGATAGAGGGGGCACTAACGCACACACTACCCAGTTTTCTGGCGAAATCAGCTTCAATAATTTACCGGGTGAGCTGTGTCTCGCTAAAACTTCCATATCTTAAAGAGGGGCATGCAGCCGCAGTCCCGGCAATGAATGCCCAAGTGGCCTTGAACAGTGTTATGGACGTTGTTATAGTGCTCTCTTAAACGATCATTTAGGCGCATGCCTATCTGTCCAATATATTTACTGCCTCAAAATGGGAATTTGGGAAACCACATTCATTGCACACATCGCAAAACGTTTTCTGTGGTCGGCAGAGCAACAACTCTGATGTGATTTAGGCGCGTTTACACACTTACAGAGCCTTGCCAGCTTTTCCGGGGCTGAGAAAAGGACTGTGATTTCTGCAGGCCCCCTAATCTTTTTTAGCCTATGGGAGACATCATGAACATACGGTAGCACTGCAAACCTGTGTCTTTCAACCGGCTGGTTCCTTGACCGAGCGTGCTCATCATGTTTTGTGCACTTCAGAAGCTGTTCTGCTATGGCTCAAATTAAGGCCAAAGGGTAGCCAACCCAAGAAAGGCAATCAGCCTGTGCAGCAACGCTATGTTGCATCTCTTGTGAGCAATATTTATTGAGGCTGTTAAGGAGGCAAAGCTTCACAATATCTCATTTGACTTTGTTGGACAGACAGGCAGGCGCCTAAACAATCATTTAGGAGAGCACGATAACAACGTCCATAACACTGTTCAAGGCCACTTCGGCATCCATTGCTGGGACTGCGGCTGCATGCCCCTCTTTGAAGGTACGGAAGCTTTAGTGAGACAGGTCATCCGGGAAACTATAGAAGCAGATTTCACTAGAAAACTGGTTAGTGTGTGTGGTAGTGACCCCTCTATCGTGCTGACCCCTAGTGAAGTTCTGTATCTCAACAGATAGAAATTCTAATGTTTATTTTTTTCAAAGGACGATGTTCTTAGTACAGTCACTTGCTGTTAGACACCCCTTGTGACTCATATTCTGCGCATGCCCGCTTTTGTGCAAATATACTCGATGTGGCAACGTAATTAAATATTGTTTGAAGTCAGCGCAGTCTGTCATCTCTCGCAGTTCTTGTCATTCAAGCTGTACGTAATTTTATCTCATTAATTGCAAACTATCCCAAGGAACTACCCTTGTTCAGTATAATTATAATGTTTGATATGACCATTTGCTGGCAAATGTTAACAGTGTGATATTTAACTTGAACTTTTGCATGACTGCCTATGCCTGTGTTCTTTTAGTAACCAGAGTATGGCTAATTTATTAAACCATATTTGCTAATTTGCATGCTCACATGCTATAGCATGCCTTAATCTTGAATTACTGCATCTAAGTGCAAATAATTTAGAAATTTACTATGTATTTTAAAACACTGTCCACATTTTGTGCTCAGCAAAATCGTTTAATCAACAGTGGTTTGTTTTTATCAGGCCTCCTGCTGCACTTTGCACCCAGGCACTAGTAGATGTGGAATATGCACTCTTTTGATTTATAATAAGCAAAGAACCTATTTTCAAACTACATATTGTATATGTACCAGTGCCTTAGAGTTACAAAACAAAAATTTATAGAAACTGGTATTGTAGTTAGAAAAACCGCTACACAGCACCTTTAGTCCAGAGAACTCTCATTTCACAAAAGTGGACAAACTATGTAGGCGCTAAAAAATTCTACGTATTTTTTGTGCTCAAGTAATCTTGTTGGAAATAGAAAATTAGCAATAAGGCTCCTGGCATAAACCTCACTTAAAGCATGTCTATGCTTGGAAAGTATTCTTTCAGTCTGAAAAATGTTGGCCAGTTATGCTTTACATCAACTTTCCAAACTTTTCATAATGCTTTGCGATTACATTAGTGTACAAAATAACAGGTGTCTTTCTTGTGCGTTTGCTCTGCATTTCAATTGCTTCCCTAATTCACCTTTGCAATATGCCTTTTTTAAGGCATCAAAACTTGAATTTTCGTTCACTGGAGCCTAATACTAAAAATTTATTCCTTTATGTGGCCCAAAACACTGCGACTCAACCCAGGCTCTTTCAGTGCCGCTATACATAGTTTCTTCTCTAATAACAGATTTGATCAATACATATATTTTAGGTACCTTTGTGGGGAATGTACATGTTCTTGTACTTACCGATGTGTTTGGTGATTGTGCATGATTATATTTCATGTGATTTATGTATATGTTGTACTCTGTATTGCAGCATGCAATAAATATATTTGCGTTTTCTTGAAAATGCAGCATATATCTTACCAGTCTGTGTTGCATGTTATTTGGATATGGAAATCGTGATAACCTTGGTGTTGATATACATGCTCAAAAGTGTCCAAGTTTGCTAGGTTGTATTTGTGCAGCGAAGACAGGTTTTCCAATATACACCATGAATTACTAATATGTAATGTGATCCACACGTATAGGTGTTGTGTATGCCCATCGAAGCTTCAAGGCCGGCTGTTCGACAGTGCGTTTTGTAGCCGAACTTGAACCTTCTGGCACACGCAGTAGTTGCGCGTGGATCGCTGTACATAGTAGTAATTGAAGGCGTGTACTGCCGAATCTGCCTTCCATACATGCTAGAAATAAAAGGGTCTACTCCCTTCCAACACCCACACAGATGGGTGTTAATTTGGATGAGCAGTCTTACACCCTAAATTTATTTTGCTGGACACCCTTCCTTTAGGGTGCTATAGTGGCACCCCAACTGTAGGGTGTAGACAACAGCACCCTTAGGGTGTTCGTCTGGCGACAAACTGATTTACACCCTTAAGGGTGTTAAAATGTTTAGTGTGTACTTGCTCATCAATGACGCGTCGTTCTGTCGACGAGACGCGGTAGGGTCGCTGCCGTAGCGGTGAGCGAGAACCGGTGTCAATACGGTGACATACAGTCGTCGTTCGGCCCAGAGAAGTGCTATGACTGTCAAAAGCAGGGCGGAATTTCTCGAGGAGACGGAGAAGGTCATGGCGTTGCGTGGGGCTTAAGCCGTTGTCGATGACATGGCTGAAAATGTCTTCAGGCGATGCGGCAGGTGCGGGACTACAGTAGAGGGTGGTGACCTCTGACGATCCATGAGGAAGTTCCGACGTGGTAATGGTGTCATAAGGCTCCACAGTGCCGAGAGATTCACCACGAAGCAACGCAATCGAGAATGGGAAGTGGTTGCGTATAGGAAGGTGAGTAGCACCAGCTTGAAGGCTAAGCAGCGCAGTTGGGAGTGGTGAGAGGTGGCGGTGAACGAAAGCTGTCGAAGGCGTGAAGAGTACGGTAGAGTCGGAGGCAACGGAACAGGATACAGGTGCCAGAACGAATGCGTGCGGAGGTATATGGATGTCGTCAGTGAGGGACAACTTGGTGCAGGAAAGCGAAAGGGCATCAGATATGGCATTGTCAAGCGAAGAGAAGGCGACTTCTGCACGGGAGCAGTCAATAACAGCTTGGTGACGGGAGAGAAAGTCCCAACCTAAAATAATATCGTGGGAACAGTGGGGAAAAACGACGAACTCGACTGTGTAGACCACTCCTTGAATTTCAAGTCTGGCGGTGCACGCAGCCACCGGCTGGACGTGCTCTGCTGTGGCTGTGCGGAGTAAAGGACCGAAGAAAGGCGTCGTGACTTTTCGTATTGAGCGGCATAGTTTTTCGGCAATTACAGATATGGCGGCACCTGTGTCAACGAGGGCAAGCACAGAGACTCCTTCAACAGCGACATCAATAACGTTGGGCGGCGAAAGAAGAGGGCTTGAGCGTTGTGACGATGACGCAGTTCTTGCCTCGGGAACTGCGCCACTTAGTTTTCCGTGTCAGCGGTAGAGGGACGTCGACGCATCGGGGAGAGCGAGCGACGACGAGGAGAAGGAGAACGGCGGTCGCAAACTGGGCGAAGGCTTGGGCGGGGAAGGGGTAAATCGCGGTCTGGAGCGTAAGACGACGGATAGTCGTACGCGGCTGGGCGTGGGTCATCACGTGGATGAAGTGGACGTGCGACGGCGTCGGCGTAAGTCAATGGGGCGGTGAGTTGAGGCGCCCGTTCCAGAGGAAGGACCTCGGACACTTGTTCTTCTATAACGTGTCGTAGGGTTGGGCTAAGGGACGAACTTGACTCTGGTGGGTTGGAGATCAGGGAGAGCTGGCGAGCAACTTCTTCCCGAACGAAAGCCTTGATTTGCGAGAGGAGGGTGGCATCTGGAAAAGGAGAGGTCAAGCCGGACAACGATTCCTGATGGGGAACAGGATGGCGAGTACGGAGGCGTTGACGGCGGAGCTCGTCATAGCTTTGGCACAGTTCAATAACTTGTGCAACAGTAGATGGGCTCTTTGAAATGAGCATCTGAAACGCGTCCTGGTCGATACCCTTCATGATATGCTTGATTTTATTGCCCTCAGTCATGCATGCATCGACGCGTTTACAGAGATCGATGACATCTTCGATGTAGCTGGTAAAGTTCTCACCAGGCTGCTGAGAGCGCGACTGCAGGCGCTGTTCGGCACGAAGCTTTTGCACAGCAGGGCGGCCGAAGACCTCGCTGAACTTTGTCTTGAACACCGTCCAGCTTGGAACTTCGCTTTCGTGGTTCCGAAACCACAAGTGGGCAATTCCGGTGAGGTAGAAAGGGACGGTGGTCAATTTCGTGAGGTCATCCCATTTGTTGTTCCGACTGACGCGTTCGTATGATGAGAGCCAGTCATCAACGTCATGGTCGTCAGTGCCGCTAAAGATAGGAGGGTCCCGCTGGCGGAACGTGCCGGGGCATACGGTAGACTGGGGAGCAGGTGGTGGTAAGCTCGTGGCGCTTTCGGTGGTCATGATGGCAGGGAGAGTCCGGCTGCGCAATTCCAGGATTGCAGGAGACCCAGCAAACCTCCACCAATTATGGCAAAGAAGTCCGACACGGCTGTGGACGACACGAAGGACGTGGACAAGAAGACGCAACAGTGTAGGCTTAGCCGGTACAAAACCAGGAACAGCGTCTAGCCCAAGCCCCACTTCAGAGGCATTGGCGATCCGGCTGCGGAGCTCTGCACGGCGCACTTCTTCTTCCTTACAATATATATATAAGAAACGACGTGCCGCGTACAAGTATACAACAAAAAAGTAAGCGGCGCGCACGGCATAGGGAAAGGGGAAGGGAGTGAAGCGGGTCGGCATAATAAAAACCAAAAGATAAGAATAACGTTTGGGAAAGGTAGCGCCGCACGGCTGCTGTTCCTGTTGCCATCATAACGTAAACAATCGTGTGCGCCGCCATTTTGCTTCTGCACCACCCTGCTGTTACGGCCATAACTGAAGGAGACCTTGGCGCTAGCGTCGAAAGAGCGTCTGCTCGAAAACAGCCAATGGCACCAATGCGGAGATTCACACCTGTGGCGCACGCGCGCGCGATAAAAAAAAACGAAAACGCGTGGCTTACAGGCAAAAACAAAAGAAAAGTAAACGGTGCACGCGGGATGGGAGAAAAGGAGCGGAGTGGGTCCGGAGGGGCTGGACTGCTTTCTTTTCTGTTTTTTACAGAGCAGAAATAAACGAAAGCGTGGGGATAAAAGATAGCGCTGGCGTTATTTGTGAAAGTCTGCAGTTTATGAATCAATAAACCGTAAACAGGGAAAACCTTGGGCACATATTAAAGCGGGCCAATACCAAATTTTTCGAATTCAAATACAACACGAACAGTAGGTATCGAATATCTAACGGAATATGGAATAGTTAATTGCTTGCGCATATACGTAATTGCAGCTGCAATATGTAATTCTGAATAATTAGATAGCATGGATTTAGTGACTTGTAAAAATAATTCAAAAATTTACAGAGATTTTAGCGTACGCCGAAGAGGGTGAAGGTGCAAGCCTGGGCGCTGAAGAGATGCATTAAATTACTTGACATTCTCATTCGAACGCGTTGTTACTTCCTATTGTTTTCTTTCACTATAGTCAATGCGCGCGCACACACACACACACACACGCACACACACACACACACACACACACACACACACACATATATATATATATATATATATATATATATATATATATATATATATGCCTATATATGCAGGAGTGCGCTTACTCGAGGTTCCAGTTATCTTGAACGATCTCCGCGTTTTTTTTTCCTTTTTTTCTTGTCATTATTTGAGGGGGGGGGGGGAGAGTGCGGGGTCCTTCACTCCAATAGCCGTTTCATCCCCGCGTTGCAAAGCACCATTTCGACTTCTGTGGTCTGTCCGCATAGCAGCCCATTGGCGGCGACCTCAGCAAAGCGATCTCACGCACCAACACACGACGCTATAGACGAGCGCACGAGCCACGCGACGGTCTTTTAATAACTGTCCCCAAGCGCTCAAGTATATATATGGCGCCGTGTTATTGAGGACAGAGGGTGGTGCTCGGGCTGAAAGCACGTGCTCTACGGTTTCGAGTGGGCGTACTCGATGTTTATCTTAAGCCCAGCTTTTATTCTTGCTGTGGGTCGCTACCACTCTGTGAAGCCGGTGGATGCCGAGTGTCTCGCTTGACCACGCTTGAGCATTGATGTCGGTCGACTGTGCGGGCTCCAAATCTGGCTAGCCTCGCGTAGGTGAGCTTGAAGCGCTCGCCGGATATCTCTTCGTCGCATGGTTACGATTCTTATCTTTGGCTTATTATTACTTTTTTTCTTTCTCTTTGGCCCATGACGACCGGTTTGCAAGTATCGGTCCTCCTTGCAGGTCTGAGCGCTTGGGGACGATGATTTGGCCAGCGACCTCCCGAAGGCCAGTTTTGAAACAAGGCTCAAGCCCAACATTTCTGTTATAGCACCACGCGAAGACGCTGAAAGAAAAAGACTGCACAATGCATCGGGCGACTTGGACATGTGCCAAATAGCTCTACTCGCCACAGACGCTTAATCTTTCCACCGTCATCTTTTGGTTTGCCGTTGTAATTAAACACAGCGATGCACGAATAGTCGAAATTTTCGAATAACGAATCTAGTTATATTTTATTCGGTACTTTCATCGAATAGTTGCCGTTCGTGAACTTCTCTTTAAGGATTAATTATTTACATAAGCCAACCCTTCAATCAATAGACTTTGGTATGAACATGTCGCGCGGATAAAATGCGCTGAGAGCGGTGTAAAGAAATAGGCAATGTGACAAAGGAGTTGTGAAGGAGAGATAACGAAATTTCGGTGGGTTGAGATGGAGTGTGAAATAATGAACGAGTTATCGCACAGCTCCGGCGGTGCGCGGGAGCGCATATACATTGAGCCGGTCACATAGCCATATGTGCTAACGCTCTGCATGTGCCGGTGACATACTCCGTTCTTTATGAAATTAACAAAGCTGGGCAGTATGGACTAGACACGTATCTTAGCAACTATATTAAAACACCCTTTGGGTAGCTTGTACATGTGTCAAGGCACATTTCTCAAGGCGGGTATAAGTATCCGTATTTTCGATACACTAGGTCAGGTATCGTACGTTTGAAGATGCAAGACACACCTGTCGCTCAATCTACAAAGAGATCCAGCGTCACTGACGGCTGGCAAAGAACGTTAATTTAATGGATAGGATAGGGTAATTCCAGGATAGGGTAATTTCGTGTCAGCTCATATTTTTCACAACTGGACACGATAAGAAATAATAACAAGGAGCAACGCAGTCCGGCATTTATTTATTTATTCAGTGATTGATTGATTTATTTTCCTCTATTTATCACATACCTGCATCGGTTCGCAGGGAATTACAGCAGGAAGGTTACAGACTTAACTAGGCACATTAAAAAATTATTTCATTACGTGGAAAAAAGTATCAATTGATGTGATATATACAATGCTCGATGGCAAACTGTTCCGATCTCGAACAGTTCTAAGAAAAAAGGAATAACGCAATACGTCACCCCTACATGAGTATTTTCTCACCTTCCAACAGTGGTCCATTCGCTTCGATATATAAATTGGCGCCTGGATATATTGTTCGCGGTTTAGGACTGCTTTAAAACAGTAAATATCGTGAAAAAAAATTTCATCTGACTTGCCTTCTACGGTAATTCAGCTCTTGCCATTTATGTTTATGTTTACTTTCTGTCATGCTAAGCTGTCGGCTGCAGTTAGCAAGAACAAGTCTAACTGCCATATTCTGGATTTTTTTCTAATTTATTTATAAGCTCAGATGTTTGTTGGTCCCAATAAACACGTCCATACTCGGGTATTGAGCGCACATGACTCTAGTACAGCTGCGTTTTTACGCTACGCTGTAGATTACTAAAACTCCGCCGCAAGAATCCGAAAACTGATCCCGCCTTATTTGCAATATAGTTAACATGCCTGTTCCATTGTAAGTCAGAAGTAAAAAAGACGCCTGTACCTATATTTATACGGATGATTAGTGCATTTTCTCTTGAAGCTTACGTGAACAGCTTTATCTATATTTAATGACGTATCTCAACGCCCACATCAGACTTACGAGTATTTAAATCAGCTTTCAGAATTTGTGAATCCCAAATGGCATTTACCACTCTTTAAACAACACAATCGTCGGCAAACCTCCTGAATGAAGACTATAACAATTAAAATACCATTGATATACAACAAAAACAATAGTGGTCCCAACACTGAGCTTTGGGGAACTTCCGACGTAACTGGTGCATATTGTGAACATACACCGTTCAGAACAACAGCATGTTTCCGCAATGACAAATGTTCAGCAATACAATCTGTGGCGACACACTCTGCGCATATTCCTGCGCACCTTCCATCTTATCATCTGGCCAAGCATACCACAGCTGCACGCTGCATTGCATGGTCGATAAAGTATAGCGCCACCGCCATGTCACCCGAGGTATGCGTCACCGACGGTGGCTATAAAAACAGGCTGCCTGGCTAAGAAAAGCCGCCTTCTACCGCGCGCTACTGTGACAAACGTAGCGTTGGTATGCCCGTCCGCTGACATCGTTCGCCGAATAAAGACGCGTTGCGTTTTTATATTGGGATTCGTCCTTCGCTAGCCGCGACATCCCCACAAATCTATTACATTACCATGCAAGTTATAAGCTTTTAATTTGGAGAGTAGGTGACTGTCTGCTACTGCATCAAAGGCTTTACGGAAATTTAAGAAAACGCTGTCCACAACTTTCTGCTTACTCGAAGCTCAATCATGAATAAACTCTACCAACTGTGTATTGCAAGATAAACCAGGCCTGAAAGAATGTTGGCTGGGGCTTAGGAGATTATAGTTGGTTAAATAGACCATAACACAACTATATATTACATGTTTACACATTATTCTATTTCAGGAGACGGATCTGTAGTTCTGAACGGAGTCTCGCACACCACTCTTATGTATGGGCATGACTCGCGCTAACTTCCAATCATCCGGCATGTCGATTTCATTGAGGGACTTCTCGAACAACCGGGTGAAATAAAATATAACGCATCCGCACAATTCGTTATGATAGCAGCAGGAATGTCATCAGGGCCGAAAGCCTTAGCCAGGTTTAGATATCTTTCATAATTTACGGGTACTATCAGCACGAAAAGTGACTTCCGGCATGCGGTCTATTTCGACAGATAAGGCAAAATTCACAGTACGTGAGCTAGACGGCAAAAGCACAGATGAAAAATAAAGGCTAAAAATTACAACTCTAGACTCGTTATCACGAATTGTTTCATAATTTTCTTAAAGCAGGTATCGATCGATCGGTTATCTTTGCCATTACGCTTCACATACCTCCAAAATTATTTGGTATCGGTGACAAGTCTTTGTTCTAGATTAATGAATACAAGTCTTTAAGGGCCCCTGAAACGGTTCGGACGAATTTTGTAGACGCGTAGGGTACAGCTTAAGTAGAACATTCGCACCACAATTTAAGTGAAGCGTTACGTATTAATGGAGGTACAAGCGATTAGAAGTTACCCTCCTCCCTAGCCATGCTTTTCCTCCTCAACTCGTTCGCCGAGTGAGCGGGGCTAAGCACCGCCTTCACTGGTTCTGCGTCCCGATACGACGTCACATCGTCCACTTACGTTTGTTTTGGAGCCCGCCCACGCCCGCGCGAGACTTCTGCGCCAGCCGCTTGGCCGTTGACCGAGAGCTATCGAAGCAGCCTGCGTTACGAGCATTCTGTCGTAGCTTTAGCAGGGAAGAAGTTTGGACGTGTTGGTGGGATACATACAGACTGGGATACATAGCGCAAAAAAATGACACAGGGACAAGCAGGAACACAGGACGAGCGCAGGAACACAGGATAGCGCTCGTCCTGTGTTCCAGCTTGTCCCTGTGTTATTTTTTTGCGCTATGTATCCCAGTCTGTCATAGCGCCGAGCGGGTCTGGTATTCCGGTAACCACAGGCAAGCTGGTAATTTCGGCAAATTACTGGAGGCATCAACTCAAGCTGATGAAGGGATTTTAGCGTAGGCATACGTGAGCGGCCTGATCGGTCTGCACGGTCCAGACATTTGTTGGCGCATCGCTTAACCAGCTAAACAAAACGCTAATATTGCTCTAACGAAGTGTAAAACATTTTAAACATTTATAAAAAACGATGTGTTGGTGATTACACTCCTGCGAAAAATACACACCAGCAGCAAAGAAGAATACACTTCATTGCTGCTACTGTGTATGGTTGAGCTCTGTGCCACCAGGTGGCTGCACCATGCAGACCATTCTCATTTGCCCTTCTGCTCATCTCATGGCTCATCCCGTTACGGCACAGTCAACCGGCCAGACCCTGTACCCTCGCGCTTGCGTTTGCCCTAATACCGGACTCACGAAACGCTATTGCGTTAGTAATCTTCCGGTGTAAAGTGACGGCCACAAACGCGCAAATCCTGGCGCCGATCGGATAGCGGCAGTCCGATGCGCAGCAGCCAGTTCGCTCGTATACTGCCTTGCAGAGGGACACAATGTCGCAGCTTGACATATTGCCAGTCGCTACGTTTGCAGTCCACAACGCAACAAAGTCGAATCATAGTGCTCGCGAAAAGACTGAGACCGAGTCTGACCGCGGAGCTGTCGTCAAAATGGAGTATGTTGTTACACAAGCTGAGGACACTTGCTGTGTGCCGGGAGTGCTTAAGTGTACTGAAAAATTCTTCTTGTGCATTCTCTTTATATTACTTTCTTTTTAGAAAAACAAATGAACTAACATTCCAACTACTACGAAGATCAGTTGTTTACCATAAAGTTGGAAAAATTATCGATCACGCGCCCTGGTCAGCCAATCGGATAGCTCGCCCCACTGACGTCATATGGGTGATTTCCGTCATATGGATAGGGACGGCTTAAAATTCCGCCGAGCAGTGGGCTGCGATCGGCAGCGATGTGCATATTTAAAACCTTATAATAATTTACACGCTTTAGGCGGAGCCCTCAGATGTGTGAAGGATCAGAAGGACGTACGCTAACGACTCAGTACGTTTGTAGAAAATCTTCAAAAGCGTTTCAGGGTCCCTTTAGGCGATGCCTGACTTTTGTCTAAATTAAATTTTTATTGCTTTCCGCAAGGCTAAATACTCAGGCGAATTATGCGCCTTGTATCTTTGATAAATTCGTCTGTGACTTGGAGTTAGGGAACGTAACTCTGTGTTAAACCAGGCTTTGTCTCGAGCTATCCTACGGGATATAACTCGTGATGGGACGAGAGCTTCACGTAGTTAAAGCATTTTCCGTTTAAAACTATTCCACACTTGCTCAATATATAAATTATCCGCCAGTGCATCGATGGTTCGAAAGAACGACTCGAAAGCAGCGCTAATTGCCTTCTAGTTGGCCCTGCTGTAGGCATAAATCTTTCGGGTACATGTTTTTGCAACCTTCACATACAGAAATGATAAGTCTGCAAGAACAACATTATGGTTGCACAAGTTTGGCAACACCCGTACATGTATACAACATCAGGTACGTTATAGAAAGTCTGCACATTGCAACTTTGACTGTGCAACGCCAGCCTTCACTTATTTAGAAAATAGGGTGCTGTGGGGCGCCGGTATGTGAGAAACGAGAAACCGTATGTACCTAAACTAAAAGCCATCGTCATGGATTAGAGGAGCATATTGCCACGCTGCACGTAGAGGAAGATGAAGATCTCAGGCATTGCGGAAGATAAGAAGACGTCCCTGCATCGTTTTTCAGTTGGCCTGCAACTAAAGTGTCCTGCCTTTTTTATCAGTTCCTGCTGCTTTTGAATCGTGACACTAGTGGAGGTGTTGGGTAAATGTTTGGGACGCCAGTCAACAGCCCTACATCAAGCCCAGGACGCTTTCTGCGAGTCGAAACACCCGTTCACCGCGCCAGCCGTCGCCTACTAAGCCTAAGCCCTGAATTTGGTCCCCTACCTAGAAGTCTCCCTGTTACCACGAGTGCCGAAGTCATGGCAGACCCAGGCACTGCCAAGTGACTTTTGACTCCTCGATCTCCCGTGAGCTTCCACGGCAACGCCTACGAGGATGCAGAAGACTGGCTCGAGGAATACGAGCGCGTAGCCAAGTATAATGAGTGGCATGCTGGACAGAAGCTATCCCTTGTGTATTTCTCTCCTGAAGACGGAACCCGCACGTTGTTCGCAAATCGCGAGGAAATCTGGCCAAACTGGGATGAGTTCCGCCGCCAGTTCCTCCATACGTTCGGGAGCACCGCAGGCGAGACCACGCACAGCGTCTTCTCGAATCACGGGTTCAAAACCCAAATGAAACTAGCCATGTTCGCTGAAGACATGGCTCGTCTTTGTCGTCGTGCAGACCCCGATATGCCCAAGGTAAAAAGCTCAGCCGCCTCATGCATGGCGTAAAGGAGCAGCTGTTTGGCAGTCTTGTGTGGAACCCGCCGACGAGCGTCGATGAATTTATTAAAGAATGGATGGCCACAGAGCACACGTTACGCCTACGCAGCCGCCAGTAGGATCACCTGACCAGCACTGGACCGGCAAGCGCCGCAGCAGTGACGGTCACAGACGCGGGTTCCTTGTGCGGGCTGATACGCGAAATTGTTCAGGAGGAAATTAAGAAGCTGACTGCCACGCCAAATGAATGCACAGCTGCGTCGGTGCCGGAAGTTGTGCGCCAAGAGTGGGCACTGCGGCAGCAGCAAGCGCAACATGCCTAGAAATTCTTTCTGCTTCATGATACAGGTCACGGTTGTTCTACTCGGGAATCATCTGGCTGTCCACAACGGAACGCAAGACGCCGCACGTGTCGATTGGGTTATCGTGAGGCACCCTGCATCAACGATCATCGACAGCTGCCGGGTCTCCGAAAGTGCACCGTTCATCGAGTCACACACGAGTCGCGTGGCGATACACAGGAGCGACGACTCATCACGTGACCCCTCCGAAGGCTACAAGAGCATCGCCAGAAACCTGGATCTTCAGTGGGCACTGCGGCAGCAGCAAGGGCAACATGCCTAGAAATTCTTCCTGCTTCATGATACAGGTTAGTAGTTACCTACCTGGATATTGTTACAGAAGCGATAATCGTTATTTGCTGCTGCTGCCCTGCCCACTGGGTGTAAAATCTTTACTAACATGTATTTATTCACTGCCGGTTGATTTCCTTGTTTGCGGAGATGTTGAGGCGAACCCTGGTCCCGATGATAGCGAAGTGTTGGCCAAAATCTTAGAGGGCCAAGCCAAAGCACATTCCTGCATTGAAAAAATACAGACAACCCAAAATGCGACAGAAAAGAAGATCTCTACTCTAACGGAGCGCATAGACAAAGTTGATAAACAACTAGAAAACCTCATGGCGCTAACCGCCAAAGTGCAAGTAGTAGAAGCAACAGTTACAGGAATAAAGAAAGAGAATGTATCCCTGATGAGCAAGGTAGATGAGCTAGAAAATGTAAGCCGCCGAAACAACCTGGTTATATATGGCATAGAAGAACCACGTGGCGAAACTGCGGATGGCCTATTAAAAAAAGTAAAAGATGACATTTTCAAAGACACACTACAGATTACAGTCACGGGAATCGAAAGATGTCATCGAATCGGGCAGAAGGCCAAAAATAAATGCCGTCCTGTTATTCTAAAGTTTCTGGACTACCGAGAGAAGATAGCTGTATTAAAGAGCTGTAACGAACTTAAGGGAAGTACGGTGTCAATTTCGGAAGACTTTTCCTACAGGATAAGAGAAATAAGGAAAACATTGTGGGGCACATCAGCTGATGAAAGGAAAAACGGATCCAAAGTGACACTAATTTTTGATAAACTAAGCGTGGATGACGTCATGTTCGGGTGGAACGAAACAACTGGTTCACGCTATAAGTTAAGCAAAAAGGCTAATTGACGGCAGAAGCATGACGCACTGTCAATGAAAGTACTTAATGTAAACTGCAGAAGTGTCGTAAACAAAGTTACTGTGCTAGATGCATTGTTGTTGACCCATAGCATTGATGTAGCCATCCTCACTGAAACGTGGTTAAACGAGTCCATTTATGACAGTGAATTTGTGCCCGCTGGATACACCGTACATAGAAAAGACCGCGAGAGTAAGGGTGGTTGGGTGGCTATTCTTTTCAACAAACCCTTAGGCATAAAAAAAATGCCTGATGTGCCTGGTGTTGAGACTGTCTTTTGCAAAGTGTACTGTGGTAACACCAGGTATGTTATAGGCGCTATTTACAGGCCTCCTGGTTCTGATGTTGGCATCCTCAAAAACTTAAGAAAATATCTAGACACACAAGTCAGGCTTTGGGACAAAATACTCCTATCAGGCGATTTCAACCTTCCCGAGGTGGATTGGTCAACATTCACAGCCCAAAACCAAAATGATAATCACTGTGAAAAACTGATAGATATGGCCTTCGCGTTCGACTTACTGCAAGTAGTTCAAAATTACACCAGGATTCAGGGTAACTCAAAGTCCATACTCGACTTGTTTTTTGTAAGCGGTTCAATTACAGCCGAAACTTCCTGTGAAGTAATACCTGGTATCTCGGACCATTCTGCAGTATTGCTAGAGCTGACTGGTGCAGCAATTAAACGTAATAACCCAACCTCTAGTTTCCCTAACTTTTCACGAGCAGATGATGTCTCTATCATTGACATGCTTTCCTTTAATTTAGATGTTTTCTCATCCTATTCTGGAGATATAAACAGTCTTTGGCATCAATTCAAAATAATTATAAAAGAATGCATCGACAAATATGTTCCCCATATTGTAAAGAAGTCGAAGCGCAGGAACGCCTGGATCTCTCGGGGCTCATTGCGGTTACAAAGGTAACTCAAGAGGCTAAAGAAAGAACAAAAATCTACGAACTCTTCCTATACTGCGCAGAAAATAGCGGATATTACATTACAGCTGAAAACACAAGTACGAACTGACAAACAACGGTATTTCGGAGAGTCCGTACCTAATTTTATACGCACGTCCCCCGAGCAATTCTGGCGGCACATACGCCCGACTTCTAGCGATTGTGATGTCTTTGATATCGAAGGTGTACAAGTAGATGACGCAAAAAAAATCTCAAATGCCTTCAATGAGCAAATTAAAAGCATTTTCACTGTTGATAATGATATTTTACCACACTTCGACGCAAATTTCCCACCCATACCAGATCTTCTAATTAGTGAAGCTGGAATTTTGAATATGCTCCTAAAACTCGATGTAAAGAAGTCCCCAGGGCCAGATGACATACCAAACGCATTTTTAAAGAGATACGCAGAATGGGTCTCAAAATACTTGTGTGTTGTGGCTGTGTGTGTGTGGCTAGTACCGGAAGACTGGGGAATCGCCAGAGTAAAACCTGCCCATAAGAATGGGAGGAAAGACTGCATGAAGAACTATCGTCCGATTTCCTTAACCTGTACTGCATGTAAACTTTTAGAACATATTATACATAACCACATAACGCAGTTTCTTGACAAACATCATATTTTAACAAAGTATCAACATGGATTTCGACAAGGTTATTCTACGTGTACCCAGCTAGGAGAAACAATACATGACTTTGCACTTTCAATTAATAACGGAAAACAAACCGATGTAATTTTATGGACTTTAAAAAAGCTTTTGATAAAGTCTCTCACAAGAAGTTATTGCACAAATTAGGGACAATATTAAATTACGAACAACTTTTAAACTGGATTGCCGCATACATTAACAATCGAAAACAGTTTGTTGCCTTTAATGGAGAAACTTCAGAAATTCTTGGTGTGGACTCAGGCGTTCCCCAGGGGTCTGTGCTTGGGCCCCTTCTTTTTCTTTTGTTTATTAATGATATTGTCTGCAACATTCCGGTCAAAATACGATTGTATGCCGATGACTGCGTGATTTACACTGAAGTGAACAGTACAGCTGACCAAACTCTTTTAAATGATACACTCAACAAAATTGTTCAGTCGTGTGATATGTGGCAAATGTGTATAAACTATGAAAAACAGTGTTCATGAGAGTTACTTACAAAAACAGACCATTAACCTTTGTCTATTCTATCAACAGCAGTGTTCTTCACGAAGTACCTCATTACTTAAATGATATTGCGCGACATAAAAACGACACGGACGTGAAAGAAGACGACACACCAAGCGCAAACTTTCAACTAAGTTTATTGTGCCACTGCGTCATTTTATACATGGCAGGCAACGTAGACCACGCATGCGCTTACAAGGAAATGAAGTGCGAATTCATGTAACATGGTTACGTGTCGTGTGATGTCGCGTCCAAGTAAAGTAATTCTTTTTCTGTGAGAGCCAGAGACGGGAAGCTGACACACGCATCAACCAATTTCGTGATCATCTGCGCTTCAGATATCTCACGGATGAGCTGCGTACTGCCACGGGAAACAATCGTACATTGATCCTCAAGAGGCTTGCACCCATGATCGCGACAGTGGATCGCCAAGAAACCCCCAGAGCCGTTCTTAACATTGTTGCTGTGCTCACGGAGCCGATCATTGAGGCAACGCCCAGTTTGTCCTATATATTAGACAGTTTTAGTACTGCGTACGTAGCGTACGCAACGGCGTTGCGTACGTAAGATCGCTGCGTTCTGCAAACTGCGCATGTGCAGAACGCAACACAAACGCTACGAGATGCGTACGCGGCCGCTGCGTACGCACGCATCCGATTCTTGCGTGCGTACGTAGGGAGCCTTGCGTAGTGCTCTCGTGGTTCTCGTTTGTTCGGGAGAGCGCGAGACAAAAGAGTTTCCCAAGATGGCAGCGTCAAAGGCGACTCGCAGAAGGCGGCCTACGATTTGGCTTTGCTGCGTGAAGTGAACGCGCAGAAGGCATTCCCAGACCCTGCACGTTGGGAATGCATCGCAAAAATAGGAACTTTGTTTTCGAGGAAGTGTTCAGTGTGTGCTGTTTGCGCGAAAGGCTCGACCAGCTTTTGTCGTAGTTTGTCGCAAATGACCGTGCCAGCCTGAGAAAGCAAGTACTCGTTTTTTTTATTTTTCTCGATATGATTCGTGCATTATATCCGCATTAAAGGTAGAGTCTCTTAAAGGCCTAAATATAGTTCGACGAAGCGGAAGCGCGCCCACACGTTACATCACGTTAGTCAGATCAACGGCGTCTAGTCTGGCCGACGGTTCGACGTGCTGGTGGACACGGCCAATGCGCTCCGACGCGCCCGGCGTCTAACGCTCGCCCTCTTACGTACGTAGGCATTTCGCAGTACTAAAAGCCCCAACGCGACACGCGCTCCTACGTTCCGCAAAGCCCTTGCGTGCTGCGTACGTATCGTCATGACGCAGTACTAAAACTGTCTATTAACGCGACAGCGTTAAGGAGCTCGTGTCACAGAAAAGCCGGTGTCGTCGGCGTCGTCGGCGTTGGCCGTGAGCGATAAATCCCAGCAGGCACATCATGAATAAAAAACAACTTGCAGCATGGGCTGGGTGGGAATCGAACCAGGGTCTCCGGAGTGTGAGACGGAGACTCTACCACTCAGCCACGAGTTCGATGCTTGAAAGCGGTACAAAAGCGTCTCTAGTGAATGCGGTGTTGCCTTAGAAACGAGCTGTTGCTAAAGCTCGGGCGTGCGTCGCTTGCTCAGGCGCACATTTCGTTGCCGCGCCGAACGCGGCGCTGCTCGACGCTCACCGCGTCCGATGCGGGGCGCGTAGTCACTGCGCCGTAGCCCACTGTCTCACACCCCTTGGCGGGTCGACGGGAACGCTGTCGCGTTCCACTCTTGAAGGCGAAGCTTAAGCGTCCTCCAATTTTTTCTACCCACATGAAAGCGGAAGGTTGTACACCACCCCGTGTACACACTCGACAAACTTTTTTCGGTGATGCTTTCTGCACTTATCGGAACGGACGGCATTTGGATCCGTTAGCCTGCAAAGCCTGCCGAGCTTGTCGGGAGCAGAAAAAACAACTCTGACATTCGCTCTTTGGGCAATCTTTTTCAAGCTGTGGGATATCCCGTGCATGTAAGGTATGACACTAACTTTAGGGCATGTGCCAGGAGGGGCATCGGCAACTGACTTCTGCCTACTGGATCGCGCTTCTGTTAAGATGCGTTCCGCGACAGACACTAGCACCACCCTAGGATATCCAGCCAAGGACAACCGTAAAGTTTGCGTATCAAAGCTTACGTCCACAACATGACAGCAAGACTTGCTAAGGGCATTCTTGAAGCACAAACTGATAATGGCCCGCTTAATAAGCTTAGAATGTGCGGACGTATACGGCAGAAGTGGTTTGTTGGCTCGCGGCTCATCAGACCAACACGTGTGGCTGTCCTGAAAATTCAGGCGAAGATCAAGAAAACGAGGAGACCTATCTGCCGGCATCTGATGAGTAGTTTGAAGGGGGACTAAGCACTTCTGAAACCTTTCTAACGCTTTCTTAGCTTCCAGAATGAAGGCATCAGAAGAGCAGTCAATGAAAATTAAAAAGTCATCAACGTATCTAAATGTTTTAAAAACTGCAGTGCCTTGCACTTATAAAGAAATGTCATGGTCTAAACAGGATAAAAACAAGTCACTAAAAATGGGAGCAATGCAAGAGCCAATACAAACTCCGCTCTTCTGCAAAAAACATTGGTTATCCCAAGTGATAAAGGTGGAATTAAGAGAAATCTGTAAAAGTTCTAAAAATTGACTGCAAGACAGGCCGGCCTCATCTGGAAGGAAACAGCACCATACTTATCAATACATTGCTCAACACAGGACAGTACGCTTCTATGCGGCAAGGAATAATAAAGATCCTTTACATCAATAGAAAACGCCTGAAGACCACGGTCAGAATGTGACTTCAAAAATTCAATCACAGTTTCTGAGCTCTTAACGAGGAAAGGGTCGCTGACAGGCAGAAGGCTCAACTTTTGTTGTAAAAACACCGCCAACGGCTTTTGCCAAGTATCAATTTCTGACACAATAACCCGTAACGGAACACCGGGTTTATGCGTTTTGGCACTGCAGAAAACTTGTAGGTGATCTCGCTTGCTGTTTTCAAAGGCCTTGGTTAATTTTTGCAGATTAAGCCTGTTGCACATGCGCTTTGCCACAGCCTTTACCTTGGCCAGCGACACCTCCCTATGACAGTTAAACGTGGCACTGATGGCTTCTAGAGCCTTGGCGTTAAAGTCTTCAGCAGGTAACACAGCAAAACCGCCTTCTTTATCGGCAGGAATTACACACAGCGCACTGTCCACGAGAGAAGAGGCCACCCGATTCACCGAAATCCTCGCCTTCGGTATCTTGTATCTTTGTAGTACATCCACACCTTCCGATACGATACGGCCTACCTCGTGGTCTGGGATAAGCCTTGAGACATCTCGAACGTAGGACAGAAGTTCTCTGGGGGGCCTTTTGGTTTGGATGGCAAACTTCGGCCCGAGAGAGAGGACTTCTCGAATTTCTTCAGGCAAAGCAACAGACTCTGGAATACGGACGAGGTACTGCGGGGCCGACCGCTTCTTTTGTGGCTGCTGTTCTCGGAGTCTACGTAGTTGTTGCTGCCATAGGAATTCAGTTGTCTGGTCCGCCAACCGAAAGTACTGGCGATGCAGACCATTATCTGTGTAGCGCCCTGCGCCGCTCTGAAGTTGTACCGAAAGGTACTGCCTGTAGAGTCGCGCTTGGTGGTTCCACTCGGAACGCAGGATCTTGCAGATTCTGGCGGAGTGTCCCGCTGAAGGAAGAAAGCCTCCGAACAGGGTGACCAAGTCCGGAGGGGTGGTCTTCTTGCGTAAACAATAGGAGAGCGTCTGTGCTTTGCATACGATAGCGGCAATGAGGGAAACAGTGAAAACAGGGAAACAACAAAAGTTGGGCCTTCTGCCTGTCAGCGACCCTTTCCTCGTTAAGAGCTCAGAAACTGTGATTGAATTTTTGAAGTCACATTCTGACCGTGGTCTTCAGGCGTTTTCTATTGATGTAAAGGATCTTATTCCTTGCCGCATAGAAGCGTACTGTCCTGTGTTGAGCAATGTATTGATAAGCATGGTGCTGTTTCCTTCCAGATGAGGCCGGCGTGTCTTGCAGTCAATTTTTAGAACTTTTACAGATTTATCTTAATTCCACCTTTATCACTTGGGATAAACAATGTTTTTTGCAGAAGAGCGGAGTTTGTATTGGCTCTTGCATTGCTCCCATTCTTGGTGACTTGTTGTTATCCTGTTTAGACCATGACATTTCTTTACAAGTGCAAGGCACTGCAGCTTTTAAAACATTTAGATACGTTGATGACTTTTTAATTTTCATTGACTGCTCTTCTGATGCCTTCATTCTGAAAGCTAAGAAAGCGTTAGAAACGTTTCAGAAGTGCTTAGTCCCCCTTCAAACTACTCATGAGATGCCGGTAGATAGGTCTCTTCGTTTTCTTGATCTTCGCCTGAATTTTCAGGACAGCCACACGTGTTGGTCGTATGAGCCGCGAGCCAACAAACCACTTCTGCCGTATACGTCCGCACATTGTAAGCTTGTTAAGCGGGCCATTATCAGTTTGTGCTTCAAGAATGCCCTTAGCAAGTCTTGCTGTCTTGTTGTGGACGTAAGCTTAGAAGCGCAAACTTTACGGTTGTCCTTGGCTGGATATCCTAGGGTGGTGCTAGTGTCTGTCGCGGAACGCATCTTAAGAGAAGCGCGATCCAGTACGCAGAAGTCAGTTGCCGATGCCCCTCCTGGCACACGCCCTAAAGTTAGTGTCATACCTTACATGCACGGGATATCCCACAACTTGAAAAAGATTGCCCAAAGAGCGAATATAAGAGTTCTTTTTTCTGCTCCCGACAAGCTCGGCAGGCTTTGCAGGCTGACGGATCCAAATGCCGTCCCTTCCGATAAGTGCAGAAAGCATCACCGACAAAAGTTTGTCGAGTGTGTACACCCGGTGGTGTACAACCTTCCGCTTTCATGCGGGAAGAAATATATAGGACAAACTGGGCGTTGCCTCAATGATCGGCTCCTTGAGCACAGCAACAATGTTAAAAACGGCTCTGGGGGTTTCTTGGCGATCCACTGTCGCGATCATGGGTGCAAGCCTCTTGAGGATCAATGTACGATTGTTTCCCGTGGCAGTACGCAGCTCATCCGTGAGATATCTGAAGCGCAGATGATCGCAAAATTGGGTGATGCGTGTGTCAGCTTCCCGTCTCTGGCTCTCACAGAAAAAGAATTACGTTACTTGGACGCGGCATCACACGACACGTAACCATGTTACATGATTTCGCACTTCATTTCCTTGTACGCGCATGCGCGATCTACGTTGCCTGCCATGTATAAAATGACGCAGTGGCACAATAAACTTAGTTGAAAGTTCGCGCTTGGTGTGTCGTCTTCTTTCACGTCCGTGTCGTTTTTATGTCGCGCAATATCATTTAAGCAATGGATTACCAACTTGCCCGGAATGCTGCTCTCATTACCTCATTACAAATACCTGGGCCTGTGGATAACAAGTAACTTAGACTGGACTAAACACATTGATTATGTCGTAAGAAATGCAAACTGTAAGTTGTTATTTTTACGAAGAGGTTTAATATTTACTACTCCTGATGTCCGCGTGACCGCATATAAAGCGCTTATTCTCCCATCATTAGATTATGCAGCCATAATCTGGGACCTCTTCACTAGGACCAATATTAACAAGATTGAAAGCGTACAGAAAAAGGGTGTGCGATTCATATATAACAGCTTTGGACGTTCTTTTGTTTCTGCCCTTTTAACCAGAGCAAACTTGTCACAAATAACGCAAAGAAACCGGACATCTAGGCTCAAATTTATGTATCAGATTGTAAAGGGGCACTATAAGTTAGACACTTCAGACGTAATAACCTTTTCATCCGGGTATGCCACTAGACAAAGACACCAATTAACAATTGCTCCGTTTCGCACACGTAACAACTCCTTTAAATACTCTTTCTTTCCGCGGACAATAACTGAATGGAACCAGCTTACTAACACCCAAGCTCAACAGCCTTCACTTACCTTGTTTACATCGTGTCTAACTTAGTACTTACCATATGCCTTCTATTTTAGTTTATATTAGTTTATTTACTCCTATGTACCTATGTATTTGTCGGTTGCCTTTTTTTGTAATTTTTTCATCATTGTACCCTCCTGCCAAAATCCCCAAAGTGGGATTGCAGTATCAATAAATAAATAAATAAAAAATAAAAAAAATAAAAAAATAAAGCAAGCGTTTGCGGCTCCCGAGCCAAATTCCCAGACGTGGCAGCCCAGCTATGCAGATGTCCGTCGACCGCCACCTCCGATGCCGACGCCGCAGTGTCACCACCAGTCAGCACCGGCATCACCTTGGTACCATAGGGAACAACCGACGCGACCACCACTTCGCAGAAGCGACATTTCGCGCACTGCTGACTACGGGCCCTTGTTCTTCCGCTGTGGGGAAGCAGGCCACATCTGCCGTCATTGCCCTTATTGCGTCGAAGGGTACCAAGCATTCCCATCCACTGCTTGTCGTCGTGCTTTTGACGGCAGCCGAGCGAAGATCGTCGCGAATTCGACTAGTTGGCAAGTCGATTCGCCCGTATACCGGTCGCGCTCCCCTTTTCCGGGACATCGTTCTCCAGCTGGAAGACGCAGTTCCACCGACGTGGCCCAAGGGCGATCTCCCAGCCCACGCCGGGGAAACTGAAGGCCGCGATTTCAGGGCAGATGGTTGCCACACGTCAAAGTGCCGAAAATCCCCCATTGCCGTCGAACGAGAAGCCGATACAGCCGGATGATTTGACGACAGACGAGATTGTTAGCGCGGATGTTACTGTATCAATTGACAGCCACTATATTATATAACAATTGGCACTTGGATATCTCAAGGATGCATTGGCTTGCCCGTACACGAACACTCCTATGCTCATTTCCCTCCCAAGTAAAAAGATAGAAGATTTTCCAATTCACGCTCGCAGTCCACAGACTGGTGTCCTTTGTTAAGCAGCAACTGATACAGCCGAAGTTGTTCACAACACACACGCCACAGCTGATCCACGTTGCACGTTGGCACAGCCAAGAGTGATTTCTGCTTACAGTAGTTACTGCTGCACCCACAGGCCACACATTGATTCCTCAAGAACTTTGTGTGAACCGACATGAGATAAATTTTTCGCAGAATTAGCTATAACATCTCCAGATCGTTCTGCAGCAAGTGATACAGCGTGTATTTCTGTGGTTGATTGCCAAGTTTTGTTATTTTCTGCCCTTTCTACCATGCAGGGTACGCGTGCACTCCAAGACGACGATCCTCCACCTCAAGAACAGCCTCTCCTCAATGATAAGTGGCGAGATTAAATGAAAGAAAAATATCACATCAGTAGATAAACTGATAGTGTTTTCCTTTCCTTTAACCTCCTTCTGCATGTTACGAAGCATTCATATGCCGAATAAATGTTTTTGTTAAATTTCTTTCGTCGAGTAATGTCTAACATGCAGCATATGTACGGGCCCACGTACATATTGTCAAAAGTGCTGCGTCTTCGCTGGACATACATACATACATACAGGCTGCATGTATCAAGCACTAAAAACACTCACGCACAGGTAACATCTTTAAAAAAGGTCTGACTGCCACTGGGACACATCAGAAATTGTTACCACTCATGGTGGCCAATTTCGTTATAGCAGTGCTATGAGCACCAGCAGTCTAATGTATGAGCCCATTAGAGATTCATTAGGAAGACGAGAAAGTCACCAGAAAACTGCTTTGAAGCGCACATTAGGAAGACATTTCACGCTCACAAGAAAAACACTTGAAAGACGGTGGCCAATATGTTTTAGAATGACATTAGGAATACATAAGAAAATTCCAAAGAAACTCATCGGAAAGTCTAATGGCTGTGATGTCAAAACTCATAAGACTTTAATATGAAACTCATCTCATCTTTCCTTAAGGGCATTCTCCAAAGCCTTCCTGCACGCTCGCACCTTCTCCATTCGTTTGGCTTGCCAATCAGCAGGTCAGTTCGTCGCACATCAAGGTGTCCCACAAGGACCTGTGCTCGCGCCAGTCGGTTTCACCATCACCCTCCTTCCACTAGCTTGGAAGCTAGCGACGATGCATAAGGCACAATAAATCATGTATACAGATGAGATCACTGTTTCGCCAGTTCATCCTGAAACCTGCTGCCAAGAACAAGCTCTGCAAGACGCGCAAAACGTGACACACAAATGGTGTGCCCAGAGAAGGCTTGAAATTTCCAAGGAGAAGACGACGTACATGTCAGTAGCGAACAAGTATGGGCGTCGTCTACTTACACTCCGGCCACTACAGTTAACTCTGGAATCAGCAGCCATTAAACGATGTTTCAACTACCCGTGTACACGGCCTTGGAAAGGATGCCTGTGGATCTGCGGGACTATGGGTCAAGAATGCGAAGCAACAGGCCGCAGAAAGCACACAGTTGATACGTCGGATTACGAAGAAATCTGGTGAAGCGAGCACTGACTCGGCTAGCCTTTTTGTCAGTTCTGTACTGCACTCTGCAACCATGACTTCTCTACAGAGCCCGCTATATTATCTCCCGAAGACAGAATGGGCTCGCCTTGAGGCCATTAATCACCAAGCCATGCGTGCAATAACGGGACTACCCCGTCTCACTCCGCCGCCAACCCTACAGGCCGAGTCCTAACTCAACACTATCGACGAACTGGGGCACCAACGTCGATGCGCGTGCGCCCTTAAGGCATCAAAATTCTGCTCTGCTGCTGCATTCGCCTGGTACATGGGACATGAAATAAACAATTTAGCTTTTACGACACCCTATGTTGCTTCATGGAACAGGGTACGATTGAGTGACAATAAGCGTATTGGTCTTCTGTGTAGCCCGGTTCTCCGGCAGGCGAATGCTAAAGTTTCCCGCCTTCGTCGCACCGATGATAATCAAGACAATGCGACTCTCGTAGCATACACTGATATCAGTGTTAACGGTACCGTAATTCGCACAGCTCTCGTGTGCCCATTGATCCAAGAGGCAGGCAAGACGTGCTGTTATGCTGTCGATCCTGCACCATCGGCCTATCTTGCCGAGCTTGCCTCCACACGAGACTGCTTGGCCGCGTTGCACCCTTCTGTTGAAGCTGCTCAATATTCTCAGCTAATCATTCGCACGCACTCGACTGAGCCATCTGCGACACACCTATGGTATCTCGGTTAACTCTACTATGAGATCTAATTCGCCGTCTTGCTGCCACTACAAATATTGTGATACACGTCCAGTGGGTGCCTCTAGCAACACTGCTGGATCTCCTTGAAGCCGATTTGGCAACCCACCCGAAGATTATTACGTACGCACTTCCGCATTCTCCTGCAGACGCTTCAGTACAATTGACCCGAGAAAAAGAAAACCTCCGACGTAACACACGAGCTCTTATACTACCGTGTGAGTCAGACATCTCTGGTGGATTAACCTGCCGAGAGGAGCTTACGTTACGGAAGCTGCATGTCGGGGTCGCGCTTACCATGCCTGTGACCGCTCTCTAGCCACAACAGTACCATGGTCCTTACGATACGTCGTTCCCCTTTTGTGACACAAAAATTGAAAATATGAGAGTGATACATTTACTGTAGACGTGCCCAGGACTTCACCTAAGCCGTCTCCACCACATCTGGGCAACAGGCCTTCGGCGTGGCTGCCCACCTGACCTAGAACGTTGGATTCATGGACCATATCGTCGTTCACTTCTAGATTTTTCGCATATGTGAAATATTGTTACGCGCGAAGGCGACCGTTTATAACCCTTACGGATGAAGCGGATCGTTTACATTAGGTCGCGAAGGTGAGCGCAAGAGCGGTCAGCTGGTTGATCAACTCAGCGTCATTCTCTTCTTCCTTCCCGCACTCGGGTCCGCCAGCACGTTCACCGGTCTTGGTTTTCTTCATGCGTAACACTCCTCTCGTCGCAGACGAAGCCCGCCGGGCGAGTCAATCCATTTCTCGTGTTGTGAACAATTTCAAGCGGGCGACATGAACCACTTGTGTCTTGGCAGCTCTTCTACCACTCACCGTGAGACCAGCTATGTTATACGTGACTTCCGTGAGTCTGTTAATAATAACATACGGTCCATCATGGGTGGCCAAAAGCTTTTGGCATAATTCGCGTTTCCGTACTGGAGTCCACAGCCAGACTGAATCACGAGGGCGATAGGTTACCGGACGGTGGCGAATGTCCTAGCGTGCTTTTGATCTGTCCTGGGATGCCAAAGTGCGCAAACGAGCAATACGACGAGCTTCTTCGGCAAGGAAGAGAGTCTCGGCGACAGTGGGATTTTCATGACTACAGAAAGGGAAAACAGTGTCGATTGTGTACCGGGGTGGCCATGCGTACAACAGGAAGAAAGGGCTATAGCCGGTAGTCCCGTGCTTGGCAGTGTTGAATGCGTACGTGATAAAAGGCAGTACGTCATCCCAGTTCTTGTGGTCGGATGAAGCATACATAGATAGCATGTTTACAATTGTTCAGTTCGTATGCTCCGTAAGCCCATTCGTTTGTGGATGGTATGGTGTCGAGTGACGAAAGTGGGAATCACACAAGCGAAGCAGCTCCTCTACGACGTCCGCTGTGAATTGTCGTCGACGGTCGCTGATGATCACGCGGGGCGGACCATGTCGCAGGATCGCATATTGCAGCAGGAATGTTGAAACGTTAGTGGCAGCTGCGGAGGGCATGGCTGCCGTCTCGCAGTATAGCGTGTGAGGTAGTCGACGCAAACAACTATCCAATCGTTTCCCTTGGCTGATTTTGGAAATGGGACTACGACGTCAATGCCCACTTGTTGGAAAGGCGTGCTTGGAGGCAGGATCGGCTGCAGGAGACCTGCCGGAGCAGTAGTTGGCCGTTTGTGGCGCTGACACTGCATGCAGCTGGCCACATACGTCTCAACAGGCTGTCGCATTCCAGGCCAATAAAAGCGTTCCTGAATCCGGTAGAACGTCCTCGCTGAACCTAGATGGCAAGACGTAGGGTCGCCGTGCATAGCACTCAGAATCGCTGTGCGAAGGCTCTCCGGTACCACTAGGAGAAAACGTGCGCCAGTGCTGGAAAAGTTCTTCTTATAGAGGAGTCCATCACGTAAAGAGAAATGGTTTGCTGTCATCGAGGCGGTCGTAGCGGTGAAGAGCGGTGTTAATTTATCGTCTTTTCGCTGTTCGGTTTTGAAGCAGTCGAAGTCTGGAAAACGCGGCGACACAGAAGCCACGAGGTGATCGAAGTCGTCGGCGTCACAGTCTGTAGTGCTAAGTGGCATACGCGAGAGGCAGTCCCCATGAGCGTGTTGTCGACCGCTCCTATAAGAGACGGTGAAGCTGTATTCTTGCAGTCGGAGCACCCAGCGCACAAGGCGGCCACAAGGGTCACGAAGATTGACAAGCCAACACAATGAATGGCGGTCGGTTGCCGCTGTAAAGGGGCGTCCATACAGGTAAGAACGAAACCGCTGAACCGCAAATATTACCGCGAGGCATTCTTGTTCCGTGACAGTGTAATTCTGCTCGGGCCTACTTAATGAACGGCTTGCATATTCGATCACGTGTTCGTGGTCACCGTAGCGTTGAACTAGGACGGCACCAATACCTATGCCACTGGCATCCGTATGGAGTTCCGTCAGAGCTGAAGGACTGAAGTGCTGAAGAACGGGTCGTGACGTCAGCAGAAACTTCAACTGATGAAAAGAAGAGTCGCACTCTGGAGACCACTCAAAGGGGGTGTCCTTTCGTAGCAGGCATGTCAGCGGATACGCAACGTCGGCGAATTTAGGAATAAATCGGCGGAAATAGGAACAAAGCCCCAGAAAACTACGGAGCTCCTTGAAACAGCGTGGTGCACTGAACGCTTCAACGGCTGCTGTTTTCTGGGGATCAGGGCTGATGCCATCCTTGTCGACGAGGTGCCCAAGCACAAGGGTTTGGCGGTCTCCGAAGTGGCATTTCTTAGAGTTTAAAACTAGACCAGCGTTTCTGATGCAGTTCAGGACAATATCCAGACGCGAGTTGTGTTCGCTGAAGGTGCGGCGGAAGATGACGACGTCGTCGAGGTAGCACATGCAGATGTTCCACTTCAAGCCGCGCAATACAGCGTCCATAAATCTTTCGAAAGTTGCCGGAGCGTTGCACAATCCAAATGGCATCACATTAAATTCGAAGAGCCCATCAGGGATTACAATGACAGTCTTCTCCTTGTCGTGAGGATGCATCGGAATTTGCCAATAGCCGGATCGTAAATCTACTGAGGAAAAGTAAGAGGCAGAATGAAGGCAGTCTATTGCGTCATCAATACGTGGGAGTCGGTACACGTCCTTTTTTGTTACAGCATTCTAACGGCGATAGTCGACGCAAGATCTCCAAGGTCCATCTTTTTTTTTAACAAAAAAAAGTCCTTTTGTCCTTCTGTGCAAAGTCGAATACCGAAACGTGCTTAGAAAGCACACGCACTAACGTTCGGCGTTCACTCGTGCTGAGTGATTTATTTACCATCGACAAAATGGCCGTTTCCGAACTGTGGCCATCAGGTTCTTCCGGCGCATGTGTAAGTTAAGCCACTGATAAGGACGCGTGTTCCCTGGCGAAGGCTAATTTCATGCCGTCTGATATTATAACGGGTACCTTAGAACAGTTTACGGTCCATAATCCAGTAAGTCCGCCTTTAATCGAAACCACACAATGTGTTACCAACAGATTCTTCTTCACACAGTTAAAGTGCATTGGTTCTACGGTAGCTTCGAAGCTTTCTGAATCGGCGCCGCAACAGATAACGGAAACACAAACGGTAGATGAAGCAGGTATGAACATATCACCACAAACACACAGTGTAGTTTCACGATCTACAGGGTTCTCCAGGAGTCCTGATGGAATCCTACCACTTAAGAATACTTTTCCTGTGCGGCAGTCGACAGTAGCACCACACTTCCGCAAGAAGTCCATGCCGAGAATGACATCATGGGTCGACCGAGGAATAATTACAAACTCTGTCGTAATAACATGGCCTCCCAAAAACACGTCAGCACTACACACCCCAATAGGTCGCAACAGCTCGCCACTCACTCCACAGAACTTTGAATCTTCATCCCATTTAAACAAAACCTTTCGCCATAACACGTGTTTGAAAGAGACACTCATGACCGAAATTGTTGCGCCTGTGTCCACCACAGCCATCACAAGGACATTATCTACAAGCACGCGCACTTTGTTTTTCAGCATCAACACAGGAGGTATTTCTGTCAGTAGCACGTCTCCAGCGACCTCACCTCCGTCGGCCGCGCTAGCTAGTTTTCCGGTGACGAAGGGGACGCGGTGCGACGCAGCGGTGAGGGAGAACGGGGAGCACGACGTTGCGGTGGGGGTGTCCGGGAGCTGCTCGGCCAATACTCGTCATCAGATGATAGGTGTGCTGGCCGCGGGTCACCGTGTGGCCGTTCGGAGGGCCGAGAAAACTCTGATGGCTGGGCATACCACGTGGTCATACGCTGGTTGCAAAACCGCGATATATCACCCGGGACACCGCAGGAATACCACACCGGTAGAGGTCGAAACGTTGGTCGTTCGTCGATGAAGCGGATATTATCTCGTTGGTCGTTCGTCGATGAATCGTCTATTAGAGCTACAAGCAACAGCAAGTCACTAGACGCCGACGGTATCCAGATTCGCCCTATAAAGTATGTGCTCGATATTATAAGCCCTATTCTAGCCCATGTTTATAACTTAATATTATCAACAGGTGCCTTTCCTAAGAGAATGCAAATTACCCGCGTTGTTCCCGTTTTCAAGCGCGGTGATAAAACAGCATTAAATAATTATCGGCCTATATCAATAATTCCAGTATTTTCTAAGGGTATTGAGAAAATAATGCATGCGCGATTACTCTCATTCTTTAACGGTCACCATTTGATTGCAGACTTTCAACATGGTTTTAGAAAGCACCGCTCTACGGAAACAGCCCTCCTGAGCCAAAAAGAAATAATTTTAGATGCATTCAGCCGGAAGCATATGGCACTAGGCATATACATAGATTTCTCTAAGGCTTTTGATTTAATTAATCATTCCATCCTTCTTAACAAATTAGAAATGTATGGTGTACGTGGAACCGCCCACTCGCTTATGACATCTTATCTGTCCCACAGATCACAGTTCGTAGATGCTAGTAACACAAGATCTTCAAGGAAGCCAGTTATCACTGGTGTGCCGCAAGGCAGCATTTTGGGCCCACTTTTATTTTTGATTTATATAAACGACATGGTACGCTGTACAGATAACGCTACATTCGTTTCGTATGCCGACGACACAACCGTTTTTATTACAGGCAACGTGGAAACAGATATAGAAATAAAGGCTAATAAGACGCTGTCTGACTTAGAGCGGTGGTCCGTGATTAACTGCTTAAAAATCAACCCTAAGAAAACAAAAGTTATCTTGTACGCGCCTAGAGGAAAGTTGTTGACAACTAATATGAATTTGTGTCTGGGCAGTGAGCAGTTAGATATAGTGGATTGCGTTAATATCCTTGGGGTGCGTTTTACAAAGCACCTAACCTGGAATGAGCATGTTGATCATCTACAATCTAAATTGTCATCTGCCATTGGTGTTATTGCTCGTCTGCGTCGCTTACTCCCGACCAAGGTAAAAATTATGCTGTACAATGCTCTGGTGGTATCTGTCATGCAGTACTGCGTCATGGTGTGGGGTACAACTGGTGTGACAAACTTGCACAAACTACATTTGCTACAAAAAAGAGTTGTGCGTTACATAGCTGATGTCCATTATACGCACTCCACAAAACCACTTTTTTCTAAATATGAAATTCTTCCTGTATTTTGTTTTTACAATTATAGGTTGATGTTGTGCTACAAAGATTTCGTAAAATTTGGCATTGATGATACAATTCATCTGGCAAAACTTCGGGAAAATACAAATATTCTACAGACCCGACATAAAGAAATGTGGTTCGTACCTACCCCAAGAACCAGTTATGATGAGCAATCTTTATCCCATACATTACCTTCGCTTTTAAACCTATTAGACCGACAAAATTTTGATCCCTCCAGAAACCGAAACTCTCGCATTAAACGTTTTTGTCAACTTATTTATTTGCAAGACTAGACATTGCCTTCTCCTAATTTTGTTTTCCACTGTTATTTATGAGTGTTGATCATTTCTTGCGTCTTGTTTCACTCTGTATTACCCGTTACATTGTGATGTTTTTTTTTTCATTTCTTGTGTATGACTGGCTGTCATCTTGCTGTTATGCCAACTTACAAGGGGTCGGGACCTCGTCAAGCTGTCCAAGCTTTTAGTCCTGTACTCCTCCTTCTTTAAGGAAATAAAATTGATTGATTGATTGATTGATTGATTATCATTTTCCCGCGTGTAGTCGGTTGGTTCAAGGCGTGTGTCACGACGATTCATTGGGCGTCGAGAAGGCGTGCGCTGAGTGCGTTGGTCATAGCGCGGAGTCGACGGGCGTGTTGTCATCCTCGACTGTGTGGCTGCGCTGTACTCTACGGCCGCTGCGGTAACCATCGCCTGCCAAGGGGCCGAATGTGGCGCCGTCATAGCCTCACGTGACGTGTACTCGCCATGGTGGTCAACAGTTGAATGCAACAACTCTTCGCGGCGGGAAAGTTCCTCGCGGCCATCTGTCGGATGGTTGAAGGAAGGTCGCGGCAAGGACTCGTGTCCACACTGGCAATCGTCGTAACGTTTGCCAACCGACCAAACTTTGGCGCAATCCGACACATCTTGAGCGTTTCAAAAGTTTTGCAGTGCCGAATGACGTCGGACACAATACTGAGGCTCTCTATTTCAATTAGAAAATTGTACACGTCCTGAGCCACTCCTTTCAGCAAATGTCCAACTTTATCTTCTTCCCACATGCGAGCATTGACCACCTTGCACAGCTTTAACACTTCTTCGATATATGTTGTACATGTCTCACCTGGTAGCTGCGCCCGTTGCGACAGTGTCTGCTCCGCAGGCTTCTTTTTGGCGACTGAGTCCCCAAAACACGCCTTTAACAGGTCAACAAAATGTTCCCACATCGTAAGCGCATCCTCGTGCTTCTCATACCACACGAGGGCGGTATCGGTCAGGGAGAACACCACATTGATGAGCTGAGCAGTTACATCCCACCCGATGGATTTGCTCACTCGTTTGTAGTGGACGAGCCACTAGTCGGCATCTTCCCCTTCTTTGCCTCCGAAGGTGGGTGGAACTCGGTAGTATGGCTGTGGACTGCTAGGCGCTGCCCTCGGAGTGGCTCCTTCTTCTGGAATGTCGAAGACGGTCACGGCTGATGGCGGGAGGCCTGCAAGTCGACGGCTTTGACGAAGCTGCGGCAGTGATGGTTCCGTTGTTGTGAGCGGTACCCCGCTCCTCTACCACTTTGTTACGCGCGAAGGAGACCGTTTGTAACCCTTGCGGATGAAGGGGACCGTTTACTTTAAGTCGCGAAGGTGAGCGCAAGAGCGGTCGTTGTTGTTGTTGTTGTTGTCGCCTGTGATGCGTGTGGCTCCTACCCACGAAGAGCGGTCAGCTGGTTGATCAACTCAGCATCGTTCTCTTTTTCCTTCCCCCACTCGTTTCCGCAAGCACGTTCACCGGTCTTCGTTTTATTCATGCGTAACAATATGTTCGTGTCCTTTTGATATGCTTTGCATTATGTCCAAGGGCAAGCTTTCCTAATAAATACATAGGGGGCATGGCAAGAGAAACGAAAAAGAGAAGGCGGGGGGTTAAGTTGCCGAGCAGCCTATCTGATAAACGGAAGTCGAGTGACGCCACTGATGCCGTCGACATCGTACCATGGTTCATCGTTGAGTCGGCATCATTACATCATCGTCATTTCCTGCTGTCATTCCTTCTTCGTCACTTCTTCGTCTACATGTGATCGCCGTCATACGATCGTAGTCATGCTGTCGTTGTCGTCCCATCGTCAGCATTCTGTTTATTCCAGCATCGGTAATTTATTGTTGCGCCTACGTCACCATTTATCGTCGTCACGCCATGGTTGTTATGGCGTGCTGCGGCTCGAGGTGGCATTGGACCAAGAATCCACCAAGCCCATCAACGAGTACGACCGGCATTACGAACGAAGGAAAAAGGGTTCATTTTACCTCATTTGCACTGGCTCCAGATACGAAAACCTACTCCATGCAGGAGCATATTAAACATCTGAGTTCACATCAGGACACGTCAGCACCAATTCACTACCCCAAGTGTCTCGGGTTTTGATACCTTCGTCTTCCCTAGGTGAATAGACCAGGAAATCTGATGACTGCATCGCGCCCAATCACCGTCGCCGAATCTGTCGCAATATTCCGCCCATGATATCGCACCAACCCGCCGAACTCCGGCTCCGATGTTGTACATTCGCCCCCGCATATTTAGCAAGCGCGTAGCAATCTAGGGATCCGAGGTCGAAGCTGTTCTCACGGTAGCATTCAACGTCGCCCCTTTTCATCATTAGTTCAGGTTGTCGGTTGCTGGTAGAGGCGCCTTTTTCTGACCCGTTAGCAGTCGGTGTGAACGCGGGGTTGATTTCTGGATAGGCGCTGATTAATGGGTGGGGTTGCCTCGTTGTAAAGCCGTGCTGGGCAGTATCGAAGGTACATGTACGTTAGATACTATCTTAGATACTCTCTGGGTAACTTGTTCCTGTATCATGATAAGTCTGACAACACGTGTATCAGTATCTGTATTTCCGATACATGACAGAATGCATCGTGTACCTTAAGAGACAAGATGGTGGGGGCTATCGCAACATAAACGTAGGTTTAACTCCGCTTTTCAAGCTGATACTGCTGCCACTAGCCACCTGAATTTCCACAGGCACTGAGTTTTCTATTGCCTCTCCTTAACAGGTAGGTTGACAATACTTCATGCTTGATTGTCATAGCTATTAGTGGTGCTGCCTCTATCGCGTTTCGACCTATTCACTGTGATTGTGTGATACGCAACCACTTTTCTATTTCACTGAGATATATTTTTATTTTTTAGATAATCCTTAATTTTTTTACTGTTAGGATCGAATCCCCACATAATCGAAGCTAGAAGTTGCAGTAGTGTGAAGAGCCGAGTTATCCTGCGACGCTTTGTGCCACTGCAATACCTATGAAATATTTTTGGGCTGCACAAGTTTTCTCGTAGATACACTCGCAAAATGATTGTATGTGAATCAGTATGTTGTAAACGAATGCTTTACGCCAGCAGATAAGCAGAATATGAACTGTCCTTGTAGATTTATATTTTATTTTATTTATTTATTTGCCAATACTGCAGCCCGGAAGGGCTATTGCACGAGTGGGTGAATACAAAATGTGGGAAAGGAAATCACCAAACAAAAGAAGCATATGTGAGTAACATGACTAAGAGGAGCAATCAATGGCATCCCCAAATTCTCTATGTCGTAAACAACGCATGGAACCAGCCAGGTCATTCCAGAGTTCAATTGTCCGAGGAAAAAAAACTGTATTTAAAACTGTTGGTGCGAACAAAAAAGACGGATAAGTTGAAGTCCTTGCTGTTTCTCGTGATTAGGGGCTGTGCACGGGTCAGATATGTGTTAGGGGTAGCATAATGTGGACAGTAAAATAGAGAGTGCAGAAGTTTCAGAGAATGAATGTGACGACGGTGGGAAAGAGGGGTTAAACCGAGCATATTCAGATGAGATGACGGTGAAAACGTTCTGTCATAACGGCGGTATATGAAACGAACCGCCTTTTTATGAACAATTTCAATTTTATGGATGTGCAAGATTTTGTAAGGGTTCCATATGGTAGCCACATATTCAAGAATAGGTCTTACAAGTGTTTTGTATGTAATGAGTTTAGTGTCTCTGGGGGCAGCACGTAGAGTTGGGGTTAGGTAACCAAGTTTTTTTAGTCCTTTGTTGCAAGTTGTTAGAATATGTTCTGACCAGGATAACCTTGGAGTGAATAGGAGGCCTAAATACTTATATTCATATGCGCGCTGCAGAAAAGTGGATTTATAGGAGTAATTGAAATATGAGCAATTAGCATGCTTGTGAAAGGACATGGTGACTGTTTTTTGAAGTTAATGTTCATTTGCCAGAGTTCGCACCATTCACAAGAATTTATAAAAGATTGATTCAGAGTGTTATGATCGTTAGGTGAAGAAATTACATTGTAGGTAACGCAGTCGTATGCGTAAAGCCGAATTTTTACTGAAACAGAGCTTGGAATGGCCCTAAAATAGAACCTTGGGGTACACTGGGAGATACTGATGTGTCAGGAGAGTTGAATGAATTAAAAGAAACATACCGTGAACGATCATACAGAAAACTACGGATCCAGTCAACGAGAAGATGGTTATTAAGGATAAGGCTTAGTTTATGTAATAGTTTAGGATGTGGTACAGTATCAAATGCTTTGGAGAAATCAATGAAGAGCGCATCTACTTGATGACCTAAATCAAGAGCAAAACTGATGTCTTGTGTAAATTCAGTTAATTGAGTCACTGAGCTAAAACCACTACGAAATCCATGTTGAGCGCTGCATAAAATGTTATTAGACTCGAGAAAAGTGATAATGTGTGTATAAATTATGTGTTCAAGGAGTCTGCATGCATGAGAAGTTAAAGACATGGGTCTATAATTTAGAAGAGATTGCTCCTGCCCAGATTTGAGCAATGGAATGACTCTAGCCCGTTACCATGAACAAGAAACTGTACAAATAGATACTGATTTATCAAAAATCAATTTGAGGTATTGACACTTACAAAGCGATTAACGATGAAGGAACACATTGTTGGCATTGTCTGGATTGCAGCTTTTTTTGGTGTCAAGATTTAAAATCACGTTCAGGACTCCTTGCTTACATATTTTAACATTGTTAATTGCACGGGACATGTTAGTTGTCGTGGAGTAGGGAGGAATTACGCCATTGTCCTGTGTGAATACAGCCTGAAAATATTCAATGAATGCTTTAGCAATAGGTAGGATCACTTATTTCAGAATCATCTAATAGAAATGTCTGGGTAGTGTTTTTCATTGGCGAAATTTAGCTCCAAAATTTTCGTGGGTTATTTCTAATTAAATTAGGTAGAGTGAACGGATAATAAAAGTTCTTAGCTGCGTCAATTTTTTGACGGAGTTCTTCCTTCATAAAGCGAAACTGGTCATTTGTTTCGGCATTCATGTGGCGCTTCCGACGTGCTGTGGCTACTCGACGCTTCAAATGTAGTATTTCCCTTGTCATCCAAGGAAGCTCAATATTTTTCTTCTTTGCTTTTAGTGGCACATAGCGCTCTATGTAAGTATGAACAATGTTTTCAAAATGCGATGCTATAGCATTGATATCACTGGTAGTGCATAACCGGGAGAATCTGTCGAATGAAATGCTTAATGTATCAAGTATGGACGTATCATCTGCATGATTATAATCGTAAAAACTGGTATATTCATAGTGGTGCCTTGAAACTGAAAGATTAATAGTAGCAATAACAGCTTTGTGATCGGAAATACCATCTGTAGTGTCACACGCAAAGCCACTTGTAAAGAGCGGTGCATTTAGGAAAATCAAACATAGTATGGAGCACTCTCTAGTAACCCGCCGTGGTTGTTCAGTGGCTATGGTGTTAGGCTGCTGAGCACGAGGTCGCGGGATCGAATCCCGGCCACGGCGGCCGCATTTCGATGGGGGCGAAATGCGAAAACACCCGTGTACTTAGATTTAGGTGCACGTTAAAGAACCCCAGGTGGTCAAAATTTCCGGAGTCCCCCACTACGGGGTGCCTCATAATCAGAAAGTGGTTTTGGCACGTAAAACCCCATATATTATTACTCTCTAGTAGGGTTAGACACAATTTGTTTCAATCCAAGGGATAGTGAAAATTCAAGCAACTCTCTAGAAAGAAAGACGTTATCACCAGTTACCGACAAGGAAGCCCGCGAAACGTTAGGTACATTGAAGTCCGCCATGCAGATTAAATTTCAAGAGCCGAAACCGTGCTCTTGGATGAACGCGTTAAGGATCGTTATTTCATTTGAGGTAAGTCTGGGATATAGCCACGTTAGACCATATTGTCACGTGGTGGTGACGTTCAATAACACAGTAGCAATACTGTGAACGACAAAACTAACTTTTATTGGGCGAACCTGTGCCCACAAAACAGGCTACACTTATAGCACAACGATAGCGGCGAACACTCTCGGCGATCTTCGAAAATCTGATCAGCGGGTCAAGCGCGTCGGCTTTTATAGAGCAGTCGTCGAATGTTCCAGACTAATCGTTCGGACCCGCGTGCCTTCCACAAAGTTCTACACCATTCGCGTTACGCGATGAAATCAGATAACACAAGGTTCGGCGACAACAGACAGCCGGGTAGAAGCATCGATAACTTTCCAGAAACGTCGGATGCGTCCCTCGCTGTGCGATTACAGTTGTTAAGCGGCGAAACGTGGTCGCCCGATAAAGATAAGTACAGTGTCGATCACACTTGTCTAGAGTGGCCCGAAGGCTGCTCCGCACTGCGCCTGCGACGCCTAGCGACAAGCCCTGGGTTCGAGATGTGTTGGCCGATAGCGCCACGCGCGTGGACGCTGCGGCATTCGCGGGCAGCCAAGATACAGGCCGCAGCATTCTAGCCGTGTCACGCTCGCAGCTCAGCTGGCAGTGCTCGTCCAGTGATAAAAAGCCGGTGCTCGCGACCCGCAAAACACGCAGGCCTGTATCTTGGCCGCCCGCGAATGCCGCAGCGTCCACGCGAATGGCGCTATCGGCCAACAAATCTCGAACCCGGTGCTTGTCGCTAGGCGTCGCAGGCGCAGTGCGGAGCAGCCTTCGGGCCACTCTAGACAAGTGTGATCGACACTGTACACGTGTCAATATGCTCTGGTGGTGTGACCGGTCATGCTCTATCATCGCTAACAGCTCGGCGAGATGGGAGGCGGTTCTCCGCAGCCCTCTTCTGGCTGACCAACTCTGGGCTGTCCAGCAGGCCCACGATGCGGCCGAGAGGCTCGGCCTTCCGGTTCCCACGTGGGAGCGGCCCGTTTCGTGAAGACTCACGATCTGCAGGATTTTATTAAAGTTTTGCCATACCATACCATACTATGTCTGGGAGGTCGATAAAACACACAAATGATTACATTTGTTTTATTAAAGTGCACCTTACACCAGACCGTCTCAATTTCAAGTGGGGATTGTAGTACAGGAAACTGTAGGTCATAGCGCAAAAACAAGGCAACGCCTCCGCCTCTACCCGCTTTCCTGTCCACTCTTATGACGTATGCTCTCTGTACACGCGATGTGTCAGAAAAAATGCCGCTATGAGCGTTATTGCACGTAAAACACTGCGGCCTTTCCGCCATCGTGCAGAGGTTTATTATTCACGTTCTTGTAATTAGATGATGACAGGCTAGCTGGTTGGCAAGCAGAGCACCTAATCGCATCAATTACAAAAGCGACAGGCGAAAACGCTAACAGCGCAGCGTAAAAAGAGCTTTCATGTTGAGCTGCTTAAAGCGACCCCATTAAATTGTTTCGGAATAAAAATATTACTCTTTGAGCTACAAAGAGAAACATTTTGGGATACGAACATATTGCTATAGGGAGGTTGGGAGTGTGGAATATTATGTTTACAATATATAAACAAAATAGTTCCGAGTAGTTAAAATGGCTGACCACCCACAACCCGCAGCCGCCAGCGTCTCGCGATCTTCTTCTTCCTCTCTTCGTTCATCCTTCCGTAATTGGACCACCGGGCGGTGAAGCGCCGTCTGGGCGCATAGCAGGTGAAGAACTACGAGCGAAGTATGGCTTCAGCCGCGAAACGTGGACGTCGTCAACAGGCGGCGGACTTGAGGATGGATGAAACTGTAATGGCGTGATCTCGTAATTGACGTCGTTAACTTGACATAGGACTTCATAAGGCCCTGTGCAGCGAGAGAGAAGCTTCTGGGAGAGGCCTACCCGACGACATGGTGACCAAAGCAGCACCCAAGCACCTAAGGCGAACTGAACATCGCGATGGCACCGGTCATAACGTTCTTTTTGGAGATGTTGCGAGGCTAATAGGCGAGATCGGGCGACCTGACGCACCATGTGAGCGCGATCGACGACTTCGCGGGCGTATTCAGTAGCAACGCGGGGCACAGAAGGTAGGATGGTGTCAAAGGGCAATGTGGGGTCGCAACCACACAAAAGATAAAAGGGCGAATATCCTGTGGTGTCATGTCGGGACGAGTTATACGCGAATGTCACGTAGGTCAGCATGGCGTCCCAGTCACGGTGGTCGTTGGAAACGTACATCGACAAGATCTCTATGAGTGTTCGGTTGAGAAGTTCCGTAAGACCATTCGCTTGTGGGTGGTAGGCGGTGGACAGCTTGTGCTCAGTGGCACAAGACCGGAGGACGTCATTCACAACTCGAGACAAGAACGAGCGGCCGCGGTCTATCAGTAACTGTCCAGGCGCACGGTGCTGGAGAATGGCGTCGTGCAGGAGAAAATCGGCGTCTGTTGCGTAACTAGTCGGCAACGCCTTTGTTATCGCGTAGCGTTTCGTGTAATCAGTAGCGACGGCGATCCACTTATTCCCCTAGTCGCCGTCGGAAAACGGCCAAGCAGGTCATGGCCTACGCGAAAGAATGGTTCGGAGGGAGCTTCACTTGGATGGAGGCGGTCGACAGGGGGCAGGGTAGGCTTCTTCCGCAACTGACACAAATCGGAAGTTGCGACATAACGACGGACACAGCGGTGGAGACCCGGCCAGAAGAACCCGCGTCGTACACGGTCGTATGTACGCAAAACTCCATGGTATCCTGGCGTCGGCGCATCGTGAAGTTGTTCGAGAACGACAAATCGCAGATGACGAGGAGAGACAAGGGGAAACTCGGTGCCGTCAGGGTTGATATTGCGGCAGTGGAGGATGCCGTCGTGCAGCACGAACATGCGACACACGCCATCGGTGTTTCCAGATTGCACTCCGGCGATGATGGAGTGTAAGGATGCGTCGCGTTGTTGTTCAACGCGCATGTCGGTCATGTCAGTCAAAGCCATCACTCAGGTCACCGGATCCTGCACAACAGGATCAGGGGGATCCAAGGGGTGACGCGAGAGGCAGTCAGCATCCTTGTGCAGAGGTCCAGACTTTTAATTGACAACAAACGAAAATTCCTGGAGCCGCAAAGCCCAGCGAGCAAGCCGTCCTGTGAGGTCCCGGAGGGAAGACAGCCAGCAGAGGGCGTGGTGGTCTGACCAAAAACGTGCGGCCGTACAAATATGGCCGGTACTTAGCGACAGCCCAAACTAAAGCCAAGCATACCCGCTCGGTGATGGAGTAATTTCTCTCGGCAGGTAACAGCAGGCGGTTGGCGTAAGCTATCATGCACTCGGTAGCATTCTGCTGTTGGGCGAGAACAGCGCCGATGCCGTGCCCGCTTGCGTCAGTGTGAACTTCGGTCGGTGCAGATGGATCAAAATGGGCAATTATGCGAGGGGTGGTCAGAAACCCGATGAGAGTGATGAACGCGTGAGCCTACTCCGGGCCCCACGAGAATGGCGTGTTCTTCTTGAGAAGATCTGTGAAAGGCCGAGCAACGTCGGCGAAGTTTCTGACGAAACGGCGAAAGTAGAACACAGGCCAACGAAGCAGCGCAGAACGTGGCACAGCAGAACGTGGCATAGGGAAATTGCATACGGTGGAAACTTTTTCTGGGTCTGGTTGTACACCGGATGCGTGAACAAGGTGTCCCAACACGGTAATCTGACTGCGCCCCAGGGGCGTAGGCGGGGGGGGGGGGGGCTTATGGGGCTTCAGCTCCCCCCCCCCCCGAACTTTTTTCGTGCTGTCCATGCACCGCCGACCAAAGCAACCCCCGACGCCGGAAATCATTCTGAATTTTGTCTAGAATGTTTTGGCATGATCGAAAAGACATTTCAGCGGGAAAATTGTGAACTCGGCCTGGATTTCGTGGCAACGCCCATGCACCGGGAGTCACATAAAGCAAACAGCCCAGTCAGAGGACAATGCTTCAAGGGCGTTTTGATTGCGAACGGGTTGCCGTGGCATCTCGCGAAAGCCGCGGAATCTACGGTGCCCGTGGATGTCAATTTCGAAACTTTATGCGTATAAAGTTCTCATAAACGTTTGATGCGTAAGGTGAATTGATATTTCCAATCGTGTGCTTTAGATTTTCAAGTGCGGAACTTTGTGGTTTAATGTTCCTATAAATATTTGAGCAAAAGGTGCATTGATTTTTCTAAAGTTTTACATCGGAACATACAACGAGACAAGCCAAATCAACACACTATCAGACAAGTTGACAATGCACGCAGCGAGGTCCCATGAGACGAAGCATTGTGGTGGTTCATTCGCGCCGTCATGTCACATAAAAATATGCCAACATTTTTTTTTTCACCTGTGCCGAAACATCCATGTCAAGACACTAAAGCCAGCCAAGGTAACTACGTTCTTATTTATTTTTTCTACTTTGACATTTACTCGCTAGGACACATTGAACCTCTTCAATTTTTTTTTGTACTCGCTACTCGCAGGCTGCTAGAGCCAGCCAAATCGCATGCATTTTTCTCGTGTTGCCTCGACCACTGCGCGGCACACTTCGGTGCGCGTTCAATTTTCTCTAGCCGAATGCATTTTGCCTAGCAGAGTTTTGGACGCTTTTTTGCAAGCAGACGAGAAAAAGAAACAATGGTTGCTCGCCGCCATCACTGTGGGGACTCGACGGATTGCACCGCGTTGCTTGAGCGCAACCTCTCCAGAAAGTATCTGTCTCGCCGGTTTAGGAGACCGAGCAGTATGCGCGTGGTTTTCGGTGGACCAAGCGCCTCGCGTTTTCTTTGATATTCCTTTGGTAGCGACATTAGGTGCCCAAAGTAGGCATTTGATTGAGGCCAACATACTTTACTTTGCGTTTTTTCATTTCGGTGTGCCCGCCCCGAAAAAAAAAAAAAACGTTGTTGCGGCGCAGTGAATTGTCGCATAGTGAAAGTTCGATGTTTTTACTTGTTTTGCGGAAAGTAATGGGCCATAGGACGCTTCAGTTGCCGGATACTCTTATTATATTATTTCGATAGAAGCTATACGGACACGCAGGCGCATTCCTGTCGTCGCCGTCACCCTCATGTTTCGTATAAAGTCCAAGGGCGATCACATCGTGAGCGTGCGCGGCATGCTGTGTGTGCGAGTGAAAGCGGGGGGGGGGGGGTGATGGGTGAGCCGACGATGGTGGCTGTCTTATTTGCGCAAGGGAGAAAAGGGAGGAGCAAACGCGCCGCTTCCCATGGCGCGCGATATATTGGGGGGAGTAGATAGAATGGGGTCGGGATCTGGGATTTTGTGAATCTGTGATTTCACAACATGTTTATTTGCCTTGTTTCACACATTATATACAGTGACTTTTTTTCTTAAATGCGTAGATTTATTGGAGACTTATGCATACATATAAATATCTTGTTGCGAGGTTTTGTGTATACGTGCACTGAACTTTGTTTCCAGTGACACTTTTTTGCCCTTTATCAAGCTAAATCTTCGCATCTGTATATTCTATTGTATCTTCGCCTTTCTAATGTACGAGGGCGAGTCAAATGAAAGTGAGGCTACTCACCCCGCGCAAAAATGGCTTGGTTCATTATCTGCGAGGTATGCTCGTTGCACATAGGCATCTCTCATTTACAAAAGTGACAGGTAGGAGGGAGGATAAATGTTTTTTAATGCTCTCATACAATGGGTTGAACATGGTTGCGCGACGTCATGGACGCTCCAGATGTTGAGCAGCGTGGTACCGTTAGGTTTTTGACAGCTGAAGGTGTTTCCCAAAAAGAAATTAGTCGCCGTATGGCAGCCGTGTATATTGAATATTGCATTTCATTGGCCAATGTGAAGCGCTTGAGCAAACGGTTAAAAGAAGGACGTGAAAGTTGCAAAGACGATTCGAGACCGGGCCAAAGGGATCTTGCAATCACCCCTAATAAAATTGCAAAGGTTGATGAGCTGATGAGACAACAACGGAGGACAAGCATCGACGAATTGGCAGAGCGTGTGAACGTCAGTCACGGTTCGGTGCACGACATATTTCATGAACATCTCGATTATCGGCTCTTGTGTGCGCAATGGATGCCCAAGATTTTGTACCACCGCCAGAACACGGAGAAGTTCGGCGCTGCCTTTACTCATCTGATGCGGTATCACAATGAGAGTGACGATTTCTTGTATGCAATTGGGCTCGGGGACGAACTATCATGTCACTACTACGAGCCTGAAACACGATGGCAGAGCTTACAGTGGAAACATTCGAATTCACCACCGCCAAAGAAAGCAAAGGCTGTCATTTCCGCTGGAAAGGTGTTGACTTTATTTTTCAATCATGAGGAGCCATTAGTGATAGAATTTGCTAAATCTAGAGAGACTATCAATTGTTTCTGATAGTGCGGAACGCTGGACCAGCTGCGTGTCGCAATCAAGAACAAACTACGTGGAAAATTGACGAATGGGGTCATCTTGTTCCACGACAATGCCCATCCCCACGTCGCTGATGTGGTTAATACAAAACTGGCAAAGTTCAAGCAGAAACGCTGCAACATCCACCATACATCTCAGACCTGTCGCCTTGCGACTTCGACTTTGCGGCAACCGAAATAATAGCTCAAGGGAACCAGATTCATGTCGGACGATGATGTGAAAGAGTGAGTTCGAGACTTTTTGAGGTGGCAACCCAAGGAGCTTTATGACACGGGAATCACGCGACTCGTTAGTCAATGGGTCAAATGTGTAAATACTCATGGAGGCTACTTTTAAATGAATTACCCTGTTGGTCATATATTCGCATTGGCTCAGTTTAATTTGACTCGCCCTAGTATATTTTGCAGAACTCATGCTTTTTATACGTGCTCTCTATTGCGACTGTAATTTGGGTGCAATTACTCACGATACATGACCGCTGACAGCTGCTCCTGCGTAATACATTGGAACAAATGACAGCGTCATTGAGATTTTTCACTGGACGTTGCAAATGTACAAGAATGCAAACAAGGATCTTGAATGACAGTTTCATTAACATATTCGTGCTCAACTTGTTCATTTCATGGCCGCTACATTTTTCATATTAGCGCCATGCACTGCTTTGCTGATCTCGAGCTGATATAGTTCTAAAGCTCGTGTGATATTTTATTTAGTTATTAAAAAGACAAAAAAATGAAAGCATTGACATTAGTTATTCTGGGCACAATTTTTGGCACAGACGTGTATATTCTTTTATGAAAAAATACATAGTTTACTTGTATTAACAGTGCGTAGCGTTGAAGAATTCGAATTCAGCATCTTTGGCAGTGGCAATGCAGTTATTTTTCATGTATTTTATCTCTAGACGAATTGTTTAAGAGGAAGCTTTAGCTCGGGCCCAATTCCGATGCCCCTATTCAAATACATGCAAAACGCAGAAACGCATTTCTGAGATAACCCTTGGATCGCTTTAATGAAATTTGTTGCGTTTGAGAGAGGAAGATAAATTATAGTGCCTGTTGGAAGCGGAATGTCGATTTAGGGCCTGAACTTTCTTTAAAATATTTTGAAAAATTTTAAAGTTCGGAAAAATAGAAGCCCGAAGTTTAGAAATTAGTAGCTCTGCATCAAAATAGATATCGCGGTTCTGTAAACGGCATCCATAAGACCATTCAAAGCGGATGAATTTGATATATCAATTTGTATCTTACGTGAATTGATTGCGTTATGTGCAAGGGTTCTGCAAAGGCCGTGTTTCCATAATAGTACTTAAGTTTTTTTTTAGGTTCATGTGTAGCATATCAATTTCGCCCGCTGTAGATGTACTGTTATATGGAATTCACAAAATTGTGATATAATTTATCGTTGTTGAGTTACCGAGTTTTAAGCTTGATAGTATCGTTGTCAAAAAATTTGCGATTTTGATCAATGTTCAATAACGAAGTGACAACCTAAATGAAAAATCCAAACCAACAGCCACTAGAATTTATGTTTTTCTTTTAAATGCAATAAACCTCGTCAAATTTCGTGCAGTGGTTGCCAAGAAAAACGAATGTTCTTTCTACATGTATTTAGATAGGAGCACCCGAGCTAAAGTATCTATCCTGTTAATCCTGTTAATAGGGATGCCGAGCTGCAACGTAAGAGCCCTCGCCCCCTCCCCCCACCGAGCGAAATTTCTGGCTACGCCACTGCTGCGCCCGAATTGACACTTCGTGGTTTTCAGCTGAAGGCCGGCTTTTCGGAAGACAGCAAGAATTGCAGCGAGTCGGGTAAGGTGGCTGCCGAACGTGGGTGAAAAAACAATAACGTCGTCAAGGAAACAAAGACAGGTGGTCCATTTGTAGCCTCGCAGAAGAAAGTCCATCATGCGTTCAAATTTTGCAGGAGCATTGCATTGGCCCAAGGGCATGACTTTGAACTGAAATAAGCCATCCGGTATGATGAAGGCCGTCTTCTCGCGGTCCATTTTATCAACTGAAATCTGCCAGTAGCCAGATCGAAGCCCAATGGACGAGAAGTACTTAGCTTCATGCAAGCAGTCCAAGGCGTCATCGATGCGCGGCAGTGGGTAGACGTCTTTTCTCGTGGTCTTGTTTAAGTGGCCATAATCGACGCAAAAACGCCAAGTACCATCTTTCTTTTCCACAAGGACGACAAGTGAAACCCAACGGCTGGCTGATGGCTCAAGACCCCTTTGCGAAAAAGTTTGTCCAGTTCTGATCGGATGACTCGAAGTTCAGCATGCGGTACCCGATAGGGACGCCGACGAATAGGATTCGTCTCTCGAGTGTTTACACGGTGGTGAACGACAAATGTTTGGCCTAAGGGCGTGTCGCCGAAATCGAAGATGTCACTGTACGATGCAAGCAAGTGACGTATGTCCGTAACCTGTACAGTGGTGAGGTCAAGTGCAGTCATTTTCGCGAAGTCATCCGTTAAGGAACCAGAGCTGTGAGCTGCAATTGGCGCTAATACGCCACTCACAGCATTCAGACTCTCAATGTCAAATTCGGCACCATTAGAAATGCTGGCCAGGAACATGCCCACCGGAATCACTTGAGGGCACAGGCTAAAATTCACAAGCGGTAGAACGACGCCGTTGTTAGTAACCGTGACCAACTTATGCGGAACAGAAACGTTTCGGTTCAAAAGCATGTCGATGACGGGGCGAAGCACATATTCACCGTCAGGAACCTGTAGCTGGGCGGTCAACATGACGTAAGTAACTGCCTCGGGTGACAGACGCACATCGTGAAGCGCGCACAAGTGCGGTGCGGCGGTGCTCGGAGCATTGGCGAGTTGAGGCAGTTCCAACTGCAGAACGCCGGTCGCGCAGTCGATGAAGGCAGAATGAGTGGATAAAAAGTCCAATCCAAGAATAACATTGTAAGGGCAGTTGTCGATCACAGCAAAGAGGACAGAAGTAGGGCGGCCGGCTATAATTAAGCGCGCAATACACATTCCAAGAACAACCAGCACGCCGCCGTCGGCCACACGAAGAACTCGGGCAGCTGCTGAGGTGAGGACCTGCGTTAAATATCTACGTAGGCTAGCACCCATCACAGATACGTGGGCTCCAGTGTCGACGAGTGCTTGGACAGGTACGCCATATACTTTAACATCTATTACACTTCGCCTTTTGGGCACAGACAGAGGATTTGCTGCGATAGTAGGCAATGCAGCACCACCTCCGAGGGCTGTATTTCTTAGTTTTCCGGAAGGGTGCGGCCAAAAGCCACAGGGGACGGAAAGTGACGTGGCTGCGGTGAACGGGAAGATGGGCGACGTGTTTGCGGTGAATGAGACTGGTGTCCGTGCGGCGATTGTGAGCGGCTGTACCACGTGTTCCTAGCAGAGTTGTCGGCGCTGTTAGACTCGGCGGTGGGCGAAACATTGCGAGCATTTCCATCAAAGTGGCTCAGTTTAGTCGGCGTGCGAAGTGTTAAGGGCCACGAGTTTGGACAGTATCGAGCGACATGACCAATGCGGTGGCATGTGAAACATATCGGCTGGTCGTCCGCAGTTCTCCAGTCAGTCCAGTTGCGATAACGCGGAGAGAATCGTCGGGGTGAAGTGTAAATAGTAGACGGGCATTCGTTAGCTCTGGGATGGGCGACAGCACACACAGAATGTAAACCAATGTTTTCAATTTCCATGCGGACGATGGCTTGTACGAGATGAATTGAAAATGTGGTAGTATCAGGGCTACGCGAACAGAATGCTGCGGGCGCCATAGCATCCAGTTCACATCTGACGATTCGCGCCACGTTCTCTGATGGTGACCCAGGCTGTTGTGCGGGTTGACCTCCACACGTCGACGTTCCGGCAGTATTGTGAAGTCTGGCGAATGGTTGCAAGATGCGTCGGCTTTTGGCGTGCTGGAATTGTCAGCACTCTTTTCCCGACCTTCTCAGTTTCTGTCATGTCGTGATCGGCCTTACAACAAAGTACCAGCACGTCCTTGATCTACGAGACATCAGACTCCGTGGGGGATTGGGTACGGGAGGCCAGTTCCTGCTTTGCGGCAATATTACGACCGGCTGATTTGACAAAGAACTATGTCAATTTCTTTTTGCATTGGTCCCAGCTGGTTAGCTCCTCTTCGTGGTTTTCGCACCATACCTTTGCAGTACCTTTTAGGTAGAACAACAGGTTAGCTAGCATAAGCGTAGGGTCTCATGTGTTGACTCCACTCACGGGTTCGTACATGGCAACCCACTCTTCAACGTCGGCGCCATCGGTCCCGCAGAAAGTTCCAGCATCCTTGGCTTGCACAACGACAACCGAAGGTAACAGTGACGTAGCATGCGACGATGACGTTGAAGGCGGCAACGACGTTGAACCCGAGTGCTCACCGCCATTCACGGTGCGGACGGTGAGGCGACGTCCACTGCGGAGCTCCGTTTCCACCCTTGGTACCCCGCACCTCTCACCAATATGGTACGGGGATGTTCGGAGCGTAGAAGATTATATTTACAATATATATATATATATATATATATATATATATATATATATATATATATATATATATATATATATATATATATATATATATATATATATATATATATAGCCCACTGGGCGAGTCAACAAGCTTGTCGTGGCGTGCATGATTTCAACCGTGCTACATGCGCGACTTGTGTCCTAGCCGAACGTCTACCATTGTTCGTGAGCCGCGCGAGAGTATAGTTCACTTCGCTGACTTTGTCGATGACAACATACGGTCCACCGTAGTTTGCCAGCAGCTTTTGGCACAAACCGCGCTTCCTTGTAGGAGTCCAAAGCCAAACGAGATCACCAGGGTGATATGCAACAGGCGGATGTCGTGCGTCGTAGTGGGCTTTGGAGTTTTCTTGTGATGCCAAAGTCCGCAGACGCGCAAGTCTCCGAGCCTCTTCAGCGAGGCATAGCGTATCGGTGACCGTAGGATTGTCGTGGTGATAAAAAGGGAGGACAGTGTCGAGCGTATACCGGGGCGGCCGAGCATATAGAAGGAAGGAGCTGTAGCCGGTTGTCTCGTGCTTGGCGGTGTTGTAGGCGTAAGTAATAAATGGTAGAACTTCATCCCAATTCTTGTGATCGGACGCAACACACATGGAAAGCATATTTGTGATTGTCCGATTAGTGCGCTCAGTGAGGCCGTTCGTTTGCGGATGATACGGCGTCGAGTGCCTGAGGTGCGAGTTACATAAACGCACAAACTCTTCCACGACATCCGCCGTGAATTGACGTCCCCGGTCACTTATAATAACACCAGGCGGTCCATGTCGCAGAACAATAGCGTGAAGTAAGAAGAGCGATACTTCGGTGGCGGTGGCTGATGGTATAGCCGCCGTCTCGCAATAGCGCGTGAAATAGTCGGCGCAGACAATTATCCAGCGGTTCCCCTTAGATGACTTTGGAAAAGGGCCTAACAGATTAATTCCAACTTGCCGAAAGGGTGAGCTGGGAGGCGGCACAGGTTGAAGGAGACCAGATGGGGCAGTGGTTGGGCGTTTCCGACGGTGGCACTGTATGCAGCTGGCGACATACAACTCAACCGAATGTCGTATCCGGGGCCAGTAAAAGCGTTCTTGAATGCGATAAAGGGTGCGCACAGTGCCTAAGTGACCGGAGGTAGGGTCATCGTGCATAGCCTGAAGGATTGCTGGCCGGAGACGCTCCGGCACCACTAGAAGGAAGCGTGCACCCGTGCTTGAGTAGTTCCTTTTGTACAGGAGCCAGTCACGTAGACAGTAGCTGCTTGTTGCACTTGAATGGGCAGAAGTGAAGAGTGGCTCTAATTTGGTGTCTGTCCGTTGTTCTGCTTTGAACGCATCGATTTCTGGAAAAGCGGATGTCACAGAAGCGACGAGATGGTCGAAATCGTCTACGTCGCAGTCCGTCGTAGTAAGCGGCATACGGGAAAGGCAGTCTGCGTCAGCATGTTTTCGGCCACTCTTGTAGGCAACAGTGAAGTTATATTCCTGCAACCTCAAAGCTCAGCGCGCAAGGCGACCACAAGGGTCGCGAAGATTCACGAGCCAGCACAGGGAATGGTGGTCTGTGACGACTAGGAATGGGCGTCCGTACAACTACGAGCGAAATCGCTGAACTGCAAAGATTACAGCGAGGCATTCTTGCTCTGTCACCGTGTAATTTCGTTCAGGTTTGCTTAATGAGCGGCTTGCATAAGCGATCACGTGCTGACGGTCGTCATAACGTTGGACCAAGACGGCACCCAAACCAACGCCACTAGCATCTGTCTGGATTTCTGTCGGCGCAGTAGGATTGAAGTGGCGAAGGATAGGTCGGGAGGTCAGCAGGAACTTCAACTGACGAAATGCAGACTCGCACTCGGGTGTCCACTCAAACCGTGCGTCTCTATGTAGCAGATTTGTCAGAGGATAAGCGACGTCAGCAAAACCAGGAATAAATCGGCGAAAGTAAGAGCAAGGACCCAGAAAACTACGAAGTTGCTGCACTGACTGCGGCGCACTGAATGCCTCAACAGCTGCCGTCTTGAGGGGATCAGGCCGGATACCGTCTTTGTCAACAAGATGACCCAGCACAAGGGTTTGAAGGTCACCAAATTTACATTTCTTGGGAGTTCAGAACCAGGCCGGCGTTTCTGATGCAGTCGAGGACAATATCCAGGAGCGTATTGTGCTCATTGAACGTGCGCCTGAATATAACAACGTCGTCAAGATAGCACATACAGATGTTCCATTTTAACCCACGCAGAATGGTGTCCATGAACCTTTCAAAGGTTGCCGGAGCGTTGCACAACCCAAATGGCATCACATTGAATTCGAATAATCCGTCCGGGATTATGAAGGCTGTTTTCTCTCTGCCTGTCGGGTGTGTTGGTATTTGCCAATATCTTGAGCGCAGGTCCACTGAAGAAAAATAAGAGGCCGAATGAAGGCAATCAATTGCATCATCAATCCGGGGCATCGGGTAGACATCCTTCTTAGTCACGGCGTTTGATCTTCGATAATCGACGCAAAATCTCCAGTTACCGTCTTTCTTTCTGACGAGTATGACCGGAGGTGCCCAGGGACTCGAGGACTCTTGTATTATCCCATTTTTCGTCATGTCACTCACTTGTTCCCCGATTATCTTGCGCTCGTTAGGCGACACGCGATAAGGCTTTTGCCTGATCGGGCGCGCAGATCCCGTATCGATAGTATGGCGCGTTCGTGACTCGGGAATCGAGAACGCTTTGTCCGGCTGCGCAAAGTCAAACACTGACAGATGCTTAGAAAGCGTATCCACCAAGGTATGGCACTCCCTTGCGCTGAGCGACTTGTTTATCATAGACAGAAGCTTTTTGTCTGAGACTTGGCGAAGGTCAGCAGGTTCACACGGCAAGTCCACGCGTCCCTTGATCCGTATATATATATATATATATATATATATATATATATATATATATATATATATATATATATATATATATATATATATATATATACACATCCGGCAACATTGATGCCTTCAGGTAGCATATGTGGGTTTATTGACCAGTTGCCTTCACCCGAAAAGATCACGTTCTCGTGACGCCTGCGGCAAAAAAGACGTTCCACGTCCGCCGCCAAGGTCTGTGAGTGGGGGCGCTGGCTAACACTCCCAGGGTTCTACTAGTACACATAAATACCCGTAAAAGTGGATGGGGAAACGCCGCCGCGGTAGCTCAATAGGTAGAGCATCGCACGCGACATGCGAAGGTTGTGGGTTCGGTTCCCACCTGCGGCAAGTTGTTTTATCATCCACTTTAATTTCCATTAATTTATCATTACTTTATTTCATTTATTAAGCACATGCAATTTCCCCTATGTTGTACTTGGTGTCAGTGTTTGTTGGCTTCTCATTATATGACTATATATATATATATATATATATAAACACAAAATGAGTCCGAGTAGTTTAAATGACTGACCACCAACAACCCGCAGCAGCCAGCGTATCGCGAACTTCTTCATCTCTTCGTTCATCCTTCCGTAACAATATATTTCATTCAAATAAATCAAGGTTGGCCGAAGTTTAGAAATTTCGGAATGTGCATACGCGCTTGCTGCTACATTATATAGATCCATAATAGGAAATTTGCTAATGGATCGATGTATGTTGTATTTGAATAATTGCGGTAACATCTTGCATCTGTATTTCAAATACTTGTCTGAGTATCTTGTATCCTATCATGATACAATTGCTTAGTTGCCCAGCCCTGTCCAGGTAAACGTCTAATTAGGGTTCTTTGTTGTGTTGAGACGTAACAGGCGCCATCGTCCTACAGTCGTCCTCATGCATTCCTGTTCATTCGTTCAACGCCAACCCACCGTCGTTTTACGAGTGTCTACATTTCTTTGTTGTAGTTGAGTTCGCGGTAATAGTGGGGTGATCATGTCTTCGTTCTCATGTTATTGCGTATTGTAGAGTGGACGTCATGCTTTCGAAGTCAGGCCATCATCGTTATGTCGTCTTCCATCGTTCATGCCTCCTCGTCGTCATTCCATTACCATCATCCCGTTGTCGTGCTGTCGTCATAACACAATCGTGATCATACAATCGTCATTACAGCGTCGCCATAGCAAGGTCGTTATGCTGTCGTCATCATTCCAGCGTCGTCATCCCACTTTCGTCATGGTACTACCGTCACACCGATGTCATTACATCATTATCATATCATCATCATCATCACGTCGTCTTCACACAGTCATCGTCAGTAAGTTATTGTTAGCATTCTAGCGTCGACACGCCATTATCACGTCGTCGTCATTCCATAATTATCACGCGGCCGTCTCTTTGTCATATTATTACATTTGTTGTTATATCATTGTGTTCATAATGTTATCGTCGTGAACGTGACGATATCCATAGTCTTCATTCCGTCGTCTCACACTGTGCATCCTCCTGATTTGGTGTCATCGTTTCGGAATAAGTTGTGAAAAGTGCAGTGCATAAACAAATATTGTATTACATTGAAGCTGGAACCTTCGTTATTGATAAACATATTGCACGAGTTAAGAAGCTGTACAGAATGAACTGTACACATTGCCATTAGTTGCATAGCATTTCATTAGAATGTTCACTGAAGCTTCGCTTCACATAGATTCCAGCTTTATTAATTGCGCGTATGATGTGCATATTTTGTGATTTTTACATTTTCAACGAAACCTCATAATGAACCACAATGTGTTGTTTCTGGCTTCACTATCACTTACTTCGTATGGCTGTCACTAACAAAAAGTGAGCCCCTCTTATCCCATTATTACACTCGCCTAATAAAGAAAAGTAGCGGTACAAGAAACAGTATTACCACTTGGACTTAGTGATACTTAATCCTTTAAGATATTACACTACGATAAAACATACGCGTGAGGTCACAATAGGAGGTGGAAGAGGAAACGAAGGAAAGAAAGGTAGGGATTTAAACCAGACGCAGGTCCGGTTAGCTACCGTACACCGGAGAAGGGGTTTAAGGGATGAGAAGAAAGAAATGAGTGGGAGGGAAAAGAGCAGTCTCAGTGCGAACATGTGTGGTTGTCTATGACTTCAAGCCCACAATCGGTCACTGATAAAAGTCGAGTTCATGAACCGCAACAATGCCCGCGTCTCTTTGTAAGTCTGCAACGCCTGTGGCCATGGTTCAAGAATCTTGGGCGCTATAACGTAAAACTATTCCAAACTTTTTTATTGAAATTCTGTCATCATCCCTCCGTCATTGGCCAAAAACTTTTTTGGACCTCCCACACTTGACCTGTCTGTAACGCGACGACAGAAAAAGCGCGATACCTCCCCAAGTAATAGGACGTGTACACCCTGATTACGCATGAGTTGCCCCCCCCCCCCCAAAAAAAAAATAGTTATTTCTGATTCGACGCCTTTTTGCGAGTTGCCCCCATCCATTGGTCAAAAGCTTTCTGGCTGCAGCCACTTCACCTGCCTGTCACAAAACCGCAAAAACCGCAAGAACTCACCATGTCAAAGTGACGTGTACGCATTAAAGATGCATTAATATTCCGAACAAAACAGAATTTTCTTCTAAATAGCCGCAGGCTGCGTCCATTTCCGAAAGGAATAAAAGATGGCTGCCGCCGATCACTCAGGAGCTGGCTACTCGCACCTGCCGGAGAGCATGGGTTTATTTGCTTGTAATAAAACTTCTAGCGTGGCCGTGTAACGTTTTCGAGCATTTTCGGCACGTTTACGACCTCATTCTGCCAATTCTTCTTTGCTGAGGATCCGTTTTAGCGTCATTCTTAAGCGTTCGTTCCATGCCGCCGCGAGTTTCGCCCAGTCACCGCAAGCTAAGTAATGGAAAGTGGACCAATCGCAGACGCCGGCCCCACCTTCTTCATCCGGTTATTGAGTTTCAGTGCAGTGGCTCGGTTCTATCGAATCCATGTCAACTTCAGCGTGCTCCTCACCTCTTGTCAGCCAATTAGATAAGACAAGCCGCTGAGTGTAGGCAATGTTATTCGTTTTTCAAGCGAACAGAGGTGACCTCCTATGAAGGAGGAGAGCGTTTAATTGGCCTCTTCAGACAACCCCGCGGGTGACCGCCCGATGCTTGCGTCGGAGGTTACGCAACTTTGACATCGGGAGATTGGAATAAAAACATAATGGAATAGTTTTACGTTATAGGGCCCCTTGTCTCTGAAAATGGTCTGTTGTTTAATCGGTTTAACACACCCCGAAGAGCGTCACATTCGATGTACTAAAGATCACAGGAAGGCAACACGTGTTCGATCGTATGTTCACAGTTGCACGCGTCACAGAAAGGTGTTTGGCATTCCAATAAGGCATAAGTAGGCTTTCGTAGAAGCCATCCCTAACCAGAGGCAGCACAGTAAATTTACATCACGGCGGGAGAAGTGCGATGGAATCTGCAGCTTCAATATAGGATCAAGCCGGTGGACATGACAGTTCGAAACATTCGGGATAGTACATGACGTTGGAGCCTTGATTTGACCAAGTAGAGGGCACAACAAAATATAAACATATCATACATGTTCAAGAAGCACGAGTTTATGAGCTAAGGTGCTTGGACATACTCAGTATGTTGAAAGGGAAAGCTCTGAAACAGACAGCGATGTCAATGCTTGAAGATGAAGGCAGTTTCGTGATGATATGTTTTTCACAATGATTGTAATATTGGCTATATCTGTCATAGAAGCCCTTCACCAAGTCCCATGAGAAATGTGAGTCGCTTACCGAACTCGCGCGCTCTAACTGATGGCGCTGCAGACAGTGCGTAATACGCAAAGGCATTTGTGCATCTCACCTCCACTCTCTGGTGGGGGAGAAGCGCGCGGACTTCTGTTTGAAATTTCAGTTGTTTCCGAGCTGTGCAGCCGTTTGATACTCTGCAGACAGGATGGGAGCCGCGTGAATGCCTCGCTCCTTGTCTGTTTGCGATGCCCCAACCAGGTAAATAGCGAACTTCGTACGCGCCGAATGGACAGTAGTTTTCTGGCTCATATTGCCAACACCTGTAACACTCTAAACAATAAATGTTACTGCCTAGCGATCTGATGCAATCGTTCGCATGAATAACATGAGTGACAATTATAGCTCTTAGGCCCTCTTCCAGAGCCTGCAGAGCGTCTTCAATATATTTTTCTATTTCAACTTCATTCTAGGAAACAACCACAAATCATGGACGCACAGAAATGCAGCGGCGATGTATTTCCGCGTCAATTGAGGTAAGCGAAAAAAAAAATAAATCCGTTAAAGCAGCGGAAATGCAAGAAAGATACTTTTGGGTGAAAATGTAATCTTGCCAAGCAGCTGAGGTAGATTTCAGGTGAAATAAAACAAGTCCTAAGAACTTCACATGGACACATAAACGTCCCGTGTTCTTATAATTGTTCAAGCACGTCAATTTTATCTCGAACATACCTCAAGAAGGCATGAAGGGGCGGAGAATAATGTCAGTATTTGACGTCGTTAGAAAACACCCATGTGGTGTATGTTGTAAAGTATCCATAATTTTCAGGCTCAAAAGCACTCCTTTGCGAGAGCTAGGAAAAATTACTGTGAAGCCATGGCCCCGTTTTGCTGGTTGTATTCATACATAACCGAAACGTTAGCAGCACTCTAAAGAGGACCCTTAGTGACTCAGAAATTATGTGTTAGTGGTTTCATTGAGGAAAAAAACGTGACTCCCCATATCAGTCAGCAACAAGAATTCATATAAAGCGTTGCTCGCAGTTCTGAAATAACAGTAGTTCGGGCTTTTCGTGAAATTGTGTTCTTATGAAAAGTGTTTCCACAACGTCACTATTACGCGGACGCTCTGGCATGGATGCGTATAGTGTCGATGCCTCGGTTGGAATGGAAGCGGCAAACGAACGCCATATCAGCTTGCAATTTATATCTTCATAGAAATCCTTCTCCCGTCTTCGGTGCTTCTAGAAAATGAATCGTGACAAACAACTCGCTCAGATGTTCACGTTACTCAAGATATATCACATGCTCATCAGCTATACTGACGTAAAGTCACGTGCAGTGACAAAATACAGCGCGAAAGCAGCACGGTGACCGAACGCCGCTAGGGTAGGCGCGGACTCCCAGTGAAGGCGTGCACATGGTGCAGCTTCGGCCAACTGCTCGCATAATGCGTTCGGTGTTGCGCACTCGTTGCTCCAAATCAGCACGCGCCGAAGACCCGCAGCAACCGGCACTCGTCGAAGGGCGGGAGTGCCACACAAGCCGATAAGCGCGCGAAAGAGAGCGTAACGAGCGGGGAAGAAGGTCGAACACTCACCCTGAGTGACGACTGCTGCACCTCGTCGTACAAGGGCACCATCGCGGCGGCGGCGCAGTGACATCCGTTGTCGCCTCGCTACACTTCGCGCCACCGACGAGTAAAGCACCAGACCGCGCCTCCTAGCCTCGATCATAAAATAGCGTCCGGCGATAAGCAGGCACACGGGGTGCGTCGCCGAGGGCGAGGGCGTCGGCCACTCCAACCGACGTCGGGCGGGGTCGTCTGATTCGCCTCCGAGACGCAAACCATGTGCCCGCCGGCTGCGCTGTCGCGACAGTGACAAAATGGAGCGTGCGAGGCAGTTGGGGCCAAGCTTTGCAGCGAACCTTACAGGCTACAGCGTGGGTTCATTGTATTGAATTTGCTGAAGTTACCGTACCGGTAAGCCAAGTGTCGCAGCGATACTCTTACATTTACTTTGTGCAATAGTAAGCAGCGAGATTCTTACAGTCCTCGTGTCTATGGAAGCGTATACGATGCACGAGAAACACACAAGCAGCAGGATGAGGAGGGAAGAGCTCGAACACGTGATATCGCCATGCTTATGTTTCAGCGACCTTCCGAAAGGTGACTGAAAATAAAGGCACCGATAACTGCGGAGAAAGAGATTTGTTATAGCTAACGCCATGTATTGTCCATGCTGGCGACTACCGTATTGGTTAAGCAAAAAATAATTCTGGAGATGTCGTGGCAGGATGTTCTTATTCTACGATGGCTGTCGTATCGGTACAGTCCTATGCTAATAAAAGGTAAGTGTTCCAGTGACTGTACAATGGCATAAGAGTCACGCCGAAAACAAGCACGGCTCAATTCATAACAAATTAATGTGTTTTATCAAATCGATTGTCTTAATGTTGACGCCTCCTGAAATGTAGAATTATTTCTGCGCCTATACGATCACTCTTTCCCTGCGTCATTCGAAACTCTATTATGCAATGATAAATTTAAATTGAGAAACTATTCTTCGTAAAGAAAATGACGCTTTTGCTCGTGACATACCTCTTTGTCTCCTGGCAGTGCCGACTCTGGTGAAGGTTACAACGAGTCGACGACATTTTAGGACCCGAGGAGCCTTACACGTACATAAGAAGGCACCGCCACACGTTTCTACTGCAAGTAAACTGTTTGGAGCAAAGAAAGCAATGCAGCTTTTTAATATATTTTCCCTGAAATCACAATACGCACCGAAAATAACCGAAACACGAATAAAATGCAACAAATATCTTCACAAACTCATGACTGCGAGCGCTCGTGGCATTGTTTGCCTAGCTTCTCGCGCACTTCGTCCTCATGTTTTCGTATCCACGAACATGGTTGAACTCACCTAACAATTTATTCCGCTAAAATATATTTCTAAAATAAAGTAGGATATAATAAATGTACGCTTTGTAGAATTTACCTATTATAAAGGGTGAGCGGACATCAATGTTCTAACGAAAGCTGGCAGAGTAAAGTACCGCTTTCTGACGTACTATGCGAGTTCGTGAGTGAATTAAAGCGGCAGTTTTTCTTTTATCTACTAACAATGTATTGAATTCCACCAGATCTACCAATCGTTATGTACCACAATCGGCATTGTATGGCAAGAGTGTATGACGAACATACATGATAGGTCATGACATGAATGTCTTGACATGCGTAGCATGTACGTCATGAAACAGCCGCTTACGTATTGGTATGTACCAAAGTTGGCATAGTATAACAAGAGTGCATGACGAACATAAAAGCTCGGTCATGACATTAGGACGAGTATAAAAGATCGGTCATGATATTAATATCATGAATACCATTCAAACTTTCATTTGATTACTTATTCCTTCCATCGACCATTTACTTTAGGTATTCTTAATAGTAAGTTCTTGCTACTCTAGTTGACTACCTTATTACGCACTATTTTATTTCATTTACTGTCGGTTTGTATCGCGTCTTCGATTACTATTTGCACATTGTTTTTTTCATCATATTACCACCAAATTCGTGGCCTCTTCCACACAGTGGGTTTGTGCCATTCAATAAGGCGCCACCACCACCATCATAATCACCATCACCGTCAACAGCAGCAGCAGCAGCAGCAGCTAGAATATGTGTCGGTTTTGCCGCGCAGGACAAGACCGTATATGCGTATCAATCTACGTTACATTTGGTGGCACTGGTGACTTCTGTTCACCTGAATCAAGACGCCCGCGACAGCCACTTCACCACCGTCTATCCTGCTGCCGCGACCGCTGCGGAAACCTTGATGGAACCAGCGGCGGCATCAGCGCCGACAAGGCCCAACACACAACACTTGTCGACACGCCTACCAGCGTCGGAGTTTGATGCCGATGGCACGGTCGCTCAGTCTGACGAGTCAAGCGCCGGTGCTTCCCTCCCACAAAAGAATACCTTCAGGCGCTTGCGTCGCAAGCTGCGGCTGATGAAGACCTCTTACGTAGGATTTCGAGACCCACTTTGCACACCAACTGCTTTCCTTCCCTACTGCAAAAACCAGCTTCTTCCAGCGTGAAACCATGCAGCGCGCTTTTTGGCGCTGTGTCGCACTGGGTACGCTGGCACTCGCTGGAACTCACTGGGACACCAGTGAGAACGCTGGATAAGAGCTGCGTCCCAGTGGAAGAAACGCTGGTTCCACTCCCATGACGCCGGGGCGCACTGGTTTGTGCTGTGCAGGCGCTGGTTCCCGCTGCAGGTCGCTGGTTCGCACTGGAAACTGCACTGGTTGTGTTTGTGTCGCGCTGGTTGCAGTACGCAAGGACGAGCACTGCTGAATATTAAATGCTTTATACAATTTCATCGCTTGATACTAGTCTCTTGTCCTAAATAACGCTGTATCTTGGGGTTATAAAACCCTATTTCGTATCGCAGCTTGGAATAAAGGTGCGTGAGCTGCCCTGTTTATTGATGAACATTTTAAACTGAAGATAACTTTCGTTTTCTTTTTCATTTTCCCTTTTGACTGGGCGGATAGCTCAATTCTTAAACGAAACCACGCAAACGCAGAGGGCGCCGCGTTTTTTAGTAGTTCGCAAGTAAGATATGACTGGGAGTTGGCGCTGTTGTCGCAGTGTTAAGTGGCCATCAAATGCAGAAGTCGTTCAGACGCGCGCGAACGGACCCCGAGTTCAAAGCCTATCGCTGACTGATATTATCGCACCGATAACAATGCTGAGGTGATTCGTGCGCTTCCACTTTCCCTATTGAACCAAAAAGAGTTCTGAGGCTCAAATACACACATTTTAGCTTTCGCCAGCTACCCGCGCCGAGATCGGTCCCCACCGAAGCTTAGGCCTAGCGTATCCGCCGAGTCCGTCCTCACACTATCGGCGCGTCTAGGCTCACGAATCAAGAAATCCAACAAGGATAAATCACTCTATATTTGACCTTTCGCATCGCTGTTCCTAAATAAAAAAAAATTTCATGTGCACAGTGCCAGCACAAGAAGCGATGACCGCAGATGTGACGCGTCATAAACACAGGTATATTTGTTATCGCCGAAGGCTCCTAGCACTAGCCTGCGCTTCTCTGACTAAGATATCTGACTATACAGGCGGGTTGACTGAAAGACATAACAGAACTAAGGAAACGTTGCATATCGTTTGCGTGAAGAACAAGAAACGGCTATCGAAATTGGCAGTAACAGCCCATACACCGTCCCGGGTCGGCGGTTCATTTAGGACTTTTTTTCGAAGTTAAAATAGCAATCGCAAAGGAAAATCGATGATGTGGCACTTCCAAGAATACTGCTGAATACTGACAGCAACGTTTTCTTTCAGGTACAGGCGTGAGCTTTAGTTGCTGGGCGATACCGCATCAACCATGTCTGTACGAGACGTAGCTCTGCGAAACAAGCAGCTTCTCGGCTTTGACATGGCAAATTATCTGTCTATTTCCATCTGCTGGCGAGGCGTAGCGACTCTGCCTCTGGACAAGGATGCCTTCGGACGCAAGATGTCCAGCTCTGCAAGAGCGGTTTCAGCGGCGGCGTCTGGCCACGGTAACAGGTCTCCTGTCCCCCCACGGGCCTATCGGTATGTACTACCGACTTTGACATCAGGCAAAACTATGAAGTAGTGTTTCTTCTTACACTGTGACGTTGCTGGGAGACCATACCGCCTCGAAGATTTCCGTGACCCGCTGCAAGAACTCGGTGTACTGAAAGACGTGGCCGGTAATGGGCCCTTCCAAATGACCCATGTGTGGCTCATCAAGCTACGAACTCCAGAGGTGAAAGAAGTGTTGGTTAAAGCGGGTGGCCTAGAGGTAAAAGGGCGCTTTTGCGCCGTCATTGACCCAGTGCAACAAGACATCACACTCAAAGTGCACTGGGTTCCATTCCACGTTACCGGGGAAGCATTCAAGAAGGCTTTCGACCACTGAGACGAAGTGGAAGAAGTACGACAACAGGATTGGAAGGTGAGGGGCTTCAAGCAAGCTGAGTCTACCACGCGTATTGTGCGGATGACGCTCCGAGAGAGAAGAGTCGACTCGGAGCTACCATCGTGTGCGGACGTGAGGTTTGGAGCTCCTGCGTCAGCAGCAGACGCTACAGCGTCTCACGCGCTCTTCCTCGCCCTATTCCGAGCATGGCAATGGACGCTTCCCGCAACCTTCCACGGCGACGTCAAGATCACCACCGATGCAGCAGGGACGCTCGTGGCGTCTCTGAGCCGTAGTGCTCGAGCTAAGCCTCAGCGTGGTCAGGATCGGCGTCCAGGGACAGCCGACCTTGTCCAACACCGCGAAAACCTGGTGACCACGATCATGGATGTGGAAGCTACCAACGGCGACGATCCAGCAACAGAAGGATATCCAGAAGACCCGGCGGATGGATCATGGCTCACTGCTCGCGGCCGGCGGACACGCCGCGTCGACGCTAAGTCTGACCCAGCAGCCCGCCGCCAAGAGACGCAGCATTCGAACCAAACCCTACCACGATGACCCCAGAGGCCCCCACTTCTGCCCATTGACGATTTTAAAGTCATCCTGCGCCCGAGAAACGGTCTCACATTCGGTGAGTGGCCTCGCCACACTCTGACTCGCGCCGTCGGCATCGAGGTGCGCCTCAAGGAACAAGAGATCGGCGAACATCACCTACGTGTTCAACGTGCCCAAAACATCGCCCTCATGAGCACGCCAAGTGAAAGAATAGCGACCAGCCTTAACAAGATGACATCGCTTGCACTTGGCCCGCATCGCTACCCCATCTCAACATACATCGCCTCCCCCGATAATTCCTGCAAAGGAATCATCACGGGTACCGACACGGGGACTACATCAACCGAAATTTTATACCACATGTTGGCACCTGGGCTGGAAATCCTCCATGCTCGCATGATGGGGCGAACAACCACGGCCATCATAACATTTGTGGCCTCAGGGTACCGCGCTACGTTAGGTATTATGGGGATGAGTACCGATGCTACATACACACCCTGAGGGCGCAGGTGTGCTGCGTATGCCTCACAGTGGGCCACCGTGCGGACATCTGCCCCACGCCAAGCATCAAGCGCTGCACCACATATGGGACTGAAAACCCATCCACCATCGAACCTCACCAGTGCCAGCCCCGGTGCCTGACGTGCAAAGGGGATCATCCGACAACCGATCCCAGCTGTCCGGGCCGGGCATGAAAGCCACGCAACAAGCAACGAGTGCACCAGGAACTCGAGAAACAAAAACGGCAACAGCATCGTCCTCTGGCCCAATCTAGAGAGCGACGAAGCCGATCGCAGTCCCGATCTCGGTCCCGATCCTGGTCACGATCTCAAGCCGAGGCCCCTGCGAGTGTTCTAAGAACCGCGAGCGGGTACCGCCATCATATTCATAATCCTCCTCATCGCCACCATCATCACCACCACCAGTGGCACCACCACCGGCCAAGAAGAAGCTGCCACCACTACCGCAACAGCTACCATTAGCAGCGCCCGAAGGGCGAGCGGGACCTAAAGGGGTAAGTTGGGCGGAGGGCCCGCCACCTTCACTGCGCAAATCTCCTTCACACTCATCCGAACCTCAGTCCCTACCACAAACCCAATCCCAAACCCAGGCGTCTCGCGCGAAGATCCCTCCCCAGTCCACAACTGCATTGTGCCGAGACCTCCAGCAAGAGCTTCGACGAGAATTGCGCCGACCTATACAGGAGATGCGAGAAAGCATTCTCACGGCGGTGAAGGAAATGATCCGAGCCGCCTTTGTAGACTGCCAAACCACCGTGCTGAAACCAATGCTACATGAAATTACTAACGAACTCAGGCAGAGCGTGAGAGAGCTCACGGCACAACCCCTTCCCCTTAAATCATCATCCTCCTCATCCTCACTATTCTCACGCGCTACACCAACCTCAGCGCCGTCACTAGCGACAAGCGCGCGCACTCACCCGTACGTTCGCCCAGCCCAGCTACAGAATGATGGCTCCTGCAATGCAAATGCAAAATAGAACGGCGGGACTGACGACGTGGCAATGGAATTGCAGGGGGTACCCATCTAAACGGGGCTCTTTGCAGGAGTACGTTGCCGCATCGTCAGAACCGCCGGACATCATACTTCTCCAAGAGCCGGGCGCCACCTTTGCAACTATCAGTGGCTACGAGGCCATTAGGGGCTCGGACTAGGCGAAAGTGTGCGCGCTTGTGTCCAGGAAACTCACCTATACCCATACTACTCTCACGTCGGATATCCCTCATCAAATTATTGAGGTTCTCCCCGCGGACACGAGACAAAATAGCCTGTACATCTTAAATGTATACGGTGCACCTCGGGCTTGGTGGGACAATTTTCAGTATCTACTCTTGGAACTCATCAAGTTGGGCCCGGTGTCCATAGTGTGCAGTGACTTCAATGCCGCACACGTGGCCTGGGGCTATCGCAGTAACACACCAAAGGGCACCCGGCTTTGCGACCTCACACATAATCACCGATTCACCCTCATAACAGATCATACCCAGCCTAGTCGTCAGGGAAATAGCATCGAGAGAGACACTTGGCCGGATCTCACTTTCACGAGGGGGGTGCAGGGCGAGTGGCTGAAAACTGGCGAGACGCTGGGTAGCGATCACCACATTCTCATCATCCGCATCAATCACACAAGTTACAAACGCCCTTAAAAGAAAATTTGCATTACAAATTGGACCAAACTTCGCGAAATCCGTAAGGATCGAGCCACAGGAGCTGAAAGCCCCAAAAATTATGCCAATTGGCTCAGTGATTTTTGCAGTGATCTAAAGAAAACGACTAGCCGCATAACCACGACGACAGAGACCCCCGAGGTTGACCCGCATCTCCTACATCTGCGGGACGCGCGCCGAGGTCTCACTAGGCGATGGAAGCGGCAAAAGTTCAATCGAAAATTGCGCTACAGAATATCCCAAATTACTAGAGCAGCCCAGGAATACGCAGACCAGCCAACCAGTGCTAACTGGCAAACGTTTTGTGGTAAGCTAAGTGGTACGCTGGGCACCGCGAGAACGTGGGCAATCCTTCGGTCGCTAATAAAACCGAGAAACACGAAATCCCATAAAAACCGGCAGCTTCAAATTTTCCTCCACCAGTACGGAGGAGACGGAGACCAGATCCTGAAGGACTGGTATCTCTCCCGTGGCTCTAAGCCAAGCTATCCGGACTATCCGTGTAGAGAAGAAAGTGACCCGCTAGACACTGACATAACTGTCCAAGAAATCAAAGCCACACTCGCAGACATTCATAGGGACATCGGACCCGGCGAGGACGGGATACGTTATACTCTACTGCGAAATCTCCCGGATAAGGACCTGGAAACGCTTTGTGCTATGTACAATCAGCAATGGCACGCCGGCACTCTTCCTCTAGAATGGAGACGTGCCGAGATCACTTTTATGCTCAAGCCCGCAAAACCCCTGTCGATCCAAAATTTACGGCCGATTTCCCTCACATCGTGCATCGGAAAGCTGCTTGATTGTGTAATCCTAAAACGGGCTTCAACCTTTCTTGGAGATGAAAAATTTCTTCTCCCACACACAGTTTGGATTTCACCCCCATTTGTCTGCTCACGATGTTCTTCTTCAGATAAAAGAGGATCTCGTTAACCCCCCCCCCCCCCTCATGGCTCAGAAGAGAGCTGTTTTGGCGCTTGATGTCAAATGAGCTTTCGATAACGTTTCGCATGGTCTCATCCTTGGGAACCTGGCCCACCCCCACTGTATCTCCCGTATGTACAATTACGTGTGAGCCTTTCTCAAGGACATGATTTTGGCTTCTAGCGCGAAGTGAAACACGGACACAGAAAGGAGCAGACAAGACGAGCGCTAACTCTCAACTATATTTTTATTGAAACGAAGAACATATATATAGGTGATTGCAAAAACCGTTGCATCAGAACATGACAATGTAAAAGCATCAGTTAAACATGTCAGTGGGTATGGAAGTCAAAGAACAAAAATTATTTCAGATTAGTACACGTATTGCGAAGGTATTGGAATTCGCAATCTAACAGAGACAACGAAGCATGACTGACGCAAGTGTCTCCTAATCTTTTTATGTGGAAAGCCTCGATAATTTCCCTCGTGGTTTGGCATCTGTGTCTAGAAAGAATTTTTGTGTCTTTAAAGAAAGGTTTGCATCCACAATCGAAACAATGTGCGGCTAAATGTGATGCGTTAGGGTTGTTTAGTGAATGTTTGTGTTCTTTTAGTCTAATGGTAATGCATCTACCACTCTGTCCAATGTAAGCTTTCCCACATTCGAGTGGAATCTGATAAACTATGCCCGTGTTGCAAGGCACTAAAGGGGACACATGTTTAACTCCGCAATCATCTTTTCTTTTTTTGCCTTCCTGTTCAAGTCTCCTATTTATCAAAGGGCACATGTTAGCCAACTTTCGTGGGGCCGAGAAAACGGTACTGACGTCATACCTATTGGCCACATTTCTTAAACCATGGGATAATCTATGTACGTAGGGTACTAACGCAAACTTTGTATCTTTTTTCTTCTGTTTTTCTTGTTTCTTACCAGGGCTTTTACCCATTTTACAAGTTTTTCGCAGGTTAGTGATAATAGATGCACGGGATAGCTAGCCTTTCCAAGCCTTTCTATCTGTTGTGAAAAACTTTGTTGCATATTGTGCGGACATGATTTAGTAATGGCAGACCTAAGAGTTGAATAAGCTATCCCCTGTTTAACAAGTTTAGAATGGCAAGAAGAAAATTCTAGCAGTGGCTTCTTGGCCCTAGGCGAATAATGCCAACAGACATGCTCATCCTGGAACGTTAAGCACAGATCTAGAAATTGTAATTTGTTGCCCTGGATAATTTCTAGCGTGAAACCTAGGCCCCCACCACATTCCCTAAAAACCTTTAAAATATCCGTTGCTTTCTTGGTATAGTAATCGCAAGAACAAAACACGAGATAGTCGTCTACGTATCTAAACACATGCACGGCCAATTCCTTAAGATTGTTTTGTAGTTTTCTATTAACGCGACTTAGGTAAATGTCACTCAAAAGAGGCGCAACTTTAGAACCAATAAAACTCCCGATTTTTGTACATATATAGAACTACCCCATTTTACAACAGTATTCCCTATGTAAAACAACAACAGTTCTAAAAAAGATTCCACAGGCATCCCACAGTCCTGAGAAAACCGGAACTCATCATTGTTGAGCGTCAGTGCTTCTTTAACACTACACAGTAGTTCCGATTGCGGAAGCGAATAAAAAAGGTCTTTGACATCAACACTGATCGCTGAGCATTTTCCTGGATTATTTTCTGTTAGAAAGGCCACAATTTCTTCCGAATGTCTTATCAGGAAGGGGTCGTTAAGACGAACTGAAGACAATACATTATGCAAAAAGGTTGAGACAGCGTACTGCCAAGTTCCTTTTTCAGAAATAATGGCTCGAAAGGGAACTTCCGGCTTATGTGTCTTAGCACTAAAAAATATTCCGAGGTGCAGACCCTTGGAACTTGGCAGTACGCTGTCTCAAAGTACATTGCAGGACACTGCAGAGTGCCAAGGTGTTCTGAGTGCCGGGAATTCGGCCATGAAGCACGTGATAGCGTACGTACGTATGCAAGAGTTACTGGTAGCTCGCAACTTGACGACGAAGGTCTCAAGTTGATGGAAGAGGAGATAACGGAGAAAGTGACAGCGTCCTTGGAAACGCCGGTTGATCAGGTGGCAAGTGTCGCGAAAAAGGTGGCAACGCCATCCACATCGACACAGGACGCCTCGGCAGGAAGAAAGCACAGAGCAAGAAGAAGAATGAACTAAGAAGAGAGGACACCACCAGCGCCCGAAAAAACGGACCACGGGTGTGACGCGTTTAACGTGGAGATGGACACGGAGCCAGAGATGCCATATGGGACGCCGGATGAGACGGTCACTGAGGAGCCAGCCGTACCTTCCAAGCGGCACCGAAGCGATGCTCCAGATGAGGAGACACCGCCTGACAATGTTCAATGCCTGAAGCCGCTGTGGATGGTGGTCCGGCCGACCCGGGCCAAGAAAGGGAAGTCCACCCCAGCGCAGCGGTCAGCGTCGCTCACCCGAGAAGGGCAGGCGACGCAGTGAGCAACGCGACTGGCGTCGCAGGTGCCCGTTGAAGCTGTCGTGCCGACGGGGCGCTCGGTTTGTGAGGGTTGCTATTTGCTGGGGGCCTTACTGTTGTTTTACTCTTGCTCTTTGAAATGGCTATGTCGTTAGCTCCATACGGCGTGGGAACCCTCAACGTTAGAGGTCTCAGGGCGAGGCGGCAGCAGCGTCAGCTCCGACGCATAATGTTGGAAGAAGATTTAGATATATTGGCGATTCAAGAGACTAAAATAGAGTGAGAGTAAGACTGATGGTATGGTTGCACAGTTCAGGGACCGCTATACTGTATGCGTTAGTCATGCCCTTGGCACAACGGCTGGTTGCTGTATGTTTATTAAGAAAGGTTTGGTTATAGTTGAGGAAACAGTTATAAGTTGTCAGAGTGAACGATTCGTGCTGTGCAATTTTGTATATTGCAACATAAAATACCGAATATTATTTGTGTACGCACCAACGAAAGTGAATGAGTGGAGTGACGCAATAAAATGATGTCAGTTGAGAGTAGCGCCTTGTCCTGTCGCCTTTCTTGTGTCCGTTGTTTTGCGCTAAACGAAGTATTTATGGATCCGCACCAACTAGCCCGCCAACACATTGTGCTGGCTAAGTTTTATGCGAAGCATATGGGGCTCTTGCATTGTCCAGGGGGCGCTGCGAAAAAGGTGCTAAAAAGCGCCCTCTGCGCTAAAATGGGTCGTACCAAGCTCGGTCGTCTGCTTCGGAAAGCACGTTTACACTATGGACCCGTCACTTTCGGTTGTGTTGTTTCACGGCCTGCAGCGAATATCGGGCGCCGAAGATTTTTTCAGGGGTGGCACGCTGCGTAAAGGCAAGAAATTATGCAGTGCCGAATACGTGTACGCCGTTCAAGAATTGGGCGGCGAAGTTTTAGCACCGTGTCAATCGCAAGTGAAGCGAGTCGCGTACGAAGTGGAACTTCAGGTAAGGTTTGCACGCTAGCTGCTAGATTCAGGCGCACAAACGCGAGGAAAAGCTTGCTAGAAATGAATCCACAGCGGCGATAGGCAGACATCATGTGTACGGAACTGCTCGAGCACACGACGGTACGCGCCGCGATGTACGAACTGCTCGAGCGCACGATCGTACGCGCCGCGACGGCAGCGGTCTTTCGACATGCCGCGAAACGGCGGGCCTCCTGCAATCTTTGTTGACTGCATGCCGCTAAACAAGTAGTTATGCCTGCGTTGTAGTAGCGGCCATCTCTCCTTTTTAGTAACTGGTAATAACTGGTGCAATTACATATGAGCTCGCACGTACGTGCGAATCGCGCTGCAGTGCGAGCTCGTACGCCGCTCGCTTGATGTAGGTTTTAATGACAGCGCTCGAACATCGATGTGTTGCAATCAATACTGCCTTGCTGCGTTGCCTCAACGTGCTGGCTTGAGATCAAGGATGAGCGCATTTAACTCTCTTAACCTGTGCTGCTCGTAGTGGGGTAGTGAAGTGTCATCGAATGAGCCCCACCATTGGTGCTCATTTGCACACACCTGGTCACTTCGCCACTTCGCATCGGTCGAATTGTTAATTGTCGCTGTGGCCGGGTCTCGAATCGTGAATTACCAGCCATGCCTGCTGCTATGTCGGTCTGCTGTCGGGACTGTAGGTGCAAAAGACCGAACATTAGAACGCAGATAATTAAGCAAGCTTCAAGACAGGCGAAGCAGTCAGCATGGCGCGAAGTTTCGCTTACTCAGCGCGACGAACTGCAGCTATGCAGCGCGCCCGACGCTCCACTTCGTGAGGCCTTGAAGGAAAACGGCAGAATATGATGTTGGGATTCAGGCCTTCTTGTTCATGGCAGCCCACGACGCAGAAGTAATGACGGTGACGCCTTCTCGAGGCTGGGCTAGGTCTCTCCGGATCGGCGCCACCGATTTCGTCTGCTCCCAGCATTGCGTCCCACGGCACACGGAGAGCCCGTTTTCGTTAAACTATCGGCTGCGGCGAGCTCGCAGCGTGGTCGGCATGGTCTGCGAGAAGTGACGAGCCTTTTCGCAGTCGCAACAGGGCAGAAAAAAGTGCGAATTGACGCAAAACTCGGCCTAGAAACGTGCTTCGCCACAGCCAGGGCTCAATACGACCCAAGCTGGTACGACCCAGATGTCGTTTCCCGCGCCGCCACCAGGCGCCGCTACTATACCTCAAACTCCAGCGCAAGACGCCCATTACTAGAGCTCAACCCAGCTCCTCAGGCGCGGCGGTGTCGCCTTCAATACCACGTGACACCGTGACGTCACGACAGAGGAGAAACGGGGCTCCAACTCGCGCCGTCGCTCGCGGCGGTATATAAGCAGCTGCGCTTGCCTCTGCTAGACACTCACGAGGTGAGATGCCTCCTAGAGACAGAGCTGCTCGTTGGAATGAGAAGCGAAGGTTGCGGCGTGCTACAGAGCCTGTTTCTAGGTGGCTTTGCTACGGCGCAGCGACTACGCGCCCCGCATCGGACGCGGTGAGCGTCGAGCAACGCAGCGTTCGGCGCGACAACGAAATGTGCGCCTGAGCAAGCGCCGCACGCCTGAGCCGACGCCGACGACACCGGCGTTTCTGCGACACGAGCTCCTTAACGCTGTCGCGTTAAAATAAAGGCTAGTATGCTTCGCATCCTGGGCTTAACCTTAGCTAAGCCACAGACATTTTTTTTTTTCAAGAAATGTCGCAGTATCTGAAAACAGACAGATGTTTGGTAGTGTTAGGAGATTTCAATTGCGTTTTCAGCTCGGACGATCGTTCGAGTGATGGATACTGGGCTGATAAGAGCATTGTCTGACCATGACAATTATGCATGAGTTGTGTGACATGACGGACAGCAATATAAACCTCAATAAGTGTGTCGGCTTGTGGCACGGCCGGTGGCAAACAACGCCACGTGTTTTTGAAGGTATGCAGTGGAAGCTCACGCCTGCGATTTAGCTTGGTGTACCGTTAGGCACACATCGAGACACCAAAGACTTATGGAATGGCAAATTGCAGGAATTAAGAGCTCAAACTGATAAGTGGGCCGGACGTGATCTCTCTATATTCGCACGTGCGGCTATCTGCAGAATCTTCTTGGTGAGCAAGGTGTGGTATCTCATGCAAGTCCTGGGCTCTTCCCGATTCCACTTTAACAAATTCCATAGAGAATTAGTTGTTTTTCTGTGGCAGTCTGAGTATGAAAGAACAAGCAGGAACAACTTGTTTCGGAAGTTGGGTTAGGGGGGCTTGTCATTACCAAATTTATACTTAAAGCAACTGATTTCTAGATTCTTGTTCTTACGAGACACGACAAATCCTTTCTTGCGAACAGTTAGTCAAGTCCGATTGAGCAATGTCTTATCTAACGTTGTTGTCTCGATGAGGGAGGGTTGGTGTTACGCAACAAGTAAATTTTTACGTGAGGTGGTCGTAGCATTTAGATATTTAAACCATCACTTTTCTATAGAATACTTGGCTACAGGGAGTCGTAAGCGGATAAGCTCAGATTTAATAGATATTGTGTTCCCAGAACCATTATGTCGATTAATGTGCCGCGAAGACCAAGGGAAAGATGTGCTAAAACGTGTGAAACGAAGATTGTACCTGGGGGGCGAAAACATTATTTTTTAAACTACATACTAATACATCGCCTGTGAAAACATGGCTAGAATAAAGAGGGGACTATTTACCATGGGGGGCTAACTGTTTGATTTGCAAGAAACCAGACAATCTAGAACGCGTTTTTCTAGGCTGTTGGAGTGCGGTCGTCTTTTGGGATATTATGCAAAGAACTATTAAGAAAGAATTGCCGTGAACAGCGCATGGTATCCGTTACCTATCCACAGTGCAAGACAGTATACCTTATGACATGTTCTTCCTTCTCAGCCTTCACAGTATCTGGAGAAACGGCATGGCTATAAGGAATTATGATATAAATGTGAGAACAGTAAACTCATACTTTACTGAAATTATCAGTAAACTACGGGAAGTGTTTCAGAAGTTAGCGTATGACGATGAACTATTGTCATTGATGGATGCCCTTGCCAAAATGATAGTTTTGTCATCTCAACCGCAAGCTCCAAGCGCAGCGGTCGGAAAATGAATATTGTCAGATGGTGGTAGCAGTGTGTAATAATGTATTTGTTGATTGTCTGGAAATAAATAAAAAAAAAGCTGGCGTGGCGTAGTGGTGAAGTGCTGGGCTTGGGATCTGTAGATCGGACGTTCGAATCCTGGTCGGAGCAGTTCTTCTTTCTTTTTTTTTGTTGCATTAAAACGATATTTTTCGCTTTCTTTCTGTATTCAAAAAATATATACTGTGTCCAGGCACCACATATTTAACGCACTAGAGCTGTTTCTTGCACGAGTAGCCGGTGCCTCCCAGTACGCCGAGCCTTCCCAGCGCCCCAGCGTCCAGCGCGCTGCACTGGGCCCATAATCCGGCGCACTGGGTCCCAGTGGCACTGGGTTTTGCAATAGGGTTCAGACCACTTTTACGTCTCCCGCAGATGACATCGTCGCAGAGCTCGCCGCATGTGTGGCTGGTGTTGGTAGTCTATAGTCACCGGCGACGCGTGTATGCTTCCGTTTACCTGGGCGGTTCTCCCTCAGCCCAGTCTCACTTTCTCAGGGAGCAGCTTCGTCCACCTACCTGAAGTTTGAATCCGTTGGTGCTCTTAACGACTGGACAACGCAAGGGAATGCTTAGGCTTTTATTGAACAACTCCACGCCGCCGCCCGGCTCAGTGTCTCGAATATATCCCGGAATCCACCAATTACAATTATTGGCCTTTGGTCACTCCGCCCGCGGCTGGCTTCGGCGACGGCCATATTCATCAGCTCTAAGTTACCCATTTTAAATGCTAAGATCGCAGTGGTCTTCAAGAGCTGGCTGCCTATGTTGAAAATCTCTAGAGAAAGGTACTTGCAGGCTGTCGTGCCGCAACCATGGACCTTATTGCCTCGAATGTTTTTGTCGATGCCATCGATGTCAGCAACATACAACGCTTTGTGGGCTCGTCCCGCAAACTTGCCGGCAGCTCTTGCCGTCACTCTTGATGCGAAGACAGCGGAACGCAAGGCAACGGCTCACCGCACATTCTAACCAGCGTAGACGGCCCGCAGCGCTACCTTTGGTGGGCTCCATGGCGTTTCAGCAGCGTTTCGGTGTTACCAACAACGCGGCCGGTGACTAAATTTGCTCGCGATTGCGCGCACATGTGCGACTTATCGGCAAACTCTGCTGCTCCTCCCATGTTTCCTTCGTCGAACTACAATACGGGGTGCTGAGGGCAGGAATCCAGATAAAGTCTGAAGCCTCTTTCCTCTCACTGAGCCCGTTCACGGAAATGCCAACACTGTCGGTGTAGCTTGGAGATACGCCACAAAGTGTTGAAGCACTTGTGTACACAGAGTTGGCCGTCAGCTCCTTCATGTCACGTTTTCTTTCTGACAACATTTTGCTGTAGGCTGTTCAGTCGCCCGACCTCAATTCTTCCCGGTTGATGGAACCGCACTGCACAGGCTCGGCGAAGTCTGGCTGAATGTGTCTCGCGCTCGCGAATACTGCTCCACGGCCGTTCCAAGTACGAAAGTTCAGCGTGAGAGTGACACTATAGGTTGTGACTCCTGCTCAATATTTGGGGTTTGTCTGGAGATTCGTAGAGCATACTGCACCACTGAGCTGGACCCTATCGCATTGTCGCCGCCTCCAGCCACTCCCGAAGCGATTTTTGCTCGTCGTAGTGCGCCTGAAGTTATTCGCGGAGCTGTTGATATGGTTTATTTAGTGCTGCTCAGTCGCCTTCACACGTTGCAGAACCTGATCACTAATTTCTCCTCGCAAGTCGGCACTTTAAACACGAGGCCTTATGTGTCTAGTTTATCGGCTATAAAGTGTGCCAGAAACGTCTGCGCGCTGTTCGTGGTTAGCAACAAATGTTCACCACTATCGGATCCTGTTATCACAGCGGCCTCTGAACACTGCACGGTACCTTCACAATTTTCTGCCTGGTTGCCTGCTGCAAAGCCTGTTTCGCATGCAAGCGACGGCGCGGCGGTGGTCGCGGCGACAGAGCGGCACCGCGGCGTGCAAACGCAGCTTCGTGTCACATGCTCCGTCTTGGTGCGAGGCGCGCGGCTGTGACGCGCAATAACTGTTTTAGTGTAGCGTGAATGACACCATGCTATGCGCTAAAATATAACTTGGTCTCATTGCGCACGAGCAGGACGCTATAGCAGTTTTGCGCATAGCGTGCATCCGCTATTTCCTCAATTTAGCGGGAGAGGCTAACGCTCGCAAAGTCTGCTTGGCGTACAAAACATGGCGGCGCCCCCGAAGCGACGTCTGCCCACTTCGCATCTGTCGTCTTGTCCTGTTGCCTCGCACAGCTCACTGATTCGCAATAAGCGGTGCTGCTGGTTTTCGCTTCGGGTGTTCATGCTTCGGTAATGGACGACGGATGGTAAGACAGCGTTGTTTTCAATATCGATTCTTGGTTTCGCACACTCCTACGCCAAACGAAAGTGTATAGTGGCTCTACTGTACACACTCATCAGACTGCGGCAGGAACTTTTTTATTAAAATGCATGTAGCATAAATCGTTTCCTGATTAACTGTTTACGTGGTTGAACTGTTTTCAACCCACGAACAGCATGCCGTACGCCACCAACGTTACTAGACTAGCTTAGTAACGTTGGTACGCCACAACGTACCTGGCAATTGATGTCCGTGCTCTAACGCTTCTCTTTCTGATCACTAGGCGGCATCGCGACAAGCTCTCTAGGAAGGCGCGCAATACAGTACAGGCAGAAATCAAAACCACATGTGCGACGCTTTCTCCACATGACAGCATCGAAAGCAAATGGAAATGCGAGGTTGCGCTTCTCCACATCTGATGACCTCGCCCTGCTTCGGGCAGTGCTTGCCTGTGGCGCAGACTGCTCCCAATGGCCGGAGGTTGCCCCCCGCCTGTGCCTCCAGAGCAGGTGGCCGAGGTGCGTGCGGTGCGCGACCACTTGCTGCTGTCGCAGTTCTGCAGTGCCGATGCAGCCAACCTGAGGAAGTGAGTAACTAATTCCTTGCAACCGTACAAGCATCTGGCCCCTTTCTGCCTGTTTTAAGAACTTCCGTCCTTAAGCACATCAAAGGCACTTCTTCCCTGCTGGCGATTTCCCGTGTTGTGATCTCCGATATTCCGAACCAGAAAAAGAAGAATACTCAGAAAAAGGACAGTTGCTAACAGAGCATCTTCAACTAGTGCGAGAGGTTACATTGTGCGTGATTGTGCGCGTGTGCTTTAAAGCTTCTCATGCTAGCTGGCGATATCGAATCTAACCCCTGCCTCGACAGGTGAGATTCTTAGTTTTCAAAGGACTGTAATCTGGGCAGACACTAATGCTAGAACAATTAAAGTCTACTGAAAATATATTATTTTAACCACATAATATATTCTGCTAATTTTAATCTAGGTTATCTACGCCGTAACCTGTTCCGCGCTCCTTCCTCTATTAAACAACTTGCTTTTCTAACCTTTGTGCGGCCCAAGCTGGAGTATGCCGATGCTATTTTTGACCCCGACTACAATAACCTTATTACCGCAATCAAGTCGGTTCAGAACCACGTGACACGATTTATTCTGCCAACTTATTCGTACAATTCAAGCATCTCAGCACTAAAAGCCCAAATAAACTTACCTTCTCTAGCCTCACGCCGTAGAAGAGCACGTCTTTACCCTTTTCATAAATTTTTCCATTCTTTGCCTTTTGACAACTTGTACATAAAAAGAGCACCTCGCGTTGCCCGCGCCCGTCACTCTAACACAGTATATCCCCCACAAGCCAATACCGTGACTTTTCAGCAATCATGTTTCCTGCGCACAACACGATAATAGAATGGCCTGCCCTCCGAAGTTGCCCCTATCATCGACCAACCTGTATTGAAGCGACTGATCGAAAATATCCCTTTGTAGTTTGTTGTACCTTTCTTTGTCAGCAACGCCCCACTCCCTCATGTAATGTCTCAACAAGAGACCTTTGAGAAAATAAATAAATAAATAAGTAAGTAAATAAATAAATAAATAAATAAATAAATAAATACAAATTTAAATGAGAAGGGGCAACGTTGCAGCACAGGCTGAGAGCCAACACGCCTCACTCGCACGAGATGCTTCATCTTAAGCCTTGTCGCCCACCTTCAAAGAGGACACAGAGCTTAAGCCCTTCTTTTTTTTATTTCGCGCGCTCAGGTTACCAGGAGCTCATGCTTAAGAGTTCTTGCCTAACAGCTTTATCTAGCTCGCCATGAGGAGACACGCTGTTGTGCAATTACTAAGTGTTATCATAGTCTGTCCCTAATTGATTATGATTAAAATGTTTTAATTGACCGCTGCCGTTAAATAAAGCGGTGACACGAAACACAAATCTAACAGTTAGGCATGCACATCACTGTAGCTTGCATCATAAGCTGTGAGCACTCCTTGCATGAAAAGCCAAGAGTGTTGCATGCATGCACATCACTACAGCTTGTGCCTGCCAGCAATGCTTGCTTGAAGTGCTGTAGCACTACATGATTTGTAGATAACTTCTGCAATTCAGCCAGTGAGCATGTTTGGCCACCATAGCGGAGCAAGCGTGCAGCAGGAAAGGAAGCAGAACAAGAGCCTCTTCAAACAGCAACGAACGATGCAGCGGATGTTGCACCTGAACTACCAAGACGGCATATGGTTCGCAGTAAGTGCACATAAGTACAGTACCCAAGGCCAGCACTGTTTCGGTGCGAGGTAACAGTTAGGTACCACAGAATGCGTTATAGTTCCTGAGCTACCCCTCCACCTAAAGAAAGTGTGTTCTTCCAAACTAACTACAGCCATAGCCTGCATTCTATGCGTTATGCAAACTAATATTCTCATCACAATCACTGGGGTGTGTGCGAATAAGCTTTGCTTGGGAAGTCGGGGGACCATTTTTTTATTTTTAATTTACATATCTGACTTATGTAATTTGTGGATTCAAATAATAGAAAGTGTGTCACTAAACATCTTTTTCAGGAATGCGAGGACAAGGCCGAACTACTGACCACGATATTCTGGAAAAGAGGTGGAGACACGATCAGGCGCTCAAGGACAATGAAGTCGCCCTCGAAGAAAAAAGAACTGAGCTCGAAAAAAGCAGGCTGGCACCGGAAAGGGAGCGCCTGCAGCGGTGAAGCCAACTCCACATGGAGGAGCTTCGAGTGAGCGAGGAAGATCGTAAAGAATGAGAGGAGCAGCGGCGGGCAAACCCAGTCAACCAGGGTACCTTTCTGAAATTGTACAAAAATTAGTTAAGACAATAAAGAAGGATTTAATACATTTATTTCAGAAAAAGCATCTCTCGCAGAGAACGCACACCCAATAATACGTCGTACTACGCCTGCAGGTCGCCTTTGCCGGGCAGCAATGCTCAAGTAGATATGTGCCAAGACTCGGCCTCAAGTAAGCGTGGAGGTTGGGTGGCTGTGTACCTTAATAAATGACTTTCGTTTTTATGCATGCAGGCACGGCCGTTCATGAGACTGACAGCGACTCTATACATGCGGGGAACATTTTGAAGCAGAAGTTCTTGAGTTTTTTTTTTTTGAAATCTGGAAAATCAAACTGTGAGACAACTTTCCCAAACCCCCCTCTACTGGTTGTCTAACTGATCTCATTGATGTGTTAAATTGTTGCTGTGCTTGAGTAAGGTGGGCGCCACCATGCGGCTTCATGAGAAGCGGCCGAAGAGGATACGCAGGGTCCCCATAGATGACATAGTCTCTGCCTTGGACCAAGTTCTCCACTTTTCCATACAGGCCACTCTCATGCAAGATGCCTGAAGTGAAACAAAAGTTTTCCGTTGCTTATGGAATAACTGAATGACTGGTATGTGCGCCAATGCTATAGAACATCTCATTAGGACCATGTAAACAATTGTGCGGATCAGATGCACATATTAGAATCTATGTGAGGCAAAGCTGTATTTAAGTGTTAATAAAATCTTGTAGTCACATCGCGTCGATGTCATCGCGACTGCCATGTTAAGGTCCCGGCGCATTCACATGTTGCATAATGAAATTTGACAGCATGACAGGCAACCTCATGCAATGTTTATTTATTACACCACTTGCAAGCTTCACTACAGTGTATACACCAAATATTGCGGATGCGTAGTGCGAGACATCCACGCAGCAATGTAACAAAAGGCGAGGCTCTATGCATGTTGAGGAACAAAGGCAATAACAGGCACGTGCACAGTGCAGTATTACACATATAGCTACATGCAAGGGTGCTGTAGCTCTTCAGTATTACACTGCTGCAATTGTGCTCAATTCTGCTGCAATTCTGCTCTAGTGTAACCATTCTAGAGGATTGATGAAGAATAAGCAGAAACCGACTGCCTAAATCATACAAAATGTGAACCAAAAAATGTTCGTTCTTTCATCTTTTGTAGCGCATCAAAGCGCTTCACATGTCGAGTGTCTTTTTTGCTCCTGTATAATATATGTACTGATACAGCTTTAATGTGATTAGTATTCAAATAATGTAGTGACATGTGGTCTCACCAGTATCATGTCGCTTCCCGGAACACGGGCCGTCGAGCTCCTCAACGAGCCCATTTTCACACATCACGGCTTGATACTTTAGGACGTACAAACACTTGTGTCCAGAAAAAGATTGTCTTTGGTGCTCGGATGGTCTGCAGATGGACCGTGGAGTCCCATCAATAAATGCCCAACAGTTTGGCAAATCAGCTCCTTCGTTGTACACTGGCTAAAAGACAAAACAAAACACAGTCTCATTAATAAATGTAAGTACAACAGCCCTTAAAGGTCTGAAATGTCATGACAAGTTATTCTGCATTCCGTCCACTACAGAGCTTTCTCATCTATATACTTTTATGCCGTATTTATTTATATGTGTAGGAGCTTCTCGGGGAGCTTAAATATCTTTTATTAAATAGACATCCAGGGAATTCATATACTGATGATGTAACCAGGAGTCGTATAGACTCTATGGCACTCAGGAAAGCAAATTTTTGACACATGACCTCACATATGCTGGGGAATCGAATCACTGATATAGCAGTGCACGTGAATGATAGTCACGTGAAATACAGGGAAAACAAAAAAAAACATGCGCATATGTTTTGATATATTTTTCTATATACTACGCCCTACACAACCAAGTCGTAATAACCACGTTCACCCATACTTTCAACAGTTATACTAGCAAAGGCTTGTGTGACATCTGTTCCGTAATACCATCACCATCGCAAGACATGTGCGCACGTGTTTCTATTGTCGTAACACTAGAATCGCCTTGTACTTCGAGGTATGCAGCAGGTTGTTGGAAGATCGTTGCATCTAGTCATTCGCTACAGCGCCGATGAAAAGACATGCGGCGTTAAACTTTTTTTTCATTATTTTTTCGCGACGATACAAAAGATTTCCCCGGTTTCAATTGGCTTACCTGAGAAAGCTCGTCCAAGTAGTTAAGTGAGAGTCACTCGTGCTTGGAGAGGTCATCCAAAAGGTGGCCGAACGTATTCTCTGTGTGATCAAACACTTTGTTGCTTATAGTGGAAATTACGCTGTAGTGAGGGCCGAAGAAATGGTGCAGGTCACAGAGTCGGTTTGGGTACGTCAGTCGCTTCTAACAAATACACAACGCTTCCAAACCACGAACGTGAACGCCTTGAGCGCTCGTTACTACCTCCGGTATTTTCAGCGGCCGTTGAAGAAGAGAGGACAGATTTATCAAAGCGAAAGTTCCGTCGATAAACATCGGGTGGCATTTCCTCAACGTTCAATGAGCCATGTTGCGAGAGGTAAATCCTGGGCTGCACCTCTGATGCTCTTGTCATAAGCGCCTCGATGTCGTCCCACCCAAGAGTCGCATGATATTGCCTGTCCCACAACACAGGTGACGGCATCGTTCATCACACAATGTACTCGCACACGAAAGAACCAGCTCTGAGCGCCGCGCTCGATTACGCAGGCTCTTTCCAAGGCTGGGCGCGGATCCAAACGGCTAATTTTGTTGTCGCACCGCTGCTTGCTGCTTCGACTACTGTTGACTAGATCGCGAGCCAGTCAGTTTTGGAGGCTTGACTACTCGCACCTAGATGGCGCGGTGAAGTTTTGCGCACTGCGGAGCATCATTTTTTTACGCTGTGCTAGAAGTCTACCGAATAGCGTCACGCAAAGCGTTAGCGTGCGGAGCACGCTAACGCTAACGCAAGCATTTTACTCTATACTAAAGCTCTCTAGTGTCGCCTGCGGAAAGCGCCAGTGAGCCGCGGGTTTCAACGGCCTTCAAGAGCTGTGCCTGGCTTCACTTTTTCATGTTTTGGCGCGCTTGAGCTGCGCGTTTGAATGGTGTAGTAAGTTGGTGCTCCACTTCCGTGCTTGTAAACCTTTCAAAAAATAGGAACATTGCATCGAACCATTAGTACATTTTTTATTCACATTTATGTTTCTTTTGGCCCCTTGCAGGCGACAGCTTAAAACTCTTGCTAAGTACACGCACACAGAATTAGCCACATGGAAGCAAATGAATGGGTTGGTTCGTATTACCGCGATCTGGGCTTCAAGCACGTGCACGTCTGCGAACGGTTCTTGTTTTGGAATGCCGCAAGGCGTTCGGGCGTCATCTTGGCTGCCCGGATGGAAGAGGTCTGTGGACGGCTTTCAAAGAAGCTGGCGCCCCTTTTCGCCTCTACGCATTCGAGAAGAAAGGCGGCGACCCTCGCAGAGCTCGGGGAACGTGACCTTTTAACCGAAGAAACAAGTCCAAACAAAGCTACCAACATTCTACCTAGGAGTTTTAAAGAAGAAAAAGAAAGACCTGCATGCGCTGCGAACAAAACGTATTGGACTGCCGTTTTGTCCCGTTTGTCCGGACACATATGGGGTCACCATGGGGGGGGTGAAGAGACACGAAGGACAAGAACAGCACGTGTGGACAATTTGGTTCCAAAGAATGTAACTCGTAAACCACAGATGGAAACAAGCGGCGATTCTGAGGCACCAACCGGCATGGCCGATTCGAATGACGCCGACATTTGCTTTATGGAAGTAGACGACGAGTAACTTCAGCTTCAGTCCGCAATTTCTTCCCAAGAAACTTTACTGTTATATTTTTGCGAAAATCCTTCATTTTAGTATTCCAAACAAGAGAACACTGCACAACTTGACTGATGAACAGCTCACCGAAGACCGCGCGAGGCACTGCAAACTGGGAGCGGACGCCGTCTGCTACAAATGTCGTCTGCTAGAACCATCTGCTCGACTGGGCGAGTTTCCCGGTTCCCTGCGAAGAGTGCCTTTCGAGCTCGTTCACCAAGGTTACACAGAGCGCGCTATGTAACGCCTTCTGGTCTTCGCGCTGCGGAACGCCTGCATAAAGCAAGCGCAGCCACTAGTTCGTCCAGAGAAAAGGGGGCTCCATGCGGGGGTCATGTGAGAATGGTAAATGGTTAGGGGTCTGCGTTCCAGTGCAGCTTGCTTTAACCGAGAATCCTCCTACAGAAGGATTCTGCGCCTTCAATCTCTTTGCATTGTAGGTAATGAGCCAGAGAAATAAATGGGTTTGCGCTGTCCAGGGGTTGCACGGAGGTCAGGGACTGTTTTCCATATAAAAGACAAAGGCTTTCAGGGATCCAGAGAATCGCAGAAACACATACATCATTGGGAAGCGAGCTTCTCCATACGATGCTGTATTTTCTTCTGTGTGCGTCTGGCCAATCTCAAATCATGAATAGATTTTGTGGGCCTATATCGTCGTTCCGCACGGCGGCGAATTGCCTGAAGTTTCTCTAACTCGATGTCGAATTCGGTGCTTTCGGAGCTTTTCAACCTGGAATGTGTGGCAGTCTCTAAGGCACCTTTTATTATGTCTTCTATTGTGTCGTCTCGACATCAGTCTTCCATGATTGATTTAAATTTCGGCCAGTCAGCGCATTGGGCGGCTCCGGAGAATATGAAGCTAGTAGCCCCTCAATGGTGAGAAAAGTGAGGATGTGGTCACTTTCCCACGTTTTTAAGCCCGAGAACCATTCAACCCTTCTGTTGAAAGGACATCTTGTTGGGCGAGTTGGTCACAATTCATCTTGGGTACTAGGCGCGACCGCACACAAGAAACAAGGAATGAGACGGGACAGGGCGCCTCCCGTCTCCTTCCTTGTTTCTTCTTTGTGTTCGCGCCTAGTACCCAAGATGCCTTCTGTTAAAGGAGCGCGAAGCAAAGCTAAGGTCGAGGCAGCTATTATACGCTGTTCCTCGCAGGCAGGTGGGGCTTCGATCATTTAAGAAACAAAGTTCTCGTTTAGAGGCAATGGGCACCAATCTTCTGCTCCTTGAGTTAATCTTGTCGCTTCCCCAGAGATATTGGTGGACATTGAAATCTCCAGTGATCACCCACGGCGGTGAAGTCGTTGTCAAAATTTCCCTTAAGCGCTCGAAGTTTAGACGTCTTGGTGGTGATAAGCAGGCTCCCAGAATTGTGAAAGTGACTTTGCTCTTCTTGACAGTCAAACAGACGTACTTGTTTTCATTGTCAGGTAGCACGGGGTGATGAACATATGTCAAATGACTGGGTACAAGAACAATAATCCTGCTGCATTGCCCATGGGTGGAGGACATAATGCACTCATACCCGAACAGTCTGATGGGAGACGACAGGCTTGGCTCACAAATGAAAATAACGGGAAACTGATTCACGAATACAAAGTATTGAAAGTCGAACATACGCGATTTAAATCCTTTGTCATTGCATTGAAAGGCAGATGCATTCCGGATCTCCTCTCGAAACAATGGTATCTGGCGGGCCATTGCTTAACCTTACGAGCCGCAAGCACTTAATCCAGGGTGTCCAGCACCTGCAGAGTGCTCTGCGCCGACAGGATTTTCATGCTGCTAAGTAGAACTCGCGTATCATTCATCAGTGACCACAACATTATTATAACCTGGCTTTCATCAGATGTCGTTGCATCAGCGGTTTGTGAGAGTGTCGATGACAGTGGTATCCGAGGTGTCTTCGTGGCAGGTTGTGTGCTTTGAAGTATGAACCATTCTGCAGGATGGTCGAGTCTTCTTACTTTCTTCGTTATCGAGATATCTTTCATGGTGGCGCTCCGGTTTGATGTAGCAGCCGCTTTGGCGGAAGACGGCGTGTTGTTGCGGCGGTTCGTCGCACTCTTCAGTGGCGATACCGTCGCCGCCTAAGTGTAGCGGCAGCCTCACTGTGGCTTGAATAAACCTGAACCATGCGCATCAGAACCGCGAATTTCTTCCCCACCCTCGGGCAGTCCTTTGATGAGGCTTCGTTGGAACCACGGCAATTAGGGCACTTCATGACAGTCACGCTGCAGGCGTCTTCTGATTTGGATTCAGCGCATCGTGGGCCCACAGCACTGTTCACACAGACGCTTTTTAGAAGACCAATCCTTAAGCACTTCCGACATTACAGAGGCTTCCGTATGTAAGGTCGAACTGCATGACGGGCATGGCCAACTTTGACGTGAGAGGGAAGGCAGTCTCCCTCAAACACAAACCCCCTCAACAACAGATTCCGAAGTCAATATGCCTTTTTCGGCGCCTCAACTCAGAGTATCGCCATTTCTGGATGCCGCCGTAACGACACCTGCGTTGAGCGCCTGGGGCAGTGCCCCTTGAAAGAAACTGCAAAAGGGTACGCATTTGGGCTGGTTGGTTCATGATTCTGAGCAATAAAAACAGCGCTAAACGACAGCACGAGTGAAGGGACACAGACAACGGCGCTGACACAGACACAGCGCCGTTGTCTGTGTCCCTTCACTCGTCCTGTCGTTTAGCGCTGTTTTTATTGCCCCTTGAAAGACCATGCCGCTGCCTTTCAGTCACCCCATACATTGAACGGCAGACTCGTCGTCGCCATCTTAACTATTTCAAAATTACTCGACGTATTGCTACTATGCTACTCAAGTCACTTTCAACTCATTTTTTTGTGTCTGTTTTTTTTGTCTTTTCTGTTACTCGCGCACTGACCGCTTGACCGGCCGTTCTAATGCCTCAAAAACATGCCGCCAACGACTCCCCCTGAATACCTCCTAACCTTTCGCATCCGCAACACGCTCCCAAGCCTCCGTATTTATTAAAAATGTCATTTTTCTCTCCCTTTTTCTTTCACTCTCCCCCCCTCTTTTGTCTGTCTTGGTGCCGCCCTGGCTTCCCCACCCCTTTTTTTCTTTTTCTTTTTTCCCCTTTTTCTCTGCTTCTATTTCTTTTCTTTTCTCCCCGCGTGCTCACTCTCCCGCTCTTGTCCCATCGTCTTGAGAACGAAGCTTACAGACGTCGGACGACAGCGCTTGTTTACTCTGGTAATCTCTCTCATTAAAACCAGCCGCCAGCGACAACACCCGCACGTGACGTCACTGCACTAACCCTTTAAAACTGACACGCCGAGGATGACGAGGCCGCCTTTGACGAAGATAGGTCCTCCTATAGAAACGTTGGCCAGCCTGTCTGAAGCACTTTATCCCTGCTTACAAACTTTATACCACTTCTGGGGGTTGGGAGAAGACCAGCATTTGTGTGTCATAGCTTTAGCCGCGATATCACGCTTTCTAGCAGCGTCGGTTCTTGCTAAGGGGATCGGAAATGATCGGGCACCCAAATGGGCAGACCGGGCGGCTTCGTCGGCGAGGTCATTACTAGCAATGACGGCATGTCCATGTAGCTACTGGAATACACTTTCATGCCCTTTAGCGATAGCTTGATGGTAATCTTCTCGTATTTCATGTGTCAGCTGCTCATGAGTTTTATGATATAGGGCAAAATGCAGCCTCTGAAGTGCTGCCTTAGAGTCGCAAAAATGACCTATTTCTGAGGTATCTCTTGCTGGAGATATTTGACAGAAGTACGCAGGGCAGCAAGTTCTGCCACTGTTGATGTTGTTATGTGGGACAGTTTGGATTTGATTGTGGTTTTCGTAGCCCGAAAGACAACGACACCTGAAGAGCTAGTAGGTGAGACCGAACCATCAGTATAGATATAGTATAGCAGCGTCATCTGTTTGAGAGCTATTGTTGGGTGATTGGCCTACTTCTGTACACCCGGAATACTTAGGCGCAACTGATGCTGTTGGAGACACCACAAGGGTAATGAAGGCCTTGCTGCTGCTATGTATCCTAATGGAAGACAATCTGTATTGGTGATTATAACTTCAGAAAACGTTGCACGCCGTCTCTACGATGGCAAGAACGTCAAGTGATGATCAGGGACGCGGGAAAGATGACCGATATGTATCTTGAGACAATCCACAACAACGTATGTCCGGATGGAATGATCTTTGGCGAGCACGATTGTTGCAGCTGTTGATGCACAGCGAGGGAATTCTAAACACGTGCACAATGCTTGTCACTATAAGCTCTCCAATGAGCGAATATTTGATTTGCACGTAATGGGCAACATTGGAAGGCTGTAGTGTAAAGAGCCTAGGAATCGAGCTCTGCACAACTGAAGCATGAAGCGTACAGATGTGCCCCATGTCTGCCAGCACATGAATCTCAGTACCTGAACAATCAACAAAAGTTTTTTTTTCTTCAGATAATGCAATGAGGGCTCAAGGAAAGATTTCGATCGATTATTAGACCCAAGAATCTATGGGTCTTTGTCTTAGTGTGTCCATTAATGGAGACTGGGTATTATGTCATAGGCTTACGTGTGAATGATTCAATGCACATTTCTTGGTCGATACAGTCAAGCCTTGTGTTTGAAGGAACCCCGTTGTCAAAGTTATTGGGTACGCTGATGTTACAGCGAACCTGAAGGCTAGTTAACGCTGACCTGCAACGGCAGACGTCATCTGCGTATGTCGAGAGGTGGATAGTTTAAGGTAAAACTTCAGATAGTCAAATGAGTGTCACATTGAACAACGTGGGACTCAATACTCCTCCTTTAGGCACGCTGTCGTACGTGTAATATTCAGCTTTGGGGCCGCCTTCTGTTTGCACAAAAACGACCGGCGAGTTATATAGTCGGATAACCAGAGAAGCATGCGGCCGCTAATTGCAAGAGTCTCCAGGTTATTGATGACTGCCTCATGTGCAACGTTGTCGGATGCGCCTTTGAGGTGGAGAAAGAGCGCAACTGATATGCGCTTACGGCTTTTCTCTAGTTGCACAAACGTTGTCAGGTCGATGACGCTATTAATTGAGGAACTACCCCGACGAAAGCTTGCCATGGAGGCTGGGTAGATACTGTAACGCTCGAGACACCGTTCCAAACGTCCAAGGACCATCCTTTTCATCACCTTTCCGATGCGGCTGACCAGAGCGATAGGACGATACGCTGCCAAATCCAACGGAGATTTCCCCGGCTTTAGCAAAGGTACCAGCCTACTTCCATTCCCGGGGAACTGTACCTCTATGCCATGAGTTGTTTATATTGCTCAGACGCGCTCCTCTTGCCTGTGGTCCAAGGTGTCCCAGGGCAGCTTAAGTGACGCCGACAAGACCTGGGGAGGATGACCGTTTTGAAATAGCCCGAGCAGCTTCGAGTTCTTCCATTTTAAAAGACACGTCCCTTTCTGGTACCCGAGCTGCAGGGAGGTCACTCGCATCAATGTTGGTGCTGACAGGCTCGCCAGTGACTCGCACAAAATTCCTCCACCACACCAACCTCAGGTTGGCCGAGATGCAGGGACAAAGTTGTTAATGGGTGTCCTTGTTGCGGGGATGAACGACGACCGCCGATTGTCCTCTAGATATGTGAAAGCGGCTTCCGAGGGCCCAATGACTCACAGAATGTCTTCCATTGCTCTCTCTCTCTAGTTTGTCTTTGCTACGCTGATTTTTTTTTTCTGAATGCGTCGTGCGTCTCTGAGATTATAAATTGATTTAGTGAGTCTGTATCGTCGCTCTGCATGCCGTCGAGTCGCGCGAAGTCTCTCAAGTTCAATGTCGAAATCCATTTGGTTCATCTTCATTCATCTTCATTCAGCTCATCTATTGTGTTCAGCTGTGCATACTCTTGGAGAGCCACGATAGGGGTGATGCGGGGAAGGCAAGCGATGACGCTCATTGCCTCGCGATTAACAGCTTCAAGGCGATGCCATTGTGCCCATATCAAATGCTGGTAATGAGCTTGATAAACAAGGCGTGGTTGCACTACCACCTTCACCAACTGTCGCACAGCATATGAGCGGGCGCCGCTCGTTTTAGGAACAATGCACCTAATGAGACCCAACGTCTGAACCACATGCTTTTTAGCGCTGGAGAGCCAAGTAGTTCCAGATCCCGACTCGTTGACCGTCAGACCTAGCATTTTTATAGTTGAACATTGTTGAAATGGGGTTCCGGATAGATGAAGACGAATGGGTGTTGCAGAGAGTTTAAGCCGGCCCCAGCGATTGGCGACTGACACGTAAGCAGATTTGCTGACGGCAAGCTTAAGGCCGACTGAAGAAGCGTAAGTCGACGTAATATCTAAAGTTGATTGAAGGGCAACGGGTTGAGTCTGCAGGTCATGGTGAGTGCTCGAAACCGTGATGTCATCAGCGTACAACAAGAACTCTATGTCGGATTCATCGTGTAAGGGCCATGCAAGTGGGATGAATGCAATATTGAATATAGTGGGTGACAATACCGATGCCTGGGGTACGCCGCGAAGAGGGACAAATGAGCCGACGGCATCACCACTGAAGTGAATTGCAAAGTGTCGGCCTTCAAGGAAAGACTTGACAAAATTCTGTACTCTAGGGGACAATGCAGCATGTCAACTGAAGCCAAGATCGCAGCATGACTGATGTTATCAAACGCCTTTTCGACGTCCATAGCGAAGACAGTGCGGACAGTGTGGCTACGAGTTGACGACAAAACTGAGGATGTCTAGACAGCCAGCCCATCTTTAGTACCTATGGATGGGCTGAAGCCAATTTGAGCAGGGTGGTAAAAACTGTGGTGCTCTAGCCACCATGACAGTCGTGGGGCTAGCATTTTGTCAGCAAGCTTGCATAACATTGACGTTAGGGGCCAGAAGTTGCCAAGGTCTGCCGGCGGCTTGCCCGGTTTTGGAATCGGGATCAGAATAACCGATTTCCAGCCCGGAGGGACATCGCCATCTAGCCATAACTTGTTAATGGTGTCGAGAAGTTGAGGCAGCACAGCGCAACTCAGGTTCTTGTAAACCTCATAAGTAATAGAGTCTGGACCGGGTGCTGTCTTGCGACTGATACCCTGTATCGCTTCTTGCAGCTCAGGCATGGTGAGAGAGCTTGCAATTCCCACGGAGTCTGCTGTAGATGGTAACCAGTGGCGTAGCTAGGTCATCTGGCACCCGGGGCCCACAGGGCTTCTGTCATCCCCCTCCCCGGGTGTAGCCGGTGGAAAGAGGGGTGTCTTCAGACGTATATGAACCCCTCCCCCCCCTCACTGGCCCCTTGCACCCGGGGCCCACGGCCCCCCGGCCCCCTCTGTTGCTACGCCACTGATGGTAACTAGTCGATATGTGCCGGAATGCGCGCCAAGGAACCACCATTCGTTGTTTGAGGCAACAGGTCGCACTGGGGGAAAAGCTTTAGATTGCCCATTTAGGTATACATATTGCCACATGTAGGTAGTGGGTCGAGGGCAAGAGTGGGTCAAGCCCAAAAGAAAAAAAGAAGACCGCGCTACTCTTCCCTGCTCACGAGCCAACCCCGACGGACGCGTTTCCTAAGAGCCAGCTTCTCTGCGGTTTATTATACCTTTTCATTTATCTTCGTTAGCTTGCCTCTCTTTTCACTGACTGTGCCAACGGCACGTTTCCTTTTCTTTTTTCGTACGTTCGCTTTCTCTGCGGTGTGTTAGTTTTTTCGTTTGCTTGTTTTGTTTTTATAGCTTGCGCCTATTTTGCAGCATTCAGACGATGCTTTTGTTCGAAGGGGGTATAATGCCACATGTGGGTAGTGGGTCAAAGGCAAGAGTAGGTCGAGCCCAAAAGAAAAAAAAAAGAGCGCGCTTGTCTTCCCTGCCCGGGAGCCAACCCCGACAGACGCGTTTTCTAGGAGCCAGCTGCTCTGCGGTTTATTAAACCTCCAAGAGCACTTCTGAAAGCTCCTGACAATATCCTGCGCATGCGGAAATGAAAATTTGTAGTTGAAATTTAGCGCGTTATTTTTGCGTCGAACTCCTCTGGGTGCTCGTCCAGCCGCACGGCACTCTTTTATCATGAATCTCAACCAAATAGCCCGCCAACGTTTTTTAACTATCTGGCTGTGTTGCAGGCAGCCGAGATCTACGCCACGTGACCTAACTCGTATTGGCAGAAACGCGCGCCGTTGTATGCTCTTCTTCGAATAAGAGGGCAGAGCGGAAAAGTTCTGAAAGGTGGAATAGGAGGTCTGTGGACAACGTGGGCAACACAAAGGGACGAACTGCGAAATCATAACAAGGTAAAACAGGAACGCTTATAGTCGCCGGCGTTGAATACAGCTTTTCCGTCTACTTTTAGCGATGTGGTGCCTTCTTCCGATTGGCCAAAGACTACCCAGATGACTAACTCAGCAGAGGAACGAAGAGGCGAGTGCGCGAATTGACAGCAACAAGACAGCATATCACCAGCAAGGATTGGGACAGACAGAGAGGACGACTGAGCCACGGGTAAACCCTCACCACTATTGAATCTGAAGGCCAACTGCAGTTTCTTCAGCTAAAATGAACAGAAAAGCGCTATAAAAGAAGAAAAGGATGCTGAAGGCGCATATAACAGACCTAAGGAGCAGTGCCGAAATAAACATGGAGGAGTAGAGTGATTCTGCTGTCAGATCGCTGATAGTAAGCCGGACAGAAAGAACTTCAGACCCGCGAAAAAAATAGATGAGTAGATGGAGCCCTTTACAAAACCCGAATTAGCTCTGTTAAAATTTAAGACAGCCACTGAGTACGCGCTAATAACAGCAGGTGATTTCTGCTACGTACATAAGCGTCTACCCGTCTCGGCAAGTAGCGCAAGAAACAACAAAACGCTCACTCAACACCGCTAACTACACTGGCAAACCACAGCAGACAGCAACATTGATGCTACGAAAGCTAAAATAATTAATATATTGTGATGATGCAACGAAGTGACAGAGAATATGGTGGAAATTTGAAAGAGCTCTGCACAAAACAATCTACGGTGTAAAATTTCTGCAGCGCGAAAGAATGAAGAGCGGAAAAAAGCACAAGAACGGACGAATGAAGAAGGATTGCAAGAAGACAACACGAGCGCTGGGTCTCCTGCACAAACTGTAAACTTCTGCTGGACACGGTCCTTGCCAAATGTCCACGAAGTACACATACTCGACAATGTGTTCGACACACGTAACTAATGTGCTCGACACACACACACCTCGATCCACGACACCAATGTCGCAGAGTCTTGAGAAGGAGGGTTACACATAACGGAAGGTCCCTGTGTACTAGAAATACACTTAATAAGAATAGCGATGTGGACGAGTTGGTTTAGGTCTAAGGTGCAAAATTCATGCAGCGCTCGTGCTGCCCTCTTGCAACCCTTTTTCCGCCGTCAGTTTTTGTTGTTTTTTCGCACTTCAGTGCTTCGCGCTGCAGAAATTTTACACCATGGGCCTAGACGAACTCGCCCACATTTCTAATCTTATGCAAAGCAATCTACTTGACAAAAAATCGAATATGCGTTGTTTCGGCCGTCACTCAGCGAAAAAGTGGCAGCAGTGTTAGAGGGGCTTCAGTGCATGGTCAGCCAGCGACTACAGGCAGGCCATTGATATACTCAAGCAGCGATGCCAAAAAGATGATGCGCTAGTACAAATACATCATAATAAAGTACTAGCTTAAATAGAGCAGCAAACTGCAAAGGCAAGCACGGTTTAAAAAAGCTATCAAGAAATTTGCAAGATCACATCCATAAATAGGAATGACTAGACTTCGTGAACGAACCTTATGCGTGGGTGCTGCTTCCTATCCTGAATATATCTTTGCCAGTGGACATGTGCACTGACTTCCAGTTAAATATAAGATAAGGGGTGAATACCTCTGCGGCGCAAGATCTGAACGTGGCATCGCGTCGAGAAGGGACGTTTACGCGCTTGATGAAATGAATACAAGATAAAGCAGATGCTGAGGTGATTTTTTGCAACAGCAACAATATAGTTATGGTAACGGATCAAAGGTAATTACCAGAGTAAGCATAACTTTTCAAAGCAAGGCTCCAAAATTTTAGTTATTTTGCGACAATGCTGCTCATACAGTGATTTCTACTGGAGATTGATGCTTGATGTAGGGAATAAAATAAAGGCTTAAAGACATTCAATGTGTGTTTCCATTGTTCCAGGCATCGCTCTGCTGTTAAAATCTGCAAGACAAACATGAGGGGCAAAAGCATATGGAAAGGCTAAGCGATATCTATATTCCGAAACAAGAAACTTAAAACTCAGCGCGGCCAGCTAGATCAGGTGAAAGTGGACTTGCCAGTTTATGAACATCTCAGCGAGCGTCTTTCTATACAGCGGTATTTTTATTAGTGAACTGAAAAAAAATAATGTTATTGCTACAATCTGCAGGACACAGGCACCCAATGGTCACTTATTCTGAAAATGTTACCGAAGAAACTTAGCTGCAGTGCTAGAGGAAACGTAAGACTGGTGATCAGTTCTTTTGGAGGAGCTTACAATGAAGCATTTATAAATTTTGGTGAACCTAAACTGAAAAATTGCTACAGTAGTGCGGAATTATCATTGGAAGAATAATGAAAGCGGATTCATTTCATTAAAGGGCCCCTCACCAGACCACATAGTAAATTTCGGTTATAGGTTGAAAATTGTAAAGTGCCCTCTGTGGAGCGTTCTACTGCAAGAATGTTTCAAATTGACTCATTATTAGCTGAGAAATAAATAGTTCCGTGTTGCGAAGGTTTTACTTCAGGAGGCGAGCGTCACCTCCAACATAACGCTCTTTCCGCTTGCCTCCATTTAGCCTCCGCAAGCGAAATTCCTTGTCTGCATTCTCCCATCCCTGATTGGAAAATCGCGTGACGCATGCGTCATGGGTCCCTGCCTTCTTTTTTTATTGTGATTGCAATGATATTGTTACGAGCCACCTCCTTGGACTAACGACGAAGACGACGATGGCCAGAACGTTGCACGCGTTCGGCCATCTTGGTCATCCCTGTAAATAGTCTGTTTATAAATTGTTCTTCGCTTCCATCAATTTGACGCCCCGCCACACATTGGTGGAGGAGCGGGATACTCTCGCCACACGACGGAGCTACGAAGCGGTCGGCGCTGTAGTGCGACCACCATGGCAGACCAGCCGGAATCGGCGTCTGCACCACACATGACGGTTGTTTTAGCCCACCCTCGACACCTTGGAACGTTCAAAGGGACCGATGACACCGACGTTGAGGAGTGCCTGACACAATACGAACGGGTGAGCGATCACAATCACTGGGACCTGCCGGTCATGCTGGCCAATGTGGTCTTTTGTATGAGTGGAACGGCGAAACTGTGGTATGACAATCATGAGGCCGAACTTGGGAGCTGGGGTGTTATGCAAGATGCGCCGAGTTTGGCGAAACTCGGGATCTTCACGAGCTCTGGCGACACCCCAAGATGAAAGCACAAATGGTACCGAGACACAGTTTATCTTTCGACAAGCCTCCAGTTTCATTGGTTTATCTAGGTTCACTCTGGGTGGCTATCCTTCCTTCGGCGTTGCCTTCTGGGCGGTCGACAAATTAGGGCTCACGTCATCATACCGTCGGTGCATGGTCGGGCCTTCTTTCACTTGTTTGTCGTTCCACCGAGTGCATTACATGCACAAGCGAGTTGTAAAACAAATGCATTTAGTACAATAATATTAGTTAGTTTAACATGGTTTAAAATCATTTTAAAGCTTACAAGATGTACACTGAATGTGTATTCGACTAATTTGTAATTTAGTACGCTTCGCATTATGCCACAAGGGAACGCTGTGGTGGCGTCATCACATACGTTCATCGGGCGAGCATGGCGACTTAACATCGAAGAGGCCCAGTGTAAACAAACTCGTACAACGAGCTTGCAGTGCGCGACGTAGTGATCAGGCTCGACGATGACGACTATTGCTTGGATAGTTCTATTTCTCCGTGAGCAATCTTTTCGTGCACCCTGAAAGACTGCCAATAGCTTCGGCGATTTTACAGATCGCAACGCGCACCTACTGTTCACGGCACAATCCTGAACAAAACCCTTACCCGGTGCTGCTTCTGTGAGTGCGCTGAATTCCTCCACTCTGCGTGACTGCGAGCGTCACGAATACTGCATAATGTGTGCAAAAGGAAGACAGCTGATATAGCTACGATGCGACAAGGAGGTGGTGCCGACGATGGATCTCGCAACCAACACAGTGAAGGAGACATCGACAAGCTGCAGATAACTATATTTCTACTGCTTCATATTTAGCATAATAATAGTGCACGGATTAAGTCACTTTCGTAGTAACAAACTGAATGTCCTGCAGTTTAAAAAAGGCATTGAGAACCAATGAGTGTTCGTGCTTTTACATGCACGTGGGCCCGCAAAAATATGAAAAAGATAAAGGTAACCATCACTAACTTGGTGAGATAACAGAAATTCATCAGTGACATTCAGCCCGCATAATGTATGGAAGAGTATCTTTATCCAGGTGAAATATCAATAGCAGATACTTATATAAAGCAGGTAACTTATACATAAATTTCATGGGTTGAACAGCACATGGGAGGCTTTACCGAATGGTGATCGCCACGTTACCGATATTTTTGAAAAAATGTTTAGAATCATTGCATTCTACCGGTCATGCAATATGGGACATGGCCCTGGAGGTTAACAAAGAAACTTGAGAAGTCGAGGACTGTGCAGAAAGCGAAGTAACAAAAATTATTGGAGATAGCATTAAGGCTGGAAGACAGCGGCGTAGTAAACCGTGGCAACTGATATGCTAGGTGAGATTAAGAAAAAAAAATAGAATCGGCAGGCAGGCCATGCACGTCTTCAATCACTTGTTGCCGATTCATAACAGGTGATTACATAGGCGTGACAGAATGGATGTCAAGGACAAAGAACTGCAGCCGTGGATGGCAGAAAATTGCGTAATGGTACAAAAATATGATGCTTGTAGTCATAGGATGCAATGAGCTCGCCTAAGACGGGATTGTAGGGAGCTGCATTGGTTTTGCAGCGAACAAAAATAGGTTTGTAGTGCTGACAGTAGAGACTCGTCAAGGTGCGAGGACACCTCAGCTGCTGGCACACTAATCAACATGACAATTGGTTCTGAAAAAGAAAACCCCAGTTATGAAAAATAAAGCAAAGTTGTCCCAATGCATTGTTTTCTTATGCATACTGCACTAGACGTTTCCACAGTTAAGGGCACTTAGTACTAATGGTGCAACGAGCATTTTTCTTTGTAAATAATGGTTTGTATGCGGCTGATTCATTCCAATACACTTTTTTGCAGCAAAACATTCTGCTGCTGGAGGCACTCAATCGCCTGGTGGCAGTAGGCGAGCGCCAGGCACGTGCTGTTGAGAGTGTGCCAGAGGTCCAGAGGGCTGCTCTGCAAGAGCAGTATCGGTGCCCTCACTGCTCTCCTGTCGAGCCCACAGAAGGCACCTTATGAAAGAGCTTTCAGTTTAATATTTTGTTTATTATTCAAGAACATGAATAAAATTATTGCAGTAAACATTGTGCTGTGCATATTGGAACACTTGTAACATGCACTTGATGTCTCTTCAAAATGGGCAAGAACGTAAGACAACCTGTGCCACTCTTGGACCATGTAAATGAAAAAGGCACTAATGCAGCATACACGTCATTGTGCTGTTTGTTCTTTCTATGTGCAAGAATACAGTTGGTGTTGATTAGCCACAAGATGAACGGTGTGTGTATTTCACAATAAAAAGACAGGAAACGGCATGAGCTTAATAATGCTGTCACCTATAGAATCTGGATATGAATGCACCACTCCCCGATTTAAAAGTGCCGTTACATGCATGTTCGATACCACATATTCTTTAACAATGTTAACAATGTCATACATTTGCATGTACTAATTTTCACACAGCTTAAGCCCATGCATAGCTCACTTTTGATGTGTCCATTTTATAGGCCAAATAATTGTACACTTTGTCGTTTTGTGTTGTATGAAAAGCGGCATCCTCTAGTCGGATACAACTTCAGAAGACAGGAGAGGCCCCGCCCAGATCACCAAAGCGCTGCAGCCGATTGCCTCCACGTCTAAAAAAAATGGCTGTGGCTTAGGTAAGGTTAAGCCCAGGATGCGAAGCATACTAGCCTTTATTTTAGTTGTTGAACCACTGTTTAGCCTGGTGAACTGCTGTTGCTTGGCTATATTTGGTTCGGCTAGACGAAGAAACAACTCATGCATTACTGCTTCGCCTTCAAGAGTGGAACGCGACAGCGTTCCCGTCGACCCGCCAAAGGGTGTAAGACAATGGGCTACAGGGCAGCGACTACGCGCCCCGCATTGGACGCGGTGAGCGTCGAGCAATGCAGCGTTCGGCGCGGCAACGAAATGTGCGCCTGAGCAAGAGACGCACGCCTTAGAAACAGCTCGTTTCTAAGGCAACACCGCATTCACTAGAGGCGCTTTTGTACCGCTTTGAAGCATCGTACTTGTGGCTCAGTGGTAGCGTCTCCGTCCCACACTCCGGAGACCCTGGTTCGATTCCCACCCAGCCCGTCTTGCAAGAGTTGAGCCAAAGCCACTTCTCCTCTGTCGTGACGTCACGGTGTCACGTGGTTTCATGGCGACACCGCCGCGCCTGAGGAGCTGGGTTGAGCTCTCGTAATATGCTTCGCATAAAAATAGTGCCTCTCCAATGAGCGGGTATTAGTGCGTCCGGCGGCACGATGTCAGTGTAGAGTGTGTGCCCATTGTTGCAGGCTTGTGTTCACCTGCCGTTGAAGTGCAGATTCTGCGGCCTCTTAAAGTTGTATCCGGCTATAGAATAACGTAATGCCTTGCACTGGTTTCATCTTGATAGCACACAATGATCAGGAACAGAAATCTATAAAGGCATCCAAGCAAAGCTGGCTGGCTACACTTCCATTATGAGGGGCTGTAAAAAGGTCTCGCCAATTCCCATGACATTCTTGAAGAAGAGGTGGTGTTTGGCACTTCTTTAGTATCAAAAACAGATTACAGTGAATGTTGTGTACCATGTTAAAACAAACTGAGCTTGGTTATCTGCACAGCATGTGATGGAAGCTTGTGCTTCACATAGGAAACAAACTGCTCTGTTCAGTACAATGGTCGAGTTCGGTGTGGCACCTATTATGTCATTACTGTCAACATACAAATTACACTTTTCAAAGGCCATTCATTTCACCATTATTTTTGTATGACGGTTCGGTCAAACATTGCTTGTATTACATGAGCAGGTGGATTTGAAAGCAAAGCTTTGTTTGCAAACCTTAAGACTTCCATAATTGTGTAGCAAGGCACTGGCATGTTGTCAAATAGCTCACACTTCCTGGGTCCTGCACCAAAGAAGCCCAATGCTCTATTTGAAGTTGGATCACACAACAATGCCAAGGCACACAAATAAGAGTAACACACATAGCAGAGCGTTCTTTTGTGCGTATTTCTCTTCTATGTGTCCCGTCGAATTGTTGTGCAATTCGACGGGACATACATACATACATACATACATACATACATACATACATACATACACATACATACATACATACATACATACATACATACATACATACATACATACATACATACATACATACATACATACATACATACATACATACATACATACATACATACATACATACATACATATGTATGTATGTATATTCTATGTATATGAACCCGCCGTGGTTGCTCAGTGGCTATGGTGTTGGGCTGCTGAGCACGAGGTCGCGGGATCGAATCCCGGCCACGGCGGCCGCATTTCGATGGGGGCGAAATGCGAAAACACCCGTGCGCTTAGATTTAGGTGCACGTTAAAGAACCCCAGGTGGTCAAAATTTCCGGAGTCCTCCACTATGGCGTGCCTCATAATCAGAAAGTGGTTTTGGCACGTAAAACCCCAAATATTATTATTATTCTATGTATATAGACTATAGACTGTATAGAGACTGTCTATAGACTGTATATAGACTATATAGTCATATGTATGTATGTATATGTCTATACATACATACTATACATACACATACATACACATACATAATGACATAACATACTGCATAAACAATGAAAAGCATAAGCAGAACAAATTTTATGCAGTACAAGTGACCCTGCGCTAACCCAGAACAAAACCATTTGCGCAAGGAACATCAAAAATGGTGAGGGAGAAAAAAATACAAGGCGCGCAACAACACAGTGATGCCTATAACAAACGAGCACGAGAATACTATGTTAGTACGTTAAAATACTGTTTTAGTTTTGCTAGAAAATCATCGTGACTTAGAGCTGATACGATTTCATGTGGTAACATATTCCAATGATATATCGCGAGAAAGAGGGGCGAGTGTCTCAAGAAGTTAGTGCGCGCAAGAACGGGCTGCACTTTAAAGGAATGATCAAGGCGCGGGAAGATACGATGGGCGGGCCTGATGTGGCATGCGCAGAAAGACGACCCGCAGTGATATAGCTTGTGAAAATGGGAAAGAAGTCCTATCAGCCTTCGATTTTCTAGCGAGGGGAGATTTAGAGATATCTTTATGTTAGTGATGCTAGAAGTTCGTGAGTAATTTTTCGTTATGAAGCGGGCTGCTCTGTTTTGTACCGACTCTGTTTTGCAGATTCCAAATAAAGGACGCGCACTCCATTTTCGAACGAACTAGTGTCGTATAGGCTAATAATTTAGTGGACTTGTTTGCCGAGCAAAGGTTACGCCTAATGTAGCCAAGGGCAGCTAGTAATCGCTTCGATGTGATGATTCCATGAAACGTTTGAAGATAAATGAATTCCCAAATATTTTATTGTTTGCGCATTTGCAATACTAATGTCGTTCATCACGTAACGGGTAACCCTAGGGTTACTGGATCTAGTGAAGGCTATATCCTTAGTTTTTGAAACATTTATTTCCATTTGCCACTGTTTACACCAGTCGGTAATTTTCCTGAGGTCAGATTGGAAAATGTCAGTGTCGAAAGAGTTAATTATTCGTGTATAAACTACGCAATCATCTGCAAATAGTCTTATTGTAGATTTAATATTATTGCTGATGTCGTTGACGTATAGCAGGAATAAAATTGGTCCCAATACAGATCCCTGCGGCAGTCCGGATTTAACTAGTGATCGCCGAGAAGAAAATTCATTAGCAGTTACGAATTGGTACCGGTTAGTTAAAAAGTTACTAACCCAAGTCGTAATCCTACTATTTATGTTAAAATGGCGAAGTTTCAATAATAAACGGCTATGAGCTACCTTATCGAAAGCCTTCGCAAAATCAACAAATATGGCGTCTATTTGTGAGGAGTCATTGATAGTTTATTGCAGGTCAGAGACTAACTCGAATAACTGCGCCTCACATGAGCGACCCCGTTGGAACCCGTGCTGGTTATTGAAGAGTAGATTGTGATCGGTTAGGTATTTCATAATTGCTGATGATATAGTGTGTTCTAAAAGTTTACATGGAATACTGGTCAGTGAAATAGGTCTGTAGTTTGAGACAGATGACGGGTCACCGGACTTAAAGATTGGAATTATTTTAACTATTTTCCATTCGTTAGGAACACATCCTGAATCAAACAATTGTTGAAAAAGAGCAGCGAAAATGCTAGATATCACTGGTTTAGTCATTTTTAGTAGTTTTGGACAAATTCCGTCTGGACCGGGGGCCGAGCTGTTAGAAAGACGATCAATAGCAGCTTCAATGCCCTTTTGGGTGATGACGATATCACTCATGATGGAGGTAACAGAACCGAGTTCAATGTTAGCCGGAACGGGAAGTTCACTTGTAAAAACAGAACAGAAGAAATAATTTAATGCAGTAGGGACCTCTGTTGATGAAAGAAATTCACTGTCTTTCTTTATGGAAATGAAGCCTGATGATGATGGTTTGGGGTTTATTACTTTACAGAATTTTTTTGTGTTGCGGGCTAACATGTTCGAAATATCATGGTTGAAAAATTTGTCTTTGGCTGCTTCAATTTCTGTTTTGCATAACTTGGATTGTTCCCGATAACATTTCCAGTATCATCAGGTGTCGAATTTTTAGCTTTTGAATAAGCGCGCTTGTTTTTTATTTATACAGCGCCTTACGTGAGAGGTGAACCACGCAGTTCCAGTAGACAGAGTTATTTGTATTTTTGGTATGAACTTTTCTTTAAGTTCAGTTAGCTTGTTACAAACAATCATCCAGTTATCATTGGTATCATGATTATGCATCGCGCTCAAGAATTCTACCCAAAAATTCGAGAGCTCGCTGGTGATCATTTCAACATTTGCTCGCGCATAATCATAAATGGTTTTCTTTTCCTGTACACTTGTTTTGCGCTTTATATCGTATTCACAGTGAAGGACGTTGTGGTCACTAATGCAATCTAACACATGAACAGACACGTTGACAGGTTCAGTGGTCAGCACAAGATCCAAGATAGCATCCCCCCGTGTTGGTAATGAAACTATTTGGCTTAATCCGTACGAAGAAATGTCGTCAAGAAAATCCTTACATTCTGCTTTCCTTGGGCCGCCTTCAGCTGTAACCGTCCGGCAGGTAATTCCAGGGTAGTTAAAGTCACCAGCAAGAATAATAAGTGAGCCGGGAAATTTGTTACTAACAAAGCTAAGCGATTCGTTAAGGCATTTAGCGAACGTACGTGTCCTGCGAATCTGGAGGACGGTAACAAACACCAACGGCCCAAGTTACACGTGAGATCTGAAGCATGACCCACAAAATTTCAATACAAGGACCCGTGTCAAGTAGGCGTGCTAGGAATTCTTTTTTTTACTGCAACTATAACACCACCGCCTCGTGTTACTACCCTGTCTTTTCGAAACAAAATAAAGTTTTTAGAAATAGATAATTCATTGTCGGACACGTCGCAAGACACCCATGTCTCTGTTCCTAGTATTATATAAGCTGAGCAGGACTCGACAAAACACACAGGTGATCCTGTTTTTTGAAAATACTTCTGAAATTTGGTAGGTTTTGTGGAAACCGAAATGGCGAGCAGACGGGTCGTCGTGAAATGCGTCAAGGACTTGTGTGCACAGCCAACGTGGAAGAAAAATGTACCCAGCGGTGTCCGTCGGAGTTGTAAGTCTAGCGGTGGAGCACATCATTGTCGAGCTTAAATAGCCGCAGTTATCGGCGTAATCTGGCATTTGCTGCGGAAGTAGCAGGGTTGCCAGATTGCTCCAACCCCAGGTAGCCAAATTGGTCTCCGCAGTAGCCCAAATGTAGCCAAAAGCGAAACTTTTGGGTAGCCCAAATGTAGCCAAAAAGGTTTATTTGTCTTTTTGTTAAGTCATTTCTTAATGATATTAAACTAATTTTCGGCAAGAATACCTGCATATTAGAATTTCCACGCATGACCACGCATGACCTCCGCGCGCATCGTCACGGAGGCCATGTGGCACGGAAAACAGATGCTGCACAAGCGCAAGTATTGCAGAAACGCAGGCATGCACGCAAATTAATGATAAGGCAAATGCGGTCTTCATTGCAAATGCACTGTATTATTTTTCCCCAAGCACCAAAAAATCACGAAAAGAACAACACACGAATAGCACCACGCAATAAACACGCTAAGCAATGGCATGTATTTAGGCGTTCAGTATTATTACTTACATTGCCATTTGTTGGGCGTGTTGGTAAATTGAAAGCATATTTAGCGCCAGCAAACAAGGACGTAAGGGAGACGACAACACAAAGCGCATTGTGTTGTCGTCTCCCTTACGTCCTTGTTTGCTGGCGCTAAATATGCTTTCGATTACTTACAGCTCATGATAATTTCGCGTAACACCACACAATGCACTAAACTAAAAACTACAATAATTGCAGTAGATGGCGGTTCGTACAAAAGCTAGTACGATGTATAGACAGAAATAAAGTATGCTATGATAGAGCATCACGAGCTTGTTGCGAAGTGGAAGTGCTTGGTCCATACAAAATGTCAGAGCTGAAACGGGACAAAAATTCTTGGCCTGGTTCAAAATCCTTGCAGCAGCCTCCGTTCGTGGCCAGGCCAAACTTCACATGGAGGAGCGCTACCAGTGTCTTGTTCGACATTCTATTTCGAAGGTCGGTTTTAATGAGCGAGACCTGGCTGAACACTCATTCGACGGCAGCATTTGATACGGGCAGCGATAGCAAAGACAGAAGGAGGGTTTGGAATTATGCAGGGAACAAATGGCCGTAGTGGCTGTGGGGCAACGGAAGAGGATATGTTCTACGTTGGAGCAGGGACAATTTGGGCAAGAAGGGTCCGAGCAAATTGCAACGTAGGCGCCATGCAGCAGGCAGAAAATTCTGTGAATTGTGGTTAGGTTCATCTCGGTGTTCTCCCTCCGTTCTGGCACCGGGTTCACCCGCGGCGCACCGTCAACGGGAGCTAAATGCATCTCATGCGTAAACCGTAGGACGCCGACAGCTCACATTTGAGACAGTAACAGTCTATGTTCGCTGGTGCGCATGCGCGGGTGCCGTTAGTTCGCGGATGGAGACGTGTTCCTTGAGGCAAGCTTTCTTAAATAAAATTATCGAAAGGTCGTGATCCATGACCTTCCGACATGCATATATGTCTTCTCATATAGAACTTGCGAATTTTGATTGTGTAGCAGACGCGCTCAATTTCTTTAACCTGCAGTCGTCTGCACATTGATTCCAGCGTGCTTTTCATTGGTGCTTAACTATTATACTTCTTTTACACAGGAAAAACATATAGCCCAAACATAGCCACATAGCCAAAAGGAAATTATGATGCCAACTCAGGCAAAACGCAGCCCAATTTCACTATTTATAGCCCGATCTGGCAACCCTGAGTAGTAGTTCCGCGCAGGCGTTTGGCAATGCTGTTGCAGTAGGGATCAGAACGTTCACACGAGGCGAGCTGAGGGACGCGATTGGAATATGACGTGCCAGTAACCACTAGAGGTACTAACGGGAGTGGAGAATCAGAATCGGTTTTATTCAAGACAAAAATGGAGATAATTACATGATAAGTAATTACAGAAAGAGGTCCCGTAGTTAGAAACTAAAATGAGACCTCCTGTGCATGATCACTAGAATTAATAAAGCAAAAATGGCAACATGTGAAATTTTCGATAATAAAGGTTTTAGGCGACAAGGCATAAATGAACAGAAAAACAGCAGATGAATGTATTAAGCAATAAGAAGGCTTTGGATTAGACAACAAAGGTGAAACTACAAAAGTATTTTAAGAAGAAAAAAAAGAAGTAAAAGAATGCGAGAGACATAGAGAAAAAAAGGGAAAGTTAAAAATACAACACATAGTACACTCAAATAGGAAAGTAGGAGGAAGCTAAAAAAAATATTAAGTTCTGTACGAAACCAGTGAGCTTTGAACAATATTTAAGTGAATGGTAATGTGTTCCACAGAGATAAATCTGAAAAGTGGAATGACTGATAAGCTTAGTTGGTGCAAACGATGGGTAAAATGAAGTTCATTTTTCCTGCAAATCTAGTATTATTTACATTATTAAGGGATGTCTTTGGTATGATGGTTACTGGAATATCATTGTTTAGTGCCCTAAAAATAAACATGGCCAGGTTATACTTAACAAGATCAGTCATATCCAAAACAGTATGTGCATGTAACAGCTGATGTGCGCTAATGCTACGAGGTGAAAATGTTTATTTATTTACCTATTTATTTATTTATTTATTCATTTATTCCTTTATTTATTTACAAGTACTGCTATCCCATGAATTCGGACATTGCAGGAGTTGTACAGAAGATGATACTTAAACAATATAATGAAAATGCATCATTACAAATGTGAGCGCAAAGATTTACAGAGAAAACAGTAGAGTATCATAAAGAAAATACATGATTTGGCAATTCTCGCACAAAAAGATCAACAGACATCTCACGTAATGTGTCATCTAAATCGTTCCACAATTCGACTGTGAAAGAAAAAAACTGAAGATTTGAAGCTGTCTAAAAACGGCACAAACGTCACCAGTGATACGTGCTGAAGAACTGGCGAAAGAAAAGGGGGCGTCGACATAAATACGCTTGTTGATAATCTTGTGAAGTAGGATAATGCGATCACATATGCGTCTGAGTTGAAGTGTGCCAAGTGATAACGCGCGGGCGTGAACTGTGGGAGGGAAGTGACGGTCATAACGCTTATATATAAATATTATTGCTTTTTTCTGCACATTTTCAAGTTTAATGATGTCTTTGGCGAGGTGCGGCGACCAGACCGCGGATGCATGTTCAAATACACACCTTACTAAGGATTAGTACGCCGTCAGCTTGCAGTTTTTGGTTGCATCTTTTAACGTGTGTTTTAAGAACCCGAGTTTCCTGAGTGCCTTGGAGCAAGTTAAATCTACATGCTTAGACGAATTCAAGTTTGAACAGAACGTTACACCCAGGTCCTTAAATTCGTTCCCGTACGTTAGTTGATATGTGTTATTAGTGTACGAAACACGAAGAGGATTTTTCTTGTTAGTGAACGTCATCGATACAGTTTTGCTAAAATTTAACCTCATCTGCTATGTGTTGCTCCAATCACAGAATGAAGAAAACACATTATATAGAGTAAGCTGGTCGCATTCATTATGTATATTTGAATACAGAACGCAGTCATCTGCATATAAACGGACTTTAACTAACGTGTTATTAGTTATCTGGACGACGTCATTAATGTCAATGAAAAATAAAAGTGGCCCTAGAGCTGATCCCTGCGGGGCGCCAGATGTTATTTAGACAAATGTTGATTGAGAGTGATTAAACGTGATAAACTGTGATCTTAATCGCAAGTAGTCCTTAATACAGCCTAGTAGTTGGACACCGTGAGTTCTCTTGATAAAGGCACCAAGTTTAGTAAAGAGCTTACTATGACAAACCAAATCGAATGCTGTTGAGTAGTCGATAAAAATGGCGTCCATCTGACCACGATGATTTAGGCATGATGCAATGTCGAATGTGAATTCAATTAACTGCGTGAGAGTTGAAAACCCAGCCCGGAAACCATGCTGATTATTAGAGAGAAGATTATTGTTAGACAAGTACAAGACATTATGCTTATGAATAATGTGTTTTAATACCTTGGAGCGAGTGCATATTAACGAAATTGGTCTATAATTGGAGAGGCTTTGTTACCAGACTTAAATACTGGTACTACATTAGCTATTTTCCAGGTTTGTGGAACGGTTTCAGTTTGAAGATATTTTTTGAAAATAACAGTCAAGTACCGGGCACACCACTCAGAATACTTTTTAGAAACATGTTAGGAATACTATCGGCTCCAGCCCTTTTGGTCTTGTGAATTTGCAACAACAGATTCAGAACTCTGTTGTAACTTATATCCAACTTCGGGAAGGATGGCAATTCAGTGATGAGATTAAACATCGGCCTAGTGTCGTTGTTGCTGTCAAATACCGATAAAAAATATTTATTACAAGCTTCAGAGATAACAGGAGGGTTAGAACATGGTTTACCATTAACAACAAAGGATGAAGAACAGTGACCAGACGGAGTGATTGTTTTCCAGAATTTGTGTGGGTTGGTTTTCATGAATGTTTTCAGTGTGTTCTCATAATAAAATTTCCTAGCGTCATGCATTTTGGTTCGTAGAGCCCTTTTCAAGGAAACTAGAAGCCCCCCCTGTACCATCACTTATATGCTATAACTCACATCGCTGGCGAAGTCTCCTTATACAACAGATAAGTTGAATAATTTCCCTGCCGTACCAGATATGTTTGGGATTTTTTTAACACACTTCTTGGGCACAAAGTTACACATACAGTCATGCCCAACTTTATAAAATTCCTCCACCAACATGTAATATTACAGTGTTCACTACTAAATAAAAATCATCAAAATGTGACGCCAAAGCACCAAGTATCATGACATCATCAGCACGAGTGAAGTCAGTAATCATCCTGTATTGTGGTCTTTTGCGTTCAGGTTCATTATTCAATTTAAGACTGACTGCTTTGTGATCAGACAGACGATCACCAACATCACATTCGAACCCACATTTAAACAACGGCTCATTCAAAAGCACAAGATCCAGCAAAGAGTCACCACGCGAAGGAGAGTGGACAACTTGTGAGAAATCGAAAGAAACTGCTATGTCAATGAGCAAGTCACACTGTACCTTGTCGCGACCAGTCGATACGAGTGAAGCCCAATTTATGCATGGCAAATTGAAGGCCCCACACAAAACCATTTTGTAGTCATCTAATCTATGTGCTGCGATATAATAATTCAGAGCAGGAAACACATTGTGATCGGCATTTGGAAGACGATATATAACACCTAGAAACAACGTTGGGAAGGAAATACTAATTTAGAACCAAACTGACTTAGTTTCTGGAATCTCGGGTAGCAAAGTAAAGTCAATGCCGTCTTTAATAAGTCCACACCGCCACCGTGACCGGACAATCTATCTTTTCTCAAGACGCAATAACCAGGTGGTACGAATTCATCTAAGATTGAGTTATTGAGCCAAGTTTAGGTCACACAAATTATAAAAGGGTGGTGAGTTTCTATAAGCCCGTTAAAATTAACAATTTTGTTCAGTAAACTGCGAGAATTCACATTTAAAAGCGTGAGGCAAGGTATTTCACTTCAAGCACTTTCGCTCAGTAATCTTGTCTCACACAGGTCACGTCAGTCCCGGTGGAGCGATTCACCATCTTGGTTGCTCGCAAGCCTAACACGCGTGTTAGACTGCGAATCCCAAGTATAAACAGCACGATCGATAGAAAGCTTATCGCGGACCAGCTTAATCTTTGCCCTATTGCGCTTTTCTTCTTGGGCTGATCGCCAAAGCAATGTCCTTTTTTGCGCCGCTTCCCGAGAGTAGTCGTTACAGACACTGTAACTGGTCCCTTTCAGTTTGCTGCATTGTTTGAATGTGGCTGCTTTTTCATTATAGTCATATAATTTCATAATTACAGGTCTGTGTCCCTCTGTTTTCCTATGACCAATCCGGTGAATCCGCTTCACCGATGAAATAGTGACGCCATTAGTCACTATTAGTCGAATAGCTTGATTCTGAATCACTTGCAACGAAGTTAGGTGACTGTTCTAAGTGTTTCCCCATGATTCAATGTTCTAGTTAACATGAAAATGAACAAAATCATAATAAAGTGACATGAGAGTTGAAAATGAAAAATATGGTCGTGCTTTGATTAAAACGCGGATTCCGTATGCCATTTTCTTTTTCACATTATCTATGTCACGGTGCAATTTAAGATGACGATCAAATTCCACACCTAAATAGGTGCAATGGTCAACTGCAGTGATTAGGTGATTGTTGATGGAAATAGATTGAAGGAGCTCAGGCGATCGCTGATGCGAGGCAAATACGACAAAAATGGTCGTATTATGATTAATCTGCAGCTTCTTAAGTTCACACCATGCGGAAATTTTCATGAGATCTTCGTTTAGCTTACGTGCTAGCGTTGATATACAATAGTTAGAAGTAAATATAGTAGTATCATCAGCGTAAATAATACACATCGATGAGGAGAGGCAACTAGGCCGATCATTATCATAAATTAGGAAAAGTAGAGGACCCAATATGGACCCCTAGGGTACACCAATATTAGTAGTCCCTTCTCTAGAGTAGAATCCAGAAATGTTAACGACTTGTTTTCTATCTTGTAAGCAACTGCGGATTTTACGTGGAGGCGGACCAGTTATTCCGATGGCCTCAAGTTTAGCACAGATAATTGTGTGATTAATTGTGTTGATAGCTGATGATAGCTTTTTTCCTGCATTTTATTTTGAGTGGCAGTTGAAATGGGATGAAAGTGTCGTTAAAAATTGCGTAAAAGTTTTTGAGGTTCCTTAGATGATACAACTTCCAACCAGTCAGTTTTAGTTACGCTAGCAAGGAACATCTCTTTGTCATGTATAACTCTGTGAAATGATGTGCTAGATAAGGCAAAGTGATTGCGCAGGCGTAGAACGATACGATGGTGATCAGTAATATCGGTGGTAATGATACCAGCCTCTGGTGGATCTGTTAAGTTCGATAATGCGTGATCAATTAAGGTGCCATCGGCAATATTAGGGCAACGAGTAGGGAGAGAAAATAAACATTCATATCCAAAACTATAGAAGATGCTTGAATAACTAGAAGAATGAGATGAATTGGTATCTATGAGGTTAATGTTGATACCACCCATGATTATTGCGTTACGATTAGCGCATGATATATTTTCCATGGTTTGATCAAGGGCACTACAGAAGTCAGTAATTAAAGAAGAAGGTGAGCGATAAATGCAGCCAAACACTAAGTTCTTGTCGTGTATGAAGACAGGGGAATCAAATTTAACAAACACAGATTCACAGTTAGTAACATTAAACTCCAAGTCAGCCCGTAGTTTATGTGGAATGTTAGATTAGACAAATACAGCTGAACGACCGTGATTATTCGTGGCTTTATGAGAATACTCAGAAGTGTAAGAGGTAAAGCAGAATAGGTCCTTGTCATCATTACGAAGCCAAGTTTCAGACACACATATTATTGAAAAGACGTTGTTAAGTGTCGAAAACAGGTGCTGAAATTCATCAAAATGCTTGCGCAGACTTCTGCCATTGAAGTGAATAATTGAATGGTAGTCGCGCGGCATGAATTTATTCAGCGCAGATGTTGAGAGGTAAGAATCCATGGTGCATAGTAATGAGATTTAAGAGTCAGCATTGAGGCAGTTCAAAACAGGAAAGTCAGTCTCACCCGCAATGCGACAAACACGGCTCTCACTAGTATTTCTAGCCTTAATCTGACAATTATCTGTGTACAAGTGCTTCCAGTTGTTGGCTTTTTTGTAGCACCAGTGCTTTGGAAAAGAGTGTCTTATTTTATGGTGTCAAGTGGTCATTAACAAATATGATAAGGTTGTGATCCTATTTTCCTGTGTCATCCAGGCAGAGCCTTGCCTTTCGTGCCTTGCTGATAAATTCGTTTTTTTTTTCGTTCGAGAACAAAACCTAGCAATTAAAATTTTCCTACCCTTATCTTTAGTAGAGACTCGATGAACAACATCGACATCAGAGGAAGTCACGGGGCATCCAATTTTCTTGCCCACTGTCTCCAAAACTGCAAGACAGTTTCAAACTGCAAGACAGGAGATACACCTAATTTCTATATTGTTCATGCAGGAGTGCTGCTCGAGCTCGGAGACCCTTCGGTAAAGTGAACAGTTTTTCGTTTTCAAGGCATTGTTTTCAGACACAAGTGAAGCCTTGTCACTGGTGCAGATTGTCGACCAGATCTGTCAGAAATTTTACACTGAATTCAAGGCTGTCCACGTGCTTCTTGATCTCCAGCACGTCAACCCCAGATGTCTTCATGTTAACGATAATTTTGTCGACAATGCGATCAGTCAATCGATCCGGTTCATTAAGAAGTCTTGACTCCAGTTCATTAGTTCTCTTAGAGAGGTCAGCACAGGTAGGCATGTTTAACAGCGCTCAACTAAAAAAACACTAAAGCTTAATGCAATGACACAAGTAACACAATAGCAGTTCTTGGCAGCAGTGACGGTTGCAGCATAACAAAGAAAACAACAGATGCTGTCGTAACCAACCTGTACAAGCAGAAAGGAATGCGTGAGCTGGTGCACGAGCACTGCCGCTGCTGCCAAGACTTGTCGACAGCAGATGAAGCTGGCCTGTAAGTAGCGATGCTGGGACAAGCGAGCACCGGCTGGTGGCCTTCTGTGAATATCTTGATTGACAAGATAGCTTCCTTGATGCCACGTGCTGTTGATGTGTTGATGCAGCAAGTAGATGTGTCCAAGGCAGTTAACGTAGAGACGCAGACCCTGCGTTGAGTTCCGGGAAGTTCGGAACACGAGAGAGCGCAAACGCATAAACAAGACAAATTCTATACCTACTGCCGAAGCTGTGCTAAGGACATCGCGCTACTGTCTTGCGAGATACGGGATGCGTCTCTATTATTGTCACAAGGTCCCTCGTACCAGACAGTAAGCTGACGGGACAAATTTTCTCGGTCTGTTTTCTGTACAGAAGATTGTTGAAACTACCTGAAGGAAATGTGGAGATCGCGTCACCGTTCTTCACAGCCAAGACTGGGGTCTTATGCATGGACAACCTTTTATATGAATGTGAAAAGCGTGCGGAATGTCTCAAATCCTGACAATGAATGGAAAAGGCATCTTTATTCATTCAACACTGCGGATGAATCATTTAGAGCAGAATGTGGAAACTATTCTACCAATGAATCCATCTCTGCTGACACTTTATCGTCGGCTGCTAGAGAAGCCAGGGACAAGTCGGAAGTGGTAGCAACAACCAGACAGACAAGATGAAGTCCGAATCTGTTACCAGTACCAGTTATAAACCCCCTAGGCATCAGCCCATTGAGAACCAGGCAAAGGGATGATGGCAGTCTACGTAAATGTTTTGAAGCAGTGGACAAAGAGACGAAGACTAGATTTGCCGATGTCCAATTCTTCGCAAAGGAGGGAATTCTTTACCGAAAGTTCACACTGCGGTCAAAGAAACAAATGGAACAGCTTGTCGTGCCCAGAAGCCTTCGTCATTTTGTGATCCAAATGGCTCCCGAATGGATCCTTGCAGGGCATCCAGGAATAAAGCGAACCACAGACCGTGTGCGCGGAGAATTCTACTGGGCTGCAGTCCAATCATACATCACGCGATTTGTTAAATCATGCGACACCTGCCAGAGGACTTTCCCCAAACATTTAATAGGTCGAGTACCATTGGAAAACACTCCCGTCATAAATACTTCCTCTAAAAGAGTTGCATTGACATGGTGGCACCATTATCTCCCATGTCAGAGAAAGGGAATAAGTACGTTCTGACAAAGGTCCATATGGCAACGCGGTATCCTGATGCTGTGGCACTGCCTGGCATTGAAACAAAAAAAATTCGCTGAGGCACCCATGGAGATGTTCTCTCGTGTAGGAGTCCCACAGGAGATAATCTGTGACAGAAGCATATCATTATCGTCACGCCTGATGAAGGAGCTAAACCGACTTCTCTCTTTTATGCAGTTTCCAACAACTCCATATCCTCCGATGGCAAATGGCCTTGTAGAGAGGTTCAACGGCACCCTTAAACAAATAATAAGACGAATATGTCAAGAGAGTCCAAAAAATGGGACCGGTACTTGGCATCATTGCTCTTTGCTTATCACGAAGTTCCTCAGTCATGCCTGGGTTTGCACCCTTTGAATTTTTGTATGGCCGTTGTGTCAGAGGGCTCATGGCGATATTGAAGGAATTATGAACGGGTGATCATATTGACGATGACGCAAAAATCTGATACGGGTATGCAGTTGAGCTTCGGAAGCGTCTTGAATACACTTGTCGTTTAGCCAAGTAGGATCTTCAGAAAGCAAAACTTGTACAGAAGAAGCACTACGACCGGAAGTCCAGACCACATCACTTAGCTGTTGGAGAGAAGGTTCTGCTACTGCTCCCTTTGGACAACAACAAATTTTTGCTTACGTGGAAAGGGCCATTCACTGTACTTGAGAGGAGAAATGACATCGATTACGTTATTGACCTCGGGGCAAGGACGACGCTATTCCATATAAATCTACTGAAAAAGTATGAGGAACGGCCACCTATATCACCACCATTATCGGAAATGTCAACTGCTTGTCAGACTGATGACACCGAAAATGACGATCTACTATGCGTACCGTTTCAAGGAAAATAATCGGCGGCCGACGTGAGTCTAGTGGAATCGCTCCCTCCTGACTCAAGTCACGGGTCTACTGAGCATATACGAGAATGTATTCACCGATGTTTTCGCCAAGGCACACCTCGTCCAGTGTAAGCTGAAACTTACCACGAATACACTTGTAAACATGCGGCCGTATCCAATACCATTTGCTACCCAAGAAGCGGTACAAAAAGAAATTGGAGAAATGCTATGACAAGGCACCATAGAACTATCTGAGTCCGCCTACCAATCACCTATAGTTCTCGTGAAGGAAAAAGACGGGACAATGCGTCTATGCATTGATTGCAGGCAACTAAACAAGATACTGGTGAAGGACAACGAGCCTATACCTCGGGTGTATATTATCTTTGGACGACTGGGGAACACACAGCATTTTTCAAAGTTTGACTTTGCTAAGGGTTACTGGCAGGTGTCCATGCATGAAGAGTCGAAAGAAATGACAGCTTTTGCTACGGCATAAGGCCTGTATCAGTTCCGCTTCATGCCATTTGGCATTAAAACCTCCCCAGCTGTTTTCAACCAACGCATCAGAAAAGTAGCAGACATACCACATATTTACTACTACTTTGATGACGTGCCCATTGCCACTGAAACGTGGGACGAGCACGTGGGTACCCTTGAGTCCTTCCTACAAAGAGTGAGAGAATCTGGGTTGACAATTCGACCAACAAAAAGTGAAATTGGTCAAAGATCAGTGAAATTCCTCAGCCACCTTGTTGGAAATGGTATCATTCATCCGCAGGTCGAAACATTAGACAAAATGCACGCTGCGAAGCGTCCACAGGCGAAAAAAGAAGTACGCTCATTTCTCGGACACACGGGATATTGTCTAGACTTCATCCACAATTATTCCGAGGTGTCTTACCCGCTCACTGAACTGGCCAAGAAAAGAGGCTCTAATAAAGTAATTTGGGGAGAACGTGAAGAGAAAGCCTTTGATGGACTCAAGACTCTCATGTCTACAACACCTATATTGAGAGCACCGAATTTTCCCAAAACTTTCGTACTCCGCACCGACGCATCATCAACAAGTATAGGTGCCCTACTTATGCAGCGTCATGAAGGAATTCTGCACCCGGTGTCATATGCAAGCCGCAGACTACAACCACGATAAGTTGCATATTCAGCAGCTGAGCGAGAAGCACTAGCGCTTACGTGGGCCATCCAAAAGTTCCACATCTATTTGTTCGGACGCACGTTCTTGTTACAGAGCGCCCATAAGGCCCTTGTTTACGTCAAGTCCGCCAAGCACATCAACAGCCGTGTTTTACGTGGGAACCTCGTACTTATGGAGTACGACTTCGTCATTGAGTATAATAAAGGCAGCGAGAATCTAGGCGCAGACTATCTGAGCCGGTTGCCCAGGACATGAAGAGTGTGTCTGCGGAAACATGGTGTTTTAAAAGCATGCACTGCGAACCAGTGTAACTCTAATGTCGAGAAACATTTGCTGGCAGGTTACTCTGGTGGTTTTTTTCCCCCTATATCGTGGCGTTGTGACTTGTAAATGTTGTCATTATGCCGAGTGTGCCGTGCTCGAAACTGTAGCACTGTGGTAATTTTTATGTGCACTCGTACGTAAGGAGTGTGCGGTGCTCGAAACTTTGGTGCAGTGTCATTGCCATTGTGGTGCGCGTGTGCTACAGTGGCCCAACGAATATGAATACCCTCATGTTCTTCGAACGACAAAACTTAAGTGGGGGGTGATTGTGAAGAACTACTCACAAAGTACGGAATGCAAGAGCAGACGGCATTGCGGCTGTCCTCAACAAGAGGAAAAGAAAGACAATGGAGGCTCGTGTGGCGAATGAAAAAGGTTCTCGCACAGACGTGATCATTGGAACGCCGGCACGACTAGGGCCACCCGGCATACATATCCCACATCTACAAGTGAGGTTCACTTGACCAGGCGTCCGTCTTCAGGACAGAGAACGGCTCGGGTCGTTGCACGGCACGAGACCTCGGAGCGGCCTGCTGCAGCCTCGAACCCGCACCTATGCGCGAGGTTCGGGAGAGCGAGCGTCTGTCATCGAGGCGAGGAGCGCCTCGGAGCGGCCTGCTCCCACCTACGGAGCTGTGAACCATCCAACATTTACTGCCCCGTACAGCTGCGTCTACTTTTCCACGCCGGTCATCACTCTAGCAGTGAGTGTTCCACCCCAAAGACCCTACGAGTCTCACCATGCTCCGGACTTCAACTGCAACATCGTGAGACTGCATTTCCTTTTTTCCTCATTTACGAACAGCCTGGCATGCATGGTCCTAGTTTAAGATAGTGCTCACGTGCCGTCTAATATAATTGTCGTGTGTTTGCTAACCATGCACCGTCTCCTCCATCTTCCTCGCGTCACACGCCTTGCGACGTGACGACCCTAACCATCACAATACCCATGAGTGAAGGAATTGAAGCCGTTTCGAAATCCCTCGCAATCAATCCCCAAGCGCACGCTCCTGAAGTTTACCCGTCGCTCGTTAGGTTAGCTCTCACGCTCAGCTATTTCGAATTCGATCCTGTTCACTACCTGCAAACTTTCGGCACTAGCATGGGAACACCATTGGCTCCCACGTATGCGAACATTTTTATGGGACAGCTTGAAGCAGACCTGTTGAAATCCTACCCTCTGAGACCCCACACCTATCATGGTTACATTGACGACATATTTAAAATATGGGAACATGGCACAAGCGCGTTAACCGACGTCATTAGCCATTTCAATCGCTTTCACCCAAGTATTAAATTTACTGCTCACCAGCCTCCTAGGCAGATCAACTGCCTGGACCCGACGGTCTACATAGAAAACAGAAAACTGAACATGACACTTTACCGGAAGCCTTCGAACAGCGAGCAATATTTAGACTACAACCGTCATCACCCGCGACACTGCAAGCAAGGAATTTCTGTCGGACAAGCGAAACGAATAAGATGAACTTGCAGCGAAGAGCACGATTATATCCACCACCTAAATTACCATAAAACAACGCTAGCCGAAGGGAACTATCCTCAAGTTACTGTCGATAGAGCTTATGATCTCGGGTAAAGATTGGAGAGACAGTCGGAATTCGCGCAGAAACAGCCCACATCAGAATCTAACAGACCGCCGGCCTTTATAACAAAATATTTTATTGCACTCCAGATCAGAAACAACATCCCACGAAAATACCACCCAATATTATCAAGTAACGAGCGTCTGAGAAAAGCGTTCCCGGATGTTCCTAGAGTTAGCTAGCACCGCAACAGGAACTTTAAAGACATGTTAGTGCACGCAAAAAGGCAGCCGACACCATTCTCCCGTAATAAGACCATCTTGTCGCCCCAGGTGGAAAACCTGCAGGCACCTTCATAGTGACATTAAAATTAATAAGCACCGCAAATAGTTATACACACGAAATCAAATCTAGCTTCAGTTGTACAAGTGCGGATGTGACTTAAATGCTTGAATGTTCCTGCTGTAAGAGACAACATATCGGTGAAACCGGAGACTCAATCAATGTCAGATTAAACGGACATCGCGCGGACACAGCGGAAGCACTTCCCAAAGCCGTCGCTGAGCATTTCGTCCAACCAGTTCAAATCGAGGGTTCGCCGGAAGCCCGTCTGGTCGGAATGAAGCATGAAGTAATAAAACGAAGGACACCGACCAACAAAAGTGCTAAAAGATGAATAAATCTAAAAGACCTTTCGGCTTCGCTACGGAAGCCTTGTTCACAATGGCATGACGGAAGGTTCATGGAAGCTTACGTATACTTCAGAACGTGACGTAAGCAGCGCGCGTATGACGAGGGGAGGGTTCCCTCATTTCGATTGAGCATGTGACGTGTTTTTTGTATCTCCAGCATTTCCAGATATAGCCGCGATTTCAGGATTCTTTCTTGGCCGATAATTCTCGAGTGATCCCAGTCAACCTTGCAGCCCGTTGCATCCGTGTGCTTGGCAAGGGCATTCGAAACTGTACGTTTCTTTTCGACATCTTTCTGATACTGCCTCAGTCTCTGTTTGAAGTTGCCCGATTCACCGATGTATGCGTAGGCGCAATCTGCGCAGGGTATCTTAAAGACCACGCCGGGAAGCGATTCTCTGGAAAGCCTGTCCTTACCGCCAACGAGTGCTTGCCTCAGCTTGCACACGGGCACGTGCGCCACCTCAACGTCATAACTGCGTAGAATGCGAGACAAGGTTTCGCTTATCCCTGGAACGTAAGGTATGGCAGCACACTTTCTTGGTTGGGGATTAGCCAGACGAGCTGGATTGGACAGACGGCGTTCCACAGCACTAAAAAAGGATGCGGGATAGCCGCTTGCCGAGAGATCACCTCGCGCGTGGTCCAAGTCTGTGGAACGACTTTCTGCTGTGGTGCAAATGCGGTTCGTACGGTTGAGCAGTGAGGCAGCAACCGACCTTTTGTGAGCGTCTGGATGAACGGATTAAAAGTTCAGGTAGCGGCCAGTCCCTTACAAAAAAAATTGTTGAAAGGTTATTGAGATATCATTGTTCAACGTCAACAAATGACCTTGAAAGATCATTGGGGAATTGTTGAAACAGCATTGAGGAAATTGTTGACAAGTGTTGATAATTGGCCCGCGACATTCTGTCGAAACATCATTGTGGCCTCTCAATTTGAAAGATCATAGGCATATCGTTGAAACTATGTTGTATTTCAATGTTGAAAGCCCATTGAAGCATTGTTGAAGATGTGTTGCCTGTCAATATTGAAAGCTAATTGACGTATTGTTGAAATGTGTCGTTTGTCAATGTTGAAAGCCCATTGAAGCATTGTTGAAGCTCAAACTTGAAAGCCCATTGACGTATTGTTGAAATGTGTTGTTTGTCAATGTTGAAAGCCCATTGAAGCATTGTTGAAGATGTGTTGTCTCAAAATTGAAAGCCCATTGATGTGTTGTTGAAATGTGTTGTTCATTCATATTGAAAGCCCATGGAAGAATTGTTGCAGATCTGTTGAACATCAACACAAATTATGTTGAAAGCCCTTTATGCCCCACTGGGTATTTACCAGTTTAAACCTGCACTTTTCTTAAAATACTGCTGAGCTATGTTGCATATAATTACCTTTGATGTCACATTGGTATGTTTGCTGTGAGAGGGCAGGGATAAAATTTAAATACAGGGGTTTTGTATCACAGGCCTCTGCCACCCTGGGCTCAAAAGCATGCTCCCAGATCGCCTGTAATAAACCATATTGTAAAACTGCTAGCAGTACTGTTATGCCACTTTTTTCAATTGTCAGAGTGGATGGACCTCCACAATATTAAGAGTGCTGAACTGATGCAGACAAAAACCATTTTTCTAGGTGAACTGTTTATTTGTAAACAAACATCTGTGTAAATGTACAACCATTTGTAGTTTGAGCACATCAGAAACTTCTTAAAAACTATTGCACAGTACAAACTTCCTGCAGCTTGACACCATAACAAAACAGAATACTGAAGATGTAGTCTGTGTGGCCCTCAAGTAAAACACATTTCTCAAAAGAAATAAATTTTTAAAAATAAGTACCTAAATTAAATGTAGAAGCAGACTGACATGACTTATTAAGAGCACTCAAAAAAGGCACTTGCTTTCTCTATTTGGGAGCCAGTGGTACTATTACCACGGCACGATTTGCTTGAGCCCACAGCACTCAACTGAGACCTGATATGCAGGGTGGTTATCTTTAAGTTTCATGGAATTTATTAAACACGGACTGTTGCAGCTAACATAATTCTAGATACAGAGTGCCAAACATTATTTGCATGAGAAATCAAGACACCATAGTCAGCTGATTAAGACAAACTCAGTTCCTAATAAAGCTTTTCAAATTGTAGACGGTAATTTTACAAGGTGTATGCACTTAGAACGAACTTCCAGAATGACACCAGTAACGAGACACATGGCATTAAACTGGCTGTAGAAATGCACTGCTGTAGCACTTACTTTTTTTTAACAGAACGCACTGTTATGCATTGAAGCACAAAAGTAACCGGAATGCCCATGTATTTCTCACATTTATGGAAAAATTTCGCAACTGGTGTCATCCTGGAAATTAATTTCAAGTGAATATGTCTTTCAAAATCACTGGCTACAATTTGCAAACTGAAATATGTGCCGTGATGTGATAAGTGAATTAATAAATTTATGAGAATCAGTTTAATGTTTCCATTTCTTGTGCTAGTAATGTCCACCTCTGAATAATCCAGCTCAAGAAAAAAAATTATGCTACCTGGCACAGACAACTTAAAGATCTGTAAAACTGAAAAAGGATCACTGTACAATCCTTATTTGTTGCTTGAATGGTATGTGCCAATTTCGGTAAACGTTACATACTTCTGAAACATGGCAATCACAATAAGTGATGCTGATGGGAGCAATTTATTATGCTGCATTGCTGTTGCATGATCCAGTTGTGTTTTCCGCCATGATAACGTTCCTGCGCAGGTCATTCCATATCAAGCGACATTCATATTAACTACTTCAGATTTTTATATGGAAAAAAAAACAGCTATTAGTGATGTGCTGGAATCAAAGTTACTCGTTGTGAGAGTTCCATTACAAGTTTATTCACTGCCACAAAAAAATAACGAAAGAATTCAGAAAAAGATATGGTTTCATGCAAACATGAAAGGCACATCATGCCATTACCAGAGATCTTTCGTTGCATTTTAAATTTAAGCCGACTTATACCTATTAATTTTACTCATGTATTTTAGAAAGCAATAAGTTATTTTTATAAAGTTATGTCAAATGCAGTTTTTATTGAACTCTGACAATGGCACAGATGCACTTGCAGGTGTGCAATTCCATGCCGAATCGACCAGCGTTTTTTTGACAGCACACATATAGCTGAAACATTACTATATGTTTACTAGAGTTCAAAACTCGTTACCCACTTTTATTTATTTTTGCCAGATATTTTGTAGCACTTTGGTGACAGTTTAGTTTTCCTGCTCAGCTGAGCTAGAGGACATCAATCAACATTCTTCTTCAAATGCACATTGTATTGATCGAGGCCTTCAAATGGTGTGCGTGGAAATACGGTGAAGTGATGCAACTGCCAAAATAGCCAATTTTTTAAATATTTGAATACTTCAATTGCTTTCGGCACCGGCAAAAATGAGTCAAATTGCAATCTGTTAGTTTTTTTTTCGTAACGAAAATTCACAGGACAGAAATTAAATACAGAATGGTAGCCCAGGTGACATAGTATAGCAAAAAAATGTGAAGATTTGAAGGTTCAGCAAATCGCCTGTAAAAAAAACAAATTTTAATCTTTTGCAAGAAGCTTCATGTTGAAGGAAAAAACAGCTTTCATGGTTGGCCAAAAAGTATGTGATACATAATTGGATAGCTCTACATGTCTGCTATGCATGTGTGAAGTTAAAAAAGGCATTATTTTTAAATGCGAGAAATTCTTTTTTGAAATTTTGTCAGCACCGACTTTTCTCGGATGTGCGCACTGCTTGCCGGCTGGGAATGCAGACCACAAAGCTGGCTTCGTCTCCACACAGATGACAGAGAAGCGGTGTTAGTGTCTGCATTTTATTGCCAAGGGACACATGCTCTAACGCAACGAGGCTTGTGTTTGGTGTGGGCCAGGTAAACCATACAGCCATTACACATAAAATATCAATACGAGGTCTGTTAGAAAAGTATCCGACCTTTGGCTGAAGAAAAAAAAAACTGGGATAACTGGAGCGTTGGAAACCTAATCACTCTCAAAGTAGTCTCCTTGGGACTCCAGCCACTTCTCCCAGCGGTGCTGCCATTGTTAGAAGCATTCCGAGAAGGCCTCTTTCCGAATGGAGTTTAGCTTAGCTGTCGTTGCAGCCATAATGTCTTCTCTTGTCTGAAATTGTGCTTCTTTCAATGGCCTCTTGATTTTGGGAAATAGCCAGAAGCCGCAGGCGGCCATATAAGGAGAGTAAGGAGCCTGTCGAACTACAGGAGTCTGGTTTTTCGCCAAAAGAGTCTGAATCAAGTGCGAGAAAAGCATTGTCGTGATGGATGCGCCAATTTCCTGTTGACAACTTTGGTATCTTGCGCCACACAGCATCACATAGGCCATGGAGGACATCCCTGTAGTAGTCTTTAGTGATTGTTTGACCCTGTGGTGCGTACCCGTGGTGTACCACACTGCGGGAGTCAAAGAAAGCAGTCAGCAACACTTTAACGTTGATGCGCACTTAGCGGTCTTTGGTTGGTGACGTGGAATGCTTCCACTGTAATGACTGGGATTTGGTTTCCCGGTCATAAACATACATCCAAGACTTGTCACCAGTGATTATGGTGTTCGTGAAGTTGAGGTCACTGTTTGTGGAATCCAGCATGTCTGTGAGACTTCAACACGAAGTTGCTTTTGCTCCACCATGAGCAGCTTGGGAAGGAATTTCGGGGCAAATCTCTTCATGGCCAAATCTTCGGTGATAATGGAATGTGGATAAAATGTGCTGATGCCCACCTCTTCCACAATTTCTTGGATAGTCACACGACGGTCCCGCATCACCACAGGGTTCACTTAGGCAATGACCTGGTCATTTCGGCATATTGATGGCCGACTGGAGAGTGGCTCGCTCGCCACCGATGCGTGGTCGTCTTTAAACTGGTTGTACCACTCCTTAATCTGTGTGCTGCTCATAGCGCAGTCACCGAAAGCAGCCTGAATCTTCCGAATGGTTTCCACGTGGCTGTCGCCCAGTTTCTGGCAAAATTTGACGCAGTAGCACTGCTCCAGTCGCTCCGCCATTTTCCTTGCAATAAAAAAACGACGAGAGCGCTGTGTACTACCTCATTCAAATGCTGCGTCCCAGCAATTCACGCTATTGGCAGGCGGGAAAAAATTCGTGCATGCGCGAAAAGGTTCAAGGGTGGCTGATGAAAACGCGCTTGTTTCATATTCATCAGGTGTCTGCAAAAAAAAGTCAAATACTTTTCTAACAGACCTCGTACGTATTAATATGTGAGGGAATCCTGCAGTGTTAAAAGATATCTTTCATGCAGTTTACAAAAAGAAATATCGGCTATTATGTAGACAGTAAATCCAGGAAGAGCGCTGATATTGTTCATACAAAGCATTTTAAAGGGCATGTCGCACTGCAATGCAACACAGAGGGAGCAGGACACTTCGTGCCCTGCTCCCTGGAGCCCAATGATGATGCAAGTAGAAAACACCTTCATAATTAAGACTGAAAACCTACATAAGTGTGAACAAATTCTTGTGGTGTTGTTTGCTACCACTGTTTCAGAGCCAGAACGTGTTCACCTATAAAAGTCATATTTGCCTTGTTCAGTCTGATGTGGTCAGACACCACTGGCGACAACTTTTTGCATTCATGTTAAAAAAATACAAGTTGAGACTGCAGCTGTAGCGCTTGACGTCACCTGCCTTCGCAATGATAAAAAAGGCAGTCAGTTTGTTGAGTAGTTTTTGTGGCTAATATTAACAATCTTTCCTTGCTAGCTGACATAGCTTCATATATTTATGCTATATTTATGCTGTATGTGTGATCCACAAATGAACATTAGAGAAAATAATTTATTGCACTTAAAGAATACCTTTTTGTTACTTGTCACATGCATAGCAGACATGTAGGGCTGTGTAACGATGGGCGACATACTTTTGTGCCAACCTCCAAAGCTAATTTTTTACCTTCAACACGAAGCTTCTTGCAAAAAATTGGAACTTTCAGTTTTTTTAGCTGATCAACTGAACCTACAAGGCTTGAAATATTTTGCAGCTATCCCAAGTCAACCAGTCTGATTTTATATTTATTTTGTGCCTTCTGTATTTCCCTACATTAGAAGAAAATTCAAACTTTGCAAATTTTGGCAGTCACACCACTTGTCTCTTGACATGAACATCATCTGAATATCTGGATCATACAATTTCCCTTTCAAAAGAAACGTGTATCAGTGCCTTCTAGCTTAGCTGGGCAAGAACAATAAATTTTTGCCAAAATTCAAAAAAATTTTTGCGAAGGAAAATAAATGGGGAGCAAGAGTTCGGAGTTTCAACTATATCTGTGATGGTCAAAAAAACGCTGGTTGGTTGCCCTGGAATGACTCAAGTGTATGTATGAAAGCAAATTTTCTCAAAAATTTTCTTATTGTACCTACTCAAAATCAAGCAAACTTGAAATGCTTTGCCATAGTGGAACAGTTCTTGACAAAATTGGGTGGTTTGGCATGAAATGACTTAAGATACTTAAAAAATATATTAATAAGGAAACACTATCCTTACTGGAACCAGATCAAAAACTAACATAAAAATGTAGTGAACTATAACAAAGCACAGCACTTGTATTCTGGATTAAGCAATCCAATGTGGGCTTCTCAGGGGACTTGCATAATTAGCATAAATAAAATTAACATAAAAATGTCAAGGCATAGAAAGGCACAACATTTGTATGCTCATTTGAGAAATCCAAATTGAGCCCTTCAGGAAACGAACATAAAACATAAAAATGTCGAGAGTTACAAAAGCACAACACTTGTGTTTTGGTTTGAGCTGTCCAACTTGGGCTCTTGAGAGGCTATTGGTCCCATGCGAGAAGCGAGGCCAGAGTTCTTTACATAGGGCATGTTGGTACCAGGAAACTTGTGACACGTGAAGCCTGCAACAACAAGAAGCCAGAACAAGTTTTAAAAAGCAACTTCTACATGCAAAAGAATGGCATGCAATATGCCCTTGTTATAATGAAATTGATTTATGTATTTGTGTAGCTTAATTCCAACTTTCCACGGGTACAGCTTTGCAGCATGACCATTTAAATTGATTCTGTGTGGCACGGGACTCAACTAAGTGTCAAATGCAGGAAAGGGCAAAGAGGAACAAAACACTGTAGCAAAATAACTTTACGAATATCCTCAATGTCGAAGATGTGAACTTTGCTTGCTGAGAAACAAAATGGTGAAAAAAATTCATGTTGTTCATAAATAAACCTGAACTGACAATTAAATTATTTCTTGTAACTTTCATAATTAAAATGTGCAGCATTTAACTGTGCTTTTCCATGCTCCAAATACAATACTGTCATGTCACTACAATTGAGTGTAGCTTCATTTGAAGTTAGGTTTCCTGAGTTCACATGCAATCGGAATGTACTTCTCGCCTTACAATGACTTAGGACTTTCTACATTAAAGAAGACACTGCTTACAGCAAAGTATGTTTTCTGCCTCAACGATTGAATTACTGTTATAATGAGGATTCCATGTAGTTGTGCACCAAGCTGCTTAGCACGAAACATGCAGAATGTGACAGATACGAAGAAATGCTGTCTTTTAAGAGCCATATGCCATAGGACTGACTTCTTTAACCCTTTTAGGGTTTACTGCCGTACATCTGTGGCTGTGACGGAACGTTCTGAAAAAATTTGCCGTTTCAGAACAAAGTGTTGCCTAGCATCCCACTGGAGGTGCTGCAACCTTCTGAGGCTTCTAGAAAATATTCTTTAAGTGCTGTCGCTCCATGGGTTTCTCCAAAACTGATTTTCACTTAGCTCTTTGGTGTCTGTCATTGCAGTAATTTGGGAGTGCTCCCACAAGTTTTTGTAAGTTTCATTACACAAAAAAATTATGCTGCTTTATCCTGCATAAAAAAATAAAACATCTAAAACTGCAAATACTGAAATGGTATTGCCACTTCATCGTTATTTAAAAATATTATTTACCACTTCATTTTCTCGGAACGTCACTCTGAAGAACTTAAATCTGCAATAAAAATATTAAGAGTGCACGAAAAGTGATTTTTGAGGCTGAACCGAATAATGCTAGAAGCAAATCAAATAATGGATAGCTTCTGAATAATGAACAGCTGATATCACAATTAATGTAAGATGAGGCTCACAACCTAGTATTATTAATGTTTGCAAGTTTCTGTCATTGTTATGTTATGAAGAGCTGTTTATTAAAAGCACAAATGGAGCAGCAAAAGGTTTCTTCACATGCACAGGACTCTTCAGTAAGCATAAATGATTGCTGTACAGCCTCTAAAGTACAGCTACTTAAGTAATGTAGCCTGGTCTGCTATTCTTACAAGTTCTTACGTTTTATGTCTATACTATGTTATTGGACGTGAAAATTTACCGTACTTTGGCTCAAATTTCATGTTTTATTGGTGTTTCGAAATATTAGAATACTCACATTTACAAATAGTGACCATTCAAAGACTAAATTGAATAGGACACTATTCAATTCGAAAGTTTTGAGCATTTGCAAACCACAAAAAATATTAACTCCTAAATTAGAGAGGCATATTTCTCCCCAAAATGTGACCCTCAACGGGCTAAACAAGATCGACAGAAAAGCCCATTCATCTTTTTGATTATTTTAAGCCCATAATCTACTTGGCAATGGTTAATAATAACCCTGTTAACAGGTAGGTGAAGTAAGGAAGCAGGAATCAATTCTAACAATTTCAGAATGGGAGTAGTGGACATGTCTGATGGACTGTAAGAAGCTTTATACATTAGGCCCCAAGAGCCTATTTTCAATTTATTGAAGTATATGGGGAAAAGCCACATAAATATTTTTTTTCATATCTTAGAATACAAAGTGATAAAGTGTGCATTAATAAATACGAGTCATAGGTTAAGTGCTTAGAATGAGTAAGCGCCCACTAAACGTAGTACTGTTGACAGCAATGCTTGCAACTCTGTCCATGTTGTTTCTTTGATTGAAACAACCAAAAGAAAATTGCCACACCACTCAGGTTCCCTCTGCTAAAAGGCTGCTGTCTGGCATCACATGGACCTCCTTCAAGATAGGAGCAACCTTAATTCGATGTGGTCTGTTAAAATTGGTGAATCTACTGTTTCACATCTCAGAACCTGGAGAGCTGTTTTGATTTCTGCAATTTGGTGAACGTGCTCCTGCTCGAGCTGAGCAGTAACCACACTTGAGCATAGCTTCTCCGCAATTCGTGTATTAGAATAACACTTTCAGGCTAATTAAACATGTCGTCCATGCCAATAGATTTGGAGCGTGCTTCACAGACAACTATTCCTTGCAATGACAGCCATGTAGCACTGCTAATGCGCCAATGCAGCTCATGTTATGTGGTGGAGCCACTAAAAACTTTCAGCAGTGAAGGCAGCTTTTAAATTTTAGAAGCATTTGTGTATGGCGGCATTACGCACTTATGATCATATGAACAGTCATTCCAAATAGTAGGCTATCGTAGCACACAACTGCACACACGGGCTACTTGAAAGTCGTTTGTTATGCCAATGGCAAGTTCATAATTTTAGAAAAAAATGTGAATGTAAAAATGCAACCAGAAAGGATATTGGCGGCGAGGAGTTACGGAGTCGCCCTCTATCGGAAGCGCCTCGATGCCGTAGTATGAGGGATCACGTGACGCGCTCCTCATAGGTTTTGCTGTCAGCGCTCACTGAAAACACCACGCGCGAGCTCTCCCGGACATTTTTGTAAGTACTTTCGAAACGAGAGAAGTTTCTTACTGTCTAAATAATAATCTTGGGCAAGCTGAAAGCACACAATCGTTTACAGCCGCTATCTCTTTACCGAATACGTACAGTGAACGCCACTGCGCGCGGTCGCCGCGATGGAGTCTCCCGAACCGGCTTCTTGCGTGAAAGGTAGGTAAACGCCGAGAGCAAACTATGTGAAATATGTTCTTATAGTGTTTGTATAACTAAATGGAGCGTAATAGAATGAAGCCTCAATGCAGCGATCGCGCAGATTCGCAGCGACCGACTGCGCGTCTGCATGCTTGTCCGCGCAATGTTTCGCTTTCTCCGCGCGCGCGTTTTCGCACCGTGCCATGAGCTTTAGCCCGCAGAATATGAGCATTTGACAGTATACAGGCAACCATTGTTGCGTGGGCGCTATCAGAGCTGTTCAAAAATAATTTCATTGTAGAGACTTCGACGCCTACGGGGACTGTGATGTGCCGTCGCGACGATGCAATCTTTTTTTTTCTTCTAAATTCTTTGACCTTTCAATACTATTTCTCGAGTTGCGTTGCACTGTATGTTTATCGGCGTTCTCAGCGTGCAATTTCCCGCTGCTCCTTTTTTGTAATCCAGTGCATTAATTCACAACACAAACATGACCATATGCTATGCTTTCTTTAAATGTGCTTCTCACCGCTGCCTTTCCACTCCACTGAACTTGGCAGTATCTATAGTATCGACAAGTTCATAGACCAAGCCGTCATGACATTAGTCGGGCAGCGGACTCAGGCGAGCGTCTCAGTGCGCGTTTTGAGAACATCGCAGACCGGGCGCCGTAGCAGAAATCTTCCTCGCGTCTGTGCTTGCTGCATACCCGAGTTGTAGCCGATGACTGCCGGTTTTATGTTTCGCGAGCCAAGCTTCACACAGCTTCTTGTCCTGCGGCTACGTGTGAATAAGGCCGACACCGGCCTCCGTTACGTGCGTCCGGCCCTGCGGCACCGAGCAGTAGCCTACCATGTTGCGCGCCTTCAAAGGCAGCCACTACCTATTGTAGTGCTTTCAAGCGTTGTAAAGGAGACACTCGAAGCGGGAAAATTTCGCCACTAAATGAAAACCGCAGCGTACGAGGGAATTTAAACTCGTTTTCAGCTCGCTTCGGCGCGCCCGAAGCAGCCGACGCGGCCGCTATGTCCACGTGATCCCTCCTAGCACGTCACGCCGACGGTGGCGCCAGCTTTTCCAGTGGTGGAGCTCGAGGCCAATATGGTACTTGCCTATAACAGCACTGACCCTGGTGGGGTCAAGAGCCCTTTTTGCCCCTTGGTGTTATTTCCAAAGGCCAAATGGCCCATGAGCTCCTCCTCTGTGAACACATGGTGAAGCAAGGCCCTTGCAAACTTTGCTGGTCCACCATGGCAGGCCATGGTAAGCTGTGCCAGGATAACCTTCTCAATGTGCACTCCTTCAACCTATGTGAACCTGCACGTTTAAGTAAATGTTAGCAAAACAGTTTTAAGCCTTTCAAGCACATTCACACAACAGCCCTACTGCAAATAAATTAAAAAAGTACCTGTTGCAAATCTAGAATGCTAAACTGGACTTCTTACAAGCTTCTTATGCTGTCCGGATGCCACGTTTCAGAAGAACAATCCAGCACAAACAAGAATAATAAACCAAAGTATCCAAACATCTAGTACTTGAAAAAGGGGAGTACCAGTGAAACACAAATGACACGCACACAAGGAAACGGCATTAGACACGGACTCCCTGTCTAACGCCTCTTCCGTGTGTGCGCGTCCTTTGTTTTGCTGGTACCTCCCTTTTTAAGTTCATCATGCACCAACTGGCCCAAGAGCTTGAGCTAATGCACATCTAGTACTATTTATTGTGATTACCATTCTTAGGATACTTCATATTTTCAGGTCTCTATTTTCCCATCCATTTGTGTCAATAGGTAGCCCATGGTCTAATGGGGAGATTGGGCTGCTATGTTGAGGGAAGAGTTCAAAATCAACCGTCAGAACAGCTTGGGTGACTGGTTATGCGACCCTGGGCATATGCCACTTTTCAATGAATCTCTTTCCCGCTATCTTGGGCAACTGCTGCTGCTTGTGTTGTCAAGCAGCATTAGGAGCTCGAAGAGGGACATGATTGTCGATCATTACTAAGATTACCACTACACATCATGTTCACTTGCTGTGCTCCAGATGTAATGTGTGAGGATTCCACTCCACTGTATGAAATGTACATAAGTTGCAAGGACAGTATGTGCCAACCACCACCTCAATTAAATTAATCGACTCGCAAAGCACAGGCTGCACAAGATCACGGAGTGAACTCAGAAGTTTGTGGACAGTCAGTTGATGTCCATGTCAGGGACCTCTAGGAGACTCGGTCATTTCCTCGATGTGCATCATCGTGCCATCACACATTGTATTACAATTCTGCCTGTCTTGTTGTACCACCGTTCTAATAGTCATCACGTATCACCACAATTCAATATATAAATAGACACTTATATCTACTGTTTATTTAATCTTTATGGAGAATACTTTGAGCATGAGTTTTTGCAGAGATCATGAATTCTACAGCTTAAAGGAGCACTAAAGAAATATAAATTAATTAAATTCTGGCATTTTAAGTGCCAAAATGACAATCTGATGTTTAGGCACGCCATAGTGGGGAACTCTGGACTACTTTTTACTAAATTAGGCTGCAAGGTACCTGGGCAGTTTTGTATTTACCCTCCATCAAAATGCGGTTGTTTGATCCTGTGACCTCGTGCTTAGCGGAGCTGTGCCAACACCCCTAAGCAACTACGGCATGAAAGCACTATAGAGAAAAATTATTTTAGATGTATCTGTACATGACCTTCCTACAATTCAAGAGATTCACTCATACCGTGACAAGAGGCCGAGTAAACTGTAAAAGCAGCAAGAGGAAAGATTGGTGGCAGTGCTGCCTTGAAGTTACCACACCCGCTTGCTGTGACGTCATGGATTTAGATGACGTCTGTTCAGGTGTAGCAATTTTTTTTACAAATAAAGATGTTCTTCATCATATTCCAAAAACCCAAATAAAAAGCGTCAGGAACATTTACAGAACCAATACAACCAAAGTATGAAAAAATACTTGGAATCCATGATGTGACAATGAGGTGTCAGCACGAAGATTTTGGGGCGATACTCAGAAAATTAAACTTTGAGCTTTATTTTCTCTAATAATCAAGCAACTACCAAGAAATTTACAGAAGTAGTTATTTAAGGCGATGCTTTATTTAAAATTCATTTAGGGTGTCATTAGTGTCCCCTTAATACAAAACAAGGAATGCACTTGGCTGCGTAATAGGTTAACATGCATCACTAGTTCTCATTAAGGTAGGATTATCAGTATAGCAAAGGGCATGCACTGGCTGCTCCAGAGGGGAGCCCTTCCACTTCCCCTCAACCTTCCAATTTCCAATTTATGAGCAGTGATGCAATTTCTGTATCTTAACAAGACGTAATGCCAAGATAGAGCATGTGGTGACCGGCACTTCGCACCATCCAGCTCGGCATCAATCTTTTTGGAATTTGGCCCTTGAAATGCAGAAAGCCCCGATCATTGCTCGTTCTTCAGCCAACTTTCTCGAAGGGTGTTCACAAGTGACACTGAATTCACTATATGTTCACAAGTGACACTGAATTCACTCCCAGTCCCGGTGCAGTTAAGTCTTTCAGCTGAGTGCTTAAAGGCACCATGTCTCCTAATGAAGGCACTCTGCACCAATTGATCACTGGAGCAAATGCCTTGCAGTTGCATCAGCAATGTTTTTTTTCCTGCTTCTTGCAATACATTTTCACGGCATCACTGTATTTGATCATGGTGACGCTACAGAATGGATGACCAAAGAATTCACCTTTAGCGTGCCAGCTGGGGCGTCTCCCAGCTCACTTTGAATCTGAAAAAAGATGTCAGTATTAAAACGTGAAGCCACGATGCAGCAAAAGCGACAATCAAAAGAGCTACATGGACCATTAGGCTGACATAAATGGACGGATACAAATGACTAGTCATCGAATACACGAAAGTGTGGCTGCTCTTGCCAATGGCAGTGTGAGCTTGTCAAATAATTTATTTCACATTCCTCTACTTATATTAACAATTATTTCCACGCATCTACTTAACTGTTATGGCCACATATTAAAGGCAGCTCCTTCATATAAGGCCCCAGTGTTACATTCTTTTACTCCCCGTCTACCTGATGCTACTGAAGTTTTGCTTACACTCAAAGAAAGAGTTTCACAGACCTGCTCTTTCGACAAAAAACATTATTCCAAGCTTGTGGCAAAGCGTCGTCATTTAGTTCACAACGATGCGCTCCCCTTTCAATCTGCTCACTGTGTAGTGCTCGGATTCAAAGCAAAAATGGCTTTTCGACATAACTAGCTACTTCTATGGTCACAAGAAACAATGCTAATTATTGATGTTTATGTTGCCGATAACATATACATGCCGCCTCGAAACACAGTGGGACGACAAGGCAGATATGCCAGGCATTTATCTCGTTCCTTTACTGATTTTAAAACTTTGTTACATCAATCAGTTACTAAAGTGCGAAAAGCTGAAATTTCACGCTGTTACATTTTTTTAATGTTCTATCCCAGTAAAGTAGGACCTGGAGTGCCATGAAATCTGCCTTTCCGTGAATGCAGAGCACCTACGCGAAGCCGTTTGGGCGAAGCGCTCGATGGCACCGAACGGAGAAGATAATAAAAGAAAGTTGAATGCGCGCTAACAGGTGGAAAACATAACACACGCGGTTGGCAAGGCGTATAACTCGGTGATTTCGCAGCACTCTGTGGCATCACCCCTATTGTATGTCACGTATCGCATAGAATCGCGTGTACACACTTGAAATTTTTTATTATTGCGAGACAGCCTCCTCTGTGTTTTCCGGTCGCGCGAACGTCGGCCGCACGGCGTGACAGATAGTGGCGTTGAAACACCGCGGTGTCACTCGATCCTGAAGGCAACAGCGCAACACAATACATTTTCGCTGATCCCACCGCCACCCCCCCCCCTCCCTTTGTTGCTACAGCTCACTCACACGCCTTGTACTAGCGTGGCGCAAACGAAATATCTTCGATTACAGTACAGATCGGATGGTTTCAGGTCGCATTGTTATGCGCTCATTAATAAGGCTAACTCAATCGGTGCTCGAACACCGTATCAGAAATCATGGCGTACAACAGCCCTGTTTTAGCTGGCACCACATAGCTGCCTTACGTCACCACAAGCGGAGAGTAAAGTTAAACCAGGACAAAGCTCCACGTTATATATCACAAATCTAGTGCTGTACAACCAATTCTCGCAACGGAAGGATAGTGCTAGGAATGAAAACTAGAAAAGAGGCCCGCGGAAAACACGCACAGGCGCTGAACTCATTTCCGGGCTCCCGTACACCGCTTCGCAATGGACGAACAAGGGGAATTCGAAACATCAACTCACCTTTGATGACGCTGAGTCGGAGGCGATCATGGCGATCTTCGAGGCAACATGCCCATAAAAGGCGAGCAACACGCAGGAATATTCCAAAGATGTCACAGCGAAGCACACAAAGAACGCAGAAAAGCAGGAAGCTTTCAAGCGAACAGCGTACACGAACTCGCCGGAATGCTCCAAGCATCAACACCGCAAACGCGCAATCATACATGTACACTCATACAAATACACGCTTATATTATCATAAATTGTACTATTTGATAACAAATTCTGTGATGTCATGTTATTACAGAACAATTGTTGCGCTTTGCATGTGTATGAAAGTTTTTTGCTTCACTTCTTTGATGAACTACTTTCTTTGGCGCAGTAACGCGGTGCACCGGCCGGAGCTAATGGAGTGCGCGGGAAAAGGCGCCAAATTCAAACGTCGCAAACGCCGTGCTAATTTGTGCGCGCACAGTTTTCGTCGTTTGGATTTTAAAAAAAAGTAATGCGTGCCGCAACCATGCGAACTGAACTATTGACCAGAAAAGTACAGAAACGTCGCTGTTTGTGCTTCTTATTTCGACGTCACAGCAAACTGCAGGCGGTCTGTCGTCCCATTCTTTTAAACATTTGTGTGTGTGCTTCTGCGCTGTGCGATTTGTCACCGAGAACGTATAGCAGCGCAGATTCTGCTTGGTGGCCGAGCAGATTCCCAACACATTCGCCAGCACCCCGTCTACGTGACAGAAAAGAATGTGGCCTCCATGTGAAATATGAGCACGATGACATACATATCAGCCAAGCTTTTCGTTTCGTTCTGTGCGTGCTAACGGGTAACATCTAAGCGATACGCACTCTGTAAAAACGATGTTCACTCCTTTATCCGCCGCACCCGCCGTGGTGGCATAGTGGCCTGAGGTGTTGCGCTAATAACCCGAGTGCTTGGGATCTAATGCCGCTCGGGGCGGCTGCATTTCGATGGAGGTGAAATGCAAGAACGTCCGTGTACTGTGCGTTCGGTGCAGGTTAAAGGACCCCAGATGGTGAAAATAAATATGGAGTTTCTTACTACGGTGCGGCTCATAATCAAAGCGTGGATCTGGCACGTCAAACCCCAGACTTGAATTTTGTTAACGTTCTCCGCCACCTTGACCATATTTAACATGGAGGCATGCAATGCCGTTTCCTAACACACAGCCAGGGCACTGCCCCCTTATAATGGACGCCGATGGAAATGCAGGATGCGTCCAATCATCGGTTGTTTGTCACTGCTAGTAGAGACGTTTGTCTTCTCAAACTGCATATATATATATATATATATATATATATATATATATATGCAGGGTGTTTCTTCCTGCTAACTTTAGGCCGAGTGTAAACTCTATGCATTCTATGACGACGCGACTAAATGCATGTTGCTCCCTTTGGTATGTAGCGTGTCGCGCTATTTCTGTGTTTTGCTTAATTAGCTAATTAGTCAAGGATAATTAACCAACTTCTGAAGCAAGGAAGTTAGGAAAAAAATTCCAATTAGCAAGTTGCAGAGCAGTTGGCAACACGTACGAATAAACCGTTTCTGTCTTTCTATGTGTTAAGCATTAGTGTTTTTCAGCTTACTGCGTATGCTCGCGAAATACAAAAAGCACCACATGACATGCCCGCCTGCGAGTCGTGATTGCACTGCTCCTAAGCCTTCCGCGCACAAACGAAAACATACCATTTAACCGGTGTGAACACTCGTCTGCTTATCGCCATCATGAACCGCAGCGAGGGAAGCACGTCGCTGGCGTCAATTATAATACCTCAGCCAACGCCTTCGTCACTGCCCTGTCGCCTTTTAAGCGGCAGCACACCCTGCTCGATGGTATGCTCGTTTGAGAGCGCTGCAAGCACGGCGCGCAAGCGGGTATGTCAGGTGATATTTTTTGTATTTCGCGGGCATCCGCAGTAAGCTGAAAAACAATAACACTTAATAGATAGAAAGTTAGAAATGGCCTAATCGGACGTTTTACAAAGTGCTCTAGAACTTTCTAATTGGAATTTTTCGCCTAACTTTGTTCCTTCAGAATGGCTAATTTTCTTGACTAATTAACTACTTAGGAAAAATACAAGAATAGCGTAACACATACAAGAGTGAGCAACATGCATTTGGTCACATCGTCTTATGGTGCATCGGCATATTTTTAAACTCTGAGTAAAGTTAGCTGAAACACGTGTATATACATCTATGGTTCAAGTAACGTGAAACAACACCCTGTATATATGCAATGGTGACAAGTGATCAGTAAAGCAACATATATATGCAAAAAATGCACACATACGCATGTTCGTGTGTTTTTCACATATACTTCGAAACTCAATATTGCTCGTGACTCAATCTTATTCAACAATAAGTTAACAACATTTAGTAAACGACTTTATTGTTGAAAACTACTCAACAATGGTTCAATACTCAATACTATTCAACAATATGTCAAGAGAATTTAGTCAACGACTTTATTGTTGAAAATTACTCAACATTGGCTCAATAATAGTCAATACTATTCAACAATATATCAACAGAATTTAGTCAACGACTTTATTGTTGGAAACTACTCAACAATGGCTCAATAATACTCAATACTATTCAATGATATATCAAAAGAATTTAGTCAACGACTTTATTGTTGAAAACTACTCAACAATGGCTCAATAATACTCAACACTATTCAACAATATACCAACAGAATTTAGTCAACGACTTTTTTGTTGTAAACTGCCCAACAACTTTACTGTTGAATTATTGCTCTGTGGTTTCAATATTTGTTGAGGTATTGTTGAAAGGCTATTGAGTCAACAATTCGTCAACAATATGCCAACAACATTTCAACAGTCATTTTCATAAGGGACGTGTGTGTGTCGTTACGGTATACGGTGAACGAGAGCCGTCCATCGGGTCTGATGATAAGTACGTACGTCTAAAAAAGGAGAGTCTGCTGTCGACCTTTGTCTCAACTGTGAATTGGATGGCCTTTTCCTGACTGCTTAGGAGCGCAGTGAACGAATCCAAAGCGCTGCGCAGAATCAGACAGAAATAGGCGTCAACATAGCGCGCAAAAACTTTTGGCCTAGAACTGAAGGACGTGAGAGCACGCCTTTCCAAACATTCCATCGTAATATTGGAAGCAGTAACAGAGACGGATGCACCCATTGCCGTACCGTGGACTTGCCTGCAGACGGCCTTGTCGAAACAGAAGTACGTGTTTCCAAGGCCGAAACAGAGGAGCCTTTTGAGGTCGGGAACGTCAATGGGCGACCTGTCTGGCAAGGTCCTGTCAGATTCCAGACCAGAAGTGCATGCTTCCACAGCCAAGTCAGTCGGAATTGAAGTAAACAGCGACGTTGAACGAAACCATCACCTCGTCGTCGTCTAGAGACACGTCACGAAATTTGTCAATAAAGTCACAGGAGTAGCTCACGTGCGTGGAGCTCTTCCCATTGAGTGGAGCCAGAAGCTGGTGCAGGTATGCGGACAATTTGTAGAGAGGGGAGCGAGCGAGAGTAGGAATGCTCTCTGTCCAATCTAGCTTGTCCGGCTAATCTTCCACCAAGAAACCGTGCTGCCATACCTTGCGTTCCAGGGATAAGCGAAACCTTGTCTCGCATTCTACGCAGTTATGACGTTGAGGCGGCGCACGTGCCCGTGTGCAAGCTGAGGCAAGCACTTGTTTGCGGTAAGGACAGGCTCCCCAGAGAATCGTTTCCCGGCATGGTCTATAAGATACCCTGCGGAGATTGCGGCTACGCATACATCGGTGAATCGGGCAACTCAAACAGAGACTGAGGCAGCATCAGAAAGATGTCGAAAAGAAACGTACAGTTTCGAATGCCCTTGCCAAGCACACGGATGCAACGGGCCACAAGGTTGACTGGGATCGCTCGAGAATTATCGGCCAAGAAAGAATCCTGAAATCGCGGCTGTATCTGGAATCGCTGGAGATACAAAAAACACGTCACACGCCCAATCGAAATTAGGGAACCCTCCCCCCGCCATACACGCGCTGCTTACGTCACATTCTGAAGTATACATAAGCTTTCATGAACCTTCCGTCATGCCATTGTGAACAAGGCTTCCGTAGCGAAGCCGAAACGTCTTTTAGATTTATTCATTTTTTAGCACTTCTGTTGGTCGGTGTCCTTCGTTTTATTACTTCAACCAACCAGTTCATAACTTTGATGAACTTAAACTCTACATCTTACAGTCAAAGTTTCGTTATTTCTTTGATAGCCCTCGTCCGCATCGCTGAATCACTTGGGCGCCGCTTAGCCGCACCGAGTGCGATGAACCTGCTTCCGTAATAACCACATAGGAAAGCGCAGTGAACCACTGCATCAGCCCCAACCCTTAAACAGTCAAGCGAACTGTGTTTTTGTACGTATTGTATTCTGAGTCGATGCGTAAGCGCTCATATCAAATGTCAGCATATTTGAAGATTATTCATCAAATTCCACAATACATATTAGTATTACTTATAGACAATAGTTCTGCTGTACACACGGCACCATCTAGAGCATACATTCCTTTATACAACACTTTCCCTTAAAAAATTGGCACATTTCATGTGAGATGCTAATATTCATGATCGCTGCAAACTCTGTGGTAAAGAATTTATATTTCTTTAGCGTACCAAAGCTAGACACGAAAATACAAATTGAATAGGAAAATAATGCTTATCATGGAAAGAAGTACTGTACCACAAAGGGCCTTTAAGGCGTAATACGTGGGACAATAAAAAATTATGAAATGCTGTGCATGTAGGCTCTTCACTACAGCTCACGCGTCAGTGCACCCGTAAAAAAAAACCGGAATGGGGAAGGAAAGGTGGACACCCACGGCGGCTTTTGTGAGTGTCAGGGCATAACTGCTACACGTGTGGACATGGTTCACGTCAAACACAAATGCTAAAACAGCGCTAAAGTATTGTATCGTTCCGAATAACGTATATCTCTGTGGTTTTGTGCCCGAAGCATCAGTCAATGATACCGGTAATTCCAAAGGGCACTATCAGGGCTCCTTACCATTGTATTTTATAGCCTGAGGCCGAGAAAAACCAGTGAACGAAATCATAAAGGCGGTGCATATGCAGAAAATCAGAGGAAAGGTGCATTACCTCCCGACAAGCAAACATCACCCCCTCACGTTTCACACTAAACTTTTTGTTGCTGCCTTTAATCTTTATCATTGCCTCTTTATGAAAGCAGCCCACGACTTGTTAGTCGGAGTCAACATGCGTGAATTTCTTGAGCCTCACGTCGGCTTCTTCTTGACGCGCTATAATAAATTTTGAAGTGCCGAAATGTTGAAACAGGTCAATTCTTCTAACGCGCACATTTTGGCATACATTGCAGTTTTTATGCCGCAGTTATTCTGCAATATGTTCATAGTTTTGGGAATGGTTCACAGAATTAAATAATTATCCCTTCAGGAGTACTAGATGGAGCTAGCATGAGTAGCTATCGTTTCTTCGGTGTGGCACGCCTGTCGTAGAGCGATATGTGCGACCCTTCGAGCCTGTTCGCGGGTCCCTTCCTAATCACGCGCTGATTCAATTCGCCAAGCAAAAGTCTGCCTCAGGAAAGGGGCCCTGAATGGCAGGCAGCTTGTCTAAGTGGATTACGCAAATGAGACGGCCACTGATGACGGTCGGCCGGTGGCTGAAGAGGACGGGACATAATTGCTCCATCTCGGCTCGCCTGTTGCCAAGCTGCAAGCCACCCAATTTGGTTCCTGCTCCAAGAGCCGCTACTTGAGTTTCCTTTTTTGAGGGACCAGGTAGAAGTAGGAAATCAAGGATTCAAGATTAATGACTACTCAATAAGAAAATAATACCGTCGCTTTCGAGCTTCACTTCTGAAGCATACCAATGTAATCAATCAAATGAGATCAAATAATTTTATTTCTAATAAAGATAGTATTCTGGAGAAGTTCATTAGGCTAAAAGCTGTTATGGACAGCTTGACTAGGCTAATGAGCCCTTTACAAGCCAGTTGGGACTACAACAAGAATAACTAAAAGGTATAATGCATAATATCGTCAAATAAAGTAATGAAATGTTTTCTTTTACAATTTCCTAACACAAATACACGAAAAAATGAAATGAAAAAATTTGGTATGTCAGGACATCATATGCAATTACACGTTTTTGGAATAAAATGGCATAGACTCCAGAAAATAACTTCAGGAAAAACGCAAAAAAATGGGGACAAGAGAAGGAAACGAAGAGACAGCGCTACTTACGACTGAATTTTTATTACACATGGTTAACACTTATATACCGTCGTACAACAGACCCATATGGCAACATAAATTTCTTTAGGGCACAATTATCCACTACCAGGCCGCTACCACGACAGAAACATTATTTCTTTTTTATCGGCGACATAGATGGGCAACTTACAGATTTATCCTTTCTAGTCATTTCAAATGCCTCGATGATCTCCCAAGTGATTTGATATGGGTTCCTAGATATCAGTTTTGATTTGTCGAGCAAAGGTTTACAGCCACATCGCGAGCACTGCGCGGCTAGATGACTAGTCTTTACGAGATTATTAACATTGTTCTAATCCTCCCGTAAGCTATCACTGAGGCACCTTCCCGTCTGGCCAATGTATGAGTATTCTTTCCCACAGTCTGAAGGAATACGGTAGACCACTCCTTCCATGCACGAAACAAACGCTTTTCGGTGTTTTTTATTGCAGCCACGGCGCCTCTTTGCACTATTGTTAACTTTCGTGCTCACAGTATTGTTAACTTTCGTGCCACGCCTACGACCATATGACCATGATGTAATGTTACCTCTCATTATCAGCTACGATGGTGTCGCAAGCAACATTAGGTCACTAAAACCATCATCTGCGCGGGGTAGTGATCAGAATAATGTGAAATTCTTTCAAAGCACAGATTGCTACACATCAATCATCTGAACGAAACTTTTCCTGCAAGCATTGTGCTATGGCTTTCTTCCATCCGAGTGGAAAGTCGGGAAGGTAATTCCAATCCATAAATCAGGCAATAAGAAATCCTCTTTAAATTAGAGTGATTTCACTCACACGTATACCGTCTAAGATTCTAGAACATATCTTGACTTCTCACCTAGCTACATTTTTGGACTCGCGTTCATTTTTCGCACCATCACAGCATGGATTTCGCAAATCGTATTCGTGTGAAACTCAGCTAACACTTTTTGTACACGAACTATAGGCACTATTCTTGACAATGGGTCCTTAGCTGAGTGCATATTTCTTGACTTTTCTTAAGCCTTTGACAAAGTGTGTCACAAACTGGTCATTTATAAATTACGACTACTTAAGCTCGATCCCTGTATGCTAATCTGGATCGGAAGTTTTCTTGCCAACCGTTCTCAGTTTGTTTCAGCTATACGGCGCGAATTCTGAAGAATGCAAAGTCCATTCTGGTGCACTGCAGGGCTAAGTCCTCGGTGATATTCTTTTCCTCATTTATATTAACGATTTACCATCTTCCGTTTCCTCATCCGTTTATTTGTTTGCCGATGATTGCGTAATTTTTCGAGAAAACAGGTCCTAACGACGCCGCTCTTCTTCAAGCTGACATGAACGCAGTCTTTGACTGGTGTAATACATGGCTTATTGAACTCAACATTAAAAAATGCAAATTCATGCGAGTGTCCGGAAAGATTACTAGTTTACCCATTTATCACTTAAATAATGCACTACTCGACAGCGCATGTTCATAGAAGTACCTCGGAGTTAACATCAGTAGCAATCTAACATGGGATACTCACATCTGTCATGTTGTCTGCAACGCTAATCGCATGCACCGATATCTTCGTCGTAGCTTTGCAAAATTGCGTTCGTCTCTCAATCTAATTCTATATAAAACACTAATACGCGCTAAGTTAGAATATGCCGCTTCGGTGTGGGACCCGCATTATAATAATTTGCTAAATTCGCTTCGAATGGTGCAAAATAATTCGGTCCGCTTTTTACTCTCTAATTAAAATCAAATCGTGAGCATCACGGTAACGAAAGTTAACCTTAAACTACCTACGCTTCCCTCTCGGCATGCGATGCGTCGCTTAAGCATTTTTCACAAACTGTACCATCATCATCCCTACCTGCGCGGTTTACTAATACTTCCTCCCCATTACGTTTCGCACCGTCTGGATCATGCTCATAAAGTTGGCATTCCGTTGTGCAAAACACAATCATTCCTACAGTCTTACATACCACGCACATCAAATGATTGAAATTGTCTTCCCAAATTGGTAGCAACAATTTCAGATCATGGAAAATGTGTGACTTCATTAACCAATGCTCTGTAAGATCTTGTATTCTGCTTTGTTATAGTTATTATTGTATAATTAGAAACACTGAACTGCTTCTTTGTATATATAATACTTTTCTGTAACATGTATTCTGCCTCTTCATAACTATTATCGCATAATTACAAGCATCGTACTGCTTCTTGTAGTTAAAATTTTGTTGTTTTTCTGTATTTTATACCACTACCCTCTTTAATGACCGTTGATCCTGAGGGAATAATAAATAAATAAATAAATAAATAAATAAATAAACCAGAAAATTTCAAAAGGGCTCGAAAGACGACGTTCAACGCCAACATGATGCCCGATTTGCTTCATATTATGGCAAGCCTGGTGCAAGTACGGCATACCAACCACCTTTCTAGATCTGCTTTGTTGTGTAGTGGGATGCGGATGACCACGTTTTCTCAACGTGCTGCCAGCCACGGCGGTCAGCATTTGCATGGGGTAGCCAGCTGCGCTTAGGCGCGAAACTTGGTTTTCGAAGCTTCTGTGTACTAGGTGATGACTGGATTTTCGAAGAGCGTTTTTAAAAACAAAGAATAATGATACCCCGCTTAAGTAGTTTGGAATGCGCTGATAAAAATGATAGAGTGACTTTCTTCCCTCGGGTCTCGTAGCACCAGCACACATGACTGTTTGAAAAAACAAGCGAGAGATCAGAAAAGCTAATGGCAATAAAAATTCATTTGTTAGTAGCGCTGTGTCTTCGTTTTCTTCTCTTGTCCTCCTGTTTTTTTTTTCTTGCGTTGTGCCTCAAGTCATTCAGTACCAACTAGCCCACCAGCCTTTTCTCCTGAACGAGAACACACGTAGTAAAAGGTGAGATACAACCAGAAAAAGAACAATGATTAGAAAGAACGAAATATCACAGAAGTAACATACTTATACAATGTCGATTTTCTTGATATGTATAATACAAATAATAATGTCAGAAAGGTACAAGCCGGAAAAAACAGAGATAAATGTTTCAGTCTCATGAAAGCAAAATTATTTCATATTTGCAAAAAAAGAGCCGCAGTTCTTTTAGCGATAAGTTGCTTAGATGGCTGTATTTATTAAAGATAACTGGCAAATTGTATTGCAGTGCTTGGAATTTGTAATTATTACGAAATCTTTGAAGCTGGATATCAGTGGTTCTTATTCGTGAGGTAACACCTCCGGTAGTTAGACGTGCAGTATATTTAATAGGTTGTTTAAAAGAATCAGAACAGAAGCAAGAGCATCGCATAATGCAGAAAACGTACATGTTTTCTACTTTATAATAATATAATTCCGACACGTAAGTTGCGTTGATGAGAGGTAATCTAGATTAGCTACATGCCTTATGCTTTGCTGTGTAACGTTTAAAGCTTTAATATAATAACTTTTGTCGTGGTGGCCCACACGAAATTGCAGTAATTTATGTGAGACAGAAAAAGGCGTGGTATATTTGTAGTTTTGCCTTCGTGGGTAAGATATTGACACGTATACTTATCTTTATCGGGCGACCACGTTTCGCCGCTTAAGAACTGTAATCGCACAGCGCGGGACGCGCCTGCATGTATCCGAAGTTTCTGGAAAGTTATCGATGCTTCTATCCGCTGTCTGTTGTCGCCGAACCTTGTATTATCTGATTTCATCGCGAGACGCGAAGGGTGTAGAACTTTGTGGAAGGCACGCGGGTCCGAACGATTAGACTGGAACATTCGACGACTGCTGTATAAAAGCCGACGCGCTTGACCCGCAGATGAGATTTTTGACGATCGCCGACTGTGTTCGCCGCTTTCGTTGTGCTATAAGTGTAGCCTGTTTTGTGGGCACAGGTTCGCCCAATAAAAGCTAGTTTTGTATTCCACCGTACTGCTTCTTTCTTCGCCGTCACTACCACGTGACATCTGGTGGAGGTGCTTTACGTCCATGTACCGGACGCCCCCGACAAGCCGTAATACAAGCCCGGACCGCAAAGACAACACCAGCGCCGTCCCGGAACATCGAGCAAGCCGCCGTCTTCAACAGCTGCCCCCGGAGCACGGACTTCTACCTGAGAAGACCAAGAAGATTGTGGCCAAGGCAACCCCAATGGCAGCCCCAGCGTCCCCCATCGTGCTGCAGCACCCCAGGGAACCTCCGACGTTCCGAGGATCAACAATCGAGGACCCGGAAACCTGGCTTGAGACGTATGAGAGGGTCGCTACGTTTAACAGTTGGGACAGCGACGACAAGCTGCGGCATGTCTATTTCGCACTGGAGGACGCCGCCAGGACCTGGTTCGAGAATCGGGAAGCCACCTTAACGACATGGGACTTGTACCGAAGCGGCTTCTTGCAAACGTTTACAAGCGTCGTACGAAAAGAGCGAGCCCAAGCAATACTAGAAACCAGAGTGCAGCTGCCAAACTAGACGATCGCGATCTTCACGGAGGAGATGGCCCGTCTTTTCCGGCATGCCGACCCAGAAATGCCAGAGGAGAAAAAAGTCCGCTTCCTGATGCGGGGTGTCAAGCAAGAACTTTTCGCAGGACTTATCCGTAACCCGCCGAAGACCGTAGCTGAGTTTTCTGCAGAGGCATCGACGATCGAGAAAACTCTGGAGATGCGCACCCGGCAATATAACCGCCAGGGGCTCACGCCGCAGTACGCCATCCAAGGACTGGATTCCGACAATCTTCAGGAGACCATCAGTGCCGACATCGTGAAGGAAGAGGTGCACCGATCCCTTGGAGTTCCTGAGGTGCAACCAGAACCACCGCAGCCAGAAACGATGACCTACGCCGCCGTCGCACGCCGTCAAGGACCCCCTCCGCGACCGCGCCAGGGCCCTGTCACGCCGCAGTTCCGTCGTCCGCCGCCGCCACCGCCAGCACGACCACCCGTTGCCCAGCGCACCTACGCGAGGAAGACGGACATTTGGCGCGCTCCTGACAACCACCCGCTCTGCTACCACTGCGGAGAAGCGGTTCACGTCTACCGACGATGCCCGTACCGGGAGATGGGACTGCGAGGTTTCGCCGTCAACGCGCCGCGTCCACAGCTTGGCGAGCGCCCACGTGACATCGCCGATTACCTCGCCGCTACTCAGTGGAGCCCTCGACAGCCGTCCCGTTCGCCGTCACCAGGACGCTACCTGTCACCGCAGCGCCGACCATACACCGGCCCAGCCCGGGGCCGCTCTACGAGCCCATATCCGGAAAACTAAAAGCAGCAACCGATGGAGGTGCGGTTGCTGTTCGTCGAACTGACGAAGATCCTCCGCCGCCGACGAAGACGCCGAAGAAACTACCTCGACGACATAACGACACGCCACCGTCCCGACGAAGTCTGAAAGTAAAGAATACGACGACGAAAAACAACGTGACGACGCGACGTTCCAGCTTCAGTTCAACACGACGCAGCCGCGATCCGACGCCGAGACCTAACTGTAACGCCAGACAAAGAACCACCGACCTCGACGTGCTTCTCGACGGCCACGCAGTCACCACCTTAGTAGACACAGGAGCCGATTACTCCGTCATGAGTGGATCCATCGCCGCCCAGTTGAGGAAAGTTAAGACTGCATGGGAAGGCCCTCAAATACGCACCGCTGGAGGACACCTGATTACGCCGACTGGGATCTGCACGGCAAGAATTACCGTTCATGACCGGACTTACCCTGCCACCTTCGTTGTCCTCCAACAGTGTTCACGAGACGTCATTCTCGGCATGGACTTCCTGAATCAACATGACGCAGTCATCGACCTGAAGTCGAAGTCGATAACGCTGTCACAAGATCAAGCGATACCGCCGGAGAGCTGTCGTAGTCACCACGCCTTGAGTGTGCTCGAAGATCAAGTGAGCATCCCGCCGCGCGCCAGCATTATTATTTCCGTCGGCACTGAAACACCCGCTGACATAGAAGGCGTCATCGAGGGCGACCAACATCTACTGCTCGACCGTGAAATTTGCGTCGCAAGAGGATCGCTTGACTCCATGGAGGGCAGGTGGAAGTTATGCTCAGCAACTTCAGCCAAGAGTTCAAGCACATCAACAAGGGCACGACAATCGCATACATCGAGGAAATTGTGGAAACCAGCAATGCCTTTGTCCTCTCGGATTCAGCCGCATCTACCCCGATGAGCATTGTCCCCGAACCAGACTTCGACGTGAATCCAAGTCTTCCTATGAGTAAGCAGCAACAGATCAGAACTCTTCTCCGACGATACAAAGACTGCTTTTCGACGTCATCGAGGATTCGACAAACACCAGTTGCAAAGCATCACATAATAACCGAAGAGAGCGCTCGACCACTCCGCCGGAGCCCTTACCGAGTTTCGACGCGAGAACGTGAAGCTATTAGGCAACAAGTCGATGAAATGCTGCGCGACGACATCATCCAGCCGTCGAAAAGCCCGTGGGCCTCTCCTGTAGTCCTGGTAAAGAAAAAGGACGGAACCCTACGCTTCTGCGTCGACTATCGTCGACTGAACAAGATCACGAAGAAGGATGTGTACCCCCTTCCACGGATAGACGACGCATTGGATCGGCTCTGCAACGCTAAATACTTCTCATCGATGGACCTCAAGTCTGGCTACTGGCAAATAGAAGTCGACGAGAGAGATCGCGAAAAGACTGCCTTCATCACGCCAGACGGTCTCTACGAGTTCAAGGTCATGCCATTCGGACTGTGCTCGGCGCCTGCAACGTTTCAGCGCGTCATGGACACGGTGTTAGCCGGACTGAAGTGGCAGACGTGCCTTGTTTACCTGGATGACGTCGTTGTCTTCGCCGGAAATTTCGACGATCACCTTAGGCGGCTTGCGACAGTGTTAGAATCCATCAAGTCATCAGGGCTCACTCTAAAGCCGGAAAAGTGCCGCTTCGCTTACGACGAGCTTTTGTTCCTAGGCCACGTGATCAGCAAATCAGGAGTACGCCCCGACCCACAGAAGACAGCTGCCATCGCAAAGTTCCCGCAGCCAACCGACAAGAAGGCAGTGCGCAGATTCCTTGGCATGTGTGCCTACTATAGGCGCTTTGTCAAGGACTTCTCACGCATCGCGGAGCCGCTAACACATCTAACCAAATGTGATGTCGCGTTCAAGTGGGAAACGCCGCAGGCCAAGGCATTTCAAGAACTCAAACGACGCATGCAGTCGCCGCCGGTACTTGCACACTTCGACGAGGACGCCGATACCGAAATCCACACTGACGCCAGTAGCCTAGGCCTCGGTGCCGTCCTAGTCCAGAGGAAAGAAGGACTTGAAAGGGTGATATCGTATGCTAGCCGGTCGCTGTCAAAAGCGGAAAGCAACTATTCTACGATTGAAAAGGAATGCCTCGCCATCATTTGGGCTATAGCTAAATTCCGCCCTTACCTCTATGGCAGGCCATTCAAAGTCGTCAGTGACCATCATGCATTGTGTTGGCTAGCTAACTTAAAGGACTCTTCAGGACGGCTGGCGCGGTGGAGCCTCAGACTACAAGACTATGACGTCACGGTAATATACAAGTCCGGAAGAAAACACTCCGACGCCGACTGTTTATCGCGCGCCCCCATCGATCCCCCGCCGCAAGACGACGAGGACGACGACGCCTTCCTTGGGATAATAAGCGCGGAAGACTTCACTAAACAGCAACGAGCAGACCCGGAGCTAAAAGGTCTCGTCGAGTATTTGGAAGGGAACACCGACGTTGTCCCTAGGGCATTTAAGCGCGGGTTGTCGTCATTCACGCTACAAAACAACCTGCTCGTGAAGAAGAACTTCTCACCAGTCCGCGCCAGCTACCTTCTTGTTGTACCGTCAGCGCTGCGTCCAGAAATACTGCACGCCCTACACGACGATCCAACCGCTGGGCACCTCGGATTCTCCCGGACGCTGTCGAGAATACAGGAAAGGTATTACTGGCCGCGTCTGACCGCCGACGTCGCCCGTTACGTCAAGACATGCCGAGACTGTCAACGACGCAAGACACCACCGACAAGGCCAGCAGGATTTCTACAGCCGATCGAACCTCCTCGCCGACCATTCCAGCAGATTGGGATGGATTTGTTGGGGCCGTTTCCGATATCAACATCCGGGAATAAGTGGATCGTCGTGGCGACGGACTATCTCACCCGCTTTGCTGAAACTAAAGCTCTACCAAAAGGAAGCGCAGCCGAAGTGGCGAAATTTTTCGTCGAGAACATCCTGCTGCGACATGGTGCCCCAGAAGTCCTCATCACCGACAGAGGAACGGCTTTTACATCAGAGCTCACCCAGGCCATTCTGCAGTACAGCCAGACAAGCCACAGGAGGACAACTGCCTACCATCCGCAGACGAATGGTCTCACGGAGCGGCTGAACAAGACCCTCGCCGACATGCTAGCAATGTACGTCGACGTCGAACACAAGACGTGGGACGCGGTCCTGCCGTACGTAACCTTTGCGTACAACACGGCGGTGCAAGAAACAACACAGATCACGCCGTTCAAGCTGGTCTACGGCAGAAACCCGACGACGACGCTTGACGCCATGCTGCCGCACGTAACTGACGAAGAGAATGTTGACGTCGCTAGCTATCTCCAGCGCGCCGAAGAAGCCCGACAGCTCGCCCACCCACGGATCAAGAACCAACAGAGGACCGACAGCCGACACTACAACCTCCGACGACGCTTTGTTGAGTACCAGCCCGGCGACCGTGTTTGGGTTTGGACACCGATAGGCCGACGAGGACTCAGTGAGAAACTACTCCGACGCTATTTCGGACCCTACAAGGTCATCCGACGTATTGGCGCTCTGGACTATGAGGTCGTGCCAGACGGCGTTTTGCATTCACAGCGGCGCCGCGCACGACCTGAAGTGGTCCACGTGGTGCGTCTTAAACCATTTTACGGACGCTAACGAACTTCCCTTATTTTGTTGTTTTCTTTGCTACGAGTGCTTATTTATTACTTTCGTTTGTTTGCAGCATCGGGTCGATGCTTTTTAAGAGGGGGGTAATGACACGTATACTTATCTTTATCAGGCGACCACGTTTCGCCGCTTAACAACTGTAATCGCACAGCACGGGACGCGCCTGCATGTATCCGAAGTTTCTGGAAAGTTATCGATGCTTCTATCCGCTGTCTGTTGTCGCCGAACCTTGTATTATCTGATTTCATCGCGAGACGCGAAGGATGTAGAACTTTGTGGAAGGCACGCGGGTCCGAACGATTAGACTGGAACATTCGACGACTGCTGTGTAAAAGCCGACGCGCTTGACCCGCAGATGAGATTTTCGACGATCGCCGACTGTGTTCGCCGCTTTCGTTGTGCTATAAGTGTAGCCTGTTTTGTGGGCACAGGTTCGCCCAATAAAAGCTAGTTTTGTATTCCACCGTACTGCTTCTTTCTTCGCCGTCACTACCACGTGACACAAGGAGCTAGTACACCGTGTTCGTTCCAGCTGAGGTATGAAGAAAATGTGACACCTAAAATTTTATGCTCATCGACGAAAAGAATGTCTTCGTGGGCATAAACTAAAGATTGTGTTGATATCAGTTGTTTATTCTTTGCTCAAAATACGATCACTTTGACTTGAATGGATTAATTTTTATTAAGGTTTCTGTAAACCAGAGGAAGAGTTCGTCTAATAATTTATTGCACCAAGTAAGCAATTCGTTTATATCAGGGCTTGAGAAAAGCACGCTTGTATCATCTGAATCTGCAACGAAGAACCCACTGAGGTCAATATTGACAATGTCGTTGATATAGGCAATTAATAACAGTGGACCCTGTACAATTCCATGGGAAACACTACTGAGCACAGGTAGGTACGATGACTTTTGATTACCCAATTGAATGCATTGTTGTCTCTTCTGTAAATATGATCTTATCAAGGCAAGTGCCAATCCCATACAAATGCAAGTTAAGGACTGAAATGTTATGATTATTGCAATCCAAGCATTCGCTGAAATCAAGAAAAACTAACGTGGAAAAGTTTTGTTCAATATTTTGCAGAATAATTTCTTTAAGTGTTAGTGAGGCTGTCTCTGATGACCATCCTTTTCGAAAACGAAATTCGCAGCCGGTTATTATGCTTCCGTTGTAAAAGAAATTAAAAATGCGAGAACAGATTATTTTTTCCACTCTTTTTGAATATACAGGGACAATAGATATAGATCTATAATTAAATACCGGGTTACTGTCTCCACACTTGAGGAAGACGGTTACCCTCTTTCGTTTCATATCTTCTGAAAGAACTCCCGACTCAAGAATCAAGTTAAATATGTGACTCAAGGATCGAGTGATCAATTCTAAGACAAATATTATTGGTTTCATTTTAATGTTGTCAATGTCCAGCGCCTTACTGTTTTTTTAGATTCATAAATGTCGTGTAAATGTCAAGTTCATCTGTTGGTGCCAGAAAAATGCTATCAGGGTATTTATTTCCCGTTGTAGTTATGATTGAGTTGGCCACTGAAGATGTGATTCATGATATATTTCACCATTACGGTACATCACAGCATGTACACAAATGCTGGGAGCACAGACTAAAAGCCAGAAGCTTGACGGGGTCTGTACCCGATAGCTGGACTTTCACAGGGGCAACAGGAAATGTCCGTATGCCATAAGCTTACAATGCCAAAACTATACGTTTGAAAAATAAAGCTAAATGTGTTGAAATTAACATTAAAACGGAAATACTTTACTTTTATGCACAGCATAAAAATTCATGAAAACTTGGAGAAATTTTTCAGCCCAATATCAAAACTTGACAGCAATATGCGAGCATTAACAAAATGTTTGTTCAGGTGATCTGCAAGCTCTTGACCGGAAAGTTCAAGAGTGTCAATGGAGAGTTTTGCCGGTGTGGCGTCCCGCTTACCAAAAGGATCATTAATTAACCGCCATACCACGTCAGGTGACGGACTGGCACCTTTAGCAAACATTTTGCGTAATAAGCCGTCCTAGATTGTTTGAGTTCCCGATTCAACTCGTTCCGAAATTTTTTAGGCTCTGTCAGATCAATGGGTACTCTTGAGTTCAAGAATATGCTATGTATTTTTTTCTTGAACCATATCATATTAGCGAGAGATGATGTCACCCATTGTTTACTTATTATTTTTGAGGATTTCACTTGCTTGAACAGAAAATGTCTCGCCTATATCTGTACAAATATCACAATCAACTTTTATACGCTTCAATTGCATTAGTTATGTTAAAAAGAAAACTAGTCATTTTCACTAATGTCCTTTTTAAAATATTCTGTATATTCGTCTGATATAGATTGAATCAGGTAACGTTCTCGAGAAGTAGGGTTAGCTTTTCTCTTGTGGGAATAAAACATAAATGCTGGGTAATGATCACTACCATTTGAGGTTATTGTTCCACATTGAAATACATTGACTTTGATGTTTGTTATCAGTAGATCAAGGCACGACACAGAAGATTATGTAACACGTGTAGCTGCGGAAATAACACACCCTAAGAAAAGTTTACACCTTTTCAGTCATATCTTACCACACAGCGGTAAACGTCATCTGTCTTGTCCGCATTTCATTTCTTTAACGCTGCGAGCCCGGTACTTCCCAGAAATGAACAGCATGCGCGCCATCAGCATGACATAGCATTGCCGACAGGAAAGTAGTGGGCGCGGTGTCTTCAAGAAAGGAAACGCAAGCAAGGCAGATAATGATTATTGTTGTGTGGCAGATATAGACACTTAACCTAACCTAACCGCCTTACCTAACCGTCTCAACTTAACATTCACCTAACCGTCTTTCATTCATCTTTTCTTTGCGCGTGCGTACCTTAATCTGCCACGTCTTTGATATCCCCACAAAGATTTAAGTATCAACTTTCAAGTAATAATCGTTCACTGATCCATTTTAACGCTCGAAGCCTTAGGAGGAATCATGATAACATTAGTAACTTTATCAATATTGATCACTCTTTCTCGTTTATTGTGTTTCTGAGACCTGGCTTTCTGACAACGATTTCAATTTATACGGTTTTCCATCTTACAGTTCTGAGTACTGTCATCGTTCGTCTGATAGTCATGGAGGTGCTGCTATTTTCATTGCTTCGGACGTCAATTATACCCGTAGGCACGATCTTTCAATAAATGTTAGTTCCTGTGAGGCTATTTGGATTGAGGCTGAACAACCTTTCTTTGCACAGAATCGGAAAAATCTTATTCTTTGTTCCATCTACCGTTCCCCATCATCTTCTGTCACTGATTTCCTACTTGCTCTTGACGTCATACTTAACAAGTTATCGTTCGAAAACGAGAATGTTTTAATCGTTGGCGACATTAACATCAACTTACTCGATACAAATACCAGCGCATATTCTGCCTACTCGGACTGCTTTTTCGGATATGGCTATGAGTCGCTTATTAACTGCCATACCAGATGTAGCCATAACGGAACGCAGACACTTCTTAATCATGCGTTATCTAGCATAACACCGCCCCCTGTGTCGGGAGTAGTACGAGATGATATAACCAATCATTTTCCCATATTCGTTACATTTAACAGACTAGCGCCAATCTCCAACATCTCTTTCAGTACATCAGTATTTAACCAAGATACATTTATTGATACTATTAGCAACACTAATTGGACTCAGGTCAATCTATTGGAAGATCCGGCAGCAGCAGTTCATAAATTCTCTACGTTGTTTTTACATGCCGTTTCAATAAGCACCCGGACCATTTGGTGTAAGAATAAATATATGTATGCCTGCACCCGTGGATGACGTCTGCATTACTGACCAGCTTAAGGAAAAAAGATGACCTATACAGGAAAACTAGGCGGCAACCTTTTAACTCTAATCTGGCCCTACGTTATAAAAAATATTGTTATGTTCTTAACACGCTACCTAAACAGGCTAAAAGGTGCTACTATAATAATGAATTTAATAAACACAGCAATAATCAAAAAAGGCAATAGAAGCTACTGAACGAATTCATGAATAAATCTTCTACGCCTGAACAATGTTCTAAAATTAACCTGAATGGTACAACATACCGCGAGCCCACTCATGTTGCCAATGCCTTTAGCGACTAATTTGCTCTGTCACAAATAAATAACAACCACTCAGCCATAACCTTGCCTAGGTTACCTCACTCATTTTTTCTTTCCCCTGTTACTGTTCCAGAGGTGTATTTAGATAACAACATTTAGATAACATTTGCGCACACCATATAAAGTTAGTTGCTAATAATATTTCTGAACCAATATGCATCATAACTAATCGCATTTTCGAATCCGGCACTTTTCCTCTATGTCTAAAGAAGGCTAAGCTTATTCCCGTATTTAAGAAGGGTGCCAAAGACCTCATTTCTAACTACAGACCAATATCTATTCTTTCGTCTTTAAGTAAGATTATTGAACATTAATTAGTTAAACGTTTAAATAACTACGTTGAAAAATTTAGTATAATTAATCCCTGTCAGTTCGGCTTCCGTTGCGGAAGTTCTACTTGCTTATCATTGCTCTCTTTGACCGATTTTATTAAGAAATCTACAGATTGTGGTAAATTCGTTGGCTCTGTCTTTATGAATTTCACCAAAGCTTTTGGCACGATTAATCACAGCATTTTGTTCACTAAAATTGAAGCATACGGTATTACTGGTCCCGCCTTAACTCTATTAAAAAACCAATTGTTGGATAGGCAGTATGTGGTTTCTGTAGCGGGTGCCCTTTCTTAAACTAAAATAATTAACTTAGGTGTACCCCAGGGGTCCATTCTCGGTTCATTACTATTTATTATTTACATTATTGACTTACCCGACTTTTTACATTCATCTCACTGTGTTTTATACGTCGATGACACCACCTTATCATTATCAGACACGTTGTTAATCTCATTAACATCAAAGTTAAATGCTGCGCTAACTGACGTTATAGAATGGTATCTCAGTAATTACCTAATTATTAATCCCGAGTAAACTAAATATATCATATTCAATAGTGGTCACAGGGTCCTTACTTTTCCACTAGCGTTACCACTTCGTGCTCATGAAATTCCAGCCGGTGACTTGGTTCTATTCCTCGGTGTTCTCCTGGACGCTAACTTCTAATTTGACTACCGCGTTAACAATATTAAGAAAAAAACGGCATTTGGCATTCGCGCTCTAATAAAAGCACGCGCCTTCTTTTCTCACAAGGCTCTTTTATCACTTTACTTCGCTTTTATTCATAGTCATATTAACTATGGAATCGGTGCTTGGGGCAACACGTACAATTGCCACCCGTCATCAGTTCAGCATTTACAAAACCAAGCCATTCGTATCATTACTAGCAGTCCTCGCCAGTCAAATGCATCCATTTTGCTCCGTCAAAACCTCATTTTAACGACCGTGAACTTCTTTCAATATAATTTAACAATCTTATTTTTCAAGTTACTTAACAACCAATTGCTTTATGAATTCGTTGACCTAAATGATTTATATAACTACAATAGAACTAGGTTTGCCTTTAATAGAATTTTTTTACTGCCTCGTGTCCGAACCAACTATGGTAAACTAACATCATCTTTCGCTGGCATATCTTTATAGAATCGCTTACCATCAAACATAAGAACAATCACATCATTCTATGCCTTCAAAAAATCCCTTAAAGAGTTAATTTTGACGCAGTGACGCAATTATTGTTCCAAATGTTTTATTTATTATTACTCTTTCTCCTATGTTTTGCTGTTCACATGCTTGCTGTTGACTTCAGTGGTTTTTGTTCATAAATGCTTCTTTTTATGTATTAATTCTCATGCTTTTTATGTGTGTTGAAATTTTGTATATGTAAATTTTTAGCACAAATATATTTTTACTTCATGTTCATTTCGGCCTGCCAAATATATTTTTCTCTATTTCATTCTGTTCCTTCTTTACATAATATAAAGGTTCTGTTGTACGCCGATATTTTTATTTTTTGTTGGTATTACTGTACATTGTAATCATAATCACTTTTCTGTTGTTGCACTACAGCTCTTTGTTTCTCTTAACGTACATTCTACAATTTGTATTTCTGTCCTGCCACCTATGCAATTTGTTTTCTTATAATTACCCACCGAGGGTCCCGGTTACAGTCTCCGACTTTGGGACCCTCGTCTGTAAAACAAACATGTAACCGTTTCTTTGATTGTAATGAATCAATTTGATTTGATTTGAAAAAAAAGGGGTGCAAACATTTTTTATAGTGCATTCGTAAATCCAGCACAGTAGAGTATGTTTCTAAAATCGGTGGCGATGGCGTTGTTATTCATGATACTGATATTAAAATCTCAGCCACAAGCGAGTGTAAAATCATTAGACGATACATAATGCAAGAACTTGTCAAAAACGTTTATAGACCTCAAGATATTGCCATCTGGGAGACGATACAAAACATATATTATTTCTGAAGTATGCCTGAGCGTGAAAACTTCGTAATTATTAAATGTGATACAGAAATCTGATACTAAGTTAGACTTACATTGCTCGTCTACGTGAACAGCAACACCACCACCACGCCTATTTGAACAGTTGAGGAAAAAGGTATCATATCCAGGAAAATTTTACCGGCCACTTGCACCTCCATAGTATGTCTCAGTCACCATGATGACTTGAAAGTTGAAGTGAAAATCGTTGAGGAGGTAGTCTGTGACGTCACGATTATTCTCCGCAGAACGAGCATTTAGGTGCAACAACGTTGAAAGAGATGTGTTTTGAAGTCTAACGAAGTTAGCTGATACGAACTCGTGGTATTGCAGTATAATAATGTGTTAGACATCTAGTCAGCCTTCACGAACTGGAATTTATCTTTCAAAGAGAACTTTCATTGTAAATTTGAATGACAATGCAAAGTTCACTCTGCCTTGCGAAAATTTTACCATTTGCTGTCCAGACAGACTTCGATTTGTGCGCGTGTTTCTGTTTTATTTCCATTTCAAGCACTCTTTTCAGTGTCGGGCAAAGATGCTCATTGATGTGAATCGGCACCGAAATATCCATTCCTACGTCTCTGTTAGTCGAGTCTTTGCTTTCCTTAGAGTTGCGTCAGGCTTCGCTCTCGAGTTGAATTGCACGATGATGTTTGATCGGTCAGGGTATCGCGTAGGCACCCGATGACATGATTCTAAGTCTGTTTCCCTTATTTGCTCATCAATGGCACTTCAAATCATCGATAGGATACGTGGTACACTTTCATTTTCTTGTCTAGCAATGCCCTGAATTTCTAGGTTGACATTTCGTAAGTGCTGCTCAGCAAGTACAACTCTCCTTTCCAAATCAGCACTTCTAGTCGCCAAGGCTGCGCACTTTGCTCGAAGTAACTCATTTTGTTTTTCTTGTTCGGTATTTGCCAGGACTGCAGCGCTTAACTTCTGCTTCAGTTCCTGGACTGTTTGATGGGCAAATTCAATGCTGCTAGTCATTTTTCGCTGCTCAGTTCGCAACTCTCGTAATTCAGCACCAAGGTCACTCTCTCTCATGTCTTTATACTTTACAAGCTATTGCTTGTATTGCACGTGTAGTTCTTCCTTAAGCTTTAAAAGTTCCTTTGCCATGGTTCAAACATGACATAAAAATTGTAACAGCGCAAACACATGCAACCACAAAGTACAAAGGACGAGACACAAGCGCTGGTACTTTGTGGTTGCATGTGTTTGCGCTGTTACAATTCTTATGTCAAGTATGCACAAACTCGCCCAGAAAGACGTTTTAATGGTTCAACCAACGACACATGTTTGTACTTCTGTTATAAAACATCACACATTCACAACATGTCAGTAACGACGACAAAGCAAAAAATAGAAGAAAAGGAAAAAGTACACTTTTGCTCAAACACTAACCTACAGCAAAAGCGCAACAAGGATTAGGCGATATCGAATCATCGCCGCTGCGAAGTGAAACAAGCCGTAGTCGACGTTCCCTGTTTTTTTATTAATGTTTGATTTTCAATTTTTCATGTTACTATTTATTATCAATTAAGTACATATACAGATATGTGCTTTGAACTTGTGGCACTACGTTGGCTATATCATGCGCGAGATGCACTACAGCATAATAGTGCGGAAGCATGGTTTCTTCCAGAATATACTTCAGTACGCGATGATGCAGCACGTTTTACAGCGAAGCTCCTAGGGAGACTACCACACCTTGAAATTTCTATATACGTGTTTCCGGTTTTCTAGAACATGGGTAACAGCGCAAACAGAGGAACAGAAGAAGTGAGAGACGTACACACATGCTCTGACTAGCAACTGGTTTTATTGGCAAGGATAGAACACATTTTATATATCAGTGTGAAGCAAGGGAAATGAAGCGGAAAACATGTCACGGGTGATAACGTCCCAACAACGCAAGCGCAATACAGCCAACCAAGAGCAACAAAACGCAACGAATTATTTTCTTTTTTCTTTCTCTTTCCATTCAGAACCCCAAATAGCCGCATCCAGAAGATCAAATTCAGCACTTAAGAGAGCAAGGCTAGCAGTGCTAAAACACTTGCTACCTAATTTTCTAATGCTACCTAATTTTCTAAGGCACTACGGTGCAGAAGTTTCTTTGCGCGGGTTGCATGTGTGTCTCCCTAGGCGTGCCGGCATGGGGGAGTGGGGTCGAGTTCACCCCATACGCTGGCTATACGCAAAATCTGTACCCAGCAAAATCTGTGCGTACTGTGATGCCTTATATCTGCACAATAGAAGCAAAATTAGACAATTTAACACATGTAATTGTTATAATAGTGTAATAGCAGTTTATTGGTAGCGTTCGAAATAACGAAAACTGGTTACGTCGCCATTGCCGCGTTAAGGACTTAACAAAAGAAAAAAAAGAAGGTTAACAAATCTAATCGTTATAATCGCGTAACAGTAGATGATCTGTAGCATTAGAATAAAAAAACGGATGCTGTCGCCGTCGCCACGTCAAGGTCGTAATAAAAAAAGGAAAATAAGAACAAAGCTATAGTGTGGCAAGAAACGAGAAACCGCTTTTGACGGCGTTTCAGCTCACTTGATGCGATACAGCCTCAAAATAAAGGAATTGATGAAGTTAACATATGTCATTGTTATAATATGGTAATAGTAGATGATTGGCAGCGATGGGTAGACATACATAAAATATCTAAATAAGTAAGCAAAAGCGAAGTAGTAGCCTAGACAAAGAATTCTTACGCATTGGTAGACTAATTCTCAGAATTTCAGCTGCGTTCCTTTTTAAATGGTCATCTCTAAAACGCTAAGTGTATATCTAAATTTTCCTTTGAAAAACATTGGCAGCTTTACTGAAAGCGCAGCAAGAAAGACTCGTCATTTGCTCGGCTCGAAACTAACTCAAGCGCTGACGTCACTGCAAATGCTCGACCACCTTTCTTAAGTTAAGATGTGAACACTTAATGAAATGACGCGCTCAGCAGAAACAGTAGTAAAGTTCTAGATGTCAACGAACGTACAACGAGGGCCCGTTTCAGCGTTCCGACACGATAAGGCGGTGCAGCATGACGTGTCGCCAACACGCGCTGAAAAGACGGTACCAAAGAAATTCTAGTCATTGTGCGAATCAGGGCCATAAAAGCGTTTTAGCCACTGCAGTGGCGTAGCAACTTTTGTGCCACTCCTAAACAACGAAAATTAAGATGACTCCTTCCTTTATTATGAGCGGCAGAGGCAACGACAGCTTCGTGAAAGCCTAAAACAACATACGCCGAAGGAAGATCCAGTGGTTGCAGGCGTGTCACGCGCATGCGGAGCACTCCTGCACAAGACTCGCACCGATACTGCGCTTGCGCCGGATGTAGTGCCGTCCACTTTTGGGGTGAACACGGCTCACCGCGGCTGTGCTCCGCGGGGCGCCAGTGCGTCCGGCGCGGCGGCGCATCGAAGCGAAGCGGCGCAGGCGCACACGGACCTCGGGGAGGCGCTTCGCGTCGTCTGCTACAGCGCTGCAGCGCGACGCTCGGGATTTGGCGCGAGTACATGTCACCAAACGCAGGCGATCGAGGTGGCTTCGTGGGGGAGCGCGCCGCACTCACTGGCGCATTTTCCGGCTTGTTTTCTCTACAGTTTGCGAACAGCCTGCTTAGGCAGTGTACATGAACAGAAACGAGCTTCTCACCATATAAATCACTTAGCATTTTTTTATAATTGACGAGGGTAAAAATAGTAATTTTTCGCGCTCTTCATTATGCTGGGGCAATTTTATTTTACTCTCAGAGCACTTCGTGTAGTGCATGCCCAGAAACCTATTAGGCGCTCTCTTCGTTGGAGTCATCACGTGATGAGCCTAGCTAGCCGTGTCACGCATATCTTGATCCTAGAACTAATTTGCTTAATTCACTTAAGGAAACGACCGAAACCCGCAAGAAATTTCACAGAAAGTTAGAGAGCGATTGTTCAATCATGCATCATCATGCTTGCTTTGGATTTTACCATTAAGGAGGGCAACAATATTACTCCGACAGCAACTGAGAACTGACATCCACTGCTTCGCGACTCTCTTATTGACACGTTAATGTCCCTGGTAGGGGTGCATGGAGCGCTTTACGTGATGTAGGAAAGTGCTCCACCCGGCATAGCAACTGATTTCGCGGCAATATTACTCCCCCTTTTCATCTTTCTGCATCCTATAAAAACAAATTCATTTTTGTTGTCACAGTTTGGATAAAATTACCAAAGCGGCGCCGGTTTTTTGACGGCTACCTGACGCGAGAAGTCGCATTCTCATTTAGAGGAATCGTCAGTCAGTTATTTATTACATTGATTAGGTGGAGTGAAACATGTGGCGCCGACGTTTTCTTGTGTGTATCCTTGGAGAAACAGCACGCAACATGCGAATGCTGTTTATGTCAAATTTTAATAGATGGTATGAGTAAAACATCTATAATCGACGCGTCAGTTTCCTAGCATGCATAAAGTTTTCTTCTTTGAAAAAGATGCAAGGAAGCTAAACAGGAAAGAATGAATGAATGATGAATGGTTTATTTTATCGTCAGTTCAGCATACATATCCAGTGGTACAGCGGTAAGGGGTCGCGAAAAGGCAACTGAATGCCTGACAATGCGCCAATCCCCGCCCAGACCGGCGTGACATATTGTTACATTGCAGAAGTCACATACAAATGTGTATTCCCAATATTTACGAAAGAGACAACGATGCATAAACAAGATGGCTGTCGAGAGCGATTCCACCTCTACAAGTCAAATCATCTTCTGACTGGCGCCACTCTTGGTTACGCCGTAACAGCGTATTAACAAAAACATTTCTGCGAAGTTAGACATGGAAGAACGCATTGACGAAAACATGTGGCGAAGTTACACGTAGACGCGAGAAATATTTCAGGCACAAAACAAACTCAGTTAAGTCACCATCTCTCTTCACAGTTTTCAGTGGCTGTCATTCTCAGTTTTCAGTGGCCTTCTTGTTATCTCCGATATAACGCGTTGCGAATAGTTTTGTAGCCACAGATCTACGATGCGGTTTCTTTCCTTTTTCCGGTACCCGCCGCGGTTGCTCAGTGGCTATGGTGTTGGGCTGCTGAGCACGAGGTCGCGGGATCGAATCCTGGCCACGGCGGCCGCATTTCGATGGGGGCGAAAACACCCGTGTGCTTAGATTTAGGTGCACGTTAAGGAACCCCAGGTGGTCGAAATTCCCGGAGTCCTCCATCACGGCGCGCCTCATAATCAGAAAGTGGTTTTGGCACGTAAAACGTCATAATTTTTTTTCTTTTTCTGGTACCGGCGACATCGCTAGTTTCCGAAAGCGCACCGGGGAAATCAAATTATTCTGCAGTGTTACAGCGTTTTTATCCCCGAAGTGTCATGACAACCAGGAACCAAACAAAATGCAATTCCTCCCGCAAGTCAACAGAAATGCGCTTAATGGAAACACCTCTGATGTCTTTCGATTTGACGAGTTGAGCAGCCGTCGGCTGCACCGCATTAGCATATTAGCCTAAGATGGGATAACATGACCTAAGTAAAAACAAAAAGCCTCGGCGGTAGATCTGGCTAACGCCCATGGTCCGTCAAAAAGCAGACTGGCCCCACCGCAGCAATCTGGCTGGGGCCGGGATTGGCTTTTGCAAATCCTGAGCGGCGCGCTGCAGCTCTGTAGCAGACGACGCGAAGCGCCTCCCCGAGGTCCGTGTGCGCCTGCGGCGCTTTGCTTCGATACGCCGCCGCGCCGGACGCACTGGCGCCCCGCGGAGCGCGGCCATAGAGTCAATGGAAAAAAATTTCAGAGTACCGCAAGGGTCGGGATTTGACTGGCAACACTGAGCTGCCACCGCCATATACCTTCCAAGCCGACTTCGTCGTGGGAAGGCCGCCGTGTTGGAAGAGCTTGATATTCGGTTACACATCGGGTTGAGTGTTTACTTAAGTACAAATACTTTCTGCCCGGAGATAATGGTTGCTAAGAACGAAAATAAAATGTTATTTTGTGCGAAGTAATGTAGCCGGTGGTTGTTTTGCACGCCGATCGTGTTTACTGCTGGAGCTGTGCTACGATTGTGGGCAGCAGCTTAGCGCTGCTATCGGGAGCTTATGCACGCGCTTTTTTTTTTCCCTTCCGCGGAGCGAGTTACGAAGGATACATTTCGTCACTTCGAGCCGGAATGAGGCAAGCTTGTACTTTTTTGTATGAACATCGTGGACCACCGTCGGCTTCTATTGAACGTTTCCAAGCAGGACGGAACTAACACCTGACAGTGTCACAGGCACGTGCGTTCATTGTATAATTTCACAAGCTAAATCGGATACATTTCATTTAGTTTGTAAACGGATACCGCGCATTTTCGATTCTGCCGGGCGACTTCGTCAGCCGTATACGCACGATACACTGCGACTGCCGTGTGCGCACCGGTGTTTGGCCGTGATCGTAAGACGATCTGTGCACAGCAGGCGTAAAAACCAACTTCGATGACCATTTTGCGCACTAAATCTTGTGCAAGACCAATATGAGCAATTTGCGTGATTACAGCAACGTATATGTACTTCTGTACACTGATAATGAGCGAGAGTTTGTTACATTGCGATTTATGAACGCGGCTGTCTAGTGCGGTCCCCCCCCCCCCCCCCCCCCAATGAGCGGCTACTCTTTTCAACTTATTTATGACTGTTCTTTGACTGCCAAGATTTGCTGCCTGTGTAGAAAAAAAGCAGGAACGCCCGCTGGTGACGCAGCACTTTTTTTTCTAAGTTACATAGGCGATGTATAAAATTCTTGTGCTTTTAGAGGGGTTTATGTAACATGCATAGTGGCCGTGTGAAACTAGAGCTACTGGGTGTTCTGTTGTTTTGTATTTTTTGTTATACACCAAGAACAACACTATTCGGGTATGCACCGTAGCATTTCAACATAAAACATAATATGTATGCTGACTTCAGTTCATTGCATGTGCTCGGCTTACAAAGTCAAAATTTGAAGCATGCGTTGTGAATACTACTTGGCCATTGGTTTCAAGCTCGAAACGCGTATGTATAAATGAGCAAAGGATAAGTGGAAAAAAGGAAGTATCATGGGCCTCGTATTGACCATGTTTTTATTGACTGCGATCGTCACGATCTGCGAAAAACAAGTGCCATATGGGTCGAGTGACTCGAGGCGAGAGCGCGCTCACGTGCACGGAGAAATCATGCGAGCATACCTGGTGCACGTGAGGACGCGGAATTCTCGCGCGGCAAGTGTGCCTTCGCGCGCCACGAGCACGGAATAACCGCGTGTGTTGAGCAGCAAACGCGTACACGTGTACCCGCGTCAAGCGTGCAAGACGCGAACGATCCCTGCAGTGAACTCCTATTTTCGTAGCATCACTAACACCGCGTGTGCTTCGCTTAAATATATTCTAAAACAGTGCCTAAAAGCACAAGCAAGGTGTACTTATACTACGCACACGCGGGCGTTTTTTGTAGGCCTGAAATTCTCCCGGCCGATTCTGTGTAACAACGCAGAACGACGCTCTCGGTCATTTTTCCCGGTCGGAATCTAGAAAAACATCTTTCCAGTTTCAGTTCGGTTGCTGCATCCGAAGGCGCAGCAGCCAGGCATGATTTCCTTGCAGTTAAACGCGAGCGCGACAATCGTAACACAAGAAACGTAGGGAACCTGCGCTGCCTGCGCTCTAAACTCGGCCGGCTCGCCCGGCGCTGGGAAGGTATATGGCACCCCAAAGTCACGTGGTACGGTTGGACCAATGAACGCGTTGGTGGCGCGGGGAAAACGAATGCGGTACTCTGAAATTTTTTTCCAGTTATTCTACGCGGGCACGGTGAGCCGTGTTCACCCTAAGAGTGGGCGGCACTGTACTTGCGCGCTGGCGCGCACGTAAAAAAAGGCGTGCTCCTCGCAACACAGCGGGGCAGCCACCACCCGCACACGGGGGTTGCCCTGCGTGCAAAACGGCAGTTATACTAACCATCGGGTACTTGCTATGGGAGTGTCCAAAGTACGCAGACCTCCCACAAAAGCACCGGGCCTAAGTGGCTAGCTTCGAGGAGTATCCGTCGGTGGAGGCCGACAGTATGCGCTGTTCACCTTTGCTGCAGAATCGGCCTTTGCCCGCATGGTGTAACCTCGCGGGGACGCATTCCTCAGTGGTTGGTCCGGTCGTCATTTCCCGATTCCGCTACTCCACTGCCCTTTATCGCGCGAGGAGCTATGCTTATTTCAATAAAGTTTTACCACCATCATAAAAAGCCAGACACATAGTTCCATCTGTGCTCCTCTGAGCAAACCAATTGCGCTCTTTTTCGAGCCTCAGTGATTAGCGGCGCAATCAATATGTTTTTTTTCAGGAAGCTCGCTATCCCGCTCATGTTTCTTCGGACCGACGGCTGGTGGCAGAAGCGGCGCCACACGAGGCGGGTGTCTTGATTGACGCTTGGCGCTGTTGCGTGTGCCGAGGTATGCGTGGCCGGCAGGCGGTCAGGACCCCACTTCACGCAGAGTCAGAGTCGAGGAGAGCTTTCTCGGCGAAGAATTCTTTATACAGTATGTACAAGTTGGCGTGGCAGGAGAGACCAACCGAGCAGCTCCAAGCTGCTTAAATAACACTTCCCCGTCCCCAGATTCCCCAGGTAGTCCCTAAGGACGAACAAGTTCGAGAGAGAGAGGGTCCGGGCAGCCTCCGTGGTCCCAACGCCGCTTTCAGTGGCCGGCGCCTCCGGGCACCGCGCTGCGCCGTCAGGCTAATCTGGCGGTCGGTCGGTATGGGGCGCCGGGCAAGTTCAATGGCCCGGCATACGACAAAGGGAACGAACGACCTGCAAGGCAAGGTGTCGAAACATAGTCCTTGGGTGGTCGGTAAAAGGGTTGCCCCTGGCGCCGCCGCACGAAGGAAGGGGTGGGGTGCACTGCTGTGCGCACGAGGAGGGGCCGAATAGCAGTCGGTGGGCCGACGGCCGCTTCCGTCGTTGACGCCGTGCAGCCGCGAGGACACCCACGCCGCGCACTTAGTCGTCACGTGCCCGAAGCGGGCACCATGTGGGGATTAACGCTGCCTCCACGGTCGACACACCACAGCACTGGCCTCCCGTAAGGCAAATCCCAAGGCATAAACATAACAGCTCCTCCGCCGACGGGGAAGATCTCGTACGGTGAGAAGTCTCAGCGGCTCGACGGGAGAGATCTGCTTCGCCTCCTGTCTCTTGATTTTCTCCTAAATCACGTAGGACGAAACCACCGGCTCGGCAGTGCAAGCCGTACTCGCCAAGCGACCAAGCTGACATTGACAGTGAAAATTCCTATACATGTACTTCGTTAACTTCTGGCAGTCACACAAGTGTTCTCGCTTCTTCACAATGCAAATAAACAAAACTATACAGTTGCAGTCAAAAGAAATCTAGTACAAGCTGGCAAGATAAACTAAAAGGCGCGGCTTAAACCATCAGCATTGGCGTTGGCCGCTCCCTTTCGATAGCGCACGCTGAAATTCAGCTCCTGAAGTGCTAGACTCCACCTTAACAATCGGGGATTCTTGCCTGACATTTGAGCCAGCCACTTTAGCGGGCAATGATCGGTCACAAAGACAAATGTCGTTCCGTAAAGGTAGCAGGCTAGTTTTTGAGATGCCCAAACAAGGCATGCACATTCTTTTTCCGATGCGCTATAGGCCTCCTCTCGCACCGTGAGCTTCCGGCTCGCGTATAACACTGGGTGCTCTTCACCATTCTCATCCTCCTGACACAGCACAACCCCTAACCCACGATTGCTTGCATCGCACTGTACAATGAAGGGTCGGTCGTAGTTCGGTGCACGCAGCACGGGAGAAGCCGAGAGAGCCGCTTTGAGCCCCTGAAACGCGTCCTCCTTGGCGTCATCCCAAATTACTCTTTCAGGAGCCGATTTTCTTAGAGCATCAGTCAGTGGAGCCGCTAGTTCTGAATATTGGGGAATGTAACGCTGGTAATATCCCGTCAACCCTAGAAACGCTCTGATGCCAGACTTTTTTTCGGGTCGTGGAAACGCCGTCACTGCCTCTACCTTTACTTCGTCGGGTCTCCTGTTGCCTTGGCCTACAATATGTCCTAAGTACTTTACCTCGGCATGAGCTAACTGGCATTTCGTAGGTTTCACAGTGAGACCTGCATCTCTCAAGCGCCGAAAAACGTCGCGGAGGTGATAGATATGCGCCTCCCAGGTCACAGAAAATATAGCTACATCATCTAAATAAGCATACTCCTCCGCGCCCTTTAACACCCTGTCCATTAACCTTGAAAAACAGAAAGGAGCATTTTTGAGCCCGAAAATCAACACAAGGGGTCTAAATGTGCCCATCGGAGTAACGAAGGCAGCACACTGGCTGGCTCGGTCCGTCATCGGCACTTGCCAGTAGCCCCTAACTAAGTCCAGAGTGGATACATACCGTGCAGCACTCACGTTCTCAATCAGTTCTTCAATATTTGGAATGGGATACACCTGATCTTTGGTTATCGCGTTTAGCTTCCTATAATCAATGCAAGGTCGTGGGTCTTTACCCGGGACTTCTACAAGAATGAGCGGAGAAGCATAGGAGCTCTCGAAAGGTTCTATTATTTTAAGTTCTAGCATCCGCTCAACTTCTCTTTTTAATATTTCCTGCTGTCTCGGTGCTATCCTGTAAGCACGTGACTTCACTGGAGTCCCGGATGTGAGTTCTATGTCGTGAGTCATCAGCTCAGTCTTTCCTGGATTCTGAGAAAACAAATCCATGTTCTGTTCTACCAAGTTTCTTAGATCCGTCAACTGCACGTCCGTCAAACCTTCCTGAGGCGCAGCGACCCTCATCACATCTTCCGCATCCATTATTTCGTTCATTCTGCTTAGGCACGGAATTTCTGTAGCAACTTCCTCCGTCACGTTGAGTGTTAAATTAACTGTTTGCACATCTCCAACGTAACGTTTCATGAGGTTGTGATGATATATCACCACCTCTTTTCCCTTTCCCTTCCGCTCAATCGCGTAGTTCGTGTCGGAAAGCATGTGGAGCACGCGAAACGGGCCTTCCCATTGCACCTCGAGCTTGTTAGCTCGCGAGGGCCGAAGCACGAGTACCTCATCTCCCTCTTGATACGATCGTAATTTTGCGTTTCGATCGTAGTAGGCTTTAGCCCTTGTTTGAGCCTCTCGCATGTTCGTCTCTGCTATTTCGCGGCAGCGATAAAGTCGTCCTAGCAACTCCAAAATGTACTCCACTACACTGGAATCGGAGCCCGGTGATTCCCATGATTCTCTCAAAAGGCGCAGGGGTGAACGCAGAGTTCGTCCGTAAACCAGTTCTGCTGGACTAAAACCGGTTGCCTCATGAGCAACGGTCCGCAACGCGAACAGCATGGCCGCGACGCATGCATCCCACTGGCATTTCTTCTCCCTGATGAGTGCCCTCAAAATTCGCTTCATTACCGAATGACAGCGCTCTACGCTGTTTGATTGGGGATGGTAAACCGAGCTGTGAACGGCACGGATGCCACACTTCTCTAAGAATCCTGAAGTCAGTATACTGGTGAACACTGATCCCTGATCACACTGAACTTCCTGAGGAAACCCTACTCTTGCGAAAATAGAGAGCAGCGCATTTACCACTTCCACTGAATTCTGCTCTTTTAAGGGTACCGCCTCCGGGAACTTTGTGGCGGGGCAAACAGCAGTGAGCAAGTAACGGTTTCCAGTTTTTGTCATCGGAAGCGGCCCTACCACATCTATTACAAGACGGCGAAATGGCTCAGAGATGAGAGGCACAAGTTTCAAAGGTGCCTTGCTCTTCTCGTGGGGCTTGCCAACTCGTTGGCAGGTGTCACATGCCCTGACATGATTTTCAACATCGCGGAAACACCCTGACCAATAAAACTCTGTTAGCAACCTGTCCTTAGTCTTCTTAATTCCCAAATGTCCTGACCAGCCTTCCCCGTGACAAAGGTGCAGGATATTAGAACGATATTTAGTGGGCACCACAATCTCATCAAACATGCGACCCTTAGCACTGCGGTAGCGCCTGTACAAGACGCCACTCCTTAAGGGAAAACTGACATTCTTACGCGCGAGCCCTTCCTTGACGGTGTTCCATACCTCTTTTAGACTGGAATCTTCTGCTTGGTCCTTAATGAGAACCTCTTTCGTCACCTTTCCTAGCATGCTATCCAGCGAGCTGGAGCACGGCAGAACAAATAACCCTTCGACACATTCGGCGTCCTTCATCAATGCGCTCTCGATCTCGGTTTCCTTGGTTGGTCTGCCTGACTGCCTAACGGCCTTCGCCTCTGTATTTTCTACAACCTTTCTCTCATGCTTAGCAGTTTCTTCCTCACTACTCACAGCTATTGAAGGGTTTTTTGGTTCAATTTGGGACTCATCGCCGAGCGGATTGCTCACTTCCCCATCAGTATTCCGTTCTTTCATTTCCAGTTTAGAAGCCAAAGCACGCGCTTTAGATCTCGTTAGAGCCTGAACGGTACCCTCCACCCAATCTTTACCCAGGTCCCTCAGTAGGCGATCGGTACGGTTAGAGAACAAGTAAGGGTACTGCGGCGGCAGCTTGCTAGAAACAGCCGCCTCAGTACACACTTCACCGAATGGCCCGCTGAGCACCACATCTGCGACCGGAAGGCAGACACTCGTGTCCTCTAACACAGGCTTTATCCAAGCGCATTTGCCATTGTACTGCTGCTGCTTCACATAATCTGGGTGCACCAGGTCAATCGTTGCTCCACTGTCCCGCAACACGGTACAGTTTTTCCCATTCACCTGCAGTTTAGACAGGTACGGTTTGAGTAGCTCATCATTAGTCTGCGAGTCAGAAGCGTACGCGAACACAACTTTTGGTTTGCGACAGCCGACTGCTATATGACCGGTTTCGTTGCAGTTAAAGCAAGTCACCGGCCTCCGTTCTTCGAACAAGCTTTTCTGTGAACGTTTCTCACGAATATCTCTCTCTTGTTCCCCTACCAGCTGCTCGTGAACCTTCTGCTCCACTTCTTTCGCAGCATTTTTCACATTACTGGGCTTAGCTGTACCCTTCCAGCCTCTCCTTTCCACCGCACCGGCGATCATAGCCTCCTCTTTAATTCCTCTGCGTGAGGCATACTGATCCGCCAGGTCAGCGGCTGACTGCACCGACTCGACACGATCCCTGTCTTGGATCCAAAGTTTCATTGCCTCCGGCAACTTTGAATAAAACTGCTCCAAGGCAAACACTTCAAACGCCTTTTCGAAGCTGCCAAAAGCTTTGGCGCCCTTTAACCACTCGGCCAAATTTACCTTTAACTCAGAAGCAAACTCAGCAAAAGTGGCGCCCTGCCTTTTGTTCAGACTTCGAAATCTCTGCCTGAATGCCTCTGCTGACAAATGAAACCGCTTCAATAGGCTCTCTTTCACCTGATCATAGTCGTCAGAATCATCCGCAGGCAACCTCGCAAGCACATCTGCTGCCTCGCAGGGCAACAAACTAAGCAAGCGCCGCGCCCAAGTGCTGCGAACAAATTTTGACTTTTCGCAAGTTCTCTCGAAATTTACTAGATACAGGCCTATGTCTTGTCCAACCTTGAAGGGCTGCATAAGTTTAGATAGATCATATAGGTCATGTCTACCTGCTCCCTCTGATTCCGGAACCACACCTGTCTTTCTCAACTCGACTTCAAGTCGAAGTTTCTCTATCTGAAGCTCTGTTAGCTTCTGCTCGTCCGCCTTGCGCCTTAGGATTTCGTTCCACATTTCTACGATTTCCTCTTTCGCAAGTTCCGTGCTCTTAATCGCTTCAATGATACTTGCTTTCGTCATTTGAAGCTGAACTTCAACGCCTAGCTCCTCGCAAAGGGATATGAGCTGAGTTCTAAGCAACCGTTTGAGATCCATCACGGAACACTGGTGTGACAATGCCTCGACCTCTACCCAGAAGTACCAAAACACACGCTTCTGCGGCAGGTCCCTACCAGCGACTAGGATTACACCTCTATCCAGTCAGCCTGGTCACTCAAAAGAGCAAAGCCAACACTCACCAGCTCTAAGCTGTCCGTCACTGTGATCTCGGTGTGCTCTCGTTCGTCATACTTCAGGCTCGATCCAACCGCTCGCCATCCAGTTGTTGCGTGTGCCGAGGTATGCGTGGCCGGCAGGAGGTCAGGACCCCACTTCACGCAGAGTCAGAGTCGAGGAGAGCTTTCTCGGCGAAGAATTCTTTATACAGTATGTACAAGTTGGCGTGGATAACAGGAGAGACCAACCGAGCAGCTCCAAGCTGCTTAAACAACACTTCCCCGTCCCCAGATTCCCCAGGTAGGCCCTAAGGACGAACAAGTTCGAGAGAGAGAGGGTCCGGGCAGCCTCCGTGGTCCCAACGCCGCTTTCAGTGGCCGGCGCCTCCGGGCACCGCGCTGCGCCGTCAGGCTAATCTGGCGGTCGGTCGGTATGGGGCGCCGGGCAAGTTCAATGGCCCGGCATACGACAAAGGGAACGAACGACCTGCAAGGCAAGGTGTCGAAACATAGTCCTTGGGTGGTCGGTAAAAGGGTTGCCCCTGGCGCCGCCGCACGAAGGAAGGGGTGGGGTGCACTGCCGTCCGCACGAGGAGGGGCCGAATAGCAGTCGGTGGGCCGACGGCCGCTTCCGTCGTTGACGCCGTGCAGCGGCGAGGACACCCACGCCGCGCACTTAGTCGTCACGTGCCCGAAGCGGGCACCATGTGGGGATTAACGCTGCCTCCACGGTCGACACACCACAGCACTGGCCTCCCGTAAGGCAAATTCCAAGGCATAAACATAACAGCGCACGCTCGGCTGCCTTTGGCAAGAGCCAGCAGAGCCCCGGACTAGCGGCCCCGACCAGTATTGTTACCCGTCGGGGGCCTCACAGAAAAGCTCTTGATTATTCTCTCTATAAATTCTGCCATCAGAGGACACCGTAGGAAAAGCGTCGCGCGGAGTCTGAATCCACCCGCAATTCCGACTCCGACTCAGTACATGAAGGGGCAGCGGCCCGGAGGGAAGAAGCGTGGGCAGCGGCATTCGCCGCCTCCTTGCCGGGAAGACCTGTGTGGCCTGGGGTCCAGACTATTCTGATGGAGTGAAGGTTGGAGCGCCAGGAGGCGGTCCGAAGGAGACTAGCCGCCAGCGGGGCAATGGAACTCTGTATGTATCGAGAACAGGCTGAGCGCGAATCTGTCGAGATAGTGCGAGTGGTGAGGTGGGAGGCGGGCAAAGCAATGGCAGCCTCCTCTGTATGGTTACAGTGTGGGCTCTGAACGAGAGGCCATCGACGTAGTGACCCTCGGTGATCACAGCGGCCGTGAAGTGACCTGAGGGGGAGGGGCCCGAGACGTAGAGTACGCCGGGGCGTTCGGCGTATTTAGACAAGCGTGCCGCTGCCTGAACGGCAGCGGCACGCGCTTGTCTGCGACTGAGGTGTTCGGGACTCATGTTTCGGGGGAGTGGCTTCGCCCATAGCTTCTGGCGCCAGAGTTCCGGTATCGGGGAGGGAAGGACCTGGTTAGATATTATGTTAAGGCTGAGTCTGTGTCGCAGGCGGCGCCTGCAAGGCGTCTGTGACAGACGAGTGAGTTGATTCACGCGATGGGCTTCCCGCAGCTCCGCGAAGGAGATATGCACCCCCAGGGCCGCTAAGCGGCGATTGGAAGCAGTGATGGGGAGGTCCAGCGCGCGCTTGTACACGGATCGGAGAAGAATATCCAGCTGGTGTTCGTGGTGACGACGCAGGCGAAGGTATACGATGAGGCGCAGAGGACCCGACTGGTAACAAACGCTTGGGCCAACTGGAGGGATTGGGTCCCTCGGAGGCCGCCACGCTTGGTAGAGACCCGCCGAATCATACCTTTCAATTGTTCGCTGGTGTGTCGAAGAGCAGATATGGTACCCTTAGGGTCTAGGGACGACGAGAGGTGAACCCCGAGAATCCGAAGGTCCTGGACCGGACGGGGCCGGACGGGAGAGAAATCTGGGATGGCGGTAGGTGCGAGACTGATAGGAGGGCCGATTTGGATGGAGCACACTCTAGGCCGTAAGAAGCGGCGTAAGTGTGCAATAGAAGGGGCGCCTGTTGTAGGCGTTCCTCGATTTGAGCCCGAGAGCTGGTGTTGGTCAAAATTGTAATATCGTCAGCATAGAGCGCATGGTGTATCCCCTTGACCACGTGCAGGAGGGAAAGGAGGTTCAGCATGGCCAAGTTGAAGAGTAGAGGTGACAAGAGCGCTCCTTGAGGTGTACGCCGTGTGCCTAGTGGATACGGGCCATGTTCAGGGGAATCGAGGAGCATGAAGATGGCGTGATGAGAAAGAAAAGCGCGGATGTAGTCGAAAGTCTTCTGTCCGCAGCCTGTGGTGGAAACGTTAGCAAGAATGCTACTAGTTCGACATTGTCGAACGCACCCCGAAGATCGAGAGCGAGAACGGCTTTCATTTTGGCGCATAGTAGTCGGCTCTGTGACATCGTGGTGGAGCTGTAGCAAGACGTCCTGTGCCGACAGATGCAGGCCAAAGCCAAACATCGTGTTGGCAAAGGTTCCCTTAGCCTCCAGGTAGGCGGAAAGGCGGTCGTGGACCATGGTTTCCATGAGTTTTCTGGAGCAGGAGGTGAGAGAGATGGGTATCAGTGCCTCAATGCTAACCGGCTTACCCGGCTTGGGGATGAATGTGACCAGTGATGTGGTCCATTCTGATGGGAGTGGCGAGCCGTCCCATACCGACTAAATAATGTGGAGCAGCAACAAAAGAGCCTAGTCTGGGAGATTGGCTAGGAGCAACACTGTGATGCCATCCCGGCCGGGAGCCGTTCCCCTTCGCATTTTCGCCAGCGCAGCCCGAAAATCGGGAAGCGTGTATGGAGCGTCGAGGTTGGAGTTGGAGGAACCAGAACATGTGTATTCCGGGCCCACGGGGTCGACCGTGCGACAAATGTACCGATCGCAGACAGATCTTCGCGAGCTGATCCGTCGTGCCCTGATAGGCATGCAAGGCGCGATAGAGTTGACACTGTCTCTCCACGGGTGCTGGAGGGGTCCAGAAGGCTCCGGAAGAATCTACACGTGCTCTTGTAGCTCGTCGGCCCTGCTGCCTTCGTGCAGGTGTCGGGCCAATTTGAATCGGCAAGCTGCACAGAACATGCAGCCTCTTGTGCACTGAGCACCTCAATACGGAAGCGGAGTTTACGGTTCAGCTTGTTTCACCGCCAAAGGCGTATGAAGCCGCGGCCAGCATCCCTGAGATGGAGGAGGTGTGCGTCGATAGCAGCAGTGATGTTAGAGGTGGCAAGAATGCGCTCGTTGCATATGACGGGCAAAGGATGCCCACGCCGCGTATTCGTCTGAATCAGGGATCGGTGGGAAGGGTTGAGATCTGAACTTGGTCTAGTCTGTAAGACGGGCCTGGCCCCAGTGTTGGCGCATTTTCTGTCGCGGTGGGAAGGCAATGCGGAGCAGAACATGATCGCTACCGAGGGTTTCATCGAGATTCTGCCACGCAGCATAACGGATGTTATGGTTGAGGGAGAGGTCCGTGCAAGAGTCACGTGACACCAAATTACCGCAACGTGTGGGATGTACCTGATCGGTGAGCAGCGTCCGACTAACGGAGGAGATGATCTCCTTAAGCTCTCGGCCTCGGGTCTTTTTGTAGCGGTAGCCCCAGTGAGGGCTGGGGGCGTTAAAGTCGCTGATTGTCACGAGAAGTTGACGGGCTGCCGTACGCTAAGCCTGATAGAAGAGTTGCGTGAAGGAGACCCCCGAAAGGTTAGGGAGGCAATACACGTTCAGAATTCGAGGGTTGGCCCCTCCGCTGAGGGGGCACTGAGACCATGCAATAGTCGTGCGGGAGGTACACATCGACATCGTGAATCCGCTGCTGCGTGCAGTTTAATATGCAAAACAGACTCTTCATTCGCGCCTATTAGCGACGCCTCTCGCGAGTGACGTCACGGCCAGTAGGTCGCTCGCTCCGGCTAGCTCGGTTGCCGCGCGCGCTCGTTCCCTTCGTGCGTGCTTCGGGTATCAATGCGTCGAGTCGTTCTTATCGAAGGATATGCCGGCTTCTTCGTGCTGTCGTGCCTGAACCGCAGTTTCTTCTTTAAAACCGTGCGAGCCTGGCATATATGCACGGTGTCTGTCCATAATTTTTTCGAAAAAAATTGATGTCTGCAAATTCAACACACGAAGCTGTGTATGATGCTCAGGTAACCACTTAATATTCCCTTAGTACTTAGCTATGAGAGACATTACATTTTACACTGAAGAAAAATCTTGGCGTAAGGTGTCCACATTATATGTTCGTGCTGGGACACTGTCTAGCGAAGCTTTTGTCATGCTTCATATTGCTCTGGTGAGTTGTTCTAGTGAAAAATGGCCACTTTATTAGTGCATAAAGGAAAGTGTTAGGCACGTTTTGTATGGAAAAGTTTGTTACTATACTTTCACCGTTAAAACGATGGTGCGCCATATGCAGTATGTATCAGCTTCACGAATATCATAACAGCGATCACCTGAATGAAAATTTTCGTAATTAAGATTGAGAGTCAATCAATTGGCGCTATGTATATCTTATCATGGTGGCCTTTATAGCGACCACCGCTGGCCTTTATCGAAAATATGGCATACACCTCACGCAACGGAAGGAACCGACTGGCGCCATGGCCAGGCACGCATTGTCCGTGAAATCCACCAGTTCACTACAACTTCGAATTGAAACCATGATGCAGTTTTTTACAGCGCCGATTGAAATGCCTAAAGTATACTCAGGGCACTAGAGCGCAGCCTGCCTTGAAATAAATGAAAATTCCAACGCCTTCTGCATCACCAAATCTCGACCTTGCGTTGTTTATTTATGCAAACTGAGTACCATTCGCTTCGTCAGTACAAAAAAGAGAACCTCGCATACCCACCTAATTAAGCAATACACCCCACGCCTCACATGAATTCATTTTATTTTTGACCTCCACAAGGTAATAATCTCTTCAATATGTCCTGTGCTACTAATGAATGAGGCATCGGCTTTCTTCTGGATGCAGCTATACGGTCCAAAAGGCATACTTCAGTCAAACATTTGGGCCGAGCAGCCTTTGTCATTTTGCTAAAATTTCGTCATATCGGTTCCTCCAGTGAGAAGCACCGATAAATTGCTCAAGTGAGTTGAAAGTGTAGCACAGAAAAGGGAAACAATATTGATACATTCATTTCCGTATACCGCAAAGAGCTGTAAGCTTCAAATAGCTTTACTTCAGATTACCGAAACTTAAGCTTACCCGCGGAAGAATGGCCTAATTTTGAGAAGCAGTTAAAGAAGCAAGTGGTGCTGCTAGAATCTACATTGCAGTGTTAAATCCTCGTGTTTCTGCCGAGCGTTAGTATGGAGAAATGCAGAAATTTGATATTATACCATGGGCTACTTGTCGTGACCAAACAAGTTTTAGCGGGTTAAAATCGCGAGGTCCGGTGCAACGTCCAACAAATTAGAAAACGGGATTATTTACAAGTTTACATCGTGACGGTTTACATGCACCAGCACCAGTACGAGTACGAGTATCAGTAGGAGCACGCGTACCAGTCGGAGCTAACTCCTACAGCATTCAAGACCTACATTTTACGCACTTCTTTTTGCCCTTTCTTTCGTCGATGAAATTCACTATTCTTTTCGTCCAACCAGAATTATTGAACCCTCGCCTAAATGTCGCTCATGAATTTGCATCGTACCGCCGGGCTCCGCCTCCTAGGTTGCACGTTCGCCCTCGCGTACGAGGCAGCAACGTGGCAATCGGGGAACTTGATGTCGAAGTCGTGCCTACGGAAGTCCTCGACGTTGACCCCTTTGATGAATTAGTGGGCAGTTCATGACGATCCGTTTGTCAGGGTCAGGCTCCAGTAGAGTGGTATTCACGGTATAATGGTTGTTTCCACGAAGGATGGCGGCTGTGGTGGCCTCGACGTGAGCGCCATTGTTTGCGCGTGACCGTCAATGTCAGGTCCAGTCTCCTGCAGGCAGTCCCTCATCTCGCCCGTCAGCTTTACTTACGATTATTTAGTAGCCTGCTCTCTGGGCCTGAGAAATCACCCACACCGCGTTAAGCGCCTTTCATAGCCGCACGCTTGCCGGTAAAGCATCAATCGTCAAGAAGGGAAGTCGAGTAAGCAATGCTAAACGTCAATGGTAACAGCATCTCCGGAGGGGGAACAAGATCCCGATGCTTAGGGACCAGCAACCACTGTGCCAGCGATGGGCGTTTCAACAGCGAATTGTGCCTCCCCTCTGACGCAGCAGGCGACCCAATCCTGCCAGCTGCCTAGCAGAGTATACGACCCACACAAAGAAGGCTGACTCTGCAGCTTTCCCGAACTCGGACATACGGCGCCTGCGCTTGCTCAGCTGGAGAGGCATATATAGGGGACCATCCCCGCACCGGCTGCACTTCTGAGCAGCGGCTGCAACGAAACAGCACGCAGTATAACGCAGTATGAACAGCAGGTTGCCATTATCCCTCAAGAGAAAAGTGTATGATAGCTGTGTCTTAACAGTACTCACCTACGGGATAGAAACCTGGAGGCTTACGAAAAGGGTTCTACTCAAATTGAGGACGACGCAACGAGCTATGGAAAGAAGAATGATAGGTCTAACGTTAAGGGATAAGAAAAGAGCAGATTGGGTGAGGGAACAAACTCGAGTTAGTGACATCTTAGTTGAAATAAAAAAAAAGAAATGGGCATGGGCAGGACATGTAATGAGGAGGGAAGATAACCGATGGTTATTAAGGGTTACGGACTGGATTCCAAAGGAAGGGAAGCGTAGCAGGGGGCGGCAGAAAGTTAGGTGGGCGGGTGAGATTAAGAAGTTTGCAGGGACGACATGGCCACAATTAGTACATGACCGGGGTTGTTGGAGAAGTATGGGAGAGGCTTTTGCCCTGCAGTGGGCGTAACCAAGCTGATGATGATGATGATGATGATGATGATAACCATACGCTATTTCTACGGCAGCTCGTTTTCCAGCTGGCATCTACCACAGGCCATATTGTTACGTAGGAAGACACCGACGCAAAGCTATTTACAAGTATATTTACAAGGCAATACGCCGCAGTTGACCAAGAGGCAACAACCCGCGCTAGCTTCCAATCGTCGTCTTCGTCTTCTTCCTGCGCGGCTCTGCGTCAGTGGGAATACGACCCCGTAGCATTACCCCCGGCGGCAAAAGCGCCGTCCCGGAGCGACTAAAGGCTGGACTCGGAAGCAGTGTAGTAGCTCTTGAGCCTACTGACGTGCACGACATCACTGGACGCCAGAGTAGATGACGAGGTTGAGCTCACAGGAGCAATTTCATAAGTCACAGCCGTCACCTGGCCAAGCACGCGGTAGGGCCCTGTGTATCGCGAAAGGAGCTTTTCGGAAAGTCCAACGTGACGACAGGGCTACCACAGGAGCACGAGTGCACCAGGCGAAAACTGTACGTCACGGTGGCGGGCGTTGTACTGACGCTGCTGCGTGGTTTGCGAGGCCGTCAGTCGAGCACGGGCAAGCTGGCGTGCATGATCGGCGAGGGCGATATCTCCGTGCCTCCCTTCTGCCGCAGCAGACGGCCTCATCCTGCCAGCTGCCTAGGAGAGTATACTGCGCACACTCAGCAGGCTGACTCCGTGGCTTTCCCATACTCGGACCTACGGCGCCTGCGCTTGCTCAGCTGGAGAGGCATATATAGGACCATCCCGGCTCCGGCTGCCCTTCTGAACAGCGGCTCCAACGAAACACCACGCAGTATAACCATCCGCTATTTCTACTGCCGCTCGTGTTTCCTGGTTGCATCTACTGCAGACCATATCTCCGTGCCTACCCTTTGACGCAGCAGACAGCCTCATCCTGCCAGCTGCCTAGGAGAGTATACTGCGCACACCCAGCAGGCTGACTCTGTGGCTTTCCCGGACTCGGACCTATGGCGCCTGCGCTTGCTCTGCTGTAGAGGCAAATATAGGGGACCATTCCGGCACCGACTGCACTTCTGAGGAGCGGGTGCAGCGAAACAGCAAGCAGTATAACCATCCGCTATTTCTCCGGCAGCTCGTGTTTCTGGCTGGCATCTACCGCAGACCACATATCCGTGCCTCCCTTCTGACGCAGCAGACGGCCTCATCCTACCAACTGCCTAGCAGAGTATACTGCGCACATTCAGCAGGCTGGCTCTATGGCCTTCCCGGACTCGGACCTACGGCGCCTGCGGTTGCTCCGCTGGAGAGGCATATATAGGGGACCATCCCGGCACCGGCTGCACTTCTGAGCAGCGGCTGCAACGAAACAGGATGCGGTACGACCATCCGCTATTTCTGCTGCAGGTTAGTTTTTATACTTTTCATTGCGTCCTAGGCTATTGTTGCGGCTGCTGCTCACAAGTGTCTTTTGTTTTCGGTCTATTTTCTACGATGCCCACCAACGCTTAACTCGCTAAAGCTGGGGATCTCGAATTACTGCTAAACAATCAGCTTGATGCACTTGTCGAGAGCCTGGCTGCCAAGGTTGGGAAGAGGCTTGATGATCAGGGAATCGGCAACCTTGCTTCTCTAGCTGAAAGTGTGCTTTTCATGAGCGAACAGTATGACCCATTCAAAGCGACATTCAATGAACTGGTAACTACTAACAAAGCGTTAACTTCTCATAATCAAGCATTAACAAAGAGAAATGCACACCTGGAACAGTACAGCATAATGAATAACAAAAATTAAAGGCATTCCATCATCACAAGGAGAGGAATGCTCTGCAATCTTGAAGAAGGTTGTCGATGCAATTGAGTGCCCAATTTATTCTGCTGAGATTGACATAGTTCATCTTGTGGCAAGCAAGATGTCATAAAGAAACATCATGGTTCTTATTCGTTCACGTAACAAGAACAATTAATTTCTTCGAAAGGGTCACAAAGCTCGTCTGCGTTGCTCCCAGATTGGCTTTTCCGGTAGTACAGGTAGTACATTCACATTAACGAACACCTCACAGTCGCGAACAAACAGGAAGGCCCTTGCACTGAAAAAAAGAGACCTGTTGGCAGTTTTTATAGACTGAAAATTGCCAGATTAAAGTAGACCCGTAAATCAACCGAAAGCAGGGTCTTCCGACTATACTCGGAGGCTGATTTTGCAACTTTGCGCAGGCGTAGCTCATTGATACATTTCCTGTTCTTCGGGCTAATTGCACACTCGTCCCCGAATACTTTTCACCATGTCTTTGGTATCCCCAGCCGAAATCAAACCATTGCTTACATCTTCTAATATCTCTATGCTTCATATCAATGCCTGAAGTTTGCGCAAGAACCATGATACAATTTCTGCATTTACTGACTCACTTAATCAGTCGTTTTCATTTGTTTGCGTTTCGGAAACATGGCTTCATAATGCGGATAGCAATTTATACGGTTTTTGTCCATGCCAAGCACAATACTGCCATCGTACTTAGGATCGATACGTTGGTTCCGCTATATTTGCTTCACGTCATATTAAATGTGAGCGTAGGCTTGGTGTTCTTCTTAATGTAAAGTACTGTGAATCGGTGTCGATAGAAACTGACTTACAGCTGAATTCTCATAATCGTAACAGTTTTATTCTTGGTTGTGTATACCGCTCCACATCTTCATCTATCCCCGATTTTCTGGGTGAACTCTCCATAGTTGTGAAAATATTTCTCTTGAAAATAAGCAAGTTCTAATTGTCGGTGGTATTATCATTAACTTACATGACGTCGACAACGGAAGTGCAACAGCTTATACAGGCTGTGTTGCAGATTTGGACTGTAATCTTAATTTTCTCTTCTACTCATTCTACTCTTCTACTCTTCTACTGTTCAGCTCATGGTACCAACACGCTTCTTGGCCATGCTCTAACATCGTGCCAAGTAAAAACTCTGGTATGATAGATACTCAGACCACAGACCATTTCTCAATATTCGTCTGCTTTCAGGCCGAAATATCTTAGTCCGACTCTGGCTACTGTTCCTCAAATTTTGACCGAGCTAGTTTTGTGAACCTAATAACAAAAGCTGATTAGTCTGTAAATATCTCCCATTACGATCCCGATCAAGCTCTTGAAAATGTTCCATCTTTCTACAAGCCGTTCGCGCTTACACCACTACCATCAGATGCAGGAAACATTTTAAGTTTCCCGGTAACCCTTGGGTAACGAAAGGCTTACTGAATAGTATGAGAAAAAAAGGAAGGCTATACAAAAAGTCTAAAGAGAAAACTTTTAATGTGCGCTTAGCTGCACGCTTTAAATATTATTGTAACATTTTGAATACCTTACTAAAGAAGTCTAAACAACAGTATTACAAAAATAAATTTGCAAAACACAAGAACAATCCCAAAAAACAATGGCAACTTCTTAATGCGTTCACGAACTTACCTAAGTCCTGTAATGCTGCTGATACAATAAATTACAACAATAAAACTCGTATAGATTCTTCTAGCATAGCAAATAGTTTTAGTGACTACTTCTATATTACATACAGCAGTCATCATATGACTAATGTTTATCCCATTTATCGCTGCAACCGTTCTTGTCTTCTCTTTCCCGTAACTGCAGAGCAGGCATGTTCCGTGCTATTAGCTCGAAGGAATACTAGCCCTGGCTTAGGTAATATTGCCACATCCTATATGGTCGCCGCGGGTATGTGCCAGGCGATGAAAAGGACATTGAAGTAGCGCGCGAGTAGAAAAACAGAGGCAACAACGTAGCGTTGACTGCTTTGATAAAGTGCTTTTATACGACCTCTTCACTGGCTTTCCCATCTCCTACTAGGCTGTGTTACTGGTGGAGGTGCGAGGTAGGATTGCATCATACTCGGCACCCCTTCGCGGAGCCATACGTCGAACGCGGAATCACCTTCGTTCGTCGAAATTCTTGTTCACCGGCACAATCGCCGCCTGCTAGGCCTTACGCCCGAGTTCAACCCTTTGCAGGACGCTGTAGGAACGCGTGTACCTACTTCCGCTATGGCTACTTCAACTCCATCACAGGTGACTTTGCAGAATCCTAAGATCTCAGAAAGTTTTCATGTGAAGCTTTTGAAGGTGCCCAAGATTGGCTGGACCAATTTGAATGCGTCGCCAGGTATAATGACTGGGGCTTCCAGCAAAAGCTGGCTAATGTATATTTTGCGCTTCAAGACAGTGCGCGGACGTGGTTTGTGAACCGGGAGAGAAGTTTGACCACATGGGATGCCTTCCTCACCCAGCTGCTAGACACATTCACTAGTAGCGACAGAAGAAACAACGCGCAGCGCCCGCTTCAATCCTGTATTCAAAAACCAAACGAGAGCGTTGCCATGTTTGCAGAAGATATGACCCGCCTTCTCCGTAGAGCAGACCCTGAGATGGCCGAAGCAAGAAAGTTACGCCATCTCTTGCGCGGTGTGAAGGATGAACTGTTTGCCGGACTCGTGAGGGACCATCAATGACAGTGGCCGAATTCAACAAGAAGGCTACCGCTATAGAACAGGCACTACAGCAACGTCACCGCCAATATGATCGAAAGAACTCACCGGTGAATGCTTCAATTCTACTTTAGAGCTGCGGCACGTCTCTGCGTGAAGTCATCCAAGAGATTGTGCGAGGGGAGATCCGGTAGCTCGGGATTTCTCCTATGACACAAGCGGTGGCTTCTGTTGCTGATATGGCTCCGGAGGAAGTTCGAAAGGCCTTTTCGTCGCCCGACCGGCAGGAGGTGCCGCGACGATTAACGTACGTGGGAGCTGTCTGTCGTCCACCTCCCGCCGCTTCAATGCTGCTGACACCGTCAACGACTACGACGCAGCCAGCACCGCCAACCCCGACGTCCTATTTTCGACAGTCACAGCCGCCGCCAGCTATATGCCGTATCGCCGCCATCCCATCGCTGCGCCTTGGTCTTACGGTGAATCTCCTGCCGGCTACCCGCTTCGAAAGACCGATTTTATGCGAAGCATACTAGCCGCACAACCACGCTCTTCCTTGCTGCGCCGCGCGCGGCCGCGTAGCTAGGATATGACGTCATAACAGCTGCAAAAGCGGAGGCTCAACTCGTGCGCTCGCTTGCGGCCGCGTAGCTACATAGCCGGGTCTCAGCTCGTGCGCTCGCCTGCGGTCGCACAGATAGTACTGCGGCCTAACTTCCGCTCCTCCCGCTAGGGCACTGACGTCACAACAGCTGCAAGCCGGGCTCAACTCTTGCGCTCGCATGCGGTCGCACAGCCGGTGCTGCGGCCTAACTCCCGTTCCTCCCGCTCCAGGCTAAACCAGGCTAAACCAGCTAAAAAGTGGTCCAACAGCTAAAATAAAGGCTAGTATGCTTCGCATCCCGGGCTTAACCTTAGCTAAGCCACAGCCATTTTTTTGGCGTACCGCTGACCGCCGGCCGCTATGCTTTCATTGCGGCGAAGCAGGACATGTTTACCGCGCGTGCCACTATCACGCAGCTGGGTATCCAAGGTTTCTCAACTGCAATCACCCTGTGTTTGATGCTGCACGTACCTGCGATGAAAATTCTACAAACTGTCAGCCGGAAGGTTCAGCGACGCCTCGATCGCGTTCCCCTTCTTCGGCTCGTTACACCACACCGACCGGTCGCGATTTTTCGTGCGCCTCTAGGGGCAGGTCCCCTAGCCCACGCCTGGGAAACTAGAGGCAGTGACCTCCGGGGGTTAGGTTGCAAACCGTCTAGCTTTCCAAGAGCCCCCATCACCGACGACTGTAAAACTCCGACGATTCCAACCACACCCCCTATAACCACCGCCGTCAGCGCCTATCTTGTTGTTTGCATTGACGGCCACAAAGTGGCTGTTCTCGTCGATATTGGTTCCCATTTTTCGATAATAAGTCAAAAGCTGGCCGATAGGTGGAGAAAAGTGAAGACGCCGTGGACCGCGCCCAACATCAGAACTGCCGGCGGCCAGTTGATGACACCGATTGGAAAATGCACAGCGAGAATAGTGATCGCCGGTGCAACCTTCGTCGCCATCCTCGTCATTCTCTTTGAGTGTTGCAAGGAAATTATATTGCGGATGGATTTCTTGAGAGATTACGGTGCAGTGATTATTGTCCGTGACCACGTCGTCACATTCTCTACGAGCTCAGAGGACGTCGACACCGCGGAACACCAGTGACCCCGCTTACGTATCGCCGACGAAGACGTCATGCTTTCGCCGCGAAGCTGTTCCCTCGTACCTGTTATCTGCGACAACTTGAACACCGGGACTGGCGTCGCTGAACACATCGACGCACTAATACTGAGTCAAGGCGTTTAAAAACCAGCTGAGCAATATGCTCAGCTGGTTTAATTTTAAAAACTGAAAAGTGCCATTTTGGCTTTGAAGAACTTCAATTTCGCGGTCACGTTGTTAGTCGTGAAGGTGTCCGACCTGACCCTGATAAAATCTCTTCCGTTGCTAATTTCCCAACGTCATCAGATAAAAAGGCCGTGCGACGTTTTCTGGGCCTTTGCGCCTACTACCGACGCTTTATTGCGGAATTTCCGCGCATCGCATGGCCATTAACACATCTCACCAGAGAACATGTCCCCTTCGTGTGGGGTGAAGACTAGCAACGGGCATTTCACGACTTATGGCAGTGGCTGTACACGCCTCCCGTGCTCGCACACTTTGATGACGACGCTCCTACGATTCTTCATAGCGATGCTAGTAGTATCGGCCTTGGCTCAGTGCTTGTACAGCGGCAGGACGGCACCGAAAGAGTGAAAGAGAGAGAGCGTTGAATACGCCAGCAGGAGGCTATCAAGGACGGAGGCTAACTACTCCACAACAGAAAAAGAATGTCTCACATATATCATATCGAACTTACACAGTTCCACCGCCTGGCTCGAAGGACTTTCCCACCCCCGCACCCGGGACTGAGCCGAGCGGAGGCGGTGCTGTTCAGACAGTTGCAAACTGGTTCTTTACCCACCCCAGTATTAATGACTCATCTATACCCTAAATTATATGTGAGTGATGCGTGCCGCGTGTGCCAGCGGGAGAGGGCCACCCTGACGCACATCCTATGGGATTGCACCAAGTTCCCCAATGAGGCTTCGACAAGTACAACGATTCCTCCGCAACTCGCGGCTGCGGCGGAATGCTACGACCACGAAAGCCAAACCTGGGCCGTCCAGCAGGTCTCGACGGCTCTTGAAAGACAAAGGCCGACAGAAACCGACGGAACGTTGCCCCTCAGGGCGACCGACCGCGGGAGTAATACGCGCTGGAGTTGAGTAGAGACCACCCGCTGAGAAGACGTCAGGGCCAGCGTCACGGCGCCATTTAGTCATGGTGTCGTTCTGCAGGCGACTACATGAAGTTTTCTCTCTCTCTCTCTCACACTGATGTGGGCCGTCCGGAAATTTCGGCCATATTTGTATGGTCGGTGTTTCACCGTTGTCAGTGATCATCATGCATTTTGCTGGCTGACTAATTTAAAAAATGGCTGTGGCTTAGGTAAGGTTAAGCCCAGGATGCGAAGCATACTAGCCTTTATTTTAGTTGTTGAACCACTGTTTAGCCTGGTGAACTGCTGTTGCTTGGCTATATTTGGTTCGGCTAGACGAAGAAACAACTCATGCATTACTTCTTCGCCTTCAAGAGTGGAACGCGACAGCGTTCCCGTCGACCCGCCAAGGGGTGTAAGACAATGGGCTACAGGGCAGCGACTACGCGCCCCGCATTGGACGCGGTGAGCGTCGAGCAAAGCAGCGTTCGGCGCGGCAACGAAATGTGCGCCTGAGCAAGAGACGCACGCCTTAGAAACAGCGCGTTTCTAAGGCAACACCGCATTCACTAGAGGCGCTTTTGTACCGCTTTGAAGCGTTGTACTCGTGGCTCAGTGGTAGCGTCTCCGTCCCACACTCCGGAGACCCTGGTTCGATTCCCACCCAGCCCGTCTTGCAAGAGTTGAGCCAAAGCCACTTTCCGTTCCGTTCCAAAAACTTTTATTTCCATCAGAGAAGGAGACCCCCTACTCCCTGTCCCTGGCGCGCAGGCCTAGGGACAGGGGTGGGAGTCTCCGCGACTAGATGCAGGCAAAGAGTTGTTGACTCTTCGCGGCCTCTGCCGCCAGATGGATGGCTCTCCTCTGCATGGCGGGGTCCGCGCTTTGCAGAAGGGTGTCCCAGGCTTCTCTACTATTTATTCCTTCCTTGACACCTGGGGAGTCTACGCATTGCCAGATTATATGGTCGAGGGTCCCCCTCTCCCCGCATCTCTTACATTTATCGTCTATATCGTCGTCTTTCAGTACGTGTGACGCCCATACTGGATTTATGTAGTTTCCTGCTTGCAGTCTGCGCCAGGCTCTCGCCTCTCTATTTCCGAGCTCCTTGTCCGGAGGGGGGACAGTTCTACGCTGAAGCTTATAGTTTTCAATTATTTCTGTGTAGGTCTGTAGTCTCTCGTCTAGTTCCTTGCAAGCGGGCGGCTCTGTTCCTGCCCGGAAGTAGAGATCTCGGGCTAGGAAGTGTGCCGCCTCGTTGCCTGGGACCGACGTGTGAGCTGGTGCCCATACGAGGCTGATTTTTCTGTCCAAAGCCACTTCTCCTCTGTCGTGACGTCACGGTGTCACGTGATTTCATGGTCACCGCCGCGCCTGAGGAGCTGGGTTGAGCCCTCGTAATATGCTTCGCATAAAAGATCCAGCTGGTCGGCTTGCGCGCTGAAGTCTTCGGCTCCAAGAGTTCGACTTAATGGTTGTCTGCAAATCAGGGAAACGACACACCGACGCCGACTGCCTTTCTCGGTCTCATGTTGAGACTGCAGTGCACGACGATGATGACGCGGCTTTTCTAGGCGTGCTAGATACTGTCGCCGTTTCACGCTATCAACGCTAGGACGCAGATCTGATTCCTCTTTTCGATTACTCAGAGGGAAAAACAAGCAGCGTGCCGAGGTTATTCGCGAGAAGGCTGCCTTCGTTTTACTTGCGCCACGACGTTCTCTATAAAAAAAGAAGGTTTCATCAAGTGGCAGCAGCTACCTACTCGCCATTCCCGTATCTCTTTGCTACGAAGTCCCCCGTGCCTGTCACAACGAGCCGACCACTGGTCACTTGGGCTACACCCGCACATTGGCAAGAATTATGCTAAAGTACTATTGGCCGAGACTTGCGTCGATCGTGAAACGTTACATGCAGACATGCCTGGATTGCCAGTGCCGCAAAGCCCTACCCGGCAAGCCAGCTGGTCTGGCTTGCCGGGTACGGAAAGACAGTGGAAAAACAGTGGAAACGGACCTTTTAGGTCCGTTTCCACTGTCTACTGCTAGGAATAGATGGATAATCGCCGTCACAGATTACTTTACTCGATGCGCCAAAACAGTTGCTATCCAACGTGGAACAGCAGCCGAGGCAGTGCGATTTTTCATCGAAGCCATCGTCCTAAGGCATGATGCTCCCGCAGTAGTCATAACAGACAGAGGATCTGCGTTCATGGTTGCGCTTCTGGACACCGTTTCGTGACTACGTGGTACCACTCGCCGAAAGGTCACGGTTTATCATCCCCAAACCAATGGGCTGACAGAACGTTTGAATAAGACTCTGGCAGACATGATGGGTATGTACATCGACGTCGACCACAATAAATGAGACGAGATTTTACCATATGTTACATTTGCGTATAACATGGCTCGCCAAGAGACAACACGCGTCACGCGTTTCAACCTCGTTTACGGCCGGGAAGTGACAACACTGTTGGACGCAATGCTGCCACACGAGTGCGTTGGCGATGAGACTAGTGCCGAGGAGCTTACGCAACGCGCAGAGGAAGCCAGGCAGCTTGCGCGTCTCCGAATCCAAGAAGAACAGGAATACGATGCCCGACACTACAATCTTCGGCGCAGACCCGTCACATGCGACGTCCGTGACCAGGTGTGGGTCTGGACTCTGATTCGTCGGCGGGGGCTGTCTGAGAAGCTCCTGCGAAGATACTTCGGCCCGTATACAGTTCTGCGCCTCATCAGCAATATGAATTATGAAGTTGACCCCGACAGCCATGACTGCTCCAAGCGCCCGCGGCATATGCCCGAGGTTGTACGCGTGATTCGCATGAAGCCATACTTTTCCTCATGACCTCAACTTTTCACCCTCTGTGGACAGCCTTCGGAGGTTGGTGCATCGGGACGATGCCTTTTTTCAAAGTAGGGGCAAATGCCACATCCCATATGGTCGCCGCGGGTATGTGCCAGGCGATGAAAACGACGCTGAAGTAGCGCGCGAGTAGAAAAACAGAGACGACAACAATGTCGCGTTGACTGCGCTGGTAAAGCGCTTTCATACGTCCGCTACACCGGTTTGTCCGTCTCCTACTTGGCTGTGACAATATTTCTGTATTTCATCTAAAAATTGTTGCTCCGCTTATTTCTGATACACTTTGTATTATAATTATTAATATTAGTAAATGTATTTTTCCACTTCGCTTAGAAGGGCTAAGATTATTCCTGATCATATGAAAGGTGATAAAGCGGAGGTGCCTAAATATCGTCCTATTTCTTTTCTATCGTCGACTAGTAAAGTTGTTGAGAAGTTATTTTGTAAGCGCCTAAATACTTACTTAAAGAATATAATTTGTGGCAACCTTCTCAATTTGGTGTTCTCGCTGGCAGTTCGACTAACTTATCTTTAATATCCCTAAGCGGCTACGTTCGTCACTCGATTGACACGGGTGACTTCGTCGGTTCGGTATTCTTGGACTTCACTAAATCATTTGATACAATTAATCATAGCATACTTTTTACTAAGCTAGAAGCCCTGGGATCTACTGGTCCAGTACTAAGCCTCCTAAATAGTTACCTACATGATCGAGAACAAACAATTTTTCCGGTGCTTATTCTGATACTAAAGTTGTTAACCAAGGTGTACCACAAGCCTCCATACTAGGAACCTTGCTATTCTCTGTATTAATTATTTACCCAAGTTTGTTAAGTCGGCCCATTGTGTACTATACGCAGACAATACTACTATCTCGTGGCGTGACAATTCTTTAAGAACCCCAAACTAAACAATGAGCTTCACCATATTGTTGATTGGTGTTCGTCCAGTCATTTAATTATCAATACTTCCAAAACTCAATTCATGATTTTCTGTTCTAACCAAAGAATGCTATATGGCTTGCCTGAGGTAACTCTTAATGACCATCACATTGCCTTTTCCGACTGTGTATCATTTTTGGGCATCAAATAAGACTGTAAGCTTAAGTTTTCTCAACACATTGCCTTCATTAAGCAAAAGTGCAAAAGCAAATGTTAGAGCATTAATCAAATCAGGAACATATTTCCCACGCATTATTAGCATTATACATTACCTTCATTCACAGTCACATTAATTATGGTATTGTTTCCTGGGGAAACACATATAACTGTCATTGCTCGTCTATTCAGCACTTACAAAACCAAGCAATGCGCATTATCATTAACAGTAGGTTTTTCACGAGTGCTACTCTACTACTTCGTGAAAATAACATCTCTGTTGTAACGAACTTGTTCAACTATGATCTAATAATTATGTTTTATAAGTTACTTACTAAAGAGATCTCTACCAATTCATTGATTCCAGGCACCTCATCAATAACAATAATAGCAGGTTTACACGTAACTCCAATTTTTTACTACCTATGCTTCATTCTAACTATGGAAAAATGACATTATCATTCGCTGCTATAAAACTGTGGAATGGTTAAGCCCTCAGCATTAAATCTTCATCCTTTATTACATTTAGTCATGCCCTTAAGCTGTTTCATATATGTGACTAAGTTTACGCGCGTTCATTGCACTGCATTTGCCATTTGTATGTGTTGAGAGTTCTTTTTTATGCACTAGAGGCTTGTGTACGTACAATTTGTTTTCGTTGATTTTTTTCTATGTTGTCTTTGCGCGATTGTGTTTGTTTCTTTTAGTTAGCCTGCTGTTTAATACATCTCTACATTGTTATTATTAACTGAGGGTCCCGTTGCAGTCTTTTACTTTGAAACCTTCGTCTGTATATTGTCTCTTACCAATTCATTGTATTTAAAAAATAATAAAGTGAAACTGAATTGCCCTCTATTGTGACGAAACCTTTGTTCGTACCACGTGGATTTCGTGGAGTCGTTCAGCAGGCCTCGTGGTGCTCTCGTGCCCTTTCTCCATGGGCCGGGCTGGTGACGCTGCACTTGCAAACCGGTCTCGCAACCTTTTTGTCGCCTGTTTGATCAGCAGTCACTCCAGAACAGTGCCAGACACACAACCACAAAGCAAGAGAGCACAACGCCACCCTCCACCGAGACACACCAGGCTTTACAAAAGAAAAAAAAACCAAAGCCTTGCTACTGCTTACCTATCGCTTTTCGCGCATCTTCCTCCTAAAATACTAAAAAAAATGGCTGTGGCTTAGGTAAGGTTAAGCCCAGGATGCGAAGCATACTAGCCTTTATTTTAGTTGTTGAACCACTGTTTGGCTTGGTGAACTGCTGTTGCTTGGCTATATTTGGTTCGTTTAGACGAAGAAACAACTCATGCGTTACTCTGCTTCGCCTTGGACGCCCCGCATTGGACGCGGTGAGCGTCGAGCAACGCAGCGTTCGGCGCGGCAACGAAATGTGCGCCTGAGCAAGCGACGCACGCCTGAGCCTTAGAAACAGCTCGTTTCTAAGGCAACACCGCATTCACTAGAGGCGCTTTTGTACCGCTTTGAAGCATCGTACTCGTGGCTCAGTGGTAGCGTCTCCGTCTCACACTCCGGAGACCCTGGTTCGATTCCCACCCAGCCCATCTTGCAAGAGTTGAGCCAAAGCCACTTCTCGTCTGTCGTGACGTCACGGTGTCACGTGGTATTCAAAGCGACACCGCCGCGCCTGAGGAGCTGGGTTGAGCCCTCGTAATATGCTTCGCATAAAAACTGGCTGTGGCTTAGGTAAGGTTAAGCCCAGGATGCGAAGCATACTAGCCTTGATTTTAACGCGACAGCGTTAAGGAGCTCGTGTCAAAGAAAAGCCGGTGTCGTCGGCGTCGGCTCAGGCGTGCGGCGCTTGCTCGGGTGCACATTTCGTTGTCGCGCCGAACGCTGCGTTGCTCGACGCTCACCGCGTCTGATGCGGGGCGCGTAGTCGCTGCGCCGTAGCAAAGCCACCTAGAAACAGTCTCTGTAGCACGCCGCAACCTTCGTTTCTCATTCCAACGAGCAGCTCTGTCTCCAGGAGGCATCTCACCTCTTGAGTGTCTAGCAGAGGCAAGCGCAGCTGCTTATATACCGCCGCGACGCCGCGAGCGACGGCGCGAGTTGGAGCCCCGTTTCTCCTCCGTCGTGACGTCACGGTGTCACGTGGTCAGCCTTGAAGGCGACGCCACGAGCGACGGCGCGAGTTGGAGCCCCGTTTCTCCTCTTTCGTGACGTCACGGTGTCACGTGGTATTGAAGGCGACACCGCCGCGCCTGAGGAGCTGGTTTGAGCTCTAGTAATATGCTTCGCATAAAAATGGCAGTGGCTTAGCTAAGGTTAAGCCCAGGATGCGAAGCATACTAGCCTTTATTTTAGTTGTTGAACCACTGTTTAGCCTGGTGAACTGCTGTTGCTTGGTTATATTTGGTTCGGCTAGATGAAGAAACAACTCATGCGTTACTCTGCTTCGCCTTCAAGAGCGGAACGCGACAGCGTTCCCGTCGACCCGCCAAGGGGTGTAAGACAATGGGCTACGGCGCAGCGACTACGCGCCCCGCATTGGACGCGGTGAGCGTCGAGCAAGGCAGCGTTCGGCGCGGCAACGAAATGTGCGCCTGAGCAAGCGACGCACGCCTGAGCCTTAGAAACAGCTCGTTTCTAAGGCAACACCGCATTCACTAGAGGCGCTTTTGTACCGCTTTGAAGCATCGTACTCATGGCTCAGTGGTAGCGTCTCAGTCTCACACTCCGGAGACCCTGGTTCGATTCCCACCCAGCCCATCTTGCAAGAGTTGAGCCAAAGCCACCTAGAAAATCAGTCTCTGTAGCACGCCGCAACCTTCGCTTCTCATTCCAACGAGCAGCTCTGTCTCCAGGAGGCATCTCACCTCGTGAGTGTCTAGCAGAGGCAAGCGCAGCTGCTTATATACCACCGCGACGCCACGAGCGACGGCGCGAGTTGGAGCCCCGTTTCTCCTCCGTCGTGACGTCACGGTGTCACGTGGTATTGAAGGCGACACCGCCGCGCCTGAGGAGCTGGGTTGAGCTCTCGTAATATGCTTCGCATAAAAGCCATTTCTTAGAAGCCCTAAGAATTGATTAATAAAATGAGCTATCAATCAACAATGAGTGACCTTAGGAAAGTAAGTTTCGTCAAATATTTTCAGGCGCAAACTTTATTGCCAAAGATATGCTCCATGGCTTCATGAACTATACAACTTGCACAATTTTTCCACCTAGTCGACACAGACATTGATACATTTCTGGTAGCGCGTAACCAGTTTGAAGAAACCACTCTGGTAGAATTCGGTGCCCTAGGATGGAAGGAATTGTCGCACAGCCTGCTCCACCTGAGCATTGATTTGGAAGTGACGTCCCGAGAGTGCGGCTTTCATTGCAGGGAACAGGTGCGCATTCACACCAGGTAGCAGCATACCCTTGCATTGGCGGCGACGTCAGCACATGTCTGTCTGCCACCGTGATTTGTACTCGAATAACATCGGGCAAGCCGCTCTATTGCTACTATCTCTTCTTCGGCACTCTGCGCATGCCCGGTTCCTGCTCCGCTGACGCTTCTTCCGTCGTTGAACCAGCAATGGAGGTGGATTTTTGTGGCAATTGTTAGTTTCAGCTGATGTTCCATCAACTCTTTCAAAAAATGACAACTTACTTTCGGAATGTCCCTCGAATCGTACAACTACGCCACAATAAAAAAAAACATATGAAAAAACTACAAACAGAAAAATGACAAGGAAACCAGAATCGGCGTGAGGCTTTCGCTCCACTAGGAACAACGACTCAGACGGTCGGTATTATTGTCAAGTTAAACCAATTCTTATGGCTAAACAGCTCCAAGATTGCTGTAAATCGTGTCAAACACTCTAAAAAATATTTGCTTAAAAAAACTGAAATTTTCTGGCAGCTGCTTTGGCAGAAAATTTCTGTAAAGCTCTGTTTTCTATGTTTGCTTTTTATTTTATTTAACAGGTTGTTTTTGTTTTACATTAACAGAAATTTTGTGTTGAACGACAGTTGTCTGTTTTGTATTACAGAAAAAGTTCTGTTTTGTGTTAATATTTTTTTGTTATTTTGGAATATTTTGTTTTATTTTACAGAGAATGTATGTGTAAAACACTTATTCCTTTTCAGGTGCAGAAGATATTATCTTTTCTGTTGATATTTTTTGTTACTTCAAAATTTTTTTCCGTTTCGCTCCACAGAAACTTGTTGTGTAAAGAGAATTTTCTATTGTGGCGAATAATGGGCGAACCAGGGACGCTATAACGTAAAGCTATTCCAAACTTTCCATTCCAATTCTGCCATCGGCCCTCCGCGGTTGGTCAAAAAATTTTCGAGCCACCACCCACTGCGCCTGTCTGTCACGCGACGCCACGAATATCGCGAAAACGCCCGATCTGATATGTGCACACAGATTATGCATGATTAGACTGAACAAAAAAAAATCATAATTTCTTATTTGACGCCTATTTCGCCGTTATCGAAGAAGGGGGTCCTTTGACGTATTTCTATTGGTCAAACATATACAGTACAGGTTGAGCCGAATTTACCTGTCTGTTACGCGAGGTCACAAAATCACGAAAACTCTCTAGGACAAATTGGCGTGCACGCGGTAAATCCAAATTGATTAACAAGCGCGAGTAAATTATATTTTAGTTGAAATCAAGAAAAAGAAATGGGCATGGGCAGGACACGTAATGAGGAGGGAAGATAACCGATGGTACTTAAGAGTTACGGAATGGATTCCAAGGGAAGGGAAGCGTAGCAGAGGGTGGCAGAAAGTTAGGTGAGTGGATGAGATTAAGAAGTTTGCAGAGACAACATGGCCACAAATAGTACATGACCGGGGTAGTTGGTGAAGTATGGGAGAGGCCTTTGCCCTGCAGTGGGCGTAACCAGGCTGATGATGATGATTGTGTATACGCCGTACAAAACTGAACGCTTTTCTGCATAGCCGGATACATCCCCGTTCCAAGAGGAATAGGAGATGGCTGCCCACCGATTACTGTGGCACTGGCAACTCGGAGCTGGCGGGGTTCAGGCATTTCTTTGCGGATAATAAAATATTTTGCGGGGAAGTATAGGGTTATCGAGACCTGTCGGAACGTAAGCGACATCTCTCGGCTAACTCTACTTTGCCGAGGATCCGTTTTAAGAACATTTTAACCTTCCGTTGCAGGCCGCCGCAATGTTTGACCAGACACCGCAAGCTAAGTAAGGGGAAGCGAACCAATCGCAGACTCTGGCACCACCCTCCTCATCCGGCTGTCTACTTTCACTGCGCTGGTTCAGCCCCATGGAAACTCTCTCCACCTGACCGTGCTCCTCTCATCTTCTCAGCCAATTAGATAAGAAAAACTTCTCTATATAGGCAATGCTTTGAGAGCAAAAGAAAGTGACATCCTATAAACGAGAAGCGCTTCATATTGGGCTTGTCAAAGAAGCTGTGGGTTACCGCCCGATGCTTACGTCAGCGGTTAAGTAAATTTCACGTCACGAAATTGGAATGAAAACATATTGGAATAGTTTTATGTTATAAGGCCCCTGAACTGTCGCTGAAGCCAACGCTTTGAAAGGGCGTTTCTCTTCGTGAGTTGAGTTGACGTCCTCAAGAAGATAATTTGCTTTGTCGAAACGTTGACTGCAGCCCCTATTTCATGCTCTAACACTGCTTATCACTTGTAGCCGCCATTTTCAGGTGAATTTCTGTCATGTTTGAGTCTTCTGTAGCGCATCACATAATCGCTATAAGATAACAAATATGTAAACATGCAGCTCTTCTCAAAAACAAAATTAGGCTGTGCGGTGAAACCTCAAAATACTCAGCTGTAACGCAAGAAGACAAAGGTCACACGAAGCGCAGGTGAGTGTTTCCGTCTTTACACAGTTTTGTTACGCTGTTGTTAAATATGGTGAATACTTTTTCTCTCAGTGGCCGTAAGAAATAAATTGTAATTTAGGACATTCTAGAAGGAAATGAATTTTTGTTTTAAGATCACCGGACAGATAAATAGGAAAACACGTATATTAATAGAGGTGGTTCAGAAGACAACAAACATCAATTTTCTTCCAGGTGTTATAACAGCTTAGAAGTCAATTTTACAGGCTATAGATAAGCTGCCGCTGGCCATGGATCGCGCGCGTACGTAAATAAGGAAGAACAGGAAAGAGTACGTTCCCTTTGACAGCAAGGGAAGGGAAGTGCATAAATGAGCGCACCATTGCGCATAATAGGCACCGATGTCCAATTTATGAACTCCCCCGGCCTTGTCAGTAAACTTGTTTTGAATTATTCACGGCATGTATTCGTGCAGAAATTTGCGACACACGGCAGCATCAAGATGTTTATGCAGTGTGTATAAGGCATCATGGTGCACTCTAAAAACGAAGAGAGTTCCGGGCACTCTCTTTGAGGGAGTATCTGCTTGTGCCATATTTCACTCTCTTTTCGAGAGTAGATCGACCCTCTTTGAGAGAGAGTAGCTGAACTCCTCCTGACAGACATTTGTCACTCCACCGCAAGGGAGTGCTAGTACTCTTCCGCAGAGTACTAATACTCTCCCCACAGGGGTAATAGTACTCCCCCAGACCGAGTGCTTCTACTTCAAGCCCAGTGTTTCTACTCCCCCTAACAGAGTGCTTGTATTCCTTTAGAACAGAGTGATAGTACTCTTCCCAATACTGTGAAAGCACGATGGAGATGCATGGTCACGTTTGAAGGTGTTCGCAATACTTACGTGTGGGAAATACTTGATTCCTTCATAAGCAGCACCTGCACTTATGCTAGGTGAATGGGATGTAATCTGTAGTCGCCGAGTTACTCAAATGAAGCATTTTCTCTTAAAACGTCAAAATCTTTAATGATCAGCCACAAGACAAACTGAATATAATTTGAGAAACATAATGACACACACATACAATCAGAATACAATGATGCCCATGAACTTTAGAACACATCTTGTAATAAAACATATGTATATTCTCTAAAGTTTCATCAGCATTATAGTGTAGAAATATCCTTTAATGGTCAAATGGCTCCTTCCTTTCAAAAATAAAGTATACAATGGAAAGTTAAGCATAGAACAAACGTGTGCAAACTCACAAAATATTTACACTATGATCGAAGAGAAATATGCACCACATTACTGGCAGCAAACAAAAATTTTATGGCACATAACGCGTGCACTTATATGGCAGAGGTTACGAGATTAGATGCTAAGCATGGGGCTGATAATGTAGATAAACTGTGCAAGAAATTTTTTGTGTGTGCTATATTCTAAGACAGCGGCTCATTTGATAGCTTCCTGTACAACGTATGGATGTTCCTGACTGAGAATACAGTACATTTAGAAATGCGTTGTACATTCTCATGTGAGGCCTAGGCCTAGCTAACTTTGCTTATACTACACATAAAGTTATTTATGTATGGGCTGCACGCCATTGTTTCTAAGTGTGTCTTGTCATGGTTTTGCAGCAATATCCCGCCCGCTTTCAAACTGGTAGTGAGGCGTATTATATTTCCTATTCGGTTGGCCTCCTCACGAAACTAGTTTCCTGGTGCTGTTGGCATTCATCCGTTACACTTTCTCACAAATATATAAAATGAAATTTGCAATATTACCTAGTGTGCAGCAAATGAGCATAAAACTGCAAGGAGCATTGGCATTAAAATCTTGCGCATCAAATTTCTTGTCATATATATGGTAGCTTTTCATTGCCATTACGGTAAGAATGCTATATTTCTGAGGAGCAGCTTGCATAATTACATGATTAATTGTCACTCGTTGAATATGCAATCTAACTAAAGTATAGCATGGCTTCAGATGTGAACCAAAAATTAGATGTGATGAATATGATGCATCAAAGGCGACACAGTCATAAGTAGAGGTAAGGAAGCGCACGAAAAATACATACAAAGAAGCAAAACATAAATTGAGAATGGCACCATCCTGTTTCACATATCCCTTCGACGCACGTGGATTTTGCATGCAACTATGTATATACTTGCAGAATGAAGCAACTACCTGAAACCAAAGCTTTTTTCTTATTGAAGTGGTTAAGATGCGCTAAAGTAAGAAAAATTATAACACTTCACAAATTCTGCGTCTCAAAACAAGTACATATATGTTTGGGAAGGTTAATACATCACTTCCCTGTGCACTCTACCTTATGTCTAGAACAATTATGTCTACAGAAGCCATGAAACTAAGGGGCTTTTGCTTAACACTATACGTTATCATTCGCCAATTGATAAACAAGTGTTCTACTCAGATCCTCTGAATTCTTTGCAATGAACGCATCTCTACCTCCACTGGCATTCTTGGTTGGCAAGTATATTGGAGAAACAATTTTACATTTTTAAATATAATTTTTAATTCCAAGTGACTCTCCGACTTCTAAGAAATAAGGTGTGCATACGGTGTGCGCAGTTAAACCCTAATTGCTCCTTGCTTTCGCTTCGGGAGGCACGAGCGCTTCTAATGAACTGGTTTCATGAGCATACACGTAAACGATAATTACTTCTTAAACTTGGGATTCTCTTCCACCAATGCTTCCCGTTTTTGGAACCCAAACGGAAGCCATAATTCTAAAATTAGGCGCAAAAATAGATAAAAACGAAGATACGAAATTTTGCCTGCTTCACGTCCGCATCTAAAATACAGAATCACAGTGGTTTGTATTTGCAACCTTGCATTCACGTGCTGTTAAATGTAAGCTATTAAAGCTGTTAAACGCACGTGCGCACTTAACCAAGCGTGAGCTGTTGCTTTTTATAGTGAGCACAGGCACCATGCTCATTGCAATTATATATCATGTCACTAAGCAAATGCGCATGTTCATTGTACCACTATTTTTTTCATCACGTGGATATATCTATTGAGAGGCAAGATGAAAAGAAATCACTTCACACAACTTATCAGCTTTCTTCTAGACACATTTCTAACTTTTCAATGACACTTGCTCCGAGGTGCTTGTCTCCACAGAGCACACTTGATTTTGACTTTCCCATCAGTGACATTACATAAATATACAATGTCAAGATGACTGCCTAGAGCACGTGAGAATTTTCATCTTGATGTGACATACTGCATTTTGATTTTGTTGACACTTAGTCAAATAGTACACCCAGTATACCCAAAAGTGTGGGCACCGCGAAAGCGCAAGGCGCACATAGCTGACTATGCGTCTCGTTCTTCTTGTACAGGCTTTGTTCCTGTCATCCGCCAGCTCCCTTACTGCGCCTTCACTCAAGCCGTGTACAACAGAGGCAAATGCAACATCGACGGTGAAGCTGCATGCGTCCCTTCATACACGGATGATGCAACGATTACAAGTCACGGGTTCCTGACGTCAGCGGATTCAACTCCTATAAAGGCAGCACCGAACGATGGACTTGCCAGTGGGCACGGCGAAAGCGCAAGGCGCACATCGCTGACTATGCGTCTCGTTCTTCTTGTACAGGTTAGTTACAATAATACAATACGCAGTGATGATAGATTTCTGATTGTAGTGCCATGCCCACTTGTGTGTATGAGCATTGCATATGAGTGTTTGAATTCTTGCAAGCTCTTAGTATGTGGCGATATAGAAGAGAACCCGGGTCCAACCGTCGAGGAAATGTTGCAGTCATTAATAAGTGGCCAACAGGCAATTAGAGAAGACATTGCTTCTTTGAAAGAACACCTTGAGTCAACGGAGAAAGCGATACATGGTTTCGAAAAGCGTTTAAACAACTTGGAAGGAAGTATGATGGAATTAAAAGCAAAAAACCACGAGAACAAAGAAGTAAATGTGACTGTGACTGCAGTACAGGAAATACTTAAAACGCAACAAGATAAACTTATTGATTTGAAAAACCTGAGGATCCGAATGAATCAGAAGCGGTACTGCGGAATAAGGTTGTCCGGGATGTCTTTCAAGATAAGTTAGGAATAAACTGTACATCTGTGGCGCGAATTCACAGACTTGGGAACGCACCCAATCGAAGGCCAGTCATTGCGTTCATAAGGCCCGTTTATAGCCCGACGTTATCGGCGCGCGGGCGAGCGTCGTTCGCGGTCAGTCATGCTACGTCGGTTGCGCTGCGCCAGCCGAGATGCCATCCCCTCTATACTTCAACGCGCGTGCCGTAGGCTGCTATCTTCGGAGCATGCGCAGAAGGTTGGCCAAGTCGCGCGCCGTCCGCAAAAGCCGTCTGCGGAGTTGTGTTGGCGTCTTTTTCTTCGCGCGCAATGCATTGTGGGTCGACGCAGTCGGCGGCACCGGCGTGCGAATGGAGCAGGAGCCAAATTTGCGCCGGGCCCGTCGAGGCGCGCTGGCAGCCGCCGGTTACGTTGGCGCTGCAGTGCGTCGGACTATAGTAGCATTTGTTTTCGCCAACGTAACGTAGCGTGCGCGCATTACGTCGGGCTATAAACGGCCCTTTACCGGGTTATTCTGAAAAACAAGTACTCTTGAAAAACGCACGCAAATTGAAGGGGACAGGCATATCGTTGCAAAACGATTATTGTGCAGACACGTTGCGCAAGCGCCGTCTGCTTTGGATCAGTGCGAAAGAAGAAAAAGACAACGGAAAAAATTTAGGCTTATTCATGATAAGATTCGCGTTGATGAAGACTTGTTCTTTTGGGACGACGTACAGCACACACGGAAACTCATTGCAAAGAAAAAAGCGCAGAATTGCGACCAAACCACACCAACTAGCAGCCACAGTCGAAGCAGTTTCGACTGCTTTCACTAAATGCCCAAAGTATAGTCAACAAAATAAAGAAACTGCAAGATATTTTACTAGTATACGATCCTCATGTGTGTGTGTTATATCAGAAACTTGGTTGCACGACGGGGTACATGATGATGAACTCCTTTCGCCAAACTACCAGGTGTTTAGAAAAGATAGGTCCTCTCGAGGTGGTGGCGTCGCAGTTATTGCAAAGAATAGTGTTGTTGTAAGGGAATTAGATCAGATAGATAATCATGAAAGTTTGTTTTTGAGTGTCTCTGTTTGGGGTGTGCCATTCATATTATCTTCTGTGTATCGGACACAAATACTGATGATCACTTTATGCAACAGTTATATGATCACCTTTTGAAATATAGAGGAAAAAACTTAATAATTACTGGCGATTTTATTCTCCCACAAATAGAATGGCGAAATTGGAGTTATGGACGCAGTCTTTCCTCTGACTTGCTCATTGATATCATGCTAACTTTCAGTCTTCAGCAGGTTGTCAGTGTATGTACTCGGGCAGGGAATATTCTTGACCTCTTATTCCTCGGCGAAATTTGTCGAAGGAACCGTCGGAATTGAAACTGGCATTTCCGACCATAAACTGATTTATTTTTCGTCATCGATGACCGTGAATAATCTCAGACTACCCCGAAAAGACATGCAGATTAGGGATTATGCTAAAGCAGATGATGAATCGAATATTGAATACTTGCACCTGCACCTTAACATTGTCCAGGATGATGTCGAGCTTTCATGGCAAAGGTTCAGGGAGACTGTTACTTATTGTATTGAAAAAAAAAATGGCAAAGGTTCAGGGAGACTGTTACTTATTGTATTGAAAAACTTATTCCATTGAAGGAGGTCAAGAAACATCCATCAAACCCTTGGATCAACAGGGATATCATCGAAACTAGGTGGAAGCTGAAAAGAATGAAACGAAAACATAAAAAACAAGGAGTTCGCAAGTCACAGAATTAAAAAAATGAATTACTTGGAAAAGTGGAAGCTGCGCGAGAAAGATTCTTCAGTCATAGTCTTGCTGATTTCATTTCAAATGCTCCATAAAAGTTTTGGCGCTATTTAAGTCAGTCAAAAGAGGCAGAATATAAAATAAACATTAATGGTAAAATTATTGAAGACGCCCACATAATTGCTGAGCATTTTAATGATTACTTCGGCAGTGTATTCTCGGACCTAGATGATTTTGAACGGTCCAATAGAAATAGGTCTGTCTTGCATGATATAACGATTTCACGAGACAGTGTCTTGGAAATGCTCCTTAATATCAACGTTAGGAAATCTGCAGGCCCTGACAAGCTTCCGAATGCGTTTTTACGAAGGTATGCGGAATAGATATGTGTATTCTTAACAGATTTTTTCAAATTATCCTTACATTTAGCAGATATACCATCAGATTGGCGTAAGGCAAGAGTTGTCCCAATTCATAAAAAGGGCGATCACCTCACACTGTCAAATTATCGTCCTATTTCTATTACAAGCACATGCAGCAAATTATTAGAGCACATTGTTGCAGGCTTTATTCGTCAGTATTTGACAGACCACAGTGTCCTATCCCCACTACAGCATGGGTTCAGAAAGGGATTATCGACTTCAACTCAGCTTGTGTCAGTCGTTCATGAAAACTCTGAAGTACTTGACTCGTCCGGACAAGTTGACATGCTCTTTTTAGATTTTAGCAAAGCGTTCGATAAGGTACCCCACGGAAAATTAATCTACAAGCTCGAGTGCATTGGTCTTCCATTAAATATTATATCATGGATCCAAGCCTATCTCCGACATAGGCAGCAGTTCGTAGAAACTAATAAATGTTCCTCAAGTGTCCGTCAGGTAACTTCAGGCGTATCGCAAGGCAGCGTATTAGCACCGCTTTTATTTTTGATTTATAATAATGATATAATACACGCAATCCCCGATGATGTGCATGTCAATCGATTTGCGGATGACTGTGTCATATCTAAAAAAAAATTGCTTCACGAAACGATCACGCATGCTTGCAGAAATCGGTCATGGCAATTTCCAATTGGTGCAAACTGGGGCATGGAATTAAATGTACATAAAACAGTCTTGCTGCGAGTAACAAGAAAAAAGGAACCTAGTATATTTTCCTATGTTCTAAATGACACAAAAGTAACTGAAGTTGAACAATACAAATACTTAGGCGTCACATTCACTAATAGATTCTCCTGGTCAGACCATATTTCCCTTACATGTTCAGCAGCTTTATGGTTCTTGAAAGGAAACTATGGAAGTTATGGAAATTATGGTTCTTGAAAAGGAAACTTAAAAAGGCACCAGTAAACACAAGAATTTTAGCATATAACACATTCGTGCGATCGAAACTTGAATACGCAGCGGTTTTATGGGATCCTCATACCAAAAAGGACATCATGAATTTGGAACGTGTACAAAGGGAGGCCATTAGATTTATCTTTGGAAAATATAAACGAGAGGATTCCCCGTCCTTACTAATACTTAGGAATAAATTCACTTCACTAGAACACAGGCGTAAAGTTAGTCGTCTCCAGTTTTTACATAACATCATAAATGGAAAAAGCGGGCTTCAAATACCTCGATATGTAACGCCTCTTAATGCACGAAAAACAAGACATAGACACAACTTTTCCCTGACGCCATCATTTGCTAAAACAAAATCTCACATGAAGAGTTTTTATCCGCCTACTATAAACGAATGGAATTCTCTCCCTGGTAAAGTATTTCAATCGGGGAACTTCACAAATGCGTTGGAAGACTATTTTTCGCTCAAAATAACACAATCATAAACACAATTTTTTTCACAATTTTTCTCGTTTTCATATGTGAAATTTGCTGTATTTAGTTGTGTCTAGTGTCCCATTGTTGTTTGGCACAGCGTTTTGATCCACATATAAATGCAAATGTGCGATTATTTTGTTGTAGTTACTGTGCTAAGGGAAGCATTGTGATTTTTGTAACGTGGCTATGGGATGCATCATTTTCATGCACTGTTTATATATACATTTTTTTATTATCATTGTTGCATAGTTACTACCTTGTCAACTGTATTACCCCTCCTGCATGGCCCAGTATGTTGGCCTGCAGTATGAATAAATAAATAAAAATAAATAAATAAATAAATTCTAGTTTTCTTATGCAAATTGCACGTCAATGAATTTTGATCCTTTGGCGTGCGCTCCTCTGCACCACGTGAAGTCGCGCTGCACTGGCTCTTTCACATCATGGTGTCCTTGTAGCTGCCTTCTTGCATTATACAAGGCGGGTGCCTGAAAAATATCGTTTGCAAAAGTCAATACGCGGACATGGTGTAAAACCAGATCAAGACAGTCAAGGGCATGGCACTAAAATGAAGTCCTAACTCTTAGTAGTCCTACTGAAATGCATGCGAGACATATAAATGACTGCAACATTCAACTGCTAAACTAACTTCAATTGTTGGATTTAAACAAAAAAGAAATAACCGACAGTTCGTCCTCGTTCGGCACTAATGTTAAAATACTCCTGCTAATAAATATAATATTGGTCATTGTCAAATGTCATAGGTTTGTCATTAGTCTGGTGTGTCGCGAACACCACTTGTAACACATCCAAAGCACGTGCGCAGTGTTCCCCACGCACCATCTCTGGTTGTGCCTTTGCTCAAGCCACAATTTGAGGATCATATCTGCAAACATGATGGTCAGTAGGGATGAAAATATGGTCCTCCCGTTCAATGGATATGACCGGATGTGCCTACAAGAAACAGCAACAAGGCTTGTTATGGCAAGCTTACCCACATTTTAATAATAACAAGAAAGGTCATTGCGGTTTGCATCTAAGCTCACTAAAAGGCGTGCACTTATTTTCATTTATGAGGTGCGCAGTGGAGTTCGCGTTTGACAGACTCGACTACTGCTGCAGTTTGAAATCTAGCATTTTACATTCTTGAAGACATGCAAAAGTTGCAGTTATATCGCAATTAGTTTACTAGACCAACTCTTTGTTTTGTGTATGACAGACGACTGGTAACACGGAAATAAAGTAACGTTTTATTTTGATTCTTCATTTTTCCACTAAAATATTTAAGCGATAAACAGATTTTGATCTATCATGCAGTAGCAAAACGCGCACATTACGCTTGTAACCTTCAGAGGAAGGGTGATTTAGCTGTTCATATGGCATAACTGTGAAACGCCAACTCATATTAGCAAATGCACAGGAATGTCCAAAACAATAGGCGTATGCGAAGCGCCCCTGCAATTGTAATTCCACACAGCAGCCGTTATATTAGATGCCGATGCATGACTCGCTGCTTGACAATTCACCAAGTTCGTAGACATAAGTACCCTTTCAGATTCGCACCGGGCTCAAAAACCACTACAGGAAACATAAAATCAGACATATAATCGCACCACTCCAATACATAAGCAAAAACAGTTCAGTCTTAGGGCTAAACACCATTAGAATGATTTAGAGTGTGACGGCGACGAGCGACGGCTTCGAGTGACAAAACGGGACGTCGCTTGAACAGATCGTTCGGTTCTGGAAATCTAGAAATTCGCTCGTCTCCCGGAAGTGCTATGAGCGACAATAGCGGGAAGCCGCAACTGGATGTATACCGCTCAAGTACTACCGATTGTCGCGCGGTACGAGCAAACGATTGAATTTTTATACGTGCAAGGCTAAGAACCTAGTGCAAGACCTTCGGAAATCTTTTATGCTAGTTTTCACACTAAAATACATCAACTCAAATTACTAACGCACGCGTCACGCTACTTTCGACTCGTATTTGCAGCCTTCATAGCGGCAACACCGGGGAGGCGTCGCTCAAGATCGTCGCTCGGACGGAGTACGACTTGTAGGCGACGACGAGCGAACGCCACAGCAATCTTCATCGCATCGCTTGCAGCTGTCGCGCGCAAGATCGCTTATATGGGGTTTCTACGTTATTCGGCATAAAACATGGATTCCTCATGCGTTATCACTAAGTTCAAGGTAACGCGCCCAATTGACCTCTTGGAGCATGCAGTTGAATGCATGCAGCAAAGTTTCTAATTAGCACTGATGCTGCACGTAACCTCAGTGGTCGCAGATTACGCATGGGCGAGACACCTTCAAGCGCGTGGCCTATTCATAACGAAAGCATGCTGCAAGCAAAATGACGCCTTCTGTTATGTGACTCGTTAGTTCAAGAGCGCTCCGTACGCAGAAGACAGCCAAACTGTATAAATTCAAACACACAAAACGCACGCTAAGCACGCTCCGCATAGGCTCGGAATCACGGGCTAGTGAACAAACCATTTTAAGCGTCCTCTCGCCTCACGTCTTATTGAACATACCATGGGTCTGGCAGGGTTTGCGATTTTCAAAGCTCTTATAGATAACGGCAAGTGATAAAATCACATGCAGTTATCGCGACGACTGGATTTTTCGATTGATATCGAGAGACACAGCGCGTTTGCCTAGTCCGTTGCCAATCGCGTCGGCTAAGCGTCCCGACGACTTGGCCATAGCATGTGATATACGCAGAATGTGCGCCTAAGATAGAGTTCACTTACCGTGGAGGATATGTTGTTATATCAAACGAATGACGGGCGACTGTCGTGTTTTCGCGGCGAAGCGAGATGGCTGACACATGATCCCCTTGGATAGCCATCGTTGTAGCTCGCCGGACGGATCACCTTTCTGCGGTGCTGGGCTGTTCTGCCATTTTGAGTGCACGCACGGTGGAGCAACTCCGAGTGAAAAAGTAGAGCGCTTGCGCTCGTTGCTTAGATCTCTTAGGAGCAAAACGGTGTGTTCTTTGCTCAGTGTGCATGTGATACATCGTCATGTCTGGGACCAGCCTCCTAGAGTTGAAGCAGAAGATTACGCTGCGTTTTGTTCACTATTGCCGCAAGACTAGAAGGGGAATTCTACTCTCTCTCTGAAGGGTAGAGTGAAATGCACATTTCACTCTCTGCTTGGTAACGGAGTGAACAATGCATTTTACTCCACTCAACATTTTGCGAGAGTAAAACAACGCTTTGAAGAGTAAATCGGCGGCTTCACTTCTGCGATACCCTCCATATTTTTTAGAGTGTAGGTGTGTATTATGTCACAGTGTCCAGATATAGTGAAGTGCGCATTGAAGAGATGTGCGTAGTTTCAAAATGCAGGTACAATCGAATGTTTTTTTATGTAAAAACGAACTGTTGTTTAAAGCCACATATTGGTTACTTGCAAAGTAAAAAAGGATGGGTTTCCCCGTCCACAAATTCCCCATAAACAAAAGAAAGTGGATGGGTTTCCCTATCCACTTTCTTAGGTATTTATGTGTTCTATTAAAACTAACCTTGAAAGTTTTAGCCAGGGTCATCACTCACAAACCTTGGCGGCGGATCTGGACCTGCCCTTCTGCCGCAGGCGTCCCGAGTATGTGACCTTTCTGGGTGGAGGCAACTGGTCAATAAAGCCGCACATGCTACCTGAAGGCATCAATGTTGCCGGACTCAAAACCCTCGTTATGTAAGAACGAGAGGAGAGGGGGTTAACTGATGGTACCGATTTTCATTAATCATATCATGAGAACCGAACAAACGAAGACACCAAGGAAAACAGAGGGGAAATTGTACTTAATATATGAATTAAAGAAATTATAAATTAATGGCAATGAAAGGGGATGAAAGGACTTGCCGCAGATAGGGAAGACAGTGAGGAGGGCGGAAAGTGAGGATGCAACGCGGGAGGAAGAGGCGAGCAGCTTATACTCCGCAAGCAACTGCGTATGTTGCGCGGCGGCGCGGGGGCGCGCCCGCCGTATCTTCAAAACGATCTCCAGACGTCTCATACTTTGTGCGGAGTATTTGCAAACCACTGTTTGCGTTGAAGCGATAGACAGCACGAAGGTCACTTCACTCACTGCTGCTTCCGCGCTTGCTGACACCATCGTTTTGTCAACGAGTATCCGCGGTAATCGAGTGTGATGTGTTCATTTTTGCTTGTGCGCGCTGACACTATGCTTGTTGATTCAGTTACTAAGCGAATGTTTCCAACTTTATACGGCCGATAAAGGTACTATCCTTATTTCGTATAGTTGTCTACTAATTTCTTATCGCAATAGATGCATCGCCTTTCGGCCAAACTGCGACTTTTTTTTCTGACTTGATGGGTCGCGTCGACAAACGGGCACATCACAGAAAACGTTTCAGATTTCAAAAGTATAATTTATATTGCTTGTACGATTTGAAGATCGTCCATTCGAAGTGTTGAGAGCTGCCAAAAGATGTTCTCGTGTATTTATTTATTCCACACCCTCCTGAACAGGCAGCCTTAACAGTAATACTAACCTAGCACTCCTGTGATCGTTCCGCAGCTGTGATCACGCAGCAAGTTTTTATGTGACTAGACTTTTTCACCTACTCTGCCGCATCAAAGCCACGACAGAGCCAGGGTCCCTTCGAACTGTGATACTCTTGAAGTGGTACCTCTTATATCACATTTCTCCTTGCCAGTGCGATGCCCTCTCGAACTGTTTTTATTTTAACGCAATAGCGTTATGGATCTCGTGTCGCAGAACATCTGGTGTCGGACGTCGGGACGGCAAAAAATATTTTCGAAGCACAGATACGCATGCCCTCCATGTGACGCAAAGAATTTACTGAAATAACTGGAATTCTCAAGCTAAAATACGTTAAAAATAGTATATTACGTCTCACACACAACCTACAGACATGATAGCTCTCGGATTGAAATTTGGCTATACGAGGAAACATAATTCTGCTACACGAAAACTCAAACAAATCCCATTTTCCAGCGTTTCTACAGTTCACAGACCGGCCGCTGCATCCGCCATTTGAGCGCGCCGGCGCGCGGATGTCTCGGGCGCCACGGAGCGGCACGCTGTTCCTTGCAATACCTCCATCTGGCGCTCGGCTCCGCCGCATCACGGCCCGCGCAAGAGGCGGCGTTTCTACCACAAAGCCCACCTTCATGCATAGCGTTCTCGGCCAGCGTTTCCCGGTAAACATTTAACGTTACATAGACCCATGTTGTCGGGAAGCGTGAGAAGCCGTCAGGGATCTTTGAATGCTATCGCATTCTACTTTTAAAGGCGGAGTTTAAGCGTGCTACATTTTTTTTCAATTCCAGCTGGATTCCTGCCCCAACCTGAACGACATCGCACACGTCCAAGCGCGTGCACTAACCCACCGCACGGACGCGAACGCGAGTCGAGGTCGTGTTCAACCGATACTTCTTTTCACGAGCTATTTGCAACGCTATGAAAGGTAGGGGCTGCTTAGTCAATCAGGATAGAGCGCATCAGGAATTTGAGTTACTACGTGCCTGTCGCGCCTTGATCATAATGACAGGTGGATCCGTCTATGTTAAAAGAAGTGTACTAATATTGACACGTGTATTTATATTTATCGGGCGACCAGGTTTCACCGCCTAACAAATCTTATCGCACAGCGCGGGACGCGCTTGCATGTATCCGAAGTTTCTGGAAAGTTATCGATGCTTCTATCCGCAGTCTGTTGTTGCCGAACCTTGTGTTATCTGATTTATTCGCCTGACGCGAATGATGTAGAACTTTATGGAAGGCACGCAGGTCCCAACGATTAGTCTGGAACATTCGACGATTGTGTATAAAAGCCGACGCGCTTGAACCGCTGATCAGATTTTCGACGATCGCCGACCGTGTTCGCCGCTATCGTTGTGCTATAAGTGTAGCCTGTTTTGTGGGCACAGGTTCACCCAATAAAAGTTAGTTTTGTCTATCACAGTATTGCTACTGTGTTCTTAACGTCACCACCACGTGACATCTGGTGGAGGTGCTTTTGGTCCATGTACCGGACGCCCCCGACAAGCCGTGATCCAAGGCCGGAACGCAAAGACAACACCAACGCAGTCCCGAACCATCGAGCAAGCCGCCGTCTTCAACAACTGCCCCCGGAGCACGGACGTTTGCCTGAGACGACCAGAAAGATTGCCACCAAGTCCACCCCACCCCACCAAGTCCACCCCCGGCATCGCCCATCGTGCTACAGCAGCCCAGGGAGCCTCCGACGTTCCGTGGTTCAACTTTCGAGGACCCGGAAGGCTGGCTTGAGACGTACGAGAGAGTCGCTACGTTTAACAACTGGAACAGCGACGACAAACTGCGATATGTCTTCTTCACATTGGAAGATGCGGCCAGGACGTGGTTCGAGAACCGAGAAGCCACCCTAACGACCTGGGAACTTTTCCGAAGCGGCTTCCTGCAGACATTCGCAAGCGTCGCACGCCGAGAACGAGCCCAAGCGCTATTGGAAACCCGGGTGCAGCTACCTAATGAGACGACCGCGATCTACACGGAAGAAATGAGCTGTCTCTTCCGCCACGCCGACCCTGAAATGCCCGAGGAGAAGAAAGTCCGCCTGCTGATGCGTGGTGTGAAGGAGGAACTTTTTGCCGGAATGGTACGAAGCCCGCCAAAGACCGTGGACGAGTTTCTTCACGAGGCCACCAGCATCTAGAAGACACTCGAGATGCGAAACCGGCAATTCGACCGCCGCACGACCTCGACAAACTACGCCGGAGTTCAGTCACTGGCCGCCGACGACCTACGCGAGACTATCCGAGCTGTCGTGCGGGAGGAGCTACAAAAGCTGTTCCCATCATCACAGCCTCAAGTGGCTTCGATTGCCGACGCCGTGCGTGAGGAACTCCAACAACAACTTGGAGTAGCCCCTGAATCGCCGCAGCGTGAGCCGCAAGCGATGATCTACGCCGCTGTCGCACGCCGTCAAGGACCCCCTCCGCGACCGCGCCAGGGCCCTGTCACGCCACAGTTTCGTCGTCCGCCGCCGCCGCCGCCGCCAGCACGACCAAACGTCGCCCAGCGCACCTACGCGAGGAAGACGGACATCTGGCGTGCTCCTGACCACCGCCCGCTTTGCTACCACTGCGGAGAAGCGGGTCACGTCTACCGACGATGTCCGTACCGGGAGATGGGACTGCGAGGTTTCGCCGTCAACGCGCCACGTCCACAGCTTGGCGAGCGCCCACGTGACATCGCCGATTACCTCGCCGCTACTCAGTGGAGCCCTCGACGGCCGTCCCGTTCGCCATCACCAGGCCGCTACCTGTCGCCGCAGCGCCGACCATACACTGGCCCAGCCCGGGGCCGGTTAGCGAGCCCATATCCGGAAAACTAAAAGCAGCAACCGATGGAGGTGCGGTTGCTGTTCGTCGAACTGACGAAGATCCTCCGCCGCCGACGAAGACGACGACGAAACGATCTCGACGACATAACAACGACACGCCGCCGTCCCGACGAAGTCATGAAGGCAAGACTACACCGACGAACGACGACTTGACGACGCGACGTTCCAACTTCAGTTCAACACGACGCAGCCGTGATCCGACGCCACGACCTAACTGCAATGCCAGACAAAGAACCACCGACCTCGACGTGCTTCTCGACGGCCACGCAGTCACTGCCTTAGTCGACACAGGGGCTGATTACTCCGTCATGAGTGGGCACATCGCCGCCCAGTTGAAGAAAGTTAAGACTACGTGGGAAGGCCCTCAAATTCGAACCGCTGGAGGACACCTCATCACGCCGTCTGGAGTCTGCACGGCAAGAATTACCGTTCATGACCGGACTTACCCTGCCACCTTCGTTATCCTCCAACAGTGTTCACGAAACGTCATTCTCGGCATGGACTTCCTGAACCAACACGGCGCAATCATCGACCTGAAGTCGAAGTCAATAACGCTGTCGGAAGATCAAGCGATACCGCCGGAGAGCCCTCGTAGTCACCACGCCTTGAGGGTGCTCGAAGATCAAGTGAGCATCCCGCCTCGCTCCAGCATTGTCATTTCGGTCGGCCCCGAAACACCCGTTGACGTAGAAGGCGTGATCGAAGGCGTCCAACGTCTACTGCTCGACCGTGAAATTTGCGTCGCAAGAGGGATCGCTCGACTGCACGGAGGAAACGCGAAGGTGTTGCTGACAAACTTCAGCCAAGATTTCAAGCACATCAACAAGGGCACGACGATCGCATACATCGAGGAATTTCAGGAAACCAATGATGCGTTTGTCCTCTCGGATTCTGTTGCATCTAGCCCGACGACCGTAGTTCCCGAGCCAGACTACGACATTAATCCAAGTCTCCCAGTGATTAAGCAACAGCAGCTCAGAAGTCTGCTCCGACGATACAAAGGCTGCTTTTCGACGACATCGAGGATTCGACAAACACCAGTTGCCAAGCATCGCATAATCACCGAGGAGTACGCTCGACCACTCCGCCAGAGCCCTTACCGAGTTTCGCCGCGAAAACGCGAAGCTATAAGAGAACAAGTCGACGAAATGCTGCGCAACGACATCATCCAGCCGTCGAAAAGCCCGTGGGCGTCTCCAGTTGTTTTAGTGAAGAAAAAGGACGGAACCCTACGTTTCTGCGTCGATTATTTATTTATTTATTTATTTCAAAATACTGCAGGCAGCAATGCTGCCCTAGCAGGAGAGGGTTACATCAAGTGCAATGACAAAGATTTCACAAAGGAATCTACATTGGCACAATCAACAACAGACGCTGGCAGACAATTCCACTCTTCAATTGTGAGCGGAAAAAAAGACTTCTGAAACATTTTCGTCCTCGCAAAGTACGGGCGGATAACATTCGAGTGATTAATTCTAGAAGATCTGTGTTGTGAGCGGGAAAGATAAGTTTCGCGCGGGAGACCGATTTTGTTTTGATATATCAAACAAAGCATCTTTAGTCTCGCAATCTTTCGGCGTACACAGAGGGGTTCCAGATTCAGTCGATGCAACATGTCCGTAACAGATGATGTAGATCGATAGTCAGACACAATAAATCGAGCAGCCAGGCGCTGAATTCGTTCTACTTGCGCGATATCTTTAACGTAGTATGGGTCCCATACTGCGGAAGCGTACTCAAGGACTGGTCGAACCAAAGTGCGATATGCCTCGAGTTTAACACTTGACGGCGAGTCTTTTAGCTTCCTGCGCAAAAAGCAAAGTTTATTGAACGCAAGTTTATTATCGTGGATTGAACAAGTTTATTATCGCAAGTTTATTATCGCAAGCAAGTTTATTATCGTGGATTGAACAAAATCACGAAGAAAGACGTATACCCCCTCCCATGGATAGACGACGCATTGGATCGGCTCTGCAATGCTAAATACTTCTCATCGATGGACCTCAAGTCTGGCTACTGGCAAATAGAGGTCGACGAAAGGGATCGCGAAAAGACCGCCTTCATCACGCCAGACGGCCTCTACGAGTTCAAGGTTATGCCATTCGGACTGTGTTCGGCGCCTGCAACGTTCCAGCGCGTCATGGACACAGTATTAGCAGGACTGAAGTGGCAGACCTGTCTCGTTTACTTGGATGACGTCGTCGTCTTCGCCGGGAATTTCGACGATCACCTCAAGCGGCTTGCGACAGTACTAGAAGCCATCAAGTCGTCAGGGCTTACTCTGAAGCCGGAAAAATGCCGCTAGGCTTACGATGAGTTTCTGTTCCTAGGCCACGTATTCAGCAAATCTGGTGTCCGTCCAGACCCGCAAAAGACAGCTGCAATCGCACAGTTCCCGCAACCCATCAACAAGAAGGCAGTGCGTAGGTTCCTTGGCATGTGTCCCTACTATAGGCGCTTTGTCAAGGACTTTTCACGCATCGCGGAGCCGCTAACACATCTAAGGAAATGTGATGTCGAGTTCAAGTGGGAAACAACGCAGGCCGACGCATTTGAAGAACTCAAACGACGCATGCAGTCGCCGCCGGTACTTGCGCACTTCGACGATTACGCCGATACAGAAATCCATACTGACGCCAGTAGCCTAGGCCTCGGTGCCGTTCTAGTCCAGAGGAGAAACGGAGTCGAACAGGTGATAGCTTACGCTAGCCGGTCGCTGTCAAAAGCGGAAGGCAACTATTCTACGACCGAAAAGGAATGCCTCGCCATCGTTTGGGCTACAGCTAAATTTTGCCCTTATCCTAATGGCAGGCCATTCAAAGTCGTCAATGACCATCACGCGTTGTGTTGGCTAGCGAATATAAAGGATCCTTCAGGACGACTCGCGCGGTGAAGCCTCAGACTACAAGAATACGACATCACTGTCCCCTACAAGTCCGGACGAAAACACTCCGATGCCGATTGCCTATCACGCGCCCCCATTGACCCGCCGCCGCAAGACGACGAGAACGACGACGCCTTCCTCGGAATGATAAGCGCGGAGGACTTCGCTGCACAGCAACGGGCAGACGCGGAGCTAAAAGGCATCGTCGAATATTTGGAAGGGCACACCGACGTTGTCCCCAGAGCATTTAAGAGCGGATTATCTTCCTTCACGCTTCAAAGCAATCTACTCGTGAAGAAGAACTTCTCCCCAGTCCGCGCCAACTACCTTCCTGTTGTCCCATCAGGACTTCGTCCAGAAGTATTGCACGCCCTACATGACGATCCGACCACTGGACACCTAGGATTTTCCCGGACACTATCAAGGATACAAGAAAAGTATTATTGGCCGCACCTGACCGCCGACGTCGCCCGTTATGTCAGAACATGCCGAGCCTGTCAGCGACGCAAGACACCGCCGACAAGGCCAGCCGGATTACTACAGCCAATCGAGCCTCCTTTCCGACCATTCCAGCAGATCGGGATGGACTTGTTGGGACCCTTTCCGACGTCAACAACCGGAAATAAGTGGATCGTCGTGGCGACGGACTACCTCACCCGCTTCGCTGAAACAAAAGCACTGCCGAAAGGTAGCGCAGCCGAAGTGGCGAAATTCTTTGTCGAAAACATCCTGCTGCGACATGGTGCCCCAGAAGTCCTCATCACCGACAGAGGAACGGCCTTTACAGCGGAGCTCACCCAAGCTATTCTGAACTACAGTCAGACAAGGCACAGGAGGACAACGGCCTACCACCCGCAGACGAATGGTCTTACGGAGCGGCTGAATAAGACCCTCGCCGACATGCTAGCGATGTACGTGGACGTCGAACACAAGACGTGGGATGCCGTCCTGCCGTACGTAACATTCGCTTACAACACGGCGGTGCAAGAAACAACACAGATCACGCCGTTTAAGCTGGTTTACGGCAGGAATCCGACGACGACGCTCGACGCCATGCTGCCCCACGTCACTGACGAGGAAAATCTCGACGTCGCTAGCTATCTCCAGCACGCCGAAGAAGCCCGACAGCTCGCCCGCCTGCGGATCAAGAACCAGCAGAGGACCGACAGCCGACACTACAACCTCCGACGATGCTTTGTCGAGTACCAGCCCGGTGACCGTGTTTGGGTTTGGACCCCTATACGCCGACGAGGACTGAGCGAGAAGCTTTTGCGTCGCTATTTTGGACCGTACAAGATCATCCGACGTATTGGTGCACTGGACTACGAGGTCGTGCCAGACGGCATTTCGCTGTCACAGCGGCGCCGCTCACGACCTGAAATTGTCCACGTTGTGCGGCTCAAGCCGTAGCGTTGACGAACTTTGGGACTTCGCGTAACTGACCTTGGGACTTTATTTCTTTTCGTTGTTTTGTCACTTATGTTTAATAAGTGTCCCTTTGTTTTGCTCTCTTTGTAGCATCGGGACGATGCTTTTTAAGAGGGGGGTATTGACACGTGTATTTATATATATCGGGCGACCAGGTTTCAAATCTAACAACAAACAAATCTAACAAGCCTAACAAATCTTATCGTACAGCGCGGGACGCGCTTGCATGTATCCGAAGTTTCTGGAAAGTTATCGATGCTTCTATCCGCAGTCTGTTGTTGCCGAACCTTGTGTTATCTGATTTATTCGCCTGACGCGAATGATGTAGAACTTTATGGAAGGCACGCGGGTCCCAACGATTAGTCTGTAACATTCGACGATTGTGTATAAAAGCCGACGCGCTTGAACCGCTGATCAGATTTTCGACGATCGCCGACCGTGTTCGCCGCTATCGTTGTGCTATAAGTGTAGCGTGTTTTGTGGGCACAGGTTCGCCCAATAAAAGTTAGTTTTGTCTATCACAGTATTGCTACTGTGTTCTTAACGTCACCACCACGTGACAATATTTAGCTTGTTTATTTTTGTAACAAGTGGGCTGATGTCTTTTGATCTTTGTTTTGTTTTCCTTTTGAACATGCGACGCCCGTTCCGAAGGGACGGGCCCCATTTCTTTTTCTACATATAAGCAACCAAACTTAATGCGGAAACCTCACTATGGCGTCTGCCATAGTTCATTGGAGACGTTCTCGTTCTCATTTTCACTCCTCTCAATGCGAAAGCACTGAATGATCTCGACTTGTGTGCACACAAGAAATGAACCAGTTATCCCTTTAGAGGTGCTCACAATTAATCGCCCTCGTCACAACTCAGATCAGCACCGCTAGTTCTTTCGTCTTCCAGGTTGATCATAATCCCCACCCGACTACGCGTGTGGACGGCGTCGACCCACGTCTCATCGGCGAAAAAGATTGGCGTACTCCGTCCGTCCGTCCGTCCGTCCGTCCGTCCGTCCGTCCGTCCGTCCGTCCGTCCGTCCGTCCGTCCGTCCGTCCGTCCGTCCGTCCGTCCGTCCGTCCGTCCGTCCGTCCGTCCGTCCGTCCGTCCGTCCGTCCGTCCGTCCGTCCGTCCGTCTGTCTGTCTGTCTGTCTGTCTGTCTGTCTGTCTGTCTGTCTGTCTGTCTGTCTGTCTGTCTGTCTGTCTGTCTGTCTGTCTGTCTGTCTGTCTGTCTGTCTGTCTGTCTGTCTGTCTGTCTGTCTGTCTGTCTGTCTGTCTGTCTGTCTGTCTGTCTGTCTGTCTGTCTGTCTGTCTGTCTGTCTGTCTGTCTGTCTGTCTGTCTGTCTGTCTGTCTGTCTGTCTGTCTGTCTGTCTGTCTGTCTGTCTGTCTGTCTGTCTGTCTGTCTGTCTGTCTGTCTGTCTGTCTGTCTGTCTGTCTGTCTGTCTGTCTGTCTGTCTGTCTGTCTGTCTGTCTGTCTGTCTGTCTGTCTGTCTGTCTGTCTGTCTGTCTGTCTGTCTGTCTGTCTGTCTGTCTGTCTGTCTGTCTGTCTGTCTGTCTGTCTGTCTGTCTGTCTGTCTGTCTGTCTGTCTGTCTGTCTGTCTGTCTGTCTGTCTGTCTGTCTGTCTGTCTGTCTGTCTGTCTGTCTGTCTGTCTGTCTGTCTGTCTGTCTGTCTGTCTGTCTGTCTGTCTGTCTGTCTGTCTGTCTGTCTGTCTGTCTGTCTGTCTGTCTGTCTGTCTGTCTGTCTGTCTGTCTGTCTGTCTGTCTGTCTGTCTGTCTGTCTGTCTGTCTGTCTGTCTGTCTGTCTGTCTGTCTGTCTGTCTGTCTGTCTGTCTGTCTGTCTGTCTGTCTGTCTGTCTGTCTGTCTGTCTGTCTGTCTGTCTGTCTGTCTGTCTGTCTGTCTGTCTGTCTGTCTGTCTGTCTGTCTGTCTGTCTGTCTGTCTGTCTGTCTGTCTGTCTGTCTGTCTGTCTGTCTGTCTGTCTGTCTGTCTGTCTGTCTGTCTGTCTGTCTGTCTGTCTGTCTGTCTGTCTGTCTGTCTGTCTGTCTGTCTGTCTGTCTGTCTGTCTGTCTGTCTGTCTGTCTGTCTGTCTGTCTGTCTGTCTGTTCCAGAGCACACCTTTATCGGAATCGGCGCTCCAAGGCTACACCAGGCCATACGTCGCGATGTCCCGCACGCAAACAGGCAATGAGCAAAAATGCTCACGCTAGCTTACAACTAACGAAATTACCATTCTGAAGATCCTGTGCACTGTGGAGAACAGCGTTATTCGAGTCATTTTTCAGGCATATCGCCATGTCCAGCATCGTTTGAGTTTCGGCAAAGTGCTACCACACGCCGCAACATATCCTTGTTAGGCGAACAATTGTGCGTGGCGCGTCAGCTTGTGTAATGATAACGTAAGAGCGAACGCACAATAGCATGACTTCTTTAACCTATTCTCCCCCCCCCCAAAAAAAATAAAAGAAAATGCAGATCGAACACACATATTGCAATATATATGAAACGAAGCTTTATTCAAGCCGGTAAATAAATTTTATTTGTATTTTTTATTTTATTTATGCACCTCAATGTACCCCTGTTACGGGGTTTTAAATGATGAATGGTTAAATAGAGACAGTTCAACAATGGGGAGAAAAACAAGGAATAGAAGAATTCAAAATAACTATGAATAACAAATACAAACAAGTAGTAACTACAGCACATCTAGAAGTAATTAAATATGTACATGTGTAATATTTAGCGCAATAAAAAATTTATAGTTCACTTGATGTATACACAAAAAGATTTCAGCGTAGCATGTTACAGCCTGGAGAGAGCGGGCAGTGCATAACACTATTTAAGAATGTCAGCCAGCAGCGCTTAAAGTTTTTCAGGGTCGGTATTCTTTACAGAGAGAGAGAAGTATTTATTATGATGAAAAAGCTGAGAGGTCGGCCTGAATCAATGTTCTGACCTGCAGCATTACGGGTAACTTGTTCTAGTCTTTCGCCTTTTGGAAGAAAAATTAATTTATATGAGCAGAAGTATGGGCACGTGAGGGATGAACGGCTTTTTTGGTCACTTGTGCGAAGCGATAGTCGAAGAGCGGGACTGATGAAAGCGGGGTTAATCCACGAGTGATATATTTTGTGAAAAGGGGAAAGCCTCGGAATTTTTGCAGCGGCATACAATACTGAGAAGGTTGGTCCGAGATTTCAGGGCCGCTACTCTAGATGGATACGAGTATTCTGAATAAATGAACCTTGCAGCGCGATTTCGAACTGATTCCAACATGTTTGGAAGGTTAATCTGATGGGAGTCCCAAGCTGCGTTGGCGTACTCGAGTTTAGGTCGTACCAGTGTTTGATAAGCAAGAATTTTCGCAGAGGATGGTGTGTGATGCAAGTTTTGACGTAAATAGGCGAGGGTGCGCTTAGCGTCGTTCGTGATGTTAATTATGCCAGACGACCATGTAAGATCACGAGATAGGCAGATGACAAGATATTTTTGTGAGTGTCAGGAAGATATTTGGAAATTCTAATTTGGTGTAATCATGTTATTGAATACGACGGCCGACGGTGGAAGTGAATGAGCGCAGTTTTCTTTCTGTTGCGGAACTTCACCTACATGTCACACCATTCTTCGACGTGACACAGATCATTTTGAAGTTCGGTAGCGTCAAAGTTCTTCTTGATGCTGCGGTAGGTAACACAGTCCTCTGCGAGTAACGGAATGTTAGAGATCGTTTATATAAATTAGCAAAAGTAACGGACCCACAACCTGGGACATGCCTAGGACAACCGGTGTGTTACGAGACGCACGGTTGTTAGTTGCTATCCCACCCAAGGGGTTGACATTAGTTAGGAAGCCACACAACCAGTTTAGGACAAGGGGGTTGAGGTTTGTATGCGAGAGTTTAAGCAGAAGGCGTTGGTGACCAACTTTGTGAAAAGCTCTCTTAAAAGCTAAAAAGAGTGCGTCGACGGGCACCTTAGCGTCTAGGCTGGAGCTCACACCTTTAATCAACAGAGTTCGTTTGGTAGAGCACGAGCGACCTTCGATGTACCCATGCTGGCAGGGGTGAAAGAACTTTACAGATATTAAATATTTCATAATATGCGAATAAGTTATGTGATCCATTATTTTTGAAGGGACGCTTGTAATCGATATAGGGCGATAGTTTTTTTCGCGATGATTTGGTGCCGTTTTTGTGCATAGGAATTATTTTGCAAACGTTACAGTTGTGAGGTACCATGCCGGTCTCGAGGGAATGCTGGAATGCGTGGATAAAAAAAGCGCCGGAAATTTATTTCGACTTTTTTTAGGATGTTTGCATTGATGCAATCGATTCCCGATAACGATGTTAATTTCAGGCACTCGATTTTGTTTTGGCCTAATGCAAACAGCGCAGCCCTGAAAACAGGAGCCGCAATAGCTTTTCTCCAAGCCACTGGGCTGGACGCACAGCTTTAGAGATGTCACAACTCTGTGAATTTGTATATATGCATCTTTTCCTTATGCCATCATCATTCATCAGCCCTTTCCCTCCCCGTCCCTTTTCCCCAGTGTAGAGTAGCAGGCCAGAGCAAGTTATAGCTCAGGTCGACCTCTCTGCCTTTCTGTAAATAAATTTATCTCTCTCTCTCGATTATTGTTATTATTTCCTTAGCTTCAAATGTTATGCCAGGCATCTCATGGTGATCATTGTCTGGATAAACTGGGAGATCGCCTACAGCCTCCCCGATATACAATGAAAAGAAGGCAGAGTTTAGTATTTCAGCGACGTGCTCATTTCGCACGGGACGGTTGAGATCATCACAGAGCGATATAGCTAGAAAACGTGTAGGGTTGATAACTTGCCAGAATTGTTTACTATTTTTTGTAGCGTAGCCGGTGATGTGGATGATAGGAAGGAACGTTAAGTTTCGGCGGCAAGAGAGTCGAATTCCTTTTCAATTGTGATTCCTACTCCATGCGTTTAGTCTGGTAGATTCTTATACCGAAAGAAATAGTCCTTCTTATTTTTAGTCGCTTTAACGCGTTAAAGGGGAACGTCTTCTTACGGTGATGGTGGGGAGATAAATTGATTAATTCTTTTAATTTATTTTTGTACAGGGACCAGATTGACTCGGCTGAGCACTGAGAAAGGTCATTGATTAAATCTAAGGGGAAGACGTTTAATTGCTTGCTAATGGTGCCATATTCACCTTTATCACAAATTATTAACGTCTTTGTTCGCTTTTTAACCATAAGAACATGTACCGGGAAGCACTACGTGATCTATGAGGCCAGGTAGGTGCGTGAGTGGTGGAATGTGATCGGAATGGGTTGTGAGCACGTGGTATAGTGTCCTGGGTGAACATGTGCTTTCTCTTGTAGTCTTCATGGCAAGCTGAGATAAGCTAAATGTGAGGTACGTGTTAATAATATCGCTTTCAATAGAACGTTTCGACGCGGTGAGGGCGAGATCGTTCCGCGCAATCGAGGGAAAATTGAAATCCCCCAGCAAGAGTAACGCTGAGTGGAGATGCAGTACAAGCAGAGACTGTAGCGCATCATGGAATTGGTTGACGAAAGAAAAGTCGGCGTCCGGAGGTCGGTAACACGTGCTTATAATCAACGGTGGGTGGAAAATTTGCGAACTAATGAAAATGATTTCTAAATTACTATGGTTAACAAGTTGAAAGCAGCGCAAGTTTTGGTGAGTTGCAATCAGGACACCCCTGTAGTGTTTTCGCGTCGAACGACACCGTCTTGAACATGAACGGGAATGAAACCCCGCCTTTATTGCTCCGTAAAATATATACATATGTCGGCATGTCACGCATGCGCTGGGCATCGCATCAAGGGCCATGGCATGACAAGAACTAAACATGATAACACAGCAACGATTATGCCACGTCTCCCCTTTTCCAACAAAATAACAACCAACTAAATAATGATAAACACAGTCAAAAGAAACGTACTGCTTTACATTCAGAAATCCCGTAATGGTCTGGTTTTCTTACAGCTCTGCCCAATCGTGTAACGTATTCGCCTGGTACCTGCGGCGAAACATTACCCTGATCATGTGTGGGATCACTTTGGAGGGCTTGGAAAGTAGGCTGATCGCTAAGTTCTGCATTTTCCAGACTAGGGGAAACTGGTATGTCTCGTTGTACGAGTCTGGAATTCTGCTTGGCGCTTGCTTGACTAGAAATTTCCTGTTGCGTTCGATCTGGATGCCGCTCTCCAATGCGACGACATACGACCGCGGCCATTTTGCCCGCTGACAGATGACGCCTTCCCGCCTGCAGTCCTTGACCCAGACAGAATCACCGGGTGCCAATGGAACAAGGTGTCGGGCCGCATGACGGCGGTCATAATTTTGCCGCTGCTTTTCCCGGATAACTGCATCCTTCTTCCGTACCTCTTTCAGGTTGGGTGTCTTTGGTACCAGCCTGTTCGGATGGAGAGGCAAGGTTGTACGAAGCCGCCGCCCCATGAGCAGCTTCGCTGGCGTCTTGCCTAGTGGTCCCGGGGTGTCCCTGTAGGCTAACAGAGCCAAATAGGGATCCCGAGACTTTAGCAGTAGCCCTTTTACCGTTTTCACCATTCGTTCTACCTCTCCGTTTGACTGCGGGTACTTAGGGCTACACGTCACACCTGTGAATCCATAGGCCTTCGCGAACTGCTTAAATTCTTCACTGACAAATTGAGCACCGTTATCCGGGACAAGCACATCGTGTATGCCGTGCCTAGCGAAGACGTCTTTGACATGACCAACAACACAAGTGCTGGTGAGAGATTCCAGTAAACACAATTCTGTAAATCGAGATAGAAAATCCACTAAGAGCAACTAGTTACGGCCGTTGAGATGGAAGATATCTGCTGCGACCCTTTGCCAAGGTCGAATAGGTGTCTGGGTTGGGATCATTGGTTCACTCGGAACTGCGAACACGCGCGGCAATAGACAACCAAAGAAGCTAGTTGAGAGCTCAAGCCCGGCCACCAAACAGACTCCCTTGCTCTCGCCCTGCATCTCACAATGCCTTGATGACCTTCGTGAAGCAGACTTAACATTCTATTCTGGAGCGAGAGGGGCACAACGAGAGGAGTGCCATGCATGAGAATCCCTTTACACACGCTAAATATTGCGCGATACTGCCAATATGGCCTCATAACGCTTGACAGCGAAATTGGGCCCGGCCAGCCTTCACGAAGGTAACGGCACAACGTACGGCAGATCTCGTCCTTTGCCTGCTCTTCGGCGACCAGTCTAAAGTCCTCCGATTCACCCAACTCGGATAACGCACCCGCAACATACGAGTTCACTTCATCCACAGAAAGGAAGTTCTTGGTTTTTTGTGCCCGCATTGGCACTCTAGAAAGTGCATCAGCAATTTCCAATTTTTTCCCAGGAACATATACGACATCAAAACTGAATCGCATCAGGTGCATTCGGAATCTCTGAATGCGCGGCGGTACCAAATCTAGGGGAGTCTTTCCTAGCAAAGTCACTAGCGGTTTGTGATCTGTCTCCAGCGTTATGTGTAGTCCACGCACATAACTTTCGAGACGCTCAGTCGCCCATGTTAGAGCTAGGGTCTCCTTTTCAATTTGCGCATAGCGCATTTCTGTTCTAGTCAGCGATCTTCAAACAAATATAACTGGCCGTCTTTCTTTGTTTGGTTGTACCTGAAGTAAAACTGCACCTAAACCGTACGACGATGCGTCTGCAGAAAGAACGGTTTGATTCCGTGGATCAAACTTTGCCATACACCTATCAGAACAGATAGCGTGTTTTGTGCTGTCAAACGCCATCTGCTGGGGCGTTGCCCAAATCCCCTCACTGTGCTTGTGCAGCAACTGACGTAACGGCGCAGACTTCTCAGCTAAGCCTGGAATTAACCGCTAGCAATGATTTGCAAGACCAAGGAATCTCCGCATATCGGCAACATTTTCAGGCGGCTCCATATCAGTGATCGCTACAACTTTTGCAGGATCTGGCAGTATGCCATATTTGCTCACTCGGCATCCCAAAAAAACATAGCTGTTTTACACTGAACTGACATTTTTCACGATTCAAAGTGATGCCGGCTTCCATCAAGCGTTCTAATGTTTGAAACAATCGCTCATCATGCTCTTTCTGTGAAGAGCCAAAGACTAACACATCGTCCATTGAGTTTACGACCCCCGGCATTCCATCAAGAATTTCACACATTTGCCTTTGAAAATATTCAGGAGCAGAAGTTATGCCAAACGGCAGGCGTTCAAAGCAATAACGCCCAAAGGGGGTAATAAACGTGGTCAACAGCTGACAATCCCAGCTTAACTTTACTTGATGGAATCCCGAATTCGCGTCAAGTTTAGAAAACAGCTGCTCCGCTTAGTAACCCGAGTGTCTCATCAACAGCGGGGAGCACAAATCGCTCACGTTTCACCCACTTATTGAGCTGGGTTAGGTCAACACATATTCGCACTTGCCCGGACGGCTTCAAGACGGGCACTATGCCCACACACCACTCGGTTGGCCCTTCGACTTTATGAATGACCCCGTTCTTTTCCATTTCTTCTAGCTCGCGTTTCACGCCGTCCCTCAGCGGGATGGGTATACGACGAGCGGTGTAAATGGCATAGGACACCACGCCTGCTTTGAGATTAATACAGTATTCTCCTTTCATGGTACCCAAACCGCAGAACAAAGAGGGGAGGCACGTTTGCAAAGCTTGGTGGATCGAAACTTCGTCTACAAATTTCACTATTCCCAAAGCTTCTATTGCTGGCAAGCCTAAAATGACATTACTCCCCGAGTTAATGACGAAAACGTCCTGCCAACCAAACATCGTTTCCACAGAATGTCTGCAGTGAACTGTCCTTTCAGATCTAGCACTTCATTGCCTAGCCCTTTTAAAGTTACGTTGGAACGCTCTAGAGTCTTGGGTACGCCAGGAAACGATGCTGGAACAACGTTTACCTCTGCTCCTGTGTGAATCTTAGCAGACACTGTGACCCCATTAATAGCGACCTGAACAAAACGAGCTCTTGCAATTGTACCAGCTAAAGCCCCAACAAAATAGATGGCACACTCTGTTTGCTCACTCAAAATAGCTGTCCGGGGAACACTGCACAAATCTAGCTCGGATGCGCTTGCTTCGGCGATCGTGAAGTTCTGCTTTTGTGGGCAGACCGCCGCGAAATGTCCCCGTCGTTGGCACCTGGACTGCTCTGAAGTTCCTGTTGTTGCTTTACCACTTCCTTCATCCTTGCCTTTGTCAGTGCCGTTTTCAGAGTCAGTGCAACGTCCATTTGTAGGGCCTCGGACAACTTTGTGTCACGTAGTCCAACCACGAAACGGTCGAGGATCATCCGTTCTTTCATCACGCCATAGTCACATTTATGTGCCAAAGTATGTAGGCCCGTTACATACTGGTCCGTTGATTCGCCTGAAACCTGGTGGCGACGATGAAAACACGCACTTTCGTAGGCGAAATTGCGCGTGGCCATGTAGTAGGCATCGAATCGTTTTTTCAGCACTTCATAGTTTTTGACTGTTCTTCCGACAGCTCAAAGGTCTTGAATACAGTGCATGCCTGCCGCCCCATGGTATACAGCAGCGTGTATACCTGAGCCTCTTGAGTTCGCTCATTAAGGCCGGAAGCAAATCGATAATCATCGAATTCTTGCACCCACCCCGGCCACTCTGACTCCTTGTCGAAGTTGAAGCTCGTTGGTGGCTGTGCCGGAAAGAGCTGGCACGAAATACCACTTTCCTCACGCGCCATGGCTCGAAGCTCTTGTTCCGTTATCGTGTCCGAGCCGAGGACGCCAACGATGAAGGTCGGCCCTACCTGTATCTTCTCACGTCGCCCGTGGTTCCGTCCAATTTGCGAAGGCCACTTCTGACACCATGTCGTGTTTCCGCGTCGAACGACACTGTCTTGGACATGAACGGGAATGAACCCCTACCTTTATTGCTCCGTAGTACATATACATATGTGTGCATGTCACGCATGCACACGGCATCGCATCAAGGGCCGTGGCATGACAAGAACTAAACACGATAGCACAGCAACGATTATGCCACAGCCCCAAGGCGTGCTGACGCGGTCATACCGAAATAGCTCGAAGCCTGGTAAGCAAGAAGCGATTTCTGAATTGTTAACGGAAGGATGTAGCTATGTTTCAGTTTCTGCAGTTATTTTGCTTTCTGGAGTGTCAACGAGAATGCGCAAAGAGACAAGCTTCAGTAAAATATTCCGAATATTAGTGTAAACGAAAGGCACAGAGTTAGGTTGTTTTCTTGCCCGACTTTAGCTACGGGTGACTAGCAACGACTTTCCGAGAAGCATGTAAGAACGTCGACGAAGTTCCGATGCTTAGCTTGTTGTGGCGCAGCTTGGAAGTGTTTGCTTTGTGCTCGTGTGAACTCGACTATTTGCTTACGGGCCATCTGAGTGGCAGGAGCACAGTCTTCGGAAATTCTGCATGAAAAGCCCCTCAGTTTTCTGGTACTTGATGGAGGAGTCTCCTTAAGTTTGAAATGCGCAAATTTGACTACGATAGGTCTGTTCTTATTTGGCTGGAAAGACTGAAGCCGGTGTGACCGTTTAATATCTATTGGCTGCACGTGAATCTGAAGCTCCTCAGCGCACAGTTACTAGTTCTTCGGATTGTTCCCACGTCTCCCGAGTCGAGTCATCAAGGCCAAAGAACACAAGGTTCAACTGGCATGCCCTGTCTTCGTGATCATTCATTATCGCGGTTAGGCTATATAGGGCATTTTGTTTTGCTCTTTTTCGAGAGTGCATGCACATGTGCTGCTTGCTCTTTCATAGTTGTGATGGATCAGCAATCGTCTTCAACTTTAGTGAGCCTATTATTGATCTCGACGAAGCGTTTATCGTGTTCCGAAAGCTTAGAACGAACAGATTTCATTTCGTTAAGAACCGCTGTTTGGCCAGATCTGATTCCTTCCAAAATTGACAACACATCATTGAGCGTTTCTGTAGTGGCTGTGCGGGTGTTAGGTCCCAGGTTTTCTTCTACGTCTCCTGATGGTACTAGCAACTGCAGTAAAACACGAGTACATTGATATGCACACGGAGTAGATAATTCTAGGATAATAAAGTAAACGAAAGAATTCGTTGAATATGCTTCACTATTTCATCGAAAAACTGGGGAACTATAGAGGTGCTTGTGCGCAGATATTCCACGTTCAGGTTTTATAGAAGAATTTATTTATTGTCTCGCCGCAAGGTAAAGGCATACTTCCACAGCATATATAGGGTGCAAGGTCGATCCAAATAGGTCGCGAAGCTTCGGGCGAGAAGTGGTTCAGAACCTATTGCCAGCGACATCAACATGCGGAGTTATGGGAGTTGCGCTTGAAGCGCGACTAGGGGAGGAGGGAACAACCACTGATTAAAAAAAAAACACTTTTAGTCAAGGGCGAATGAATTTTTTATGTTATTCAAGAATTATTTCTCAGTGAATTTGATTTAGGCGCAATCCGTAAAGAAATTATGAGAGTGATTTATTATTATCAAAATATACCTTTTTCTCAGCGCCATCTTAAGAAAGGGCGCACGCCATAATTATGCAGTGCAGCCCTTGTAGTGCACGGAAAGGCGCGCTCCTAAAGTTCGTCTGCTAAGACACGCCCCCTCGCATGTTTTGGTGTTTCGCTCCCGCATGCGTTCTGTGAATTATTGTGGCGCGAATTTACTTTTTGCTGAGCGTGGTGTTGTAAGGTCTATTTTTCGTGGGTGAAAGTGTTGACTAGTGTGTCCGACCGGCACGGCGTCCTACGGGACGATGCGACCAACGGAGGACACCGAATGCTTTCCTCGGTACCCGCGGAAACGCTGTGCTGTGCAAGGGTGCAATAGCAACACCCGTACGGCTGGCGTTACACTGCACCGGTTTCCACTCTTTTCTCCAAGGTGAGACAACACTATTAATGCCTTCCTGTAGGGTTGTGTGGCGTGTTTCCGTAGTGCTTGGAAAAAAGTCTTTCCGATGCTTCTGTTATTTTACAATTAACTCTTCGTTTCGACCTCAGTTTTGGCTCGGAGCTTTTGGTGTGAACTACGTCTGAGCTTTACAGCCTATTCCAATAGCGCAAATATTGTGTTTGTCAATTCAAATTCACATCGCTTTAGTTGTCTGTATAAAAACAAGGCTCGTGATCGTTATTCTTGTGTTTAGATGCACAACTAATCTCTCAAACGCAGCGCTTCATACTTTGAGTTTCTGTGCTGCAGCCAAATCTTTACTGCCACAAGTTCTTTATTTGCTGTCATCGCCCTGTTTGGCTTTAATGAAACTTTTTCTTATTTTTTCCTTATTTATCTTAACGCTCACCTAAACATTGCTACTATGAATTTGCAGGCGCGAATCCTGGGTGAAATTTCGTGGGAACCCATGCCTACTAGGTAAGACGCTGCGACAACTACGGTACAGAGTTGTGTGCTCGCTGCACTTTGACGGATCAGCATTCGTGCGGCCCGGTTTACTTCGTCAAGACGCAGAGCCCACCATATTTCCTGTTATCCGTAAGCATATCACTGAGCCATCTACTGCGCGACAATAGGCATGCCCGTAGTTGAAGTCGTTTGTAAGGCAGTGTGCTTATCTTTAATAGAACAAGAGGAATGCATCGAGAGAATTGATCGAAAAAATTGCCTTCGCATTCCTATGTAAAAAAACAAGGTATGTTTACTACACCTTTATGACAGGCGACGGATCTAACACCCATGACGACAGCTGTAGTAACATTGGCCTGAACCATGTCCAGCTTTCCAAGACTGAAGGTGACTTTCATTTTAGGTTGTCACGTATAGGTACATAGGGCATAAAATAAAACGTCCACATTACGTTTGCAGAGTCGAGTTTGTCAGGCCACGTGAGCTCGTCCATCTCGGATGGTGTCTCGCCAAGGGGCGGCCAATTGTTTGGTAGTACTGCCGTGAAGAAATTATGCAGTGTAGAAGGTAACCTTGCTGTTTTATGTTAAGGCCACATATCAGGAGCGAAGTCGCTACTGTGCCCCGAAAATAAGTCCCCCCTCCCGACACCCAAAAAAAAAAAACTGCAGGGTGGAGCGCGCTAATGGACCACGGCGATCACACGTACTCGTGCCTTTCACTTGCATCTGTAGTGCCCCGCAGGAAGTCCCAGGTAACTCCTGGCACAATGTGCTGCTCTCTGCGCCACTCTCGATCGTCCTATCTTTTTCCCTCCTTTGTTTTTGATCCGTGCTCGACACGCTAAAATGCACCATATTATCTTGCTCATTCGCAGAACACCGCCGCAACATGCAGCTGGAGGACACTCCTCCTGCAAGAGAGCCCAGCAGTAACGCGCCTCCCCAGGTTCCGACAGTTCTTGAGCCGACAGTTCACCCGCTTGCCGAAGGAAGCGCCTCTGAGAAGGAATTGCCTGGTATAGAAGGTAACTGTGCCTCTTTATATTAAGGCCACATATAAGGAGCGAAGACACCACTGTTCCCGAAAATAATTTCCCGAAAAAAAAAAGCTGCAGGGTGGAGTGCACTAAGGGACCACTGTGATCACACCTACGCCAGTCCTTCACTTCGATGCGCCGCAGCACCGCGGGAAGTCGCTGGTAACTTCTGGCGCAATGTGATCTTTGAGCCACTCTCGTCATTTTTTTGCCTCTTTTGCTATTGTTAGAGGTTGCACAAGCTAAAATGCACCATATTCTCTCCCTCCTCCGCAGAACACCCCATTAAAGTTCAGCTGAAGGACTCCATTCCTGTACAAGGAGCCAGCCGTGACGCGGCTCCCCAGGTTCCGTCGTTTGGACAGACATCTAGGAAAAGCTCTGTCCCGGGCACAGCTGCTGAGACTGCTCGCAACTGTGAGCATATTACATCATGTAATATCATCTTGGCCGTCAACGTGTCATTTTAATTTTATAGATGTGTAAGACACAAACAAAAGACACAAGCTATATGGAACTTTTCTCACGGGTGCAGAAATACATTTTGAAGAATCGTGACAGCACCCTTTTAGGAATACAAGACTTCTGTTGATGTGGTCGCCTACTATCGGCTGCTTGTGTTGAGCTAAATTAATTATGATAATGAAAAAGTATTACCAAAACGCAAAAGAAGAAAATCTAAAGGTATGTACATAGGAGAGCACGTTGTTGGGCGAGTCGGTCGTACATACTTAAAGAAGGGAATTGCGCTAAAAAAGACACGGACGAGTAAGGACATGCGCCCGTCCATGTCCTTACTCGTCCGTGTCTTTTTTAGCGCAATTCCCTTCTTTAAGTATGTACATAGAGGCGATAATGATAAGAAAACAATTGAAAGTCTTTCAGGAGAGCAGTCGTTCTTCCACACATTTATATAAGGCTCAACATGTAAAAACAGAAGATCTATTTCTGCTATTTCTGTCACGCTTTTTGTGTGCGCGCTACAAAGGGGGGGGAGGGGGCATTAAGATAGGCTTATGTTCCAGTGCATTGTTAAATGTTTGTCTATTTTCGAACAATAATTTTACTTAGTGTCACTGCGCTGAGCGCAAATTCATACAACATGAAATGTGCAGAAAGCAACTCTGCCGGTGCGCCATGAATAATTTGCCAAGCGGACGCCTCGTTTCTCAAGTACGCAGAAACATTCGCATAATTTTATTCAACGATGTAAATGTCGTCCGGTGCTAGAGTAATAAGTATTCCTTAAAGTTACATAAATAGCTTTGTAAAAAGTTAAACACAATTTAGTCATGCGTGCGTATTGGCGAGACGAATGACTTGTTGGGTTTGCGAGCTCTGTTCTGACGCAGTTATTACGTGTCTTTTTCATGTCAGTCACCTTATCTGTTTTCTCTGCATTGATATCCGCATATACGAAAATGTTAAGCATAACAGCAGATGTCCTGTGGTTCATTTTTTTTGCAGAGGTGTAAGACAACGCGCACTGTAATTGCTGCCGGCTGTTCCTTTTTCCACAGAGCACTTGTTCATAGTAGCATATTACAAACAGCATGTGCTTTGCATTTTGCATCTTTTACTTAGGAAAGATTGAAGTATTTGCCTTAAAAGCTCAGAACCCTGTCATAAAAAGTGGCAAATCTCACATGCTCATCTTCAAGGCTTCTAACGTGCATTTAACATCAACGAAGCACACTTCTTAAAAAACTCGCATCTTTCCACCCCCACAGCGCCATGTACAAGTAACCAGTGCAGTCATCCCGACGCTTGGAGGAAAACCAAGAAGCTCAAGGCAAAACTGCGAAAACAGCAGGATTTGAACCGGAGGCTACAAAGAAGACTGCAGAGGCAGCGTCAAGCCCTAACGATTGAGGAAGTCATCCGGAGCGTCCTCTCACACCGTTGCTGCACCGTGTCACCGTCCGCTCACACCGTGTCTCCAGCCGTTGCTGCACTTGTGGAGGCGGAGCTGAGGATGAACAATGTGAGCCGGTTTGGTCACCGATGGTCAAGCCAAAACAAATCCTTTGTCTTAGGGCTCTACTTCCATAGTCCGAAGGGTTATAGGTACTGCAGGCGACTTCTTAGGCTGCCATCAGTGCGATCCTTGCAGTTATGGCTTCAGCGTGTGCCACTAAGGGCTGGGTTTTTTCCGGAAATCTTTGACCTTATAAAGAGACGGGCGACTAGCTTTTCCATGACTGAAAGAGCCTGTTGCATTGTTTTCGATGAAATGCACATTAAAAAGGAACTTTCCTACAACCCATGGCATGACAGGTTTGAAGGTCTTGAAGAATATAATGGTGTTCAAGGCAATAACCTCTGCAACAAGGCTCTTGTCTTTATGGCGAAAGGAATCCGAACGGCCTGGAAACAACCACTTGGTTATTTTTTTGCCCATCGAGGAACACCCGCAAGTATATTGAAGGACCTTCTTTTGCAATGCTGTAAGTCCCTTGTGGACTCTGGCTTGCAGCCAGTAGCGGTAGTCTGTGACCAGGGAAGCCAGAACGTGTCCCTTTTTGCAAGCCTAGTCACCACCGAGGAGCCGTATACAGACATAGATGGAAGGCGGCTCTTTTTCCTTTTTAATGCTCCGCACTTACTTAAATGTCTCCGAAACATGCTATTTAAGTATGATTTCAGAGTAGGTGATCACCTTGTTAAGAGCCGCTACATTAGGCAGGCTTATGAAAAGGACCGCATGCACGAAATACGTTCGATTCCGAGGTTGAACGACAGACATTTTAACCTACCCTTCGCATCAAAGATGTCTGTAAAATTAGCCGCACAAGTTTTCAGCAACCATTGCGCTGCCGCAATGTGCACCCTGGTCACTTTTCAGGAGCTTCCCGCTGAGACAATTCATACTGCACGATTTGTAGAAAGGATAGATCGCTTATTTGACTGCCTTAACAGTTCACACAGGGTTGCAAAGACACCTTATGCATCTTCGATGTGCAAAGGCTCTGTTCACAGAGAGTTTCTGCAGGAATGTAATGCAGTCTTTGAAAGCCTGCAAGTAGTTGCCTGTCCAAGGCAGCCGCCTTGCATACGCGGGTTCTGTTTAAGCATGCGGTCTCTTTTAATGCTCTTTGATTATCTCACAATTAATTATGGATTCTCTTATCTTCTGACCAGACGATTAAATCAGGATGCACTTGAAAACAGCTTTTCCATTATCAGGTCCAAATCAGGCGCGAACACTAACATTACAGCTCGTCAGTTTCAGGCCGCTTTCAGACATCTTTTGATAAATAACCTGTTCAAGCTGTCTGACAACTCTAACTGTGCCGAGGACATGACAACGGTCTTGGCAACTCTTCCTGCTGGCGTTTCGGCACCGTCTCCCGCTCTTAGTATCGGAAGCACAGTCCCGCTTAGTATTACATATGATTCTTCCTCTGATGAACTTTCGGATGTAGAACAAAATAACCTCGTTTATTCTGCTGGTTGGTTAGCGGCGAAATTTTTGAGGTTCCATGCCTGCGTCGGAACATCACAGAAATGTCTTCTGAGGGTAGAAGATGCGTCCTTTACTAAGGGCAACCAAGTTCTGCTTTAATTAAGCGTAAAAGGTACTGCGGAATCTGACTTTGGAAGCCTCTCAGTTCCTTCCCCGCCATTCGTATCTTTTGTTGAAAGCTGCGAAAATGTTTTTCAGGAAGGCATCGGTAGCGTTTTCTCCATGGAGAGAGTAGGATATACGTTGTGTACACGTCTTCATGAGAAGGTAGAAAATACACTCACCGTTTGTGAAGAGGATGTGTATAACGCCTTGTTCTCTCTCTTTACCCGAGTCAGGTTGCATTGGTTTGCACGAAAAAGAAATGTTGAATTTCAATGTGCACAAGTGAAGCGTCAAGCTAAGCAACAAGTCCAAACGCTAAGCAGATGAAATTTTCCAGGGTATATGCCAGGCGGTGAGTGTGGCTGTGAGTCTCCTCACAAAGAAGGCAAACACATGTGAGAAAAAAAAAGCAGATTGGTATATAATTTGAAGGAGTAACATAGGAGTAACGTGATACCTGGTATATAAGTAGCAAATTGTGCACTCTTTCTATGCTTTTTCACGTACTATCGGATAGAATACATATTCGGAGATGTGGGCGAGCGATCTGGTTCCGAAAAAGAAAACTTCCTTTAATGTCGACTTCCATGTCCTCTGGCTTGTAGAGGTGGCGCTCCGTGGCGGTGAAGTAAAGGGACACAGGCTGTTCTTTCTTTCTTATCCTGCCTTTCGCTTCATAGCGCTGGCTTCGTAGCCTCACGCAATCGTAGCTTTCCTGGTGCATCATTATTTTTTGTTGTAGCATTTATGCGCAGTAAGGCTTGCACTATTTCGTGCGGTGTTGTAACAGTAAACACGTAGACATTTGCATATGTACACGAAGCGATATCCTCTTCTGAAAAGAAGCAAAATGTTACCAATGTGTACTTGGGGGTTCAACAGTGGTAAAGGAGAGAGACGGGGCAATTTCTTCCTCATCGTTTCTGTCCTGCCTTGCCATTTTACCACTGCATTTATTGAAATGACAAATTTCCTTTCGTTTACAGATGAGTGGTAGGGCGCGACGTGATGCTCTCATAGTGCTAGTGGCGTGACCACCATTAACATCGGCGGGTTGACTGAGGAGCAAAAGCTACCGCTGCTGCTCTGCGAAACACGATTTTCAATTAACTCGAGTCAGTGGACATTTAATGTTTTTATAAACTTCATCTAAAGCATTTTTGTACTGTTGTGATGGAAGCTGGCGGATATAAAAATGACTAATGGAGTGAATCTTGCTGCAGAATATAGTCCTTTTTTCTCGTATACGCTCCTTATTTTGCATTGCCATCACGACACGCTTCATTGATTGATTGATTGATTGATTGATTGATTGATTGTCGGCAATTCTGTCGCCGTCTTTTTATAAGGCATGTAAGTGTGAGTAATGAGACAAAAACAGCATAACTTGCTAAAAGCAACAACTCGGAGCTGCTTATTTCGTCGGGGCTCATATTCTTCCGCCTGCTGTTATTGGAGTGCACCAGCCTTCTTTTCATTTCCCATTGCAAAATCTTTAGGTGCGCTTTACATGGCACTTGTGCACAACATCAGATAGGCAAATGTGTGATGGCGCGTTCGCGTGCTTTTTTTTCCTGCAATCCTGAAACAAAGGCGGAATATTGAGTAATACTTTTAAGATGTTGGAAACACATTTCTTTGTTTTGAAAACCTGTAAAACTAACCATATTAACAGTACAAAACGGCCACCCTGACAGTAAATTGAAATCTTTCCAGCCTACCTGCCGATCAAATATTGTCAGGGTACAGGGGCGTAGCCAGGGGGGGGGGGGGCTTATGGGGCTTCAGGCCCCCCCCCCCCCCCGAAATTTTTTCGTGCTGTCCATGCACCGCCGACCAAAGCGACCCCCGGCGCCGGAAATCACTCTGGATTTCATCTAGAATGTCTTTTTGACGCTTGAAAAGACATTTAACCGCGAAGATTACAAACTCGGGCTGGATTTCGTGGCAACGCCCATATACCGGGAGTCACATAACGCCAAGGAGTCCCATCCGAGCACAAAGTTTCAAGGGCGCTTTGATGGTCAGCGGGCTCGCCGCAGCATCTCACTGAGGCCACGGAATCTATGGAGCGCATGGATATCAATTGCGAAACTTTATGGGTATAAATCTCATAAGCTCTTGAAGTGAAAGGTGCATTGACATTTCCAAAGTTGTGCTTTAGATTTTCAATTGCGGAACTTTGTGGGCTTAATGTTGTTATAAACATTTGACGCCAAAGGTCTATTGACTTTTCTAAAGTCTTACATTGGAACATACAACGAGACAAGCCAAATCAGCACGCTAGCAGACGAGTTGACAAAGCAGGCAGCGAGGTCCAATGAGACGAAGCGTTGGGGTGGTTCATTTGTGCCGTCATGTCACATAAAAAAATATCAACATTGTTTTAAACCTACGCCAGAACCTCCATGTCAAGACACTAAAGACAGCCAAAGTAACTACGTTCTTATTTATTTTTTCTACTTTGACTTTTATTCGCGAGGACACATTGAGCCTCTTCAAATTTTTTTTGTTCTCGCTACCCTACCTGCGGGCTGCCAGAGCCAGCCAGAGCGCATACGTTTTTCTCGTATGGCCCCGACCACCGTACGGTGCACTTCGGTGCGCGTTCGGTTTGCTCTGGCCGAGTGGATTTTCACCGGACAGGGTTGTGGACGCTTTCTGGCTAGTAGACGAGAAAAAAAAAACAATGGTCGCTCGCCGCCATCACTGTGGGGACTCGAAGGATTGCACCGCATTCCTTGAGCGGAACCTTTCCGGAAAGTCTTGTTTCGTCGCTGTAGGATACTGAGCAGTATGCGTATGGTTCTCAGTGGACCAAGCATCTCATGTTTTCTTCAGTATTCCTTCCGTAGCCCCATTAGGTGCCCGAAGTAGGCATTCGATTCTGGCCAACATACTTTCCTATGCGTTTTTTTTTTTTCATTTCGGTGCCTCCGCCTCAAAGAAAAAAAAATACATTGTTGTGGCGCAGCGAATTGTCGCATGGTGAAAGTTCGATTTTGATACTTCTTTTGCGGAAAGTAATGGGCCGCGGGAGGCTTCAGTTGCCGGATACGTTTATTATATTATTGCGAAAGCAATTATATGGACACTCCAGGCGCATTCCTGCCGTCGCCGTCTCCCTTATGTTTCGTATAAAGTCCAAGGGTGATAAGATCGTGACCACGCGCTGCATGCTGTGTGTGCGAGTGAAAGTGTAGGAGGGGAGGTGGAATGGGTGAGCCGACGATGGTGGCTCAGTTCTGTGTGCGCAAAGGAGAAAAGCGGGGGGCAAGCGCGCCGCCTTCCGTCGCGCGCAATACATCGGGGAGAGTGGATGGAATGGGGGCGGAATCTAGGATTCTGTGAATCTATGATTGTGCAACACGTTTATTTGCCTTGTTTGACGCATTATATACACTTACTTCTTCTTGCATACATAGACTCATTCGAGACTTATACGTATACTTAAATATCTTGTTGCGAGGTGTGTATACATGCAGTGAACTTTGTTTCCAGCGACACTTGTTTGTCCTTTATCAAGCCGTATTTTCGCATTTGTATATCCCATTGTATCTTTGCATTTCTAATGTACGAGGGCGAGCCAAATGAACGTGAGCCTACCCTAACCGCGCAATAATGGTTCGGTTCATTAACTGCGAGGCATGCGCGTAGGAGAACGGCATGTCTCATTTACAAAAGTGACAGGGACGTGTGAAGATAAATGTTCTTTAATGCTCTCATACACTGGGTTGAATATGGTTGCGCCACATAATGGACACTTCAAAAGTTGAACAGCTCGGTGTCGCGAAGTTCTTGACAGCTGAAGGTGTTTCCAAAACAGAAATTAATCACCATATGACTGCCGTGTACGTTGAACACTTAATTTCATTGACCACTGTGAAGCGTTGGAGCAAACGGTTCAAAGGACGTTGCAAAGACATTCCAAGACCGGGCGAAAACCATCGTGCAATCACCAAATTGACGAATGGGGTCATCTTGTTCCACGACAATGCCTGTCCCCACGTCGCTTATGTGGTTAATACAAAACTGGCAAAGTTCAAGTGGGAAACGCTGCAACATCCGCCATACAGTTCAGACCTGTCACCTTGCGACTTCTACATTTTGGGGCAACCGAAAAACAACTCAAGGGAACCAGATACAGACTTTTTGAAGCAGCAACCCAAGGAGTTTTATAAGACGGGAATCATGCGACTCGTTAGTCAATAGGACAAATATCTAAATTCTCATGAAGACTGCTTTTAAATAAAGTACCCCGTTGTTGGCTCAGTCATTTGACTTGCCCTCATATATCTTGCAGAACTCCTGCTTTTTATACGTGCTCTCTGTCGCGACTATAACTTGGGTGCAATTACTCACGATACACGACAAGGGACAGCTACTCCTGGGTAATACATTGGAACAAACGACAGCGTCATTGAGATTTCTCACTGGCCATTGCATATATACAAGAAAGTAAGCACGGATCTTGAACTTGAAAGTTTCATTAACATATTTGTCCTCAACATGTTCAGTTCATTGCCTTTTAATTTTCCATATCAGCGGCATGCACTGCTTTCCTGGTTTCGAACTGATATAGTTCTAAAGTTCGTGTAATATTTTCTTTACTTAATAAATAGACAAAAAACATGGAAGCATTGACGTCAGTTATGTTGGGCACAATTTGTGGCACATACGAGTATAATATTTTATGAAAACTACATATTTTACCTGTATTTACAGTGCGTAGCTTTCAAGAATTCGTTTGCAGCATCTTTGGCAATGAAAATGCAGTTATTATTCATGTATTTGATCCCTCGATAAATTGATTCAGAGGAAGCTTTAGCTCGGGCCCAATCCGACGCGGCCTATTCAAATACTTGTAAAATGCAGAAACGCTTTTCTGAGATAATCCTGCTAATCGCATTTATTGAAATTGGTTGCATTTGAGAGAAAAAGTTAAATCCTAGTGTCTGTTGGAAACAGAACTTCGATTTAGGGCCTGAATATTGTTTAAAACATTTTGAAAAATTCTAAAGTTTGGAAAAATAGAAGCACGACGTTTACAAACTAATAGCTATGCATGAAGAACAGATATTGTGGTTCTGTAAACGGCATTTATTATAACAGTCAAAGCGGACAAGTTTGCTGTGTCAATTTGTATCTTACGTGAATTGGTTACGTTGTGTACAAGGGTTCTGCAAAAGCCGTATTTCCACAATACTAAATTTTTAGATTCATGTGTAGCATGTCTATTTTGTCCACTGTAGATGTACTATTAGATGCAATTCACAGAATTGTGATATCACTTTTCATTGTTGAGTCGCGGAGTTTTAAACTTGATAGTTTCGTTCTGTGAAATTTTTCAATTTTGGCCAATTTTTAATAAATAATTTGACCACCTAAATGCAAAATTCGAAACCAGTAGTCACTAGAATTAAACTTTTTCTTTTAAAGGCAACAAACCTCCTCAAATTTGGTGAAGTGGTTGCAGGGAAAAACGAATGCCCCTTCTGCATGTACTTGAATAGGTGCACCCGAGCTAAAGCTTCCTCTTATGGAGGAGGCTGAGCTGCGACGTGCAGCTATATATATATATATATATATATATATATATATATATATATATATATATTGGGCCAGTGGCGTAGCCCCCCCCCCCCCCCCGAACAAAATTTCTGGCTACGCCACTGTCAGGGTATATATTAGTTCTAGGTACACAAGCGGACGGTCGATCTTTATTTTTGAGACGTGGACAGTGGCGTCTCTCTCTCTCTCTCTCTCTCTCGATATATATATATATATATATATATATATATATATATATATATATATATATATATATATATATATATATATGTTATGGTTGTGGAGGTGATTTTCGGGATATTTGCTATTGTTTTAAATCAGTTGCTATTGAGACGTTGATTGTGCGTCGTGCTATATGTTATGGGCAAGGCCAATTTATCGGCGCATAGTGCATGTTGTGTAGACGCACTTTTTATATTTATTGTCCAGTCGGTGCTGATCGTGAACTTGTGTTGTGAATTTGAGTCAATAAAATTGAAACGTTGTCGCAATTTTGGGCATGAACAGGCTTTATTTTTTGCTTGTTAGAACACAAGCGCACAAGCCACACAAGCAATGTACACTTTAATATACCTGCGTACTGCGAAATAAATAAACAATGCTATAAATATGAGTGGTACGCTGCTGCTTGCTTTATTGCAGCTGAGGAAGCTGCCGGGAAGGTGATAAGACCTCCTAGTAAAACCCAGGCAATTTCAACGGCAGTATGCTTAAACACCACTGTGTAGTCACTAGTGTATCAAGTGTATATTAGCTTAGAGATAGAAAGCTGACATTACCTTCAAGCGAACACCCCAAGGACTCGCGTCGGTTGCAATCGACGCGAGTCCTTGGCTATGCAGGCCTACGAAAACAAGCTTAAGGTCAAATTTCGCGCCAGTGCCAACAAGATGACGTCACTATATCCGTTACCGGATATCCGTTACTGGATACTGCGTCACATCCGCTATATTTTTTTGTTCCGCCGGAAGTGTTCCCACCACATACAGATGGCGCTAAGCCCCATGAGCTGCTGACGAACCGCCATGTTTTGAACGTATGGGCTTCTATGGAAGCTTCGCTACCAGGTACATTTACCTTGTAGGGTGTTTCACAAAAGTTGTGCCAAGGATATTGAAAAGTGGTTAGCCACAGCTGAATGAAACCAACGGCATATGGGTTGCCGTCATATGGCATTGCTTAGCGTATTTTTATATTTCGGTTGATTAGTTGATTAACTAAGATGAATTTTGCAAAATTTCTAATATTCACTTTAGGGCCAAGTGCGTTTCGTTGCATTGTAGATGGGGTTCAGAACCGACCCATCCCAATTTTGTGGCAACGTGCAGCCGTCAGCACCATTAATACGAACGCTCCTCAGCGTAGCCTAGACCGGCTTGGACTGACGCCAGCGCCGTGAAGTGTTGTGCTCTGTTATCTTGGTATGATTGCGGTGGCTTACGATAGCTGGAGCGCAGCTCTACTTGACTGCTCGTCTTGCCTTTCACTGATGCCTGACCGGCGGCGAAAGTGCGCTCACTTGACATTGATTGATTGATTGATAACTTTATTATTCCACCGAGCTGGGGGGCCAGCCTCTTAATCTACACGTAGGTAGGGGGGGAGGACGAAGCAGTCCCCGCGTGTTGAGGACATTGAGTCTTCACGGCCTCAACGGCCAGGTGGATTGCTCGACGCTGGTCGTCTTCAGCCTCGCTCTGGAGCAAGGCCTCTCAGGCTTCTCTACTGTCAATGTTTTCCTTGGCCCCTGGGGAGCCAGCATACTCCCATATTGCATGGTCTGGCGTACCTTTTAGCTTACAAATTTTGCAGAGGGCGTCGTTACAGTCCCTCGTCTGTGTTAAGTAGATCCAATGTGGTGATGTATAATTGTTTCCCTGGAGGCGTCGTCAAGTGCGAGCGTACTCCAGAGAGAGAGACCGATGGGGAGGCAGAGAGATTCTTCTTTAGGCTTTGTAATGGTCGGCAATTTCCCTGTACGTGATCATGCTATGACGTAATATAGTTCTGCGGAAACCCGCAAGGTGGAGAGAAGTAATGAATGAAGGGAAAATGAGACATCCACCCGTTCGTAGCAATTGCTACAAAGGAAACCCATACGGGTTCCTCGAAAGAAAAGCCTCATAGTTGAAGAAGAATTCGTCCTGGTCCGGGACTCGAACCCGGGACCACCGCCTTTCCGGGGCAGCCGCTCTACCATGCTACCGAGCTAACCAGGCGGCTAGCAGATGGCAGGGCGAAGTCGAATTTGTCGACAACACGAAGCAAAGGCAAGTGTTTGACGTAGTATAGTTCTGCGGAAACCCGCAAGGTGGAGAGAAGTAATGAATGAAGGGAAAAGGAGAAAATGAGAAATGGGAAAATTTTCCCTTCATTCGTGATCATGCTATCTTTTATCCCTGGAACTGGCTGCTCTGGACCTGCCCGGTGGTAGAGTGCTCGGGCGAGCTCGTGAGCGGCTTCGTTGCCTGGGACTTCTTCATGGGCTGGTACCCAAATAAATGTTATGTCGCTCCTGGGAGGGTTTTTGAGTAGAAGGTGGAGGGCTTCTTCTGAGATTCTCCCTTTGTTAAAATTTCGGATAGTTAATTTGTTATCGCATAATATTACTCCCGGTTTTGTACCCGCACAAGCGAGCGCTACTGCAACCACCTCGGCTGTACAGGCGTCCCTCGTGCACGTGGAGCACGCTATCTTAGCGCACCCGTCGCCATCAACCACCGTCGATACCGCAGCCCCGTCTCTGCCACAAGCAGCGTCCACGTACGCTACGTTATGCGCCGGTGTGTTTTTAAGTTTATTTACTAGAGCCTTAGCCCTGTGAGCTCTCCTCTCTTTGTTGTAGATAGGATGCATATATTTAGGTAGCGGGCGATTCGGAAGCGTTTACGCATGTCGAACGGAATGTCTTTCTTCTCAGTCGGTGCACCCCTGTCGCATTGGATTCCTACCCATTCCAAGATTTTTCTCCCTGTTTTAGACTGGCCTAATCTTTCCAACTGAGACACTCGTACTACCTCAGTGAGTTCAACTAGCGTGTTGTGAACCCCCATTTTGAGGAGGACGTCTGTCGAGGTCGACTCTGGGAGCCCTAGGGCTCTCTTAACGCTCTTCCTAATGCTCGCATCTATTTTCTCCTTTTCTTCTCGTTTAAGTACAAGATACGATAGCTGGAGCGCAGCTAGATTTGACTGCTCGTCTTGTCTTTCGCTGGTGCCTCACCGGCGGCGACAGTGCGCTCACTTGACATGTCCGTTCCGCCACGTTTCGCTCGTGGCTGCGGTCTCACGCGCGTCCAGAAAACACGTTACGGTCGGCAAAGCAAAACGGCGGGCGACAGCTCGCGCGCCTTTCGGGTTTGGTCTCAAAGCTGGCGCTTTAAGGAAATGATAAATAGGGAAAGGAGAGCAAAATAGACGTTTGTGGCATTTGTAAAGGTGGGACAATAAGTAAATCTGGAAATGGGGTGGCATAGTTGTCCATGCTCTTCATTTCTGATATTTTCTGACAGCGTGCATCGGAGCGCTCTCGCGGAGTGCTCTCGCGGGTGCCATTCGCACCAAAACCATGACGCAACCGTTCGTCGTACAACGTTCCGGGTGATGTCATACACGCCATTTGTGTGTGTGCGTAGTGCTTAAAATTCGAAAAAGTAAAGACTGACCGCCTCATAACGCCGACAGATCTCATGCCCTGTGGGAATCGATGTTGTGCGAACCAGTGAGCGGGGAGCCTGCCAAGTTAAAGGGGTGGAGACATCAAAATTTTCGTTCATGCGTTTGTTGATTCAAACGTTGCGTCATGCCTCAGGGGGCACGATACACACAGCGGGATTCATATATATCCGATAAATAATTTAATAATAGCATTATTATACCGAGCGATTTCGGTTTCGGTTTCTGGGCTCCGGGGGGATGCTATGACGTCACAGAGGAGGAAACGCAACATGGCTTGGTCACGTGGGCCACAAAAAATAGTGACGTAAAACTATGCTGCGTCGTCTGCTCGCGCATACGCGTGCTCTGCCAGCAGAGGTCAACTGGCGATTCGAAGTGCATGTCGCGATTATTATAATTATTGCGAAGAGCGACAACAACGGTAAGAAAATATTGTGGCTTGTTGGAGTCGGTGATTCATTCCGAAGCGCCGTAAGCTTTAGCTTCGAAGTGAACCGGGAAAGGCCTAGCCACGATATCGGCGGCGCCGAACGATCGGAGGCGGTGAAGCTGCAGTCGGTGCACAGAGTGACCACTCCTCGGACGCTGATTGGCCGCTTCGCCGTACGGCTGCCGCACAAATGGGTCCCGGGCCCGTGCTCTCTACGGCTAGGAAATCTCGCCGTTCGCGAGCAAAACCGCCGTCGCACGGGGGCCCGCGAACGGCAAACGGCGTGCGGCGAGTTTCCTAACGTGGACGGGCCTTCACATTGAGAAAGGCCAAGCGAAGGAGAGACCACTCCGAGCTGCCGAACTATGCGACTATGCGAGGAGAGAAGCGGACAACACGAACGCCGCATATCCTGGTCCCTTTCGGAGTCGGCCGGCTACTGTTTTACACTCAAACGTGCAAAGGTCCGTCGGCACGGCAACTCGCCGCACGCAGTTTGCCATTCGCGGGCCGCCGTGCGGCGTTCGTGTTGTCCACTTCTCTCCTCCTGTGTCCGTGTCTGCACGCCTTACCCCGTCTTTGCATTAAGAAAGGATTTCTATATGCCTGTAGCTCGGTCTTAGTGGAGGCTATGCTCGGTCACTCGGCTCAGCAGGCTCCGTAATCGGCATTTCATCGCTACTCATCATACGTCACGTTTTTGTGCTGGTGTGCTATGACGTCAATATTTTCGTTCCTCCTCTGTGACGTATAGTAACTGCCGCGCTAGCGATGGGTCTCGACTACGAGAAGGAGTTTTTAATGACTTTTTGGAGCTGAATTAAAATTATTTTGAAATGTTTGCAGCGTCCGATACCTCGTTCTGGGTGTCCTTGCATACGGAAGCAGCCTACAACATGCTTTTTATAGCCTCAAAATTTGGTGTCCCAACCCCTTTAACGAAACGACCATGAGAGCACCAAGACGTAGGCGGCTAGATAGATAGATAGATAGATAGATAGATAGATAGATAGATAGATAGATAGATAGATAGATAGATAGATAGATAGATAGATAGATAGATAGATAGATAGATAGATAGATAGATAGATAGATGGATGGATGGATGGATGGATGGATGGATGGATGGATGGATGGATGGATGGATGGATGGATGGATAGATAGATAGATAGATAGATAGATAGATAGATAGATAGATAGATAGATAGATAGATAGATAGATAGATAGATAGATAGATAGATAGATAGATAGATAGATAGATAGATAGATAGATAGATACTGTCAAAGTGGCAAATGTTCACGCAGAAATGCATTGCATTTAATAAACTAAATTCGCAAACCGCAACCAAACCACTATGTCTTCCCTAAATAACATGTTTTCGCATTCCCATGCGTAAGCAGTCTTGAGTGTCTCCGCCGAATCTTTTTCCATAGGAACATACTGCCATTTAAAAAGTTAACTGTAGTTTGCCTTATTGAAAACTAGCGAAAAAACAAATGCACATTGCAAAGTGTCAAGCCTGACACTGTGAATAAGATCGGGAACCCGCTGTGTAAGTCACCAAGAAGTGACGGAGGCGTCGAGTTACCTTATGTGCACTTATACGCTATAAGATGCTACCTTCCAATACATTGCATCTATGGCCAGAGTCTTTCTAGTTACCTAAAAAGCCAGTTGCTTATCCGACAAGATGCCACTTAGCGCTTTTCGCCAGTAACTAGACATTAAAAGTTTAGTTTGAATCGCATCCACGCGTCTTTCTTGCTCAGCTCTGACGCCCCACGCTGGCTCTTCAGGGCATCGTGGACTAAGCAGGAAGCCATACACTAACCTGCGAGAGCACTCGGATGCGCGCTGTCAGAGAATAGAAGAAAATAAGATCATGAACAACTATGCCACCGGATTTGCAAATTTATTTATGGTACAACCTTTACAAAATCCGTAATCATGCACTTGCTCTCATTTTCCTATTTATCACTTCCTTAAAGCGCCAGTTTTGAGGCCAAACCCGAAAGGCGCGGGAGCTGTCGCCCGCCATTTCGCTTTGCCGATATAAGCAAACCGCAACGTGTTTTCTGGACGCGCGTGAAACCGCAGCCACGAGCGAAACGTGGCCTAACGGACATGTCATGTGAGCGCACATTCGCCACCGGTGAGGCAGAAGCGAAAGACAAGACGAGCAGTCAAATGGAGCTGCGCTCCAGCTATCGCAAGCCACTGCAAACGTATACTGAGAGAACAGAGCTCAACACTTCGCGGCGCTGGCATCAGTCCAAGCTGGTCCGGGCCACGCTGGGAGCGTTCGTGTTAAGCATGCTGACGGCTGTACATGCTGAATAAGAATTTTTTTTCGGCGTGTAATGAAAGCCTGCGAAATATGAAGTAAAACCACGTGACGGCGCTCATGCGCTATCGTACTGAAGTGCTCTAAATCGCTGCTCGTGTGAAAGAACCATGCTCGCGGGCCGCGGCTATAGGTATCGGCTTCACAGTGCGTCAGCATCTTTGGCGGTGCCACACGGAAAGGAAGTGCCATCGTCCCTGATAAGCGATAGGCTCGACGCACGGCTGAGAGCGGTGAAATATGATAGCGCACGAGCGCAGTCAGGGCCGCTATTTTGTAGCGATGCCTTTTGCCTTATTCCATGCTATTCTTATCATCCACCACACACGGCCGCCTGATCCCGTTGATAATGTGGGCAGACCGTCGCTCTGACCACTGGCCAAGCGCGAAAAGCCTGAAAAAGCATAGAATCGGAAAAGGCATCGCTACAAAATACCGGCCCAGGTCGCCTTATCAGGGAGTGGAAAATCCCCGGTTTCGGTGGCAATAAAGTCCCTCGTAATTTCAAAGTATCGACAGGCTTTGATCCAGTCGATGGCGCCAGTGATAGGCTGAACGGTCACATGTGACCTTGCTCCGCCCCTTTGCCGCCATGAAAGTTCCTGTGCGCCGGGCGAAGTGCGCGCGTTTCGCCTGTTGTGCTATGCTCGTTGCTGCGATAATTTCGTTCCGAGAGGGCCGAAATGCCTTGTTGCTGTGCGGTTGGGTGCCGAAACCGGGCGAAGGATGGCAAGAAGTTATTTTGCATCCCGCGCGGCAACCAGAACCTAACCGGAAGAAAAGTATGGTTGCACAGAATTTAAAGGAGGGACTTTAAACCGTCGCTAACTGCACGACAATGCGAGGCAAGTAACGTAGAGCGATACGAAGGTGCGATAGAAAGTATACACGTGCGTGTGTCGAGCTGTAAAAGTTTCCACTCGCGTGCATGAATGTGAATGGCCGAAGTTTGTGGTGAATATTTATTTTAGTTCGTTATGAGCCAACTGAACAACCTAGAATGCGAAGGAGCGAAATGCCTTGTTGCTGTGCGGGTGGGTACCGAGATCAGACGGAGGACGGCAAGAAGCTATTTTGCATCCCGCGCGGCAAACAAAACCTAACCATAAGATAAATTTTGTCGCATAGAATTTGACGGAAAGACTGAACCGTCGGTAACTGCACGACTATGCTAGGAAAGTAATGTAGAGCGATGCGAAGGTGCGAGTGAAACTATACGCGTGTGTGTGCAGAGCTGCGATAGTATTTCATTCACGCGCATGAATGTTGACGGCCGAGGTTTGTGGAGTTTGCTGATTTTAGTGCATTATGAGCCCATTGACTTAGCAAGTGCAGCATGACCTAGCATGCAAGTAAATAATGTGGTAGAAGCGCATTAACTCGCTGACAAATATCCGCATTGCGTTACGTGCGCCATTTCAGAAAATTTTAGCAGCGAATTCTACTTTTATACTTTCTTGTGTTTGTGCGCGCGTTATTATCTGCGCTTCACAATATGTCGAAAAAGTAATCCAACTCTGCATATCCTAATTGTATTTGGTGCATTGCATATGTGAATAAATATATTCCTAAGTACCTGCATTACTCAGCTTTTGAAATTTGAATTTTGAAACAAATTCTGGATAGCCACTGCTATCGGCCATCAAATAATAAATTGTAATACAGTAAAAGCTCGTTAATTCGAACCGCAAGGGGAAGCCGCTTCAGTTCGAATTAACGAAAGTTCGAACTAACGAAAGTGAAGAAGACCAACAGTACACTGCGATTTGGAAGCAGTAGGGCATGTCAGAAATTTGGCGTGTCGAAAGTGATGGCGTGTGCCGCGGGCGCACGCCATTTTCAAGTCGAAGCTCTGGGTCCGACTGTGCCACACCACCGATGTCCACCGAAACGAACGTTAGCCGAGGCTTAACACCATCACAATGAATTGCGACATCCGATACCTCCTAAGCTGAAAACAGAGGTGCACAACTGATGAAGACTGCCGAGACAAAGACGCTGAACATGTGAAGGTGGCGAAGGCCCTGATTCGTTGGTTCTTGATTGCAAGCGCAACTGCGACCTACTTGATTCGCTGTGTTTTGGCGCTTGCCGTGCCATCTCCGCACAACATTAGCAGCTGTACAAGATTTGCAAAGGCTCCGAGATTCGCAACGGGCAAGTAGTCTCGGAGGTTACGTAGAACGGAGAGGCGGCAGCCGCCGCTGCCTTCTGGCTGACCCAGCGTCGGTTAGATTTTTTTCCGATTTTGCCTTTTCTCACCGTTCTCACCGTTCTCTCCGTTTCGGAGGCAATACAGCCTTGTGTGTAGGCCGTAGGCGCGTTTATCTGGCCGTGTGACAGGCGAGCGTAGTTCGAATTATCCATGAGGGAACCTTCTCGCGTTCGAATTAGCGGACTTTTTTATACATAGACTTCTGTGGAGCTTGGCCGGACCAAATTGTACAGTTCGAATTATCCATAAATTCGAATTATTGAAGTTCGAATTAACGAGCTTTCACTGTACAATATATCAAAGTAGATTACATACAGCTGCGAGCTCGTTCCTTCCAAGTTTCCCTTATACTCGAAGGTGTTTCAATAATCGGCGAAGCCATTTTACTCATGAAAAACACACAACTGCAAATTAATATAAGAAAAACACCAGAACCGATACACGGATTGCCAGCAAAACACAGTGCAGTAATAGCTAGGCCAGTCCGCGTGCGTTTCGTATAAGGGCCCTCTAATTCTTACGGTGCTTTAGCGGTTCACGGAGGCGAAAAGGCATAAACACTATAATGCGCGCCATGATTCAAGTTTACGTGGCGACATCGCACGGTTCACGAGAACAGTAAACCGCATTCACACACGCGCACACACTACGCTCGATGTTGGTGTGCCGCGAGATTAGATCGCTCTGGCAGCCCGAACACGATCGAGGAGACTCGCTGACACGTACCACCGCTTCAGAATGTCACGAGAGTTGCACTGCCTCGTAGCACTAAACCGCAAGACACAACAGCCGTCGTGTAATCGCTACACAACATACACATTCAGCGTCAAGAAGACTGTTGGCGCACTCATTCCCACACACACACATACACAAGATGTTTAGTTACCGAGAGGGTCGCACGTTTCAGCGCCGTTATGTCAAAAGTTTTTCGGTCCAAGCGACTGTCAGCCTTCTTTTTTGCATGAATTCTTTCGTTCAGAGTAAGCGCTATGTGTACGCAGCACATCTACAAGTAAAATAATTAACAGAGCAAACGGGATTAAGCGCTAGCAATCACCAAGGCTCGCGCGTTGATTGAGCGCAAACGAACGAAATGTAAACATGCGGTATCGAGGCGTTCAAACCCTCATTCCGCTCTCTTGAGCGTTTTTCTTGCGGCGCTCGTTTGAAATTAAAGGACTAGATTTAGCAGTTTGGGCCCTTCTTTCGTTTTTCACCACAATCAGGCACCACTAGCGTTTTATTTCCGCGCGTGTGCAGATATTTTTTCACCTCACGAATGCCGCAGCGACGCAGTTTAGCGTGGGTGCCGTCTGCTACAGGAACTCCCTAGGTGGCGCGCGCGGCAGCTGTCGCTACGTTAGGGACCTTAGGTGGCAGAGGTAATTGGCGCCATCTCTGTATTGGGCGAAACCGAAATCCGTTTCCCTTGCATGGCCACCTAGATTGGCCGAGCCTTTCCCTCTCCCAACACCTCTCCAATCGCCCTCCATCGTTTCTCTCTCGCAACTCCCTCACCTTCGACTGTCTCCGCGCGCACGCCGTGCGGCCCCGCCGGCCCGGCGCCAGCTCAGCCCGCTGCATGACGTTTCGTGTTTCGTTATCTGCTGTTATCGCGAAGCGTGCACTCCTGTGCGTTGACCGGCGTGTGTAGTTTCGTCAGTTTCGTGGTTCTCGGTAGCTGTGTGCGTGTGCTCCGCGATGTTTCACCCGTTTCACAACTCGTACCGCTGGTGCATCGTGCAGTGGTGCACAAATACCTCAAGAACAAGCCCTGCAAGGTTCTTCCGGGTGCCTAAAGACAACGGGTAAGCGCTCAGACCCAAGGACATCAGAAGGTGCATGTACGCGAACACAGCCCTGTCCGTGTGTGAGCATGAGGCTCCTTACGAAATGTAGATGAAGCTCGTCGACATTTCGGTCTTGAGGGTGTTATATAAAGATCTTTTCTTTTATGTGTGTGAACATGAAACAGCCTTCGTGATTTCTAGCGCTTTCTTTTGTTATTTCACCATCTGTGAACTTTTGTGTTTAGTACTCTTGTATATGTCATGCGCCTTTCACTTTTGCTCATTTTTCGAGCGCGTATCACACGACGTTATAAGAAAAATCTGTTTTCGGAAACGAAGCGAGACCAAAAATCCGTTGTGTTGGAAGTGGATTTTTTTTTTATGTCGCGGTACATGCTGGTATAATATAAGTATTCGCAAGACTGCGTGCGTGCCAACGCATAGCCCAAGGCGCACCACGCGCCAGCTTCCAAGCAATGCCAATGCACTGCGTAGCGCGCGCATTGCTTGCGAGCTGGCGCGTGGTGCACCGTAGCACGCGCACGATAAAAAAAAAAAACGCGCCTCGTACAGGTAAAAAAAAAGTAAGTGGCGCGCGCGGCAGGGGGGAAAGTGGGAAAGTGAGCGGAGTGGGTGGGCATAATAAAAACAAAAAGAAAAAATTTCGCAGAGGAGGTGCCGCGCGGCTGCTGTTCCTGCTGCCATGACAACGTAAACAATCGTGTGCGCAGCCTTTTGCTTCTGCGTCGCCCAGCGTTTAGGGCCGTAACTGAAGGGAACATTGGCGCTAGTGTCGAAAGAGCGTCTGCTCAAAAACAGCCAATGGCAGCCATGCGGAGATTGACCCCCCTGGTTTTGTTTCATATTTCGTGGACTTAAACAGCGAAAAAAATTGCTCTGCAGCATGTACAGTCGCGGACAGAATAAAATGGACCACGGCGAAGGCGGCCGGAGCGGCTGCGGGGGCGGCGCTGCTATCGCGCTTCGTGCGCTCCCGACGAGAGTACCCCGAGTGACGTCAAACTTCTTCTCCGCACCCTCGCTCTCGCGCTGGCGCTTGTCGCGCTTGATAAATTTCTAGTGCCACGTTCGGCTCCTCTGCTGCTGACGGTCGGGACGAAGGGGCGCGTGAATCGCCAGTAGTTCAGCACTTAGCGCTGTCGCGCAGTAGCGGACGGCCGCAGCCCATCGAACCGCCGCGCTGTGAAGGAACCAAACTCGATGTTTTTCTTTTGTCGGCGATTTACAGTCGCGGACGCAATGAAATGAGCCATGGCTTCAGGCGAAAAACGCGAACCAGTGCCAACAAGTGAAGGCGCCTGATACGTGTTGAGACGTCTGCTCTTGCATGCGCGTCCCTTTTAGTTCGTCGCATTATCTCCTGCGTATAAACCCTAGCAGTGCGAGATAGCATGGGCAAATATAAAGAGTTGGTCGCGCACCGTCATTCCAACAACCTATCACGCGCGGATAATTTGGAGTCTAGTGGACGAGACGCCGCAGTTATCATTTGACTAGGCGGCATCGTGGTCACGCGACAGAAAAAAGAAATGTATAGGGACTGTGGCTTTATGGTGGCAGACGTCAGCAACAGCGTGAGCTGGGCGCAGAGAACAGTGCACCCCCGACAACCCATTCCGGCAGCGCACCAGACGTTGCGGCGCTGTAGCGGCGTCACCTCGCGCTGCGCCCTACGATTAAATAGCGCTAAGCCGATGTTAGAAGTCTGGAGAGGCTGCGAACTAAAAGGGACGCGCATGCAAGAGCAGACGTCTCAACACGTATCAGGCGCCTTCACTTGTTGGCACTGGTTCGCGTTTTTCGCCCGAAGCCATGGCTCATTTCATTGCGTCCGCGACTGTAAATCGCCGACAAAAGAAAAACATCGAGTTTGGTTCCTTCACAGCGCGGCGCTTAGATGGGCTGCGGCCGTCCGCTACTGCGCGACAGCGCTAAGTGCTGAACTACTGGCGATTCGCGCGCCCCTTCGTCCCGACCGTCAGCAGCAGAGGGGCCGAACGTGGCACTAGAAATTTATCAAGCGCGACAAGCGCCAGCGCGAGAGCGAGGGTGCGGAGAAGAAGTTTGACGTCACTCGGGGTACTCTCGTCGGGAGCGCACGAAGCGCGATAGCAGCGCCGCCCCCGCAGCCGCTCCGGCCGCCTTCGCCGTGGTCCATTTTATTCTGTCCGCGACTGTACGTTGCCCCAAAAATTCGATCGGTTTCTGAACCCCCTCTACAACACAGCGAAACGGACTCGGCCCATAAGTGAATATAATTCTTTGGCATAATTAACCTAGGTAATTAACTCATTAAGCGGATTATAAAAATACTTTCAAGGGTCGTCCACGTTACCGGAATGGCATTTCGCCGTACGCCGTTTGCCGTTCGCGGCCCGCCGTTCGACGGTAGTTTTGCTCGCGAACGACATTTCCTAGCCGTAGAAAGGACGGGACCGGGACTCGTCTGTGCGGCAGCCGCACAGTGAAGTGGACAACAAGCGACCGAAGAGTGGTCACTCTGGCACCTATGGCAGCCTCACCAGAGCGGAAATTCTTTTGCTGGACACAGAAGCTGCAGCCGATGTGTGCGTCGCCGGTGGTGGAGGCGCGCAGCTCGCGGTCGTCAATTCAACCGTCAGTCATGCGGAGGGCAGTGCGCAGGCCAAACTACCGTCTGCTTTGGACACTTCACGCGGCAGACGTTCTACGGCGCTGGGGGCCGGTACGCCGCTACGGCATGCTTGCCGTTAGCGTGGGCGGGCTCTAAGACCCTCACCAGCGCACATTGCAAACTTCGGTTATACGCTGGAAGTTGTTACGTGTCCTCTAGGAAGTCCTGTCTTGGAATGAACACGTAAATAAATTAGCATTAGAATTAAGCAAAAGTGTTGGATGTATGTACAGGTTAAGCCGATTATTACCACTTTGGCTCAAGAAAGCGCTATATTATACATTATTTTATTTCAGGCTTAGTTACTGCGTGTTGATTTGGGGCACAACGACAGCACAGAACTGTGCCACATTACTCACATTACAAAAAAAGGTACTACGAATATTTGAGGGATATTATGGTCAGCCGCAAGGTCTCAGCACGCGTCCGCTAATTACTAAACATTTCATATTGCAAGCTAACCAAATCTATTATCTTAAGCTTTTTCTGCATATCCAAAATAATAAGCTATACACCACGTACAGTTCTTCTAGATGTGTTCAATATTGCCTCCGGTCACAAAGTATAAGAACACCAAAAATGAGAACTACCTATGGCCGGCAGCATATTCTGCATCAAATACCCAGTCTGCTTAATAAACTTGGCAACATTTTAGACCTAAATAAACAAATTTCCAAAAATAGGTTTAAACAAATTCTTCTTGAAAATTGCATTGAATATGTTTAATTACTGTTTAAGTGTTGATTACAACCTCCATGTGTATTGACTTTTTTTATCTTACTCAATGTACACTGTGTTTTATTTCTTAGCACACATTGTTCCTTTTTTGCTGCTTGTTACAATATGTGAATGTCGATCTGCTTGTTTTCTTTACACTGTTATATTTTTTTGTTTTTTTTATAACTAGAGACTATTTAGATTGTTCAATCTTTTGTCTGCTTATGCCTGCTTGCTGAACTGTATCTCGGAGCAAACGCCTCTGTCAGGCTGTATAGTCTTTTGCTTTTGCTTCGATTTCTGTTGATGTACAGAAAGAAATCAATAAATAAACCTCAAACCTCAATCCTCAAAATCAGTAGTTGCCTTTTCCTGTCTCTCTCTCCCTCCAGCCTTCGTCTTTCTCTCACTTCCACCTTTCCTGTCTTATAGCTTCCGCTTACTTCCAATTTTCGAGGCAGCAAGGGTTAACCTTGTGTAAATAGCCAACCTAGGTCATTTCATATTTGGTTATAGTGATGACGTAGAGCTGGCAGTTACAGGACCTGTACATACAGTCCCTGTAGCGTCCCCTTGTAGGGCTCCGTGGTGGGTGGCTGGCGTTATTCCCGAATTTTAAATTTATCTATGGCTAGCTCCTTTCCTCGCCTTCTCGATCGCCCTCAGAAAAGAGGGCGCACCGAAGGTGTTTTCCAGTTCTTTGGACGCCAAAGCCCGAACTGCCCACGGTACCATGTGATCCGTTCAGAAAAATCCAATAAACAAGTACGAAACATTTCCCCTTTTCTAGTTTCCAAGTCCTTAACTGATGTCCTTGGTCTAGGCTACAAGATATAAAGGCTGGCAAGTGGTGATCTCCTGTTAGAGCTGCGTGATCAGAAACAATAAGAAAAGTTGCTCAGTCTAGTATCATTTGGGGATGTTCCATTGACAGCAACTCCACACCGCACTCTGAACACCACCCGCGGCGTTGTCTCGGATGCTGATTTGCTCCAGCTGACAGAAGCTGAGCTCCTGGAAAGCTTCATTGAGCAGAATGTCGTCAATGTGAGAAGAATTAAGATGAGAAGGGATGGAAAAGAAATTCAAACGAACATCTAATACTCACATTTATTTCAAGTATTCTTCCCGAGTCTGCAGAGGCCGGGTACATCAAGCTCCGTGTCAGACCATATATGCCGAATCCCCTAAGATGTTTCAAATGCCAGCGTTTCGGCCACAGTTCGCAGAGCTGCCGGGGCCGCCAAACATGTGCGAAATGCAGTGCCCTTGAACACGCCACTGAAGCTTGTAAGAACTCTCTCCACTGTGTAAGCTGTGACGGGGATCACGCCGCGTACTCGCGGTCGTGCTCCTCCTGGAAGAAGGAAAAAGAAATTGTAAGGTTAAAGGTAAAAGAGAATATATAGTTCAAAGAGGCACAAAGGCGGGTAGCATACGTGCCAAAGAAAAGCTTTGCCGAAGTGGCGCGTCAGGGGGTAGCGTCACAACGGCCTCCGGCGGCTGTCCCACCCACAAGCAGTGAGTCGGCAGTTACGCCATCTGCCCCCACAGTGGTCGCAGCTAGCGCTGCTCCACCAACTGAGCAGAAGGGACTATCAACCCCGAAGGTGGGCGCAGCCAAGACTGCCCCCACCTCTCCGGCCTCTTCCAGCGCTGGCAACAGCCGGCGCAGCCAAATCCCTCAGGGAGCGCCATCGACCTCCGGGGTGCTGGGCGCAGGGGTCTTGCCCTCCAAGGTGGGACTCTCTCGCGAAACTTTTCGCTTGCAAGAGCACGTGTCCGGCACCTCACAAGAGGCAATGGACACTACACCTATCCTCAAGGCGCACCAAGCGCCTAAGGAGTAGCGAGGCTCCCTGGAATGCTTCAAAAAGGGCAAAATCCCGGTTACAGGGCCTCGAAAAAGCTCTGTAATCTAACCTCTGAAATCTCTTTAATTAATACTTCTGTTTTTGTATACACAGCACCTATTTACTTCCAATATGGATGCACAAATAATTCAATGGAGCGTCAGAGTTCTTCGTAGGAACCTTGATGACGTGCAAGAGCTTATCCAAAAACACAATCCAAAAGTGCTGTGTCTACAGGAAACACACTTAAAACCACAACACACGAAGTTTCTCCGACCGTATGCCACGTTTCGCAAAGATCGCGATGATGCTGTCGTATCATCAGGCGGTGTTGTCAGTTTTATTCATAAAAGTATTTCGTGTCAGCGTTTACAGCTACAAACGCTCCTTGAAGCAGTGGCGGTTCGAGCTGTTCCTCTCGTCACCATTTGCTCGCTTTACGTACCCCCACACTACAAATTAAACAAACATGAATTTCAGTCAGTTATAGACGAATTGCCAGAACCTTATGTTGTTGTTGGCGATTTCAATGCGCACAGCTGCCTGTGGGGCGACTCTCGTATAGACGCGCGAGGTCGTCTTGTTGAACAGTTCCTTTTTTCGTCTGGTGCGTGCCTTCTGAATAAGAAGGAATCCACATATTACTCTCTAGCAAACAGAACCTTTTCAATAGATCTTAGTATAGTTTCCCCGTCCATACTGCCCGAACTCGAATGGGAAGTTACGAAGAATCCTTACGGGAGCGACCACTTCCCCATACTGATAAGAACATCTAAAGAAAACGAATATCCTCCACAAGCTCCTAGGTGGAAGACAGACACAGCTGACTTGGAGAAATTTCGAACTCTCATTAGCATCTCATGGGCTGACATGTCTTCTTTAGAAATTGATGCTGCTGTGGAGTATCTTACAGCATTCATATTAGATGCCGCATCAAAATTCATATCCGAAGTAAGTGGTTTGGCATGCAAACTACGTGGGCCGTGGTGGAACAGCAAATGTAGGATCACCCGTAAGAATCAGAGCAAGGCGTGGGGGTTGCCACGCGCTTCTCCCGCTGCAGAGAATCTTATCAACTTTAAAAAAAGTAAAATCCCAAGGCAGGCGAACCTGCTGACAGGCCAGAAGAGAAAGTTGGGAGAAGTTTTATCGAGTATAAACTCCTATACAGATGATGCCAAAGCCTGGAAGAAGGTTAATAGGATAAGAGGGCGACAAACATATTTACTCCCTCTAGTAAACACACAGGACGATACACTAAAAGACCAGGCAGACTCACTTGGGGAGCACTTTGAGCGAGTGTCGAGCTCAGCGCACTATTCCCAATCCTTTCTTAAACATAAAGAAATAGTAGAGCGTAAGCCAGTCATACAAAAATCCAGGCAGAATGAACCGTATAACCGGCCTTTCGGTATTTCCGAGTTGAAAGCTGCCTTGAACGCATGAAAATCACTGCACCGGGACCTGACAGAGTCATGTATGACATGCAGAAACCTACATACTGACGCACAAGTTACACATCTTTCGCTATTCAACACTATTTGGGCTTCGGGATACCTCCCATTCACATGGAAAGAAGCGATTGTGGTTTTTGTTCTAAAGCAGGGAAAAGACCCTTCCTTCGGAACAAGTTATTGGCCGATAGCTCTAACCACTTGTATATGTAAGATATTTGAAAAAATGATCAATCGCAGACTTATACATTTCCTTGAGCGCCACAATATGCTCGATCCTTATCAGTGTGGCTTCAGAGAAGGGCGGTTGGCAACCGATCATCTGTTGCGCATTGAAGGAAATATCCGCGATGCATTTATACATGGACAGTATTTCCTATCGATATTCCTTGAAATGGAAAAAGCGTATGACACGGCATGGCGTTCCGGGATCTTGCGAGACCTGTCGGAGATGGGTATCCGTGGAAATATGCTGAACATAATTGAAAGCTATTTGTCGGATCGTAGCTTCCGCATGAAAATCGGCAACGTATTGTCGCGACCTTTTATACAGGAAACAGGTGTACCTCAGGGAGGAATACTCAGTTACACTATCTTTATCGTTAAAATGAACACACTTCGTCTTTCACTGCCACTGGCTATTTTTTATTCCGTCTACGTAGATGATGTACAGATAGGTTTCAAATCTTGCAACCTTACAGTGTGTGAAAGACAGGTACAGCAGGGCTTAAACAAGGTGTCCAAATGGGCAGACCAAAATGGATTTAAAATCAACCCTGACAAGAGCTCTTGTGTTCTCTTCACAAGAAAGAAAAGCCTGGTACCTGATCCGTGTGTAGAACTGGGTGGACAACAAATTCCCTTCAAGAAAGAGCATGCCTCCGGGCCTTTAAGGCTTCAATAAATGAAATGAAAAATTTCTAGGTGTTATTCTCGACTCCAGGCTCACATTCATTTCTCACATAAAATATCTTAAAGAAAAATGTCTAAAAACCATGAACTTACTTAACGTTCTATCCCACACTACATGGGGTAGCGACAGGAGGTGCCTCTTAAATCTTTACAGGAGCCTAGTTAGATCATGACTAGATTATAGTGCCGTAGTATATCACTCTGCTGCACTGAGTGCGCTAAAGATGTTAGACCACGTTCATCATCTGGGTATTCGCCTGGCCACTGGCGCATTTAGAACAAGCCCGGTGGAAAGTCTATATGCAGAGTCAGACGAGTGGTCACTACATTTTCAGTGAACGTACATCAGCTTTACCTATTTTCTCAATGTGCGCTCCAATAAAGAATATCCGTGTTTCAAAACTGTCAACGTCTTGACGTGTGAAACACTTTTTCAGGATAAACCCTCTATGAGACTTCCTTTCTCACTGCGTGCAAGAGCACTTAGCACGGAAATGGATGTTCCTGTTCTCGAACATCGCCTAATGCCTCCAGCTAAGCTATTACCGCCCTGGGAGTGACAGGTGATAGACTGTGACGTATCCTTTGTAGGGGTCACAAAGCACGCACCTGTCCTCGAAATCGCTATGCATTTCCGTGAACTTCAATTGAAGTACGACTGCTCGGAATACTACACAGACGCGTCAAAATCACATGCTGGTGTATCTTATGCTGCTTTTGGTCCCTCTGTTTCTAAATATGACGTATTGAACCCGCAAACAAGTGTCTTTACTGCAGAAACCTATGCAGTACTGTCTGCAGTAAAACATATACAGAAATTAAAACTCGACAGAGCAATTGTATACACAGACTCGCTAAGTCTCGTAAAAGCATTAATTTAATTACAAAAGCTTAAAAATCCTGTTTTCATTGAACTTTACTCCCTCTTATGCAGTATTTATCCATCACATATATATGTAGTGATATGCTGGGTACCTGGCCATAGAGGTATCGAGTGTGTTGTACTGGTTGATAAAATGGCCACATCACTCACATCACTAAACACTTTTCTTATAGCTGCTGTTCCTGTCACAGATCTGAAGCCTTTCGTGCGCAAGAAACTGCGACAACACTGGCAACGCACGTGGAACGCAGAAATAAACAATAAACTACACGTTATAAAGCCACAGTTAGGTGTTTGGCCCTCCCCAACAAAATCACGGTGAACAGATGTCCTTTTCTGCCGCCTCAGAATAGGGCACACATTTGGTACTCAGAATTTTCTGCTTACTGGAGATGAACCGCCTGCCTGTGGTCGATGTGGTGAGAGGCTGACCCTTCTCCATGTCCTCTTGGAGTGTCGCAAAGCCGAATCTGAAAGAAACATTTTCCTCTTGCATATCGTTATTGCATACCTCTTCACACCGCTATGTTTCTTGGTAAGGAACCATTTTTCAACACCAGTGTTGTCCTTCAATTTTTTAAATGAGGCTGTCCTACATGTTATGAGCCCAATAAATTGGTAGCGCATCCCCTTCCCAGAGGATGCCGCCGTGATAGTTGTTTTATATAGCACATGCCTCCAGGCCCTTGTGTTGCAAAGGCTCTAACGAGGCCATAGTGCTCTAGTGAATTTTAGAAACTTATGCAATATTTAATATCGTATCATTATTTTGAAATGCACCTCAATGCTCATAGTGCACTTCATTTGTCATCGCCATGATTTTATTACACGTACATTTTACGCACTTTACAGCGACTATATTTTAGACCCCTTTACAGCCACGTCACACGAACGCCATAGAACCCATCACTCCACTGCGAAATCATTAACATTTGCATGGCGCTCTTTGGCCATTCCTGGCCCTTGCGCCAATAAAAACCACACATTCATTCATTCATTCTTTCTTGACAGCCTGGGTGACCAATCTCTTGCCACCTTACTACTTAGACATACCTAATTTAATATTTCAACAATGTAGAAAACATTACCAAAGTGCACAAAATTAAGCAGTACTATGACGGGCATGGTCCCTCTCTCACTCATGGCAACAAAGATAATCGACCAGAGACTGTTTGATACTTGTCAGCATCAAACATGTGTCTTCTATTTTTGATTGCTCTACATATAACAATAAGCTCACATAGGGCGCACATAATACTTGAACTATTGTAAGCTGCAATCGGGTTATTTGAGTTAGTTGGGCGTGGGCTGCGTGTTGTTTATGTATTTATGCAGTGAAAACTTAGCTAGCTGATGCACAGTGCCATATTTTAGGAAAACAAAAAGTACATAACGTAACATAAACAGCTGGGCAGTACCTGTATTTTATTTGAAATCAAACCGAGATTATCAAATGACTTGACTTAGTAGTGAGTTCAGTGACCTCTTGTGGTTTGAAAAAGTTGATGTAGTTAGTGGTTTTGTGTTTGTCTTTCTTCATTAGTAGCTGCTTTAACATGCACATGGCAATGAAATGAAGGCTCATATGCTGGAAAACAGGGCCGCAGAAAAAGTGAGGAAACACTCTGTTTTGGTTTGCATAACAAACCAGCAACAAGTTGCTTAGGTTCAGTCTTGTGAATAGTGCATAAGGTGTTCTGCGTAAAACTGGAAGATTGTTGTGCTCCATTATATATTCACTATGCGGGAAGCCAAATGAATCATATTCCCATTAGCACTGTGAGAGCACAGAAATTTGCAGTCAAGAGGCCGTAGTGGCTTAGCCTCTGTGCCAAATGTAAAATTATTCCAGAAGAAAACACGCATACTGGTGAATTAGGTATGCATTCACATCTACTATTCAAACCCACACATCACAAGTAATATTTCCTTCCTTGGCGCAATGCTCACCATTGTACAGACTTTGTTTCAGCGCTGTGCGTGAGCAGTAATATCACTTGGTAAATCAAACCTGCGGTTATTCAGTACACTGAAAGCAACTTTGAGTGTGGGTTAGATAACATAATGCTCCTACATATGGGTCATCTTAGTATTATCAGCCACATTGTTCACTAGTTGTTCACTGTTGTTCACTGTTAACTGTGGCTTTTAGCTATAAACATGTGAAGCAATCTGTAAATTCAAAACTGTATGAACTAAACTGAGACGCCATGAAAAGCAACATAACACTAAGTTGTACACATTTTTTGTCACATCAGCTCTTTGTGGTGCAGGTCAAATATGTATACGCGCTATTTGTAGCTGAAAACAGCAAGTATTTCACATTTAGAGCTCAGAATGTTCAATGGAAAAGATTTTTAATGTGTCAGACGTACATTTGGTATTTTGTCCAATGCTTTGCACACAGATGGCTGTGTTTGGGACAACTTGTGTAGCACATTCATAGTTGACTACTACATACAAAATCCGTTTTGCACCTGTCATTTGATATTCAACCGTCCGACGCAGAAGTACAGACTGGATTTTTTTTATGTCAATATTCAAAAGGTAAACAGGTTTTTTGCATCGCAGGTCTCAATCTTCAACACAGGGCACTTATTGCATGTTCTGAATGTGCACTCTTTGACGGTGGTATATCTTCTAATGTGAAAATAGTTTGTTCGACGTAGTCTTCCCTGCATATTTTTTAACTTAACCATGCGTTCTCTGCCCTACTTGCATATACCTCCTTCAATACAGGTATCTGTGCTGTGCCTTCATTAGCGCAGTAAATGTTGTGAAAGTGGTTAATTCATAAAGGCCAGGTAATCACGACAAACCAGCTGAGATGGTGACACTACTCTACTCGTTTTCACTTGTGATAGCACAAGTGATCCTACTTTTGCTGCCAAATGGTTGTGACCGATATGCCCGCGAAAGTTTGTCATTCATATTTCAAGGTATGAGTAACAGCTGCATATGTGCCACACCTTCCTCTGCCTATATCAATGACTTAAATACATTTAGAAGGTTCAGGTGTGTGCTTATTGATGTAGCTGAAGCGATGTATCACACATAGTTTCTGCACACTACCTGATTGGCGAAAAGCATGCTGGAATCGGCCTTTGAGCTATTGGTTCAGTGGTGGCTTTCCACTAAACTGACTGTTGAAGAGGCAGATTTCACTTCATTAAAAAATTAAATTATGGGACTTTACGTGCCAAAACCACTTTCTGATTATGAGGCACGCCGTACTGGAGGACTCCGGAAATTTCGACCACCTGGGGATCTTTAACGTGCACCTAAATCTAAGTACACCGGTGTTTTCGCATTTCGCCCCCATCGAGATGCGGCCGCTATGGCCGGGATTCGATCCCGCGACCTCGTGCTCAGCAGCCCAACACCATAGCCACTGAGCAACCATGGCGGGTTATCACTTCTTCGAAAGGCGCAAGTGAAAATGAGCCTTGAACTCATGATGCCAAGTACAGTCACCGTGTATGACTGAAGAACAACACGTGACAGAACGATGTGCAGTGGGATTCATCTCACCAGTATACAAAGAAGTGCAGCTGCATTCAGTATTTCACTGCTGGTATACTAAACACAAACCTCTGTATCAGTTGTTTGGATGAAATAAACAAGAAGATCCCTCTAATAAGCAATGACAAAAGGTAAAAAAGCTGCCGCCTCAGGTACTGCATTGGTCAAAGATATCCACTCTCACTTTCAGCAGATACAGTGCATAAATTGGTTGACAGACAGGTATGAAATGTTGCAAGTGACCATGTGATAAAATTCAAATAAGATCAGCTGAATACCACATACACCATCTTTGATGGGCTATAGTTGGTGCAACATGGCTTGCTATTAGAAGCTGTACTGTTTTATTCATACACAAATGCACGTAAATGCAAGGTACACATACATTTGTGTTTACATGCCACTGTGTGCATCAAATGAACAGCACAACTATTACAAGACAAAGGCAGATAATTTTTTCGTACCACTATAATTCCTATCAGCTACGCAGTGATTTTTTTTCTCACATGGAGCAATTCAACTATGTGCATAAGTTAAGCTGATGTTGCAAATCTAAGCTAGACACGGGTGTCATTTCCAGAATATGATAAAATAAAGACGTGACCATATGTATGGGCCTAATATTGACGGTTTGACGATATCTTATCTGGCTAGGTAGTAAATTTGTGTCAAAAAAGATAAATGAAGCACACTGACAAAACACTGCGGCTAACATAATATCGGGAGCAGACACTCTGCCAGCAGTTCGTTCTCATTGGCTGGCTTCGATCACATATCTAATGTCGACATAATTGTAAAAATATGTGTTCAGGATATACTCATGACAGGCAATAGGCACGTTTTACATCGTGATAGTAGCTGACTTCTCAGGCGCAATGCACTGTGGCCATGAACATGCTCAAGTATGACAAGAATCGAGGCAGCTCTTTCCACAGTCTGGCAGCGCAGATGAAGATGGTTCATTTAATGAGTGGAACCGTTGCCTGAGCAAAATAAAGATCAGGGAGGTAGCCACTTCTAGCTTCCAACATTCTACACCCACAAATGATAGGTAGCGGTAAGCTTACAGACAGATGAAAGTGCACCGGAAAAAAACATTTATTGGACATACTTTGCAGGCCCAAGTCAGTTTAATACACATTTGCTAATGACTCTTAGCAGAATGAGCACGAGCATAGAAAGTAAAGCACTTATCAGGCACATAATGCTGGTACTTGTGCTATCGTTTACTTTAAACTGAAGGTTCATGCTAAAACAGGTGACACGAAGCAGATAATCAAATAGGGTGGATATACAAGGTAACGACAAACTTTCGCTTATCCAATTCTACCTGCATTAGTAACGTGACCATAGCTATAGCCAGCGAGCAAGAACTCTAGGCAAACTTTTTTTCACACATTTCTGCTGGCTGCTAGCTGAATATTATATATCACCATACATGTGTGGCGACACACTCGCGCAAAATTCTTCGCACCTTCCATCTTATCATCTGGCCAAGCATACCACAGCTGCACGCTGGATTGCATGGTCAATAAAGCATAGCGCCACCGCCATGTCACCCGAGGTATGCGTCACCGACGGTGGCTATAAAAACAGGCTGCCTGGCTGAGAAAAGCCGCCTTCTACCATCCGCTACTGTGACGAACGTAACGTTGGTATGCCCGTCCGCTGCCATCGTTCGTCGAATAAAGAAGCGTTACGTTTTTATGTTGGGATTCGTCCTTCGCTAGCCGCGACATCCCCACATCTGGTGACCCGAACGTTTCCACCGACAGTTCAAAGCAGCCATCATGTGCCTCCCGGACTCAACCTGGCCTGAAGCCATCCCAGCCGTCAGCCTAGATCTTCGCTCCACCTTTAAGCCCGACATTCAGGCTACACCCGCAGAGCTCGTCTACGGGGAACCTCTCCGCCTCCCAGGCGAATTTCTCGCTGCACCGCCATCCTCCACCGCGACGTCAGATCCCACCGATTTTATCGCCCGGCTCCGACGCACTATCGCTACCCTCCGCCCGTCACCTGCAGCTCACCACTGTAAGACCGCGCCCTTCGTCTTCAAGGATCTGGCAACGTGCTCGCACACTTTTCTTCCCCGACGACACCGTACGCTGGCCTTTACAGCCACCTTACAGCGGACCCTACCCAGTTATCCGTCGCGACGACAAAACCTTCACCCTGCGCATTAAAGGGAACGCCATCCGCGTCTCTATCGACCGGCTGAAGCCGGCCTACACCGATTCCGCCGAACCAGCGAATACCAGTAGACCCACAGACGTCCATCCACGACCGCCGACATCGCAGCCTGCTGCCGTCACTACGCGCAGCGGACGTCGCGTACGCTGCCCAGATTTTTTCAAGCCTTCAGGGCTCTCCACTCCGCGGGGGGGGGGGGGGGGGGTGATGTGGCGACACACTCTGCGCATATTTCTGCGCACCTTCCATCTTATGATCTGGCCAAGCATACCACAGCTGCACGCTGGATTGCATGGTCGGTAAAGCATAGCGCCACCGCCATGTCACCCGAGGTATGCGTCACCGACGGTGGCTATAAAAACAGGCTGCCTGGCCGAGAAAACCCGCCTTCTACCATCCGCTACTGTGACGAACGTAGCGTTGGTATGCCCGTCTGCTGCCATCGTTCGCCGAATAAAGAAGCGTTACGTTTTTATGTTGGGATTCGTCCTTCGCTAGCCGCGACATCCCCACACATGTGACACTTACTTATGTGTTACTTGTTATTACTTGTTTTACATGTTAATTTTTACATTCATATTGCTTTTTGTCAGCAGATGTAAAATTTGTACTTAATAAGAAGGAAGTACCTAGTTCTATACCCATAACATATTCATGTATTATGCCACTGGTGTTATCACAAAGATACGCTCTGCTTAGTCACGAGCCAAAAACAATCAGTTAGGATTTTTGGGTATATGTAAGCAGCTTGCATTACAAAATATAAAGCAATTTACGTCGTGAAATCTAGAAATTCTTGCTATTCACACCAATGTCCACATGATAAAAAGCAAGGCTGCCCGAAATTTTCATTCATGGCATTAGTGCTGTCAGGCGTGTCCACATTCCAGGACAAGGCTGTATGTCTTGACTATTATGTTCCCTAAATTCCCTCACAATATAGGACCACCTTCAAAAGTGCAGTAACAATTTCTCAAACAAACAATACATGCACGAAGCAGAAAAGGCCGGTGTGATAGGGGATATATGTGAGGGTACGAAGTATGAAAACGCGAGCGGCAGCACATCTGCATAGTTCACGTCTTTGCACATGCACATCGTGTAGAGCGAGCACTTCAACACCCAGCAACGCTGCGGCACATCGCACACACCTATATATATATATATATATATATATATATATATATATATATATATATATATATATATATATATATATATATATATATATATATATATATATATATATATATATATATTGCCGCTAGGTGTCACGAGCCAGCGCTGAAAGAAAGAAGTTGGGACTGGAACACGCGCTCAGCAAGAGACGGGGTGCTGAAGTAGAAGAGGTAGAAGCTGAGGACGCCGGCTGAAATTATTGCACGCCATCTTGTACAACCGTGTCCCTCGCCGACGCCGGGTACATCTTACATTGTCTTTTCGTGACAAAACTGGTGGAGGTGCGGGGTACGGTTTAACCGATGCCACAAACCCCTCCTGGTAGCAGGAGTACCAGCCCTATCCTAGTGGACACCCCTGTTCACCGGGCAAGGAGGGGAATCCGAGGATTGCCTCCGGAGCTTGATCATCTCTCCGCAACAACATCGACGCCCCCACACACCGGTATGGAAGGAACGTCGACGTCCCTACCGACCATTAGGCAAGGTACAGCCACAACGGCAACGCAGTATCTGCTGCAGAATCTCCGAGTGCCGAATGTGTTCCACGGAGATATCTTCGAGGATGTAGAAGACTGGTTGGTCCAGTTTGAGCACGTTGCCGAGATAAATGAATAGAGCGACGTAGCGAAGTTAAGGAACGTCTACTTCAGCTTGGAGGACGGTGCCCGCACTTGGTACGAGAACCGAGAAGGGCTCATCAAATCGTGGCTCGATTTCCGTCGTGCCTTGCTGGAGACCTACACCAATGCTGATCGCCGCGAACGAGCCGAACGGGCGCTCCAATCCCGCATTCATTTGCCGAACGAGAGCGTGACGTCGTACGTCGAGGATATGACGCGCCTCTTCCGTCGGGTGGACCCAACCATGTCCGAGGAAAAGAAGCTGCGCCATCTAATGCGGGGAAGGGAGTTAAGGAACAGCTATTTGCTGACCTTGCTGGAAGCCCGCCGAAGACCGTGGCTGAATTCTTAACTGAAGCCACCACGATGGAAAAGATGTTACACCAGCGCTCAACTTTCTATGACAGGCAATTGAACCCAACTTCACCTTCGGACCAGCGCTCAGCTCCGTATGACAGGCACGCGAACGCTGCTTCACTGACGGACGCGATTGCCTTTGGAAACGTGGACGTTCTCCGAGATCTTATCCGCTCTGTGGTGCGTGATGTGCTTCAAAGGCTCACCTGCCCGCCTCAGCCCACGCTAGGTTCTATTTCTGCCCTTGTGAGGAACGAAGTGCAGCAAGCGATCCAGTGTCCCGTTCCTAACAACAATGCGCCACATGTGACAGCACAGTTGCAGCGGCCGTCGTATGCGGAAGTTTTGAGGCGAGTCCCTGTCCCCGCTCCGACCCATTTCGACCCCGCCACGTCTTACGCCGCGTCATGCGTCCCGCCGCTCCCATCTGTGCAACCAATCCAACGTATGGAGGATCGTCGCCCACCCGAAAGGAAATCTGACGTCTGGATAACCCCGGACAGACGGCCTCTGTGCTATCATTGTGGAGAAGCCGCCCACGTATACCGCGAGTGCCCATACCGCCGTCTCGGACTGCAAGTTTTTGCCGCGGATTCACCAAGGGCCAGATATGGTGAAAGGCCTAGGGCGATTGAAGAATACTTGACCCAGCAGAGTATGCCACTGTTCCCGCGGCGGCAGTCGCGCTCGCCGTCCCCCAGGCGTTCGTCCCCCGCTCCTAGAAGCCCTCCAATGGCAGCGCAGGGACGATCGCCAAGCCCTCGCCGGGGAAACTAAGAACAGCGACCTTCGGGGGCGAGGCCGCTGATAATCGCCCTTCCGAAGACCTCCCATCGACGCCAGCGCGGTCTATACAGCACGATACAACGACGACAGCAGCCGAACTCAGCGACAGACTCTCGCTCGACATACCTGTTGTGCTCGACGGCCGCCAAGTTAGTGCTCTATTGGACACGGGGGCTGACTACTCAATCTTGTGCGGAAAACTGGCGACGGAACTTAGAAAAGTTATCACGCCTTGGTCTGGAGCGCAAATTCGTACTGCTGGCGGGCATGTCGTAACACCGTTGGGCACGTGCACGGTCAGAATACAAATTCGTGGGTCCACCTTTCCAGCCAGCTGCCTTATACTCTGCGATTGTTCTCGGGACCTTAACTTGGGCGTCGGCTTTCTGCGAGAGTATGGTGCCATTATAGACCTCCGGGAGCGCACAGTGACTTTTTCGACAGAAAGAGCAGCGAACAACCGCGACAATTGCCGACGTAACGCGCTTCGAGTTTACGCCAACAGTGTAACTGTACCACCAGGCGCAAGTGTCATGGTAATGGTCGTATGCGACGATCGGCGTGACGGCGAAGCTGTTGCAGAGGGCAATTCCTCCCTTATGCTGACACACGGTGTATGTGCAGCCCGCAGTCTCATTATGCTTCGCGGTGGACTTTCGGCACTCCTCCTGACGAATTTCAGCCAGGAACATCGGCACCTATTTCGTCGTACTACTATCGCTTTCGCTGAGCCCATAGCAGACGTTGCTGAGTACTTTGCGTCTGTGACGAAGGAGAACCCAGCTCAGACACTCAGCAATATCGACATCAATTCAGACATTTCGGAGGAAAAGCAGAAAGCGCTGCGTGAATTGCTCCATCGGTTCAAAGAGTGCTTCGCATCTTCTTCTAAGGTACGCCAGACGTCCATCGCGAGACACCGAATAATCACGTACGACGATGCTCGTCCCATACGACAACTGCCTTATCGCGTATCGGCGAAAGAGCGCAACGTGATTAATGCCCAAGTGAAAGAAATGCTTGACGATGGCGTCATACAACCATCCCAAAGCCCTTGGTCATCGCCGGTGGTCCTCGTCAAAAAGAAAGACGGAACGCTTAGGTTCTGCGTTGACTATGGAAAGTTGAACAACGTCACAAAAAAAGACGTTTATCCGCTTCCGCGGATTGATGATTCGTTAGATCGTCTCCGGCGGACCAGGTATTTTTCATGCATAGATCTGAAGAGCGGATATTGGCAAATCGAAGTTGACGAACGAGATCGCGAAAAAAACTGCCTTTGTTACCCCGGATGGACTGTACGAACTTAAAGTACTTCCATTTGGCCTGTGTTCTGCACCGGCCACACTCCAGCGAATGATGGACACTGTTCTGACGGGTCTGAAGTGGCACTGCTGTTTAGTATACTTAGATGACGTCGCCGTGTTTGCGGCGACCTTCGAAGAACATCTGAAGCGTTTAGAGGCGGTACTTGAGGCGCTCCGCTCCGCTAATCTCACACTAAAGCCAGGAAAGTGTCACTTCGGTTACGAAGAGCTGAAGTTCCTCGAGCATGTCGTGAACGCCGACGGCGTCCAGCCTGACCCAGACAAAACATCTGCTGTTGCTGCTTTTCCGACTCCTCGAGACAAGAAAGCAGTACGCCGCTTTCTCGGTCTGTGTGCATACAATCGTCGCTTCATCGCCAATTTCTCGCGCATGGCTGAACCACTCATACGCCTCACGCGAGAAGACACACCGTTTGTTTGGGCGGATGAGCAGGACGCAGCTTTCACCGAGTTATGGCAACGCTGCAGGAGTCACCTGTCCTCGCTCACTTTGACGAGGACGCTGACACCGAGGTGCATACCGATGCAAGCAACATCGGTCTTGGCGCTGTACTCGTTCAACACCAGGAAGGCGTCGAGCGAGTCATCACTTACGCCAGTCGCACCCTTTCACGCGCCGAAATCAACTACTCCACCTCCGAGAAAGAGTGTCTAGCGGTTGTGTGGGCCATCATGAAATTTCGGCCTTATCTCTACGGTCGCCCTTTCAAGGTGGTGACAGACCACCATTCCCTGTGTTGGTTAGCCAACTTACGAGACCCGTCCGGGCGACTTGCCCGATGGAGTCTCCGTCTGCAGGAGTTCGATGTTACCATCGTCTACAAATCGGGCCGAAGACACGAAGATGCCGACACGTTGTCGCGCGCTCCCGTCAAAACTTGCGATAAGGACATGGACGAAGACGGCACATTCCTTGGGGCCCTCACCGCATCAGACTTGATCATACGGCAGCGCGAGGACGCCGAAATACGCCCTCTCATCGATCACCTAGAAGGCAAGAATGCTACAATCCCACGACATATTTCTCGCAGTCTCTCGACCTTCTGCCTGCGAAAGGGTGTGCTCTACAAGAAAAACTCGAGTTCCAGCGACAAAGAGTATCTATTGGTAATACCTGCTGCAATTCGTGATGACATTCTCTTAGCCTGCCATGATGAGCCCACGTCTGGACACTTGGGATTTTCACGCACTCTTGCACGAGTACGCCAGACGTACTACTGGCCCAGACTTTCTACCACGGTGAAGCGTTACGTGCAAAGCTGCCGTGAGTGTCAACGCAGGAAGTCGCCGTCTTTGAAGCCCGGGGGGTTACTCCAACCCATCGCACCACCTAGCGCGCCGTTCGATCAAATCGGCATGGATCTTCTGGGACCCTTTCCCTTGTCAGCCAGCGGAAACAAGTGGATTATAGTCGCCACGGGCTATCTAACACGCTACGCCGAGACGAAAGCTATACAACGCGCCACGGCCTACGAAGTTGCCCAGTTCTTTATCGAGCACATAGTCCTCAGACATGGTGCCCCCTCACATGTCATCACCGACAGAGGCACTGCGTTTACAGCCCAACTGATAGAGGATATATTCGAGCTGAGCTGCACGCAGCATCGCAAGGTGACTGCCTATCATCCGCAGACCAACGGATTGACGGAACGGCTAAACAAAACCATTGCTGACATGCTGTCTATGTATGTGGACGTCCAGCATAAAACATGGGATCAAGTCCTGCCGTACGTTACATTCGCGTACAACACCGCCATTCAGGAAACCCCACGCTTCACACCGTTCCGTCTTGTCTACGGGCGCGAGGTCCAGACCACGCTAGACGCTATGCTCCCGCACGACACCGACGCATCACTTACTGCCGACGCCGAGCAACTTACTCAACACGCAGAGGAAGCTCGTCAACTGGCGCGCATACACATCGCGAAGCAGCAGAGTACAGACGCACGACGCTACAACCTTCGACATCGGCACGTCGAGTACCAGCCAGGTGACCAAGTCTGGGTGTGGACTCCAGTCCGTCGCCAAGGGTTGTCTGAGAAGCTCCTTAGTAGATACTTTCCACCCTACAAAGTGATACGCCGCGTTAGTGAAGTGAACTATGAAGTCATTCCCGACGGTGCCGCGTCGCCTCGGCGTCGACAGCACCGCTCAGAGATAGTGCATGTTATTCGCCTCAAGCCGTATTTCGCGCGTTAAGGCGACGCCAGTTCGATATCATACGAATTCCACACTTCCTCCTTCTAGTTTAGTAAGCATCGGGTCGATGCCTTTCTTTTGGCGGGGGAGTAATGCCGCTAGGTGTCACGAGCCAGCGCTGAAAGAAAGCAGTTGGAACTGGAACACGCGCTCAGCAAGAGACGGGGCGCTGAAGTAGAAGAGGTAGAAGCTGAGGACGCCGGCTTAAATTATTACACGCCATCTTGTACAACCGTCTCCCCGCCCATTGTCTTTTCGTGACAAAACTGACAATCTCTCTCTCTCTCTCTCTCTATACATATATATATATATATATATATATATATATATATATATATATATAGCTTGCGAATACATTTCGTAGGAGCAAGAACACAGCTCGAACGTCGCGGTCACCTCGGCGCATCGCAGCGGGCAAAACGGCTCACACGCTGAATGGCAGCAATAAGGAGGCAATAAAAGCTTATCGCGACTGATCGTATCATTACTTCGGAAAGATTCGAAGGGCTGGCGTTCACTACGTGGCGACGAACCGCATACACAGAACAGATACCAATCGTGTTCGCTGGGTGCGCCAGTCGGACACTACTTATTATGCGAAGCATATTAACGTAGGTTTCGGGTTTCGAAGCATATTAACGTAGGTTTCGCGACGCCCGGCGGTGGCCACCTTTGACCCTGACGTGGGGTCACGTGACATGACATCACGTGATGACGTCACACAGGCTGCAGATGGGGCCTCATATCGCCTCGTCGGTCGCCTCCCGGTGGTACCAACCATTGACCTTCAAGTGACCTTCAAGTAGGTCACGTGACATGACGTCACGTGATGACGTCACACCGGCTGCAGATGGGGCCTCATATCGCGCCGTCGGTCGCCTCCCGGCGGTGGCCACCATTGACCCTGAAGTGAGATCACATGATGTGACGTCACGTGATGACGTTACACCGGCTGCAGATGGGGCCTCATATCGCGCCGTCGGACGTCGCCCGGCGGAGGCCTCCACGCTTCGGTTCGCGCCGTCGCGCGCGACGCGGCGGCGGCGCCACCATCGCTGCATCACGTGATATGTGACGTCACGCCAAAGATGAAGCGGCGCGCGCCCGCCGTCGCGTCAGTCTCTGTGCCCGCAACCGCGCCAGCGTCTTCGCGCCGGGCGAGTATGCGGTCAAGATGCCTCCAAACGCTAAGGATACGCTAAGGTTAAGCCCAGTGGATTATCAAGGTTAAGCCCACTGGGCTTAACCTTGATAAGCCTCCAATTTTTTTTTCGCCACGCATTGAACATGTGTCCTGCTTAGAATGCACGTTAATGTGACGGACTTGCCGTTTCCGACGCGCACGCGTAGCATGGAAGAAAAAATCCCGAAGTCGACGGCTTCAAATATTTCTCCCCTCCCCCGACGCTCTCGTAAACACCACACACTTCCTGCGCTCCGTCTGTTTCTCTCGGCGATCACACGCACTGACGAGGCCTGGAAGGGTGCACCGGCTTGCTGCCTTCGGTGGCTATCTCTGTGGGTGCCAAATAACTCTAGTAACAATCATAAGAAGGAGAAAAATAGACTTTCTGACGCGGCTGTAGCTTAGGCCTCGCGTCCCCGCTTCGCTTCGCTTCGATCAAGCGTCATATTTGCTGTGACCACACCCGACACTGTCCGCCTCGGACCAGCCAATCAGAGACGAGCAGGCGTGCGGAAGGAAAAGTTGCGACCGTTCGTTCCTCTCCACTAGAGAGCCATCCTCACGCGGGCGAACGATGGGGGAACGGACGGGCAGAGTGACCATGTTTGGGCCTAAGTCAGTGCTACACGAATACTGAGGCAGACACAAGCCGATCGCCGAGCATGATCCCGCGCTGGAACACGGCAAAAAATGACCTAGTTGCGGTGTCTGCACGGCTGCAGGACGTGGGAACAAGCAGACGAAGCAGAAGTGCATCTCTCTTACGGCCTTGCTAAGTAAAACGAAAAGACGCAAATATTTGGTTTCTGCTTTATTATTTGTCTAAGCTTTATTTCCTCTATTCAAGCAACATATTATAAAAATAACAAATGATGCCTTTGTAAAATGGGTTTATTCGGGTCGTAGAGCAGCAGCGACAAACGCAGCACCAACGGGTAGGGCGCGGACAAAGAGCGAACTGGGTACGAGCCATGTGATGGCAAAGGGGGTTTTCAGCGTGCCGAACTTCTTCCTCGCAATCAACGCCAGAATTGAAGAGTAGCCATCCTGGCGACCTAGGAAGAGGTGAACGCATCGTAATACGGCTTGAGCCGGTCAATGTGGACAGTCTCGCGCCCGCGACGACGGAGATCGGGAGGTAGGCGATACGGGTTTGGCCACGTAATTAACCGGTGATGGTGGTGCAACCAGGTGGTGGGGCCCATGGTACTCGGGAGGAACTTGGGCGAAAGGCCAGGAGCAGCACGGGACCCAAAGCCACACCAGTGAGTTCATGGGGAAGGGGTGAGGTAGTGGGGTTTCTTTAATTTTATTTATCAATACTGTAGGTCTTCTGCAGACCCACACAGGGAGCGGGCTTTCATCATCATAGGCATGTAATAAGATACAACAAGTTCTCAAAAAGACAACAAGAAAACATGAGGTAGATCAGAACACTTCAACAACAAGTGCATCAATATTATATTACATACATGGTTACGCCTCACGTACGCGAAAACGAAAAATCTAGCATTATGTATCGTATGCTATACATGAGAAAAATGTACACACGAAAATAATACAACACTACAAGATACTGTCTGGTTGAGGTCATGACGCACTCTTTGGTGACACTGTTGAGCAGACGTCAAAGAATGGGTCAGTTATGGGCATTTCTCGGCGTGCTGATCGAGCGACTGTAGAAAGTGGTGAGCCTTCAGCAGGGTCCGGCCGATACGGGAGAACCGCATCAGTGGCGCTGGAGGGATGGCGGCTGAAAAACAGAAAGACGGGTGAGGATACGGTAGTAGGCTTGAGAGCCAGTGTTATATGCGTATGTGACGAATGAAAGTACAAGATCCCAGTTGGAGTGTTCAGACGCAAGATACACTAATAGCGTGTCACCAAGAGTTCTGTTAAGCCATTTGTCTGTGAATTATAAGCAGTAGTAGTGGGGTGAATAATTTGGTATTCAGATAAGAGCGTCTGGATGACGTCCGAGAGCAATACGCCACCCCAATCGCTCAGCAGTTCACAAGGTTTGCCATGGCAGAGAAAAGGTTGTTTAGAATGAAATAGGCGACGTCTTTTGCTGATGCGGCAGGCAAGGTGGTGGTTTCAGCATATCGTGTCGATTGATCTCCAGCGGCGACAATCCATCGGTTGCCAGCGCCTGTAGATGGACGAGACCCGTATAAATCACTGCCGACACGGTCAATTGGGTGAGCTCGGCAGGGAAGTGGCTGGAGAGGTTCGGTGGAGAGATGCGGGACACATTTGCGCCGTTCGCAGACAATGCAGGAGCGTACGTATTTGCGGACGAAGCTGTGCATCCCACGCCAATAATATCGTATGCGAAGCTGTGCGTAGGCCGATGACGCTCCGCCGTCACCACACTGCGAATCATAGTGAAAGGCGAACCATATTTTTTTTATTTGCGCCAAAGCATCTATGTCACGACACTGAAGCCGCCAATGGTAAATACGTTCTTATTTATTTTTCTACTGTTACTTTTATTCGCGAGGACATATTCAGCTTCTTCAATTTTCTTGTTCTCGCTGCCCGCGCACAGCCAGAGGCAGCCAAAGCACATGCGTTTTTCTCGTGTTGCCCAGACCATTGCACGGCGCACATCGGTGCGCGTTCGTTTTTCTCTGGTGGAGTGAATTTTCGCTTGGCAGAGTTTTGGGCTCTTTCTGGGTAGCAGACGAGAAAAAGAAATGGTCGCTCACCAGCATCACTGTGGGGGCTCGACGGATTGCAACGCACTCGCTTGAGCGCAACCTTTCCGGAAAGTCTTGTCTCGCTGGTGTAGGATACCGAGCAGTATGCGTATGCTTCTCTGTGGACCAAGTGTCTCATGTTTTCCCCGATATTCTTTTGGTAGTGACATCATAGGTTCCCAAAGTACGCGTTCAATTGTGCCCAACATGCTTTCCTCTGCGTTTCTTTTTTTCATTTAGGTGTCCCCACCCAACAAAAGAAAAAAAGACATTGTTGCGGCGCAAGGAATTCTCGCATGCTGAAAGTTCAATTTTGTTACTGCTTTTGCGGAAAGTAATGGCCCATGGGACGCTTCACTTGTCGGATACTTATATTATTGCGATAACAATTTTATCGACACTCCAGGCACCTTCCAGCCGTCGCCGTCGCCCTCATGTTCCGTATAAACACCTATGCGATAACAACGTGACCGCGCGCCGCATGCTGTATGTGCGAGTGAAAGCGTAGGAGGTGATGGCGCCTTAGGTGAGCCGATGATGGTGGCTCAGTCTTGTGTGCGCAAGGGAGAAAATCGGGGAGGAAGGTGGCCGCCTGCAGTTGCACGCGATATTTCAGAGGGAGTGGAGGGAGGGGAGGCGGGTCTTAGGAGTCTCTGACCTGTGAATATGTGATCTGTAAATGGACTTAAACTGACTCTACCAACATGCCTCGCGCTGACTTTCCAATGAGAGCCCCCCCTCCCGTCCCTTCCAAAATTGCAGCGCTAAAGGAAGAGAAAAAGTGATGACAAGGCTTGCAGTAGCACGCAAACAATAAATAAATAACGTAACGTCAACAGTTGCAAAGTTCACATAGATTTTCATGAAGGAAAAAAAAGTCATAGATTGCGTCCAGCTATTTCTTCTACATTTTCACTTATATACGTTTTCAGGAGTTACGGTTTGTACTCCTGTGGATCACGAGCATGTGTTCGCAACTGTGAATGGTCGTCAGTGCGCCTGTAGGGTTTGCCTAGCCGAGATCACTCCCGTCTGCGCATGTGCGATTCCGGAACTACCAGGCCAGAACCGCTTAGAAATGGTTCTATATTGAGTTACCCATCGCCTCAGGAAAACACATCTATCGCGGATAAATCAAAGAAGTATTTAGGCATGTAGGGCCCTCTGGGCTGCATTTGTCGGCGATAAGCTAGTCTCGCCGCCTGAGGGATTATCTGACCAAGCTATGTCGAATCCTCGGTTGCCATAGTCGGAAGTTCGAAACCCTCTATGAGGCTTCTTTTTAACTATGGTGAGCTTGAAATTCACCTCCTCCTGTGCACAACATCTGCAGGCTTGGAGTGACACCTTTCACCGGCAAAAGATGCCGAGAGCGTGTGGTGCTATACTAATCCAGGTACAACCAGATTAGGAAGGCCCACTAAGCTTCAACAGGACACTCCCTACAAAAACACGAATTGGCCTCCCTGGTGCAGTATTCAGCCACTCCCTCTCAAATAACTCACTCACTTACCGAATGGCCCTCAGTCCCCAGCAGCTGCAGAGCACCTGAGCAAGGCGGTGGTCAGACATGTAACGCAGCAGAGGGTGCTAAGAATCTCTGGTTCCGGACAGGTCACCGATGGAAACTGACCCTTGCAACGTTAAACACAAGAACCGTCTCGAGTGAGGCTACCCTAGCAGGACTCTTTGAGGAACTATCAGACATTGTTTAGGATATCATCGGCCTTAGTGAGATTAGAAGAACTGGTGAGCCTTATACATTGCTGAATAACGGACATGTTCTCTGCTATAGAGGTCTCCTAGATATGAAGCAATACGGGGTAGGATTCCTAATCAATAAGGACATAGCGGGCAACATTGACGAATTCTACAACATTAATGAGAGGGTAGCTGTAGTGGTAACCAAACTTAATAAGAGGTATGCATTAAAGGTAGTACAAGCCTACGCTACAACATTTAGTCACGATGATGAGGAAGAAGATCGGATTTATGTAGATGTTGAATTAGCGATCAGAAAAGTACAAAATCAGTATACTGTAGTAATGGGCGACTTCAATGCAAAAGTGGGTAAAAATGCAGGCTGGTGAACCAGCAATTGGCAACTATGGCGCCGATTCTAGGAAGGCTAGAGGAGAGATGCTGGTAGAATTCGAAGAAAGGAATAAGGTTCGAATAATGAATACCTTTTTCAGGAAGTCTAGCGACAGAAAGTGGACCTAGAAAAGGCTTATGGCGAAACAAGAAATGAAATTGACAATCATACTTTCTGCTGATCCCAGCATAGTGCAGGATCTAGAAGAGATAGCTGGGGTAAAGTGCAGTGATCACATGTTGGCGGGGCTAGGATTCACATCAGTTGGAATAGAGGAAGAGAAAAACTGGCCAAGAAGAAACAGGTCAACCTAGAGGCAGTAAGGGTAAAAGCAGGCAAATTTAGGCTAGTACTTGCAAATAAATATGCAGCCTTAGAACAGAGATATGATGATGACATACAGCTAATGAATGAAACCGTAACTAGGGTGGCTTCAGAGCCAGCAATTGAAGTGGGAGGCAAGGCACCAAAGCAACAAGTAGGCGAGCTCTCTCAAGTAACAAAGGACCTAATAAATAAATAACAAAGAATGAAAGTGTCCAACTCAAGAGATAAGATAGAATTCGCAGAACTGTCAAAACTGATCAAGAAGGCGAAAATAAATGATATTCCCAACTACAACGTGAGAAAATATGGACGCAGCCTGAAAGCCTTGAGAAGAAAACTTGGCATAGGACAAACCAAGATTTATGCATCGAAAGATAAGCAGGGTAATATCATCAGCAATCTCGAAGATACATTAAAAGAAGCGGAAGAATTCTATACTGACCTGTACAATACCCAGAGGAGTCAGGACATCTCCATTAGAAACAGTAATGAACCGGAGTCAGAAACTTCTATATTTAGGGGTGAGGTCAGAAGGGCCTTGTAAGACATGAAACGAAGAAGAGTGGCAGGACAAGATGGAATAAAAGTTGATTTAATGAATCCCCGCCGTGGTTGCTCAGTGGCTATGGTGTTAGGCTGCTGAGCACGAGGTCGCGGGATCGAATCCCGGCCACGGCGGCCGCATTTCGATGGGGGCGAAATGCGAAAACACCCGTGTACTTAGATTTAGGTGCACGTTAAAGAACCCCAGGTGGTCGAAATTTCCGGAGTCCCCCACTACGGCGTGCCTCATAATCAGAAAGTGGTTTTGGCACGTAAAACCCCATAATTTAATTTTTTTTTTGATTTAATGAAAGATGGAGGAGACATAACGCATAGAAAACTGGCGGCGCTTTATACGAAATGTCTATCGATTGCAAGGGTCCCAGCAAATTGGAAGAATGCAAATATTATACTAATGCACAAAACGGGAGATGTTAAAAAATTGAAAAATTACAGACCCATTAGCTCACTCCCAGTACTATATAAAATATTCACCAAAATAATCTCCAATAGATTAAGGGCAAGAGTGGCCTTTAGTCAACCAAAGCAACAGGCTGGCTTCAGGAAGGGACACACGACAAGGGATCACATCAATGACATTAATGAGGTTATGGAGAAATCCGCAGAGTACAATAAGCTTTTCTATGTGGCTTTCATAGATTATGAAACGGCATTCAATTCAGTAGAGATACCGGCAGTGATAGAGGCAATACATAATCAAGGTGTACAGAATGCTTAGGTAAATACATTGGAAAATATCTGCAGAGGTTCTACAGCTACCTTAATTCTACACAAAAACGCAGGAAGATACCTATAAAGGAAGGTGTCAGACACATTATGTCCAATGCTATTGAGTGCGTGCTTGGAAGAAATATTCAGGCTATTAAACTGAGAAGAGTTAGGAGTAAGGATCGGCGGCGAATATCTCAGCAACCTTCGGTTTGCCGATGACATTGTTATATTCAGCAACACTGCAGACGAGTTACAAAAAATATTGAGGCCCTTAACAGAGAGAGTGCAAGAGTGGGGTTGAAGATTAATATGCAGAAGACAAAGATAATGATGAATAGCCGGGCAAATGAATAAGAGTTGAGGATCGCCAGTCAGCCTCTAGAGCCTGTGAAGAAGTACGCTTACGTGGGTCAATTAATCACATGGAACCGTGGTTCTGAGAAGGAAATTCATAGACGAATAAAAATTGGTTGGACCGCATACGGCATACATTATCAGATCCTCACTGGAAGCTAATGATTATCTTTGAAAAGGAAGGCGTACAATCAGGGGATTTTTGCCAGTGCTCAAATATGGGGCTGGGACTTGGAGACTGACAAAGAAGCTTGAGAACAAGTTAAAGAATGCGCATAGAGTGATGGAACGAAGATTGCTAGGCATTACGTTAGAGACGGAAAGAGATCGGTTTGGATCAGAGAGCAACTGGGTGTAGACGATATTCTAATTGACATCAAGAGAAAAAAATGAAGCTGGACAGTTCATGTAATGCACCGGTGAGATAACCGTTGGGCCATTAGGGCTACAGAATGGGTTCCAAGAGAAGGGAAAGCTAGTCGAGGAGGGCAGAAGACTAGGGGCATCGACAAAATTAGGAAATTCGCGGGCGCTAGTTGGAATCGGTTGGCGCAGGACAGGGGTAATTGGAGATTGCAGCGAGAGGACTTCGTCCTGTAGTGGACATTAAACAGACTGATGATATTGACACGTGTACTTATCTTTATCGGGCGACCACATTTCGCCGCTTAACAACTGTAATCGCACAGCGAGGGGTGCGCCTGAATGTATCCGATGTTTCTGGAAAGTTATCGATGCTTCTACCCGGCTGTCTGTTGTCGCCGAACCTTGTGTTATCTGATTTCATCGCGTAACGCGAATGGTGTAGAACTTTGTGGAAGGCACGCGGGTCCGAACGATTAGTCTAGAACATTCGACGAGTGCTCTATAAAAGCCGACGCGCTTGACCCGCTGATCAGATTTTCGACGATCGCCGACTGTGTTCGCCGCTATCGTTGTGCTTTAAGTGTAGCCTGTTTTTGTGGGCACAGGTTCGCCCAATAAAAGCTAGTTTTTGTCTTTCACAGTACTGCTACTGTGTTCTCTCTTTACCGTCACTACCACGTGACATCTGGTGGAGGTGCTTGTGCGTTCATGTACCGAACGCCCCCGCAAAGGCGCGATCCAAGTCCGAAGCCCGAGGACAAAACCAATGTCGCCCAAGACCAGCGAGCTAGCCGCCGGCTGCAAGGACTGCCCCCAGAGCACGGACTCCTACCTGAGACGAGCAGGAAGATTGCCACCAAGTCCTCCCCAATGGCAGCCCCAGCATCCCCCGTCGTGCTGCAGCAGCCCAGGGAGCCCCCCACGTTCCGCGGTTCAACATTCGAGGACCCGGAAACCTGGCTCGAGACGTACGAGAGGGTCGCTGCATTTAACAGCTGGAACAGCGACGACAAACTGCGACATGTCTTTTTCGCATTGGAAGACGCTGCCAGGACGTGGTTCGAGAACAGAGAAGCCACGTTAACGACCTGGGACCTTTTCCGAAGCGCCTTCCTGAAGACATTCACAAGCGTCGTTCGCCGAGAACGAGCCGAAGCACTACTGGAAACCCGAGTGCAGCTGCCCAACGAGACCACGGCGATTTTTACAGAAGAAATGAGCCGCCTATTCCGCCACGCCGACCCGGAAATGTCCGAGGAAAAGAAAGTCCGGCTACTAATGCGTGGTGTTAAGGAGGAACTTTTCGCCGGTATGGTACGAAACCCGCCGAAGACTGTCGACGAGTTTCTTCGCGAGGCCACTAGCATCGAGAAGACACTCGAGATGCGAAACCGGCAATTCGACCGCCGCACCAACGCTACAAGCTATGCCGGAGTTCAATCACTGGCCTCCGAAGACCTGCGCGAGGCTATCAGGGCAGTCGTACGAGAGGAGCTTCAGAAGATCTTCCCGTCGTCGCAGCCTCAAGTGGCCTCGATCGCTGACATCGTCAAAGATGAGGTTCAGAGGTCGCTTGGAGTTCCGGAGGTGCAACCTCAATTACCGCAACCGCAACCCGAAGCGATGACCTACGCCGCCGTCGTACGCCGTCAAGGCCCACCTCAGCGACCGCGCCAGGTCCCTGTAACGCCGCAATTCCGTCGACCACCGCCGCCGCCGCCGACAGCGCGCCCACCCGTCGCCCAGCGGAGCTACCCGAGGAAGACCGACGTTTGGCGCGCTCCTGACCACCGCCCATTCTGCTACCACTGCGGGGAAGCGGGTCACGTCTACCGCCGATGCCCATACCGCGACATGGGACTGAGAGGGTTCGCCGTCAACGCGCCGCGTCCAAAGCTTGGAGAGCGCCCACGTGACATCGCCGACTACCTCGCCGCTACTCAATGGAGCCCTCGACGACCGTCCCGTTCGCCGTCACCAGGCCGCTATCTGTCGCCGCAGCGCCGACCATACACCGGCCCAGCGCGGGGCCGCTCTGCGAGCCCATATCCGGAAAACTAAAAGCAGCAACCGATGGAGGTGCGGTTGCTGTTCGTCGAACTGACGAAGATCCTCCGCCGTCGACGAACATGACGAAGAAATCATCTCGACGACCTAATGACGACACGCCGCCGTCCCGAAGAAGTCGCGAAGCCAAGACTACACCGACGAAAGACGACTTGACGACGCAACGTTCCAGCTTCAGTTCAACACGACGCAGCCGTGATCCGACGCCAAGACCCAACTGCAACGTCAGACAAAGAACCACCGACCTCGACGTACTTCTAGACGGCCACGCAGTCACTGCCTTAGTCGACACAGGGGCCGATTACTCTGTAATGAGTGGACACATCGCCGCCCAGTTAAAGAAGTTTAAGACTGCATGGGAGGGTCCCCAAATTCGGACCGCTGGAGGACACCTCATTACGCCGACTGGAATCTGCACGGCAAGAATTACCGTTCATGACCGTACTTACCCTGCCACCTTCGTTATCCTGCAACAGTGTTCGCGAGACGTCATTCTCGGCATGGACTTCCTGAACCAACCCGGCGCAATCATTGACCTGAAGTCGAAGTCCATAACGCTGTCGGAAGATCGAGCGATACCACCGGAGAGCTCTAGTAGTCACCGTGCCTTAAGTGTGCTCGAAAGTCAAGTCAGCATCCCGCCTCGCTCCAGCATTGTCATTTCCGTAGGCACCAAAACGCCTGCCGACGTAGAAGGCGTCATCGAGGGTGACCAACGTCTACTGCTAGACCGTGAAATTTGCGTCGCAAGAGGGATCGCTCGACTGCACGGAGGGAAAACTGAAGTGTTGCTGACAAACTTCAGCCAGGAGTTCAAGCACATCAACAAGGGCACGACGATCGCGTACATCGAAGAAATTGTGGAAACCAGTAATGCGTTTGTCCTCTCGGATTCCGCCGCATGTAACCCGACGACCATGGTTCCCGAACCAGACTACGACATTAATCCAAGTCTCCCAGTGATTAAGCAACAGCAGCTCAGAAGTCTGCTCCGACGATACAAAGGCTGCTTTTCGACGACATCGAGGATTCGACAAACACCAGTTGCCAAGCATCGCATAATCACCGAGGAGTACGCTCGACCACTCCGCCAGAGCCCTTACCGAGTTTCGCCGCGAAAACGCGAAGCTATAAGAGAACAAGTCGACGAAATGCTGCGCAACGACATCATCCAGCCGTCGAAAAGCCCGTGGGCATCCCCTGTTGTGCTGGTGAAGAAAAAGGACGGAACCCTACGTTTCTGCGTCGATTATCGTTGTCTGAACAAGATCACGAAGAAGGACGTATACCCCCTTCAACGGATAGACGACGCATTGGATCGGCTCTGCAACGCTAAGTACTTCTCCTCGATGGACCTCAAGTCTGGCTATTGGCAAATAGAAGTCGACGAAAGAGATCGCGAAAAGACTGCCTTCATCACCCCAGACGGCCTCTACGAGTTCAAGGTTATGCCATTTGGACTGTGCTCGGCGCCTGCAACGTTCCAGCGCGTGATGGACAAGGTTTTAGCGGGATTGAAATGGCAGACCTGTCTCGTTTACTTGGATTACGTCGTTGTATTCGCCGGAAATTTCGACGACCACCTTAGGCGGCTTGCCACAGTACTAGAGGCCATCAAGTCGTCAGGGCTCACTCTGAAGCCAGAAAAATGCCGCTTCGCTTACGACGAGCTTCTGTTCCTAGGCCACGTCATCAGTAAATCCGGAGTACGCCCCGACCCCCAGAAAACAGCTGCCATCGCAAAGTTCCCGCAGCCCACCGACAAGAAGGCAGTGCGTAGATTCCTTGGCATGTGTGCCTACTACAGGCGCTTTGTCAAGGACTTTTCACGCATCGCCGAGCCGTTGACACGTCTAACTAAATGTGATGTTGAGTTCAAGTGGGAAACGCCGCAGGCCGACGCATTTGAAGAACTCAAACGACGCATGCAGTCGCCGCCGGTACTTGCGCACTTCGACGAGTACGCCGATACAGAAATCCATACTGACGCCAGTAGCCTAGGCCTCGGTGCCGTTCTAGTCCAGAGGAAAAACGGAGTCGAAGAGGTGATAGCTTACGCTAGCCGGTCGCTGTCAAAAGCGGAAAGCAACTATTCTACGAACGAAAAGGAATGCCTCGCCATCGTTTGGGCTACAGCTAAATTTCGCCCTTATCTTTATGGCAGGCCATTCAAAGTCGTCAGTGACCATCACGCGTTGTGTTGGCTAGCGAGTATAAAGGATCCTTCAGGACGACTGGCACGGTGGAGCCTCAGACTACAAGAATACGACATCACTGTAACTTACAAGTCCGGACGAAAACACTCCGATGCCGATTGCCTATCACGCGCCCCCATTGACCCGCCGCCGCAAGATGACGAAGATGACGACGCCTTCCTTGGCATGATAAGTGCGGAAGACTTCGCTGAACAGCAACGGGCAGACCCGGAGCTAAAATGCCTGGTGGAATATTTGGAAGGGCACACCGACGTTGTCCCCAGGGCATTTAAGCGCGGATTATCTTCCTTCACGCTTCGAAACAATCTACTCGTGAAGAAGAACTTTTCACCAGTCCGCGCAAACTACCTTCTTGTTGTCCCGTCAGGACTTCGTCCGGAAGTATTGCACGCCCTACATGACGATCCGACCGCTGGACACCTCGGTTTTTCCCGGACACTATCGAGGATACAAGAAAAGTATTATTGGCCGCGCCTGACCGCCGACGTCGCCCGTTATGTCAGAACATGCCGAGACTGTCAGCGACGCAAGACACCGCCGACAAGGCCAGCCGGATTACTACAGCCAATCGAGCCTCCTTGCCGACCATTCCAGCAGATCGGGATGGACTTGCTGGGACCCTTTCCGACGTCAACAACCGGAAATAAGTGGATCGTCGTGGCGACAGACTACCTCACCCGCTTCGCTGAAACTAAAGCACTGCCGAAAGGTAGCGCAGCCGAAGGGGCGAAATTTTTTGTCGAAAACATCCTGCTTCGACATGGCGCCCCAGAAGTCCTCATCACCGACAGAGGAACGGCCTTTACAGCGGAGCTCACCCAAGCCATTCTGAAATACAGTCAGACAAGGCACAGGAGGACCACGGCCTACCACCCGCAGACGAATGGTCTTACGGAGCGGCTGAATAAGACCCTCGCCGACATGCTAGCGATGTACGTCGACGTCGAACACAAGACGTGGGATGCCGTCCTGCCGTACGTAACATTCGCTTACAACACGGCGGTGCAAGAAACAACACAGATCACGCCGTTTAAGCTGGTTTACGGCAGGAACCCGACGACGACGCTCGACGCCATGCTGCCCCACGTCACTGACGAAGAGAATGTTGACGTCGCTAGCTATCTCCAGCGCGCCGAAGAAGCCCGACAGCTCGCCCGCCTACGGATCAAGAACCAACAGAGGACCGACAGCCGACACTACAACCTCCGACGACGCTTTGTTGAGTACCAGCCCGGCGACCATGTTTGGGTTTGGACACCGATACGCCGACGAGGACTCAGTGAGAAACTACTCCGACGCTATTTCGGACCCTGCAAGGTCATCCGATGTATTGGCGCTCTGGACTATGAGGTCGTGCCAGACGGCATTTCGCATTCACAGGGCGCCGCGCACGATCTGAAGTGGTCCACGTGGTGCGCCTTAAACCCTTTTACGGACGCTGACGAAATTCCTTATTTTTTGTTGTTGTTTTCTTAGCTACGGGTGTTTTTTTCGCTTGTATGTAGCATCGGGTCGATGCTTTTTAAGAGGGGGGTATTGACACGTGTACTTATCTTTATCGGGCGACCACATTTCGCCGCTTAACAACTGTAATCGCACAGCGAGGGGTGCGCCTGAATGTATCCGATGTTTCTGGAAAGTTATCGATGCTTCTACCCGGCTGTCTGTTGTCGCCGAACCTTGTGTTGTCTGATTTCATCGCGTAACGCGAATGGTGTAGAACTTTGTGGAAGGCACGCGGGTCCGAACGATTAGTCTAGAACATTCGACGAGTGCTCTATAAAAGCCGACGCGCTTGACCCGCTGATCAGATTTTCTACGATCGCCGACTGTGTTCGCCGCTATCGTTGTGCTTTAAGTGTAGCCTGTTTTGTGGGCACAGGTTCGCCCAATAAAACCTAGTTTTGTCTTTCACAGTACTGCTACTGTGTTCTCTCTTTACCGTCACTACCACGTGACAATATTCACTGACTTTTTCTTATTTACGTAGATTTATTGGAGAATTGTACCTATATTTAAATATCTTGTTGCGAGGTTTTGCATATAGGTGCAGTGAACTTTGTTTCCAGTGACACTTTTTTGCCCTTTATCAAGCGGTATCTTCGCGTTTGTATATTCTATTATGTCTTCGCATGTCTAATATACGAGGGCGAGTCAAATGAAAGTGAGCCAACCCACCCCATGCAGTAATGCTTCGGTTCATTATCTGCGAGGCACGCGCGCATCACACAGGCATCTCTCATTTACAGAAGTGATATGCCGGTAAGAGGATAAATTTTCTTTAATGATTTGGTACACTGGGTTGAACATGGTTGCGTGACATAATAGACGCTCCAAAAGTTGAGCAGAATGGGGTCGTGAGGTTTTTGAATGCTGAAGGTCTTTCCCAAAAAGAAATTAGTCCAGTATAACAGCCTTGTACGTTCAACATTGCATTTCATTGGCCACTGTGAAGCGTTGGAGAAAGCTGTTCAAAGAAGGGCGTGAAAGTTGCAAAGACGATGCAAGACCCAGCCAAAGTCACCATGCAATCACCCTCAACACAATTGCAAATGTTGATGCGCTGATTATAGAAGAACGGGGTAAAGCATCGATGAACTGTCAGTGTGTGAACATCAGTCACGGTTCTGTTAACACCATATTTCATGAACATCTTGGTGATCGGCTCTAGTGTGCGCATTGGATGCCCAAGATTTTGAACCACCGCCAGAAAACGGAGAAGTTCAATGCTGCCTTGACTCATCTGATGCGGTATCACAATGAGGGTGAAGGCTTCCTGTGTACAATTCTGACCCAGGGACGGATCAAGGTGCCACTACAACGAGCCTGAAACACGACGGCAAATCTTACAGTGGAAACATTCGAATTCACCACCACCAAAGAAAGCACAGGTCGTCATTTCCGGCGGAAAGGTGGGGTTGACTTTTTTTCGATCGTCAGGGCCATTACTGATCGAATTTGCTAAACCTGCAGAGACTGTCAATCGTTTCCGATATTGTGAAACGCCGGGATTGGCTGCGTGTCGCAATCAGGAACAAACTACTTGGAAAAATTAATTGACGAATGGGTCATCTTGCTCCACGACAATACCCATGCCCACATCACTGTGGTGGTTAACACAAAACTGGCAAAGTTAAAGTGGGAAACGCTGCAACATCCGCCATGCAGCCCAAACCTGTCGCCTTGCGACTTCCACATTTTGGGGCAATTGAAAAAAAAAATTGGAGGACGCTTAAGCTTCGCCTTCAAGAGTGGAACGCGAAAGCGTTCCCGTCGACCCGCCAAGGGGTGTAAGACAGTGGGCTACGGCGCAGCGACTACGCGCCACGCATCGGACGCGGTGAGCGTCGAGCAGCGCCGCGTTCGGCGCGGCAACGAAATGTGCGCCTGAGCAAGCGACGCGCGCCTGAGCCTTAGAAACAGCTCGTTTCTAAGGCAACACCGCATTCACTAGAGACGCTTTTGTACAGCTTTGAAGCGTCGAACTCGTGGCTGAGTGGTAGAGTCTCCTTCTCACACTCCGGAGACCCTGGTTCGATTCCCACCCAGCCCATGTTGCAAGTTGTTTTTTATTCATGAAGAGCCTGCTGGGATTTATCGCTCACGGCCAACGCCGACGACGCCGACGCCGACGACACCGGCTTTTCTGCGACACGAGCTCCTTAACGCTGTCGCGTTAAAACAGCTCAAGGGCACTAGATTCGTGTCGTACGGGGAAGTGAAAGAGTCAGTTACAGACTTTTTGAAGCAGCAGCCCAAGGAGGTTTACGAGACGTAACTCATGCGACTCGTTAATCAGTAGGACAAATGTATAAATGCTCATGGAGACTACTTTATTTTTAAATAACGTACCTCCTTTGTTCTATATTCGCATTTGCTCGCTTTCATTTGACTCGTCCTCATATATTTTCTAGAACTCCTGCTTTATATTTCTGCTCTCTATTGCGATTGCGACTATAATTTCGATGCGATTACTCACGATACGCGAATTTTTGGGACATACGAGTATATTCATTTATAAAAATATACATATTTTACGTGTCGTGACGGTGTGTAGCGTTTAAGAATTCGTTTGCAGCATCTTTGGCAGTGGCAAACAGTTGTTATTCATGTATTTGATTCCTTGACAGATTCTGTGAGGACGATGCCGAGCCCCCCCCCCCCCCCCCCCCCCTTGAACAAAAATCCTGGCTACGCCACTGCCCACAACTGTTGGACAGACTATAGTTCTACGATTTTCTGAGGTATATAACGGCATAGATTTTTAAAATACACAAAATATCATTGTTTTCAAAATGGCTTTCATTCAGCAATGTTCGAGCTGACAAGAGGGGTGCCCTAGGGGACTGTTTTGTCTCCTGCATTATTTAAACTGTTGATGAGTTCAGTACCACTGCGCCAGGATGTGAATTTGTATGTACGTGCAGACGACATCGCATTTTCTGCGACAGTAAGAGACATAACTTTTCTTCACCTGTCGTTGCAAACGTACCTCTGTACTCTAGAGACATGGCATCAGCTGTTGCTAAACGTAAACAAAAGTGCCATCCTTGTTTTTCCGCTGTCCAGCCAGATACAGTTATCATTAGTATGTGATCAGAGAACTAGTCCACGGGTAAAGTAGCTTAAGTACTTGGGTATTACATATGACGACAAAATTAACTTGTGTTCTCTTATAGAAAATATTGCAACGAAAGGGGCACAAGCCTTAAGTTTAGTACGTAGAATCAGTAACCGGCTTTCTGGTATGCGAAGTGACGCACTCATTATGATTTTTCGTGTGTATGTACGACCCATTCTAGATTTGGCTGTGATTTGTTGTCCGTTGTTGTCCGTAAGTGCAAAATATAAAATAAAACCACTTGTCCTTTTAGAGAGAGAAGCTCTTCGACTGTTTCATCATCATCACCATCATCATCATCATCATCATCCTGTTTTATGCCCACGGCAGGACGAATGCGTCTCCCTGCGATCTCCAATATCCCCTGTCCTGCGCCGACCTATTCCAACCAGCGCCCGCGATTTTCCTAATTTCATCGCCCCAGCTAGTCCTCTGCTGTCCTCGACAGCGTTTCCCTTCTCTTGGTACCCATTCTGTAACCATAATGGTCCCACGGTTATCTAACCAGCGCATCTAACCCGGCATAGGTTGAGGTCTTCCTAAATTTTTTGCTAATGATGTGTTATACCAAGAAGCGTGCCTCCCTTCTCTTCACACGAGATTCCGCATGCTTATGATTGAAACCTACTTAAGAACTTATGAATGTCCTCTGCGACGTAGACAATATGCATTTATTAGTGAACCAAAATCATTTTCTGAGACCTCGTGGTCATGATTGCACATACTACAGGTTATATTTGTGCAAGCCCAATTAGCACCTTCAAATGCTCGCCTGAGGAAAATCATTCTGCTTGATAGGTCCACATTGTCGCGGAAAATTGAATTTGCAGGGATTTTTCCCAATTACGCAAAATTGCTGCTTCAGACATATTTGAATGGCCTTTTACAAGCTTACTTGGGTCGTTTTCCAATAAATGTAATAGCGACTGATGCTTCTTCCTGTGAAGAGAAGGCAGGCTTGGGAATCTACTAACCATCCCTCAATTGGTATTTTTCACTTCGTCTACCAGATTACACATAATTTTTTGACACCGAACTTCAGGCAATAGTTCTTGCCCTGCGAATATTGCCCCTTCATACTCAAAACTTGTTATCGTCGCAGATTCTCTTCCTATATGCAGCGCCAACAAATTCGACAGCTTTCAACACGTTTTATGCATTCGTTGCGCACCACATAAATTCACTTCATTTAGTATGGCTCCCAGGCCACCGAGACATTCATATTATTATAACAGCCAATTCCTTAGCACGAGCTTCTTTAACACTTCTGTCGGCCACTGCACATATCAGTGCAGCCAGATATAGGCACTTTTCATTGAGCGAAAACAATTAGCATAATGTACAGATTTTATGCATCTAACTTCTTCATGGAATCAACAATAGCGTCCTAACCCGCAATTCGAAGTATCATTCGCAAGGCTGCGTTGCCGTATTCCAAGTCTGAAAGGTGATGGTTTGGGCTAGTTGGTTTTCGACTTTAGAGAGTGTGGTACAGCGCGAAGCAGGGACAAGGGACTAAAGAAAAGCGCTTTTCCTCGTTTTTCTTTCGTCCCTTGTCCCTGCTTTGCGCTGTACCACAGCATCGTATTACAACATTTAGTATTTACTCGCATAGATGTGGTCCAACGGTATCCCCTTTATGCTGCCTCTGCAATGAGCCGGAATCCATCGATGATTTTTAGAGCGTAACTTTTTCGCAACAATTCCCGCGTTTTGCGTCACCTCCCTCGCCGTAACCAGCTCCATAGCCGTGGCCAGCGCGCTGCTCTAGCTGCGCGCGCTCCTGGCGCCCTTTCTCGCACGCGGCTTGAGCCTTGCTCTCCCCTTGTCCTGCAAAGCCGGATCACGTGTTCTCACCTATACTCTCGCCCCCTTCCACCGCGCAGCAACGTTGCGGAGACTCTCGCTGCTACCATCGACTCCGCCCTCGCCACCCCTTCTGCCGCTGTCGCGGCACCGCCGCGGTGTCGGTGGCATGCGCGCTTTGTCGCCTCGCGCGTGATCCACGGCTTTCCGCTCCTACGTCTCCGCGTCGCGTGACTGTATGGCTCTCAGCCGTGTCTCTCGCTTCCCCGTTGGCGGGGTGCGTTCCTCATTGGCATTTGTCTCCTCTGGCAGTGCTTGTGCGTGGCGGTCCCACTCCCGCCTCCACTCTTGCCCTATACCTCCCCTTACCTGGCGCAGTACCGGTGCGGTGACTCGAAAGACAGTTACATTGCTTCGCCCCCTTCTACTTCCCACCCTAACCTTGTGCGGCCACATTGAGGCCTGTCTGAGTGAATGAGTCTGTGACCTCTACTTAATACCCGCGTTCTTCACTCATTTCCTCATCCCACCTCAGAAGAAAGATGAAATAGTAATTGCTGATCTCCCTCCCCCCCTCTCGCGGTAGCGACGCACTATTAGATGGCGCAAAGCCGGAACGCCGTCTCAATAGCGGTGGCTGGTGGTGTGTGCTGCCCAATGCGAAACGCGGAACCGCCTCCGTTCGACACTGCGTGTCCTGTATGCGGTTGCCTGATGTTGAAATCAGGCAGCAGCTGCGCTCAAAGATCGCATTACCAAGAAGCGTAATCGTCGGCCAATCATTTTGTGGTCGTGTCGGTGGCTTTTACTCACCGAAAACAATTTTTAGAAATTCCTCTTCAAAATCTAGGACTGCACAAAGGACTACTGGTATACGCTCCCTTGGAGCAACTGTATTAATATACAGCCACAGGAACGATTGCCGAGCTATTTATAATTTCCTATCGGACACAAAAAGACTGCCTTATAAACATTTCGTACTTTGTAAGATTGATTTACTTCTCCTTGAATAAAGTGCAAATTTAGAAAATTCGAAAATAAAGAAACAAAACTTCAAAGTTAAAAAATTGTTAATATTAATCTTAAATATTTCACATACTCATGTTTACGTAGTAAACATGAGTTTACGTCAGTAATAAGTTCCTATTACTACTCCTATCAAGGCAAAGCTGACTACCTTATTAAACACTACTTTATCTCATTTAATAACAATTTATTTCTTATTTTCGATTATTCATTTATTTGCCTTTCTTGTAATATTTATTTATATATGAATTATTTCATTTCATTTGTCAATCATATCACCACTCGATTTGTGACCTATTCCCCATAGTGGGTTTGTGCCATTAATTGAAAATTCATCATCATCATCATCATCATCAGCAGCAGCAGCAGCAGCAGCAGCAGCAGCAGCACCGCACCCTGACCAGTGGAGCTCGGCATTTCGCATAAGTAAGTGTTGCAAAGCTTACTGAGACGCAGAACGGCGTTTGAGATGCGGACGCCATTGAAAAGTGAAGTAGCTTAAGCCACGCATTTGAACTGGGCCTTGTTGGTGATACCGTAGAGCAGAGCATCATATAGTGCTTTGTAAAAGCGAAGCTTGCTTTGCCATGCTATCAGTGGTTGCCAAGTGTAATTGTAAAAGTGGTGGATGCAGGAGTGCTAAAGAGAAGCGTGGCCGCCCTATTCTAGCCCGAATACACGGTCCGTTTTCGCGCGAACATACTTGGGTGGTTTTAAAGGGCCCCTCAGCTGGTCTGGCCATTTTGAGCTGACAAGTGCAGAACATACATTGAGCGATAACCATCGTGTCTGCAAAATATTACATCGCTACGTGCCGCGGAAAGGTATGAAATTTAAAACCGAACGCCGTTTTTTTTTTTCTCCTCGCGGCCACGGCGCTCCAAGCCGGAGGATGACGTAGTCGTGCCTCTGCGCTTACGTAGTCGAGTCCGCAGTGTGACGTCGCTCTTGGTGACACGTGATTTCGAGAATCATTCAAGACATCTGTTATCTGTGCGATCTGCTGCTTGAATTGACAAAATTAAGCTTAGAGAAATATTAAAACACGCAAACCAAATGTCTGCGTGTTTTTTCTTTTACTTCGCACCGAAGCAAGATAGATGTACTTCAGCTTCGTCTACTTATTCCCACGTTTGTGGGTTCACGTGCATAGGTACCGAAACTTGCTGAGTATGAGGCACACAGTAGTGGGGGACTCCTGAAACTTGGACCACCTGGGGTTCTTTAATGTCCACCTTAATCTAAGTAGACGGGTGTTCTCGCATTTCGCCCCCATTGAAATGCGGCCACCGTGGCCGGGATTTCATCCTGCGACTTCGTGCTTAGCAGCCCAACACCGTAGCCACTAAGCAACCATGGTGGGTCTTGCGAAGGCTAGACGGGGTGAGTGAAGAGAGCGTCTCGCTTGGCAGTGGAGCCCGCCTGCTGAAACGATAAGTTCGTGGCACTGAAATATTTTAATCTCGGCTATTAATGAGCCGATTTGAAAAATGTTTGCGTGAGAACGCTCCCTAGATAACAACTTTCAGTCTATAACCAAAATTTGCGGTGGGGCCTGTTGAGGGGCCCTTTAACGCGGAGGCACCCTAGGCGGGTGTTCTAACTGTGTAGCGTCGCCTCGTGCCTGGAGCTGCGTCCCCTAAAAAGCGCAACCAGAGCCCGCGGTTGTCAGAGCAGCTCGCCATCGAGAGGGCTCGTCGCGGCACCCCATCATGGCTGCGGTGCTTAACGCCACGCTGCAGACGCAGTTGCGCCCAACAGTCGTGCGCATAGCATAACGTCTGCTCCGTGCATGGCAGAGCTGGAGTGCACCCTCGTGACCTCCAAGGCTGTCACGCTACGTGGTGTGGACCAGCTTTGTCCAGCGCCAGCTTGACCGACGGATAGTAGCCAAATCCAGATGTGCCTAAGCAGGAAAGAGGGCGCGCTATCGCTCGTTTCGTGGCAGGCGCAAAGTGCGTAGAAGGGATCTGGCGCTACGACGACGATACGACGATATGCATTGGTGAGTACGGTAGTAACGGTTCGAGTACAAAGCAGTCGACCTACATATTCATGTGACGTTTAAAAGAGCGCGCATGTAATATTCTAGGTGCCACCTCAGATGAGTTGAGGAGAAAACGCTACATCTTAAGCAGAAGTCCGTCCACCGAGACCGGAGGAGCCAAAGTTTTTTTTCACTAGCATTTCGATGATTTCGATTATGAGATTCACCACGTTTTTCTTGGACGCACAGGAGCTGCCGCCTGCTGAAAAAAAAGAAAAATAATACATTTTGCGTGTCCGACGCTTTCTGGTGGTAAATCATGCTGCAGCGCCATACGCCAATATGAACGGCTGCGAGAACGCGCAAATATGATCACGGTAAAAATGAACGCTCATATTGTGTACAACATACTTCGGAGTGTGCAGATCGTACTTGTGAGCTAATATTATGTCAAAACGTAATCATTTAAGATGTCATGTGTGATGTTGGCTCTGTTGTGATCGGCCATGTACCCGCGAAACCTGTCGCTCACGCAATGCGCGACGATGGGGAACGAGCTGACGACCTCGTTATAGCCATCCCGAACTGCGATGATTCATGGTAAACAATTCTGCCAGGAAGGGTTGGGCTTTTCCTGGAGGGGCTCTTTCAGCAGGGGCACTGCCGTAAGGGTGCAGGGAGACATTCCTTCACATCACCTGCCATCAGCTTCCACGTCCACACCGGAGACTGGCTCATTGTGCTTCCCTCTTTCCCTCTTCGTGCCCAGTGATGTGCGCGTGCTTTGGGTCAAGCGCTCCTCGGAGAAATAAGACTACCGACCTCCTGACAGGCGGGCGATCTTCCAGCGTCGTACTGGAGGCAGACGGGGGCACCGGGATGACGGGGTGTTCAATTGAGGATACGGATGCTTGATGAGAAAAATAGGTCGACAGTTGGAACTTGAATGTGATCATCTTACCTTCAGTATGCATCCTGAATATTGCACAAAATGTAAAAATAAACGTCTATGTTTAAAACGTCCTGGATGTCTGGCGGAGCCCCACGCTCCCTATTCCTCCATTTTGAATGAACATCTCACAACGTCGGACCACCGGTCACAACAGCTCATATTAATTGGAATTCGTGAAATCAATTTTGCAGCGTAAACGTTTTTTTTAACTATGTCGCCAAGCTTTGCAGCAACTCTCTTAGTTGGTATTGCCTGCTGTGTAAACAAATAATTTTAGCTGTCATTGCTTGCTGCGTAACAAAATCGAACACATTTCTTTAGCTCTATGATACGATCTATACTCAATGTAAATGAACGTTTACGGAAGCCGACTTGAGGCGGGCGCACAGATACGCACGCAAAACCTCGCTCGCCCATACGGTAGCACACATTGGTGCTCGTAGCTCACGGAGCATCAATGTACACTGCGGAGGTAGAAACGAGCTCTTCTTGATACATGAGCTATTATCGCCCTTGTTTCGCCCTCTTTTTACTGTAAATTGATATTGTCATTTTTTTGTACATTTGCTACTCTGGGAGCATATCATAAACATTGCGAATGCTGACATTTCCACTGAATTCTCGCGGAAGCATTCCAGGCTAGGTTATCTATGGTATTATCCTGGAGGTGGGCGCATAGAACAGCGTTTGCTGAAATGAAGTTCGTGTTGTTTTAATATATTTATTCTTTAGCTCCGACCTTCATGGGTCCCGAAAGGGACAGTGCTATCTGCTAGTAGGCAGAAAGTAAACATAAAACGCTCGCTAACAAATTTTGTGTCTTGCCAACGAATTCCTCTCTACCTCGCGCCATTGCCTTTCTTTCCTGGCGTGACAGCAATAAGAGCGCAGCGCGTGCTAGGCAACGACGACTTGTGCGACATGATCTTTTGCACTCACCCGTGCAGCAGCAGCGCCATGGTGGTGCGTCAGACTGGCCTGGTGCTGTGGCGGACCTTGTACGTGCAGGCGCTGCGTCGCCACTGGTTTGCCACGCTGTTCGAGCTGCTTCTCGTCACGCTGTGCTTCGTGCAGCTGCGAGACCACACGCGCCCCAGGGCAGTGGCTGGTGGTCGCCAGGCTTTCAACCCGCCGGTCGCGTACGCCTCCCGCCCACTGGCAGAGATCGTGGCCGACGGTGCGCACACGGGTGGACCCACCGTCTGCTACGGGCCCAGCACCGAGTCTGCGGAGCGCCTCATGGACGCCGCCTACCCAAGGCGCAAACGACGCGATTCAGAAAAAGGTGTGTCCCATGGAGCGTTTCCACCATAGCAGGCCTTCCTGCGTCGTCATCAGCTAGATGCAGGCCAACGTTACCTTTAGAAATAAATATGGACCAGAAGAAAGCACCCATAAGAGGTGCTGCTGAAGGTTAGTATAAATTGTGAAACAGCGACTGTGCTTGCCGAAGTGTTCTGTTTTCCGTTCAGTAGTATTTTTAGCGTTACGTTCGTCCGTTTTCATTGTATTTCGTATCCATCAAAAATAAAAAAAAACTATTAGTAAATGGCCGCGATGATCGAGTGCCAACTCATCATCATCATCAGCCTGGTTACGCCCACTGCAGGGCAAAGGACTTTCCCACTCCTCTCCAACTACCCCGGTCATGTAATAATTGTGGCCATGTCGTCCCTGCAAACTTCTTAATCTCATCCACCCACCTAACTTTCAGCCGCCCCCTGCTACGCTTCCGTTCCCTTGGAATCCAGTCCGTAACCCTTAATGACCATCGGTTATCTTCCCTCCTCATTGCATGTCCTGCCCATATGCCCATTTCTTTTTCTTGATTTCAACTAAGATGCCATTAACTCGCGTATGTTCCCTCACCCAATCTGCTCTTTTCTTAACCCTTAACGTTACACCCATCATTCTTCTTTGCATAGCTCGTTGCGTCGTCCTCAATTTAAGTAGAACCCTTTTAATTTAAGTAGCCTCCAGGTTTCTGCCCCGTACGTGAGTACTGGTAAGACACAGCTGTTATAAACTTTTCTCTAGAGGGATAATGTCAACCTGCTGTTCATGATCTGAGAATTCCTGCCAAACGCACCCTAGCCCATTCTTATTCTTCTGATTATTTCAATCTCATGATCTGGATGATCCATGATCAATCTCATGATCCATGATCAATCAATCTCATGATGAATCTCATGACCCTAAGTAGATGTATTCCTTTACCACTTCCAGTGCCTCGCTACCTAGCTCTGGTGCCAACTCACCAGATAATAAAGGTTTCATTATAAAACAAACATATACGCAAATTTGAATGCTTGGGTTAATTCGCGCGGCAAAAACAGCAAAACACAAAACAGAATACGATTACTGTAGTCATGCAACATGCTTGTTACCGAAGTAGTCATTTCAACCTTGACCGCAAGATTTCAGCTCAGTACTGATACCTTCTGCCATTATTGACCATGGCGTTCAATATCACACATATATTTTATATATTCCAGCTATCTTCCATAAACATGCTCAATAAAAACTAATTTACCCGATAGATGCTTGTATAAAATGATTGTAATAGCCTCATGAGAAGTTCCAGTACTACACAATTTCAACCAACCATAGCGTACACGGAAACAAGCACACATTTCACACCATCCTTGGCATAAAGAAAAATACCGCCATTCTGTTTCAAACTTTTAAATGACCCGAAATGTGGTTAGGCATGCAAATATTGTAGATTAGAGTTGCTGAAAAAAACACCTGGTTTCTTGAACGCCTCTACAACAAAATGATCTTTATAGCAAAGCATTCCTAATCTTTCAACTGACTTGGGGTATTTCATGTGTGTTAGGAAAGCCCCAACGACGAACGCCACTTGAGCAAATTTGCCTGTATACCGACAAAATGAGGGCGTCCCCGACCTTTTCTTCCTCTGCAAATAAGGCGCACATAGGGGCGCCGGCTTGAGCAGCCTCCACTAAGCTGCGGTGCATGGGGCGCCAGTCGACACCCCACAGAACAATCCTTACTTGGCTGTGGCAATGGTAGCCGCATGGCGCAAGAACCTTAGCGGGCCCAAAGACCTTGCACTTCGCTGAGCCGCACACGCCCGCCAAAAACTGAGACAATGGGATGCAAGATCTAGCAGTGGAAAGCAACACCGACGAAGTTTGTGGGTGTGTTATGCCGTATAAATCGGAAAATTGCGTCAACTTAAGCGAGCGCTTCTTGGTATACTGCTCCTCTATGCGCGTTGAGCAGACTCGAAGGTTGCGCTTGCCTCCCGCTAGAACTCGACAATGTCGGCCACAGCGATGCAACTTGATGGTGATTTTTGTTGTCGTCCCCTTTGGAACTAAGCGGCTCTAATCAGGCTATACTGCATCTTGTAGTCAAGCATTTTGCGTATCTCTCCTCGAACTTTTCTCTGGTTCTCAAAATTTCTATCTCTAGATTCTACAGTTACCAGTCACTGTAACGACCCACGCTCTATCGACATCTTCCCTGATTTGTTTCTAGCATTACTCTTGTTTATATCGACTTTTGACCATTTAAAGCTTCCATCCGCTTCGCATTCCGGCACTAGTGGAGGGTGGACGTTCCCTACAGTTGTTGCTGAGTGAATGTCCTGGCATCTACTTTCGATGCTCAGAGTCGTCTGCTGACTTTTGCTAGATAAGACATGCCTGATCCTGCTTCAAATGTTTTGAAGATGTTCTTGTGCTAAGGAAGTGATATCGGCCTCAAATAGGAATGCCCTTTGTGCTATCCTACAGATCTTTTCTCCGTGTTTGCTTCTTGCCGTATTTATATGTGTGCATAATCTTTATCGTTCCATCCAAAGCATTTATTGCTGCCTTTCTTTATCTCATTTTCTGATCCCTCCTGCTTCTCTATATATATTTTACCTTATCCCATGCTTAGTTACCAACTTTCTTCACCGCTTCCTCCATTGTCTACTATAGCTGTATTCTGCTTCCCCTTGCTCCTCAGGTTATGTCGGTGGATGTTTGAGTGTACCTTTTGTTCATTTCGGTATGCAGTCATCTATTTATAGATTGTTTGACCATTTGTATATGACTTGCTCTCAAATTGATATCACGTCATTACTTGTTTCCTCATGAAAGATCGAATTTACGATTTGTGAGAAAGAATTAGATCCTTTATCGTCACCATCATCATAACTTATTACTTCCTAAAGGCCCTTCTCGTGGTAATACATAAGGGGGTGGATGAAACAAAAATACAGAGTAGCCATATTAACAAAAGTGGTATGGATGTTAAAAGCAAAACAAAAGGTAAGACGTGGCACAGCTGTAAGCAGGGTGATTAGCCTTGAAAATGGGCTGTCAGTAACTGCTTAAATTTTGGGCCATAGCACTCAGTAACTATAGATTGTGGCATCTCGTTCCAGTGCTCTATTGTAATGGGTAGGAAGGAGTTATGAAATGCGGTGGTACTTCCGCGAGAAGCTTGTACACTTAACCTGTTGAAAAGTCGATGGCAAGTTCGGTGAGTAGGGTTAAGTGTGCTACGCAGCACGGGTAAATATTGTTAGAGTTTGTGAAAAAGACACAGTTTTGGTATCATGCGGTGAGTTGACAAGGACGGAAGGTTAAGAGAAGATTGAATGCTACTGGTAGTTGTGTGTCAATCCTATTTTCAAGTTGTAAATCACGCAACAGGAGTCTGTACAGATCCTAATGCGTTAAGAGTGAAGACTCTAAATTCGTGACCCATATTTGAGTTCAGTGTGGGTGAATGTTTCGTAGGCGTGTTTGCCAATAAAAGCGGGCGACATTGATAGGGACCTTTTTATTAAGCCGAACAATCTTGAACAGTCAGCCTGAAGGTGTAAAATGTGGTTACCAGCTGAGTTTGTTCGATATTTTGACGCCTAGGTAGCGGTGTCTGCAGTGAGAGTACCGATGAATTCAGGAAATAGGTGTAAATGCTGCTGTTCTGCTTCCGAGAGATACACATGAACTTACATTCTGAATTATGAAATACCATAAGCCATCATGGCTCTGTGCGTTTCCGGCCTCCCCGTTCTATCTATACACGGCTGCTTCTGTAGATCTCCCTAAGCAACGTCAAAAATATTTCGTCTAACGCACTGCGCTTTAGAATATACTACAAAATTAGCCTGTCTACGTTGTTCTAAGCTCACTTAATATTCAGAAATGCTATCCATAGAGGTATATGTTTAGCTATATAAATGGATGTGCTTTCTATCCTTTCAAGTATCAGGACAGCCATGAGGTAGATGCCAAAACACTCAAGAAGGCACTCAATCGCAGATTCCGATCGTATCGGGATCTGGACCGAGGCTCCTTTCGATCACGTGGCCGTCAACTCAGGTGCAGACGTGCCTGTCGTGTGCGAAGACGTAAGCCGCAAGAAACTGGCGCACACTGTGCCATGCGTGCGTTTCTATGGCGACCTGGGTGAGCTGAATTACAGCGTTTACGTATACACGGACGAACACATCACCACCGACGAGCTCGCCTTCCGAGTACCTCAGGTCTTCAAACCACCAGGGGAGCCCAGCAAGCTTCTCAGTGCGTATACTCGACTTTCCGCTGCGCTGCACCTCGAACCACACGTGTTTTTTGTGGCAGCGGCTACCTCGGCTCTCTGCAGGAGAGCCAATAATCGCCGCCCTTTATGATAAGCAATCGCCTATGTTCTATTTCTCCAATATTCTATGCGCACGTTCAGATCCTGCTACCTAGCAGTGTGTGCAAGCGTGTAGGAATACATGGAAGCTTCCTGCCCTTGCGAATGATGGTGTTTCTTATCATTGAATATTATATCCGTGCATTAACTTTTCAAAACAGATTTCCGATAAAATAGAGCTAGAGGGCCGCTCACGAAGGCATCGTTCTGTCGATTACGATAACTTGCGAAATGCTGCTGCCGGCTGTCTATGCACCCGATTCATATAAGCCGATAATAATAACATAATAATAATAATAATAATAATAATAATAATAATAATAATAATAATAATAATAATAATAATAATAACAATAATGCAAAAACATCCTAGCAGTAAACGGTTAACTGGTACATTATTTATGTATTTATTTATTTACGTATGTGATTTGCACTCTGTCTGTCTGTCTGTCTCTCTATCTGTCTGTCTGTCTGTCTGTCTGTCTGTCTGTCTGTCTGTCTGTCTGTCTGTCTGTCTGTCTGTCTGTCTGTCTGTCTGTCTGTCTGTCTGTCTGTCTGTCTGTCTGTCTGTCTGTCTGTCTGTCTGTCTGTCTGTCTGTCCTTCCTTCCTTCCTTCCTTCCGTCCTTCCGTCCGTCCGTCCGCCCGTCCGCCCGTGCCTGAGGTGTGCCTGTTTTATACCGAGTAAGCAAAAGCGCCTACGGAAGAGGACCGTCCATATAGTTGCTTATTTTGAAGCAGGACGTACTCCAGACGACACGAAATATCCGATGCACGTGCACTTTACATCCGAATGTATGAATCCAATAAAGGTGGATACACACGCGAGGGCAAAATCCCGCCTGCTCCGCGGACAAAATAGTGACGTCATCACTTGAATCCGGCGCAGCCGAGTTAGGTCGCATTCCCACAGCCGGAGCGCCGTTTGCGGAATCCGCGTGGTTACTCTCGACGCAAACGCCACGCACGTTGCCAAATTGCTGGGTACGAGTGCGCATTCCAAGATAGACAGCTATCGGAGGCGGCGTTGGCGGCGTTTGTCCACGTTGGCTGTTCTACTCGAAGTGAGTGAAGACGACTAGGTGTAGGCTGTAAAAAGAAAACGATTATGCTGGAAGAAACCACGGATGTCGAAGAATACGCTTTGTGGTTAGAGCTTGCTTCGTAATAATAATAATAATATTTGGGGTTTTACGTGCCAAAACCACTTTCTGATTATGAGGCACGCCGTAGTGGAGGACTCCGGAAATTTAGACCACCTGGGGTTCTTTAACGTGCACCTAAATCTAAACACACGGGTGTTTTCGCATTTCGCCCCCATCGAAATGCGGCCGCCGTGGCCGGGATTCGATCCCGCGACCTCGTGCTCAGCAGCCCAACACCATAGCCACTGAGCAACCACGGCGGGTAGAGCTTGCTTCGTGAAGATCCGCTCGACTGTGATCCGTACGAATACAAGCGCCTACTGAGCGTCAGCAGCACGCAGTTTTTCGAACTTCTGGCCCGCGATCAACATACAATCGAGTGGCAAGAAACCATCGTGAGACCATCTGTGCCAGCGAAGACACGGCTTCAAATCACTCTTCGCTTTCTCGCCGCAGGTAAGCACTAGCGTTTGCTTCAATTTGAAGTATCAGGTGTCACTTTTCATGAGGCGCGCTGACTTTTAAAGCGAAGGCATCCCCCAGCTTTCTCGACTGTGACTGCTGCCGCTCTCTTGGGAAGTGCGCGCTTCACGTCGCGTGTAATGTGCGGGTGCACTTATTTCCGTTAGCCCGTGGACGCGGGAATGAAACGAAAAAAAAGAAGAACTAAGCACTCTTTAGCGTCCTACATCTCTGTGCATAGTGTACAATGACAGACACATCTTCATTGTGACATGACTGCCCTTACCTCTCGCAATGAACAGTTCGTGTATTTCGGCGTAGATATAGCGAATGCTACGGCGCATCAACATTATGGTACTAAATTGTTTTGACCGGCACGGCGCATGAACATCGTATAAACATGTTGCATAAGAATGTTGGAAATATGGTGAAATAAAGACAACTGTGTGTATGGAATTTAGTTTCATAGCATGAAAATAGCCGCTTTGTAAGAGATTCGCTTTACACAGATTCCAGTGTGAATATCAGATGTGCATATTTTATTCGAATGTGGAGTTCTGTCTTTCTTAATTTTTGGTGTAACCAACAATTTCTTGTTTTTTCTTTTTTTAATAGGAGAAACGCACTACTCCTTAAGCTGACAGTTCAGGGAGGACACTCAACTGTCAACCAGCTCATAAAAGAGAGATGTGTGGCAATCTACCTGGAGCTGAAAGACGAATTCTTGAAGACCCCCAAGACTGACGGAGAGTGGTCTAGAGCCATGTAAGACATCAAAGAAAAGTGGCAGTTCCCCAATTGTATTGGTGCGATAGATGGAAAGCATGTGTGCATCAAGCCAAAGATTCAGGCTCTTTGTATTTCAACTACAATAAAACCTTCAGCATAGTGCTATTTGCGCTTGTTGATGCGAACTATAGGTTTCGCTATTTGGACATTGGCGGTCCTGGTTCACAAGGTGATGGCGGCATTTGGCAGCCAACACCTCTACGAAAAGCAATTGATGAAATAAAATGCAGGACTGCCCAAAACCGTAAAAGTGGCAAGTTCGCCGGATCTTCAAATGCCCCCGGTTATTGTAGGAGATGATGCTATTCCTCTGGGTGAAAATTCCTGAAGGTGAGGCGTTTGTTCGCGAAAACCGTTTTTAAAAACTCCGCAGAGGTTCAATCAGATGAAGAAAACATAATGGTACAAATCTAGAAGAGCATTCCCAAAAATGAAGTAAATGTTTTGGCTGCATGGTTCATACTGAACTGCTGCTGACCACAAAAGAAAAAAAAGAGAGGCAGGGCTGAGCGCAGAAATGACAGAGCACCCTGCCCTCTCTCTTTCTTTATTTATTGGTTACGCAGCACGTCATTATCCCAAAAATGAAGTTATAGCAAATAACACACCGACGCAGTAAGGCGCTGATTCTGCACGCCGCTGAGCCATTTCGAGAGCGATCTCTTGCCATAGCCTGTTACGGTGCTGCGCGCTTGCATAATCGGCGTGCTCTATATTCAATAGCGCTGCGAATCCATCAACAAGAGCAAAAAAAAGTGCCGGTTGCTTCTTCACTTAGCATTTTCTTGTGCACCTCACTCATGTTGAGGTCACGCAGGCTGCGCGGTCTAAATAGAAATGCGCGCGCAACCACGACTCCCCTTTCCCGCTGCACCACAACAAAAGCACATGCGGTCACTCCTGCACAACAAAAACACACGTGGCATCAAGCCACGGATGCATCAAGCCGACAACACGCCATCGTAGCCACGCCAACCCATCCAATGTTGGCATATTTGACGCTGACTACGTTAAATTGAGGCCAGACGACCGCCAAACGGATGGATGGAAATACCGGCGAGCATTTTCAATCCGGACCGCGAGCGGAGGAGGCCGGTCGAGGCGAGGGCGGCAAGTTTTGATGACGCGCGCGTCATGTGATGCGCCATCCGCTGCGAAAATTCCTCCTCCGTCCGGTCATGTGAATGCACCTTAAGCAGTCATCGATGAACATCGGATCCGCCGTGGCTGCTTAGTGGGTATATGGTGCTAAGCTGCTAAGCACGAGGTGGCGAGGTCGGATCTCAGCCACGGCGACATATTTCTACGGAGGCGCAAAGCGAAAACACCCGTGTACTTAGATTTAGCTGGACGTTAAGGAATCCCAGGTGGCCCAAATAATTCCGGAGCCCCGCACTACGGCTGCCTCACGATCAAATTGTGGTTCTGGCACGTGAAACGCCATAATTTGATTTTTGCTTAATGGATGTTCGACACACGCTCATAAGTGGCTATATCCAATCATGAACATCACCAGGATAGCTCGAGCAGCACTTAACCGTGTTGTCATAGCATAGCAAAGCGCATCAGACTTGTTTTCTGGCTTTCTTTTTTACTTTACGTTGACAGTCGTGTAGGGGATGCAACGCAGGCTGCTCTGACGAACGCCACCATTTGGCGATGTTCGAGTTCGGAATGATTGAGCACCAGAAGCTAGGCTAAAAGCACGTTCGCAAAATTTTCTCTCGACCGATGGAGGTCTTCATAATTTATAGTGATGTTTTACAGAATGGCGCACACCGAGCAATAAACTTTTATTCTGAATGGGGTTCTGGGGTTTCACGTCCCAAAAACACAATTTGATTATTAGGTTCGCTGTGGTGAGGGACTTCAGATTAATTTCAAGTGCCAGGGGATCTTTAACGCGTCCCCAATGCATGGGACACGGGCGTTTCTGCATTTCGCCCCCATCGAAATGCGACCGGCATTTCAACCCGCGACATCGTGCTTTGCAGGGCAACGCCATAGCAGCTAAGCCACCCCGGCGGTTCTTCAGGTAAGCTATTAGTGCCACTGTACGTACTCCAGAATAATATATGATGGGTGTTTTGCACCGCCTTGTCGAATAATTGCATTATATACTGGTTTATATTAAGGGGAAATATAGAGCATACATTGGGTGACCCTAATTATATTCTGGAATGTGTGGGTTAATTAGGGGGTAAATGAAATTGATCAACCCCCGTTTTGTTTGTTATGGTGTCTTACTGAAGCGCTGACGAAGATTCCCCGCGATGCCCCGAGAGAACCAATTTTCTAGCAATTCTACACTTGGAGGGAAGAAGTGTGCATTAAGGAGGACGTGTATGTGTAGTACGAAGTTTGTAGGCTAATGAAGGTACATTGAAGATTGACAAAATACTCGTTTTTGATTGATTTTTTTCTTTTGTCATGCGAACAACGTAGTTCACTTGTCGGATGTCCACGGTTAACAAAACGATACACGTTGTCTTACGTTGTCTTATTTATTTTTTTCGTATTTCTTATTTCTTCAAGTGGCCAAGAAAAGCCTTGTGATGCACGTATTACGCAGTCGTCGATGGGTGATGTGTAAGTGAAGTTCAAGTTGCCTAGGTTAGTTGCGCCTTTTGCTGTAAAATGCGCATACGACCATTGAGTAACGCCACGAGTGTGCTTCAAGAATGGCGCAGAACTTATGCCGCTCTTCTGGGAGGGTTATAGCTGCCAGCAAAACTAACTTTACTTAAAATATTAGGAACATTACGCCGGATCTCTGTGCGAAGTAAAGTATTTCAGGAGAAAGTACAGCCTTTATAGTAACCTCCCGCCAGCTTGTGCTAGAAGGCATTATTCCGCCGTTATCTGCAATGTTTCCCAGCGTCCTAGCAAGGACCATGTCATAAATAATATATGGGCAAAGTTTTATGTTTCTTGTTGAAGAATTTGTGTTTATTTGTGCTTCATTAATTCACCCACAAATATTTCTGGATTAAGATTTCGTCCTCAGATATAGGAGTTCACAGGTACCACACGACGAACATACGTCAGATAGCTTCGTTCTGGCACACCTTGTGGAACGTTGGTAAGATAGCTGTTCATAATTTTACCTAAATTATAGCCAAAATATGTTGCTTACTGACTTCTAATTCACATGACACTCAGCTGCACGCGTGCTTGTCAGTTCATTAAAGACCTTTCATATATTCTGGCGGTTTCACGCAGCAATTCTGATCTTGCGTTCGAAAATGCAAACATAACTTTCTACAAGTCCATTCTCAACCGATTCTCCCAGCTATAAATAATTGCAAATTCGAAGATTGCGTGTCGTTACCTACACGATTATAGAAATCGTTTGTAAAGCATGCTTCGCCTGCTATCAGTGCTTGACTGCTCTTATTAATTAAAATAAACACTTTATAAGATTTAGAGGGACTATATTCGGAATACACGTCTGCCCAATTTGTCTTGCGACTATTAGCCGATGAGAAAAACTTCTGCTGCGCCGATTCATATGCCTCGGGAAACTTACGCCAATCGAACGAACAAATGCTAGGAAAGCTGACACGCATGCATGATCACTCTTCGACTCCAGAGCTAGTCTTAGTTAGCCTTTGGTACATTTGGGAAGCATAAATCAATAAGCATATAATAAATGCACACTTACCCTGGTGGCTTCTTCAATCAGATTATCGTAGCTGTTCGCAAGCAAAATATGAAGTAGCTAACGCAAGCAAACGTTCATGGTTAACCTCCCTGTCTTTCTCTGTTCCATTCTCTGTCTTTTTCTCTATGATATTGCGCTTCAGTTTGTTAGTGGCCTGCCGGATCTCTCGTACGACGAAGTACACAATGAAAGAAAACTAGCTGGGCTAGTAGCGGGGAGCTCTTTTCGTATTCGTGATGTGTCCATTTGAAATATACATTTCTTATCTAAGCTTCAATGACAGCGATATAGTCGAGGTGAGTTACGATAGCTTGTGGGTTTGGACTAACGAGGCTCTTCACGCAGCTCTTTCGTCTTATGCGTGTTTGCGAACCCGAGTGAAAGACAGGAGGGTAATACGCCTTCCCGAAATGAACTATTCGGAATGACCCTTTGTTCAACGGTTGGATATATGTCAGGAGCCGACGACATGAACTACCTTCAGCTCGCTATCAGTAGGAAGAAATCATATGAAGCTGTCAAGCAGATAGACTTTCAATTAACGTGAGGATATTCTGATTGAAATTTTCTTCCTTGCCATGAGGAGAAAAGGTCGCTAATCAGCATTTATTTTCCTTCATTCTTGAGACCTCGTGTTAATATAAGGGTTCTCTCTTTTACAACCTCCTAATGAGTAATTTATGAACAATAAATTATTGTGGTAGGTGTGTAAACGCACACGCAACAAAAGTCCTAGTCCATTTCTCAGTATTCACTCATTGAAGACACAGCACGTCTGTACAGTCAAGTTGAAATGATGTCAAATACAAGTAAGTTCCACAAGGGTGAGTCACGAATATAAGTCATTATAAGGCGAGATGGAGTTGAAAAAAATAACACTGAAAGCACAACAACGGCTGCGCGCATAGTAGGGCTTCCTCTGGGTCGGATCTACGGATCAAGGCATATCGGTTCATCAGATTTGAATGCTCGTACATTGCAGCCAAACTCAGGCGCTCAAATGAAATCGAGAATGTACGCTAGTATCGCTTCACTTGCGCAATCTGATTAGATAACGCTCTTTATTGAATCCATGACAACATTCTGGATATTAGAAATACATGCATGCGCGTCTTGAGCTAACCGAGAACTTTAAAACAGTAGTTAGACGCCAAAGAAACCTCACTTAAAAAAGAAAAAAAAAGAATAATGTACAGTTGCTTTAAATATTAGTTGAAACATAGCGTTCGTAGTAGAAAGGGCCGCGAGAGTCCACCGCCGCGTCTACATACGAAAAATGTAAGGGTTATACACTTTCCGATTGCTTGTACTTATCAGACCTATTTAATGATCAACGTATACATTTCAACCTACATATTTCAACCTATTTATTTGTCAAATCTATTTAGCATTTACCAAATATTCTGCTTTCTGGGGACATTTAGACCAACCCGCTGCTGCAACTAATTCTAGATAAGCCTACGCAGATGAACTCAACTCTCTAGTATAGAGGGCAAGCTTGAATCTCTTCCTTAGCTGTCCGCTAAACTAACAACCTCGAATGCACAGTCCAATATCTTCAGCGCACCGTCAAGCAACAGCAAAGGCTGACTGAATTGGAGGACATAGGTCGAAGAAATGATCTTGTTTTGGGGGTCCACGAGGGGCAATAATGAAAGAAGAAAACATATTGAAGGAACTAGTGCGGGAAGAAATTTTCTGTGATATCCTTGGCATCAGTGTATCTTCGGTAGAGCGAATTCATCAAATTGGACAAACGAAAAAAAGGACACAGGTCCATAACTATGAGGCTTTATGTCTACAAAGAAAAAAAAGCGATATTCAAAAATAGCAGCAAACTAAAAGGAACAAATTTTAGTATATACGAGTACTACACGCGTGAAACACTTGAAAAAAGAACGGTGCTTTGTCGTTCTGCACAGGCAGATAATAGGAATGAGTACTTTATGTAAACCACGTTGCTTACAAATGGGACTTCCGGTTGAAGCTTGCAAGCAACTGTAACGTAGTTTCCTCCAACCTTGAGTGACGCCAAAAGCCCTATGAAATCAGAGTATTCAGCGTTAATGCACGAAGTGCTGTTAATAAAATAGAGCAATTAGAGCGTTTTGTATTACTACATGACCCCTATTTGATTGCCATTATTGAGACCTGGTTCTCTCCTGATTTTGCGAATGCCGATGTGCTTCCTCCTTCATACAACGTACTTCATAATGACAGACTGACGAGGACCGATGCTGTCGTATTAATAATTAGAGGGACTCTGACATATCAACCACTACTAAGCTTCAACGGATGTGAAAATATGTGGCGCAGGTTATTCATGACTGAAATACCGCTACTTCTTGACGTTATTGACAGGCCTCCGCGAAGCTCACTGGAGGCCTTTGACAGACTGGATGACCACTTATCAAATGCTACAAGCAGCAAAAGTAAAATAATATTATTAGGTGATTTTAACTTACCTAGCATGTACTGGGATGATAGAATTCCAGGATCTTTAGATAAGTTACATGCTGAAAGCATGTTCGAAACAATGTTGAAGTACGACTTATACAGACTGTTTACCAACCACCACGAGTTCAAGGGTCCTGCCAGTCACTACTTGACTTACTTTTTATCCAATGGATCTTTTCAGAATAAAAACAGCTTCGACCAAGAGATCTAAGGCCACAAACTTTTCGTAACCACCCTGAAGCAAAATAACAAGCGTGTTGAAAGCTTCAGGACAACAAAGCTGTGCAATTTCAATAGTGCCAACGACACGTGCATTTTAGAGTACTTAGAGACTGCGCTTGACGTAATGCCTACAACTAATGATATCCACCAGCTTTGGCATTACTTGAAATCTATCGTACAAGACTGCTTATCGCGTCTTGTACCCCAAAGGGCAAAGGGCATAGAAAAAAAAAACCATGGGTAACGCGGAACATTATCCATCTCAAACGGCGACTGTGCCGTGCGCGTAAGAACAAGTCAAAAAGTACTGCAGTGGAAGAGTACGTATTTGGGCTGGTTGGTTCATCATTTCGAGCAGTTACAGAGCGCTAAACAACTGGATGAGGAGAGGAACACAGGCAACAGCGCTAAGAAAGAAGTTGGCTTGGTTGTTAGTCAGCGCTGTTGTCTCTGTTCCTCTCCTCGTCCTGTTGTTTAGTGCTGTTTTACTGCACGTATACTGCACTGATTGCAAACTTAAGCTCTAAGGTGCGCAGTGAGCTAAAAACATCTCGAATGTGTTTTATGTCTGATACTCTATACGAATACATGACAGCATCACCGCAGAAGCTTTGGCAGTACATGATTGATTCCAAAAGTGTCGCAAAAAGTGTACTCTTGAATGGAAACACGTGTAGTGAACCTAAATTGGTTGCGGAAGCGTTTCATCGGTTCTTCACATCTGTTTTCATTCCGAAAAATAAGAATACTTCAGAGTTAACTCGACAATCGAGTGATAAAAGTAACCTCGGCATTTCAAAAGAAGGCATAATGGCAACGCTTCTCAAATTGGACACCAAGATTTTTAAAACGCTACTGTGAGTTGGTATCAAGGTTCTTGGCTATTATTTTTCACTTGTAACGGCGCGAATGAAAACTACCACGCGACCGGCTACTAGTGGTACCATTTTTAAAGCAGGTAACAAATTCTCCGTAAATAGTTATCGTCCCACTTCAGCCACAAGTACGGCATGAAAAATTCTCGAACATGTGATTGCAAAGCGGTTGGTAGAATATCTAGAAAACAATAGCCTGTTTTACAGCAAACAACGTGGATTTGGAAAGGGCCTGTCGACACTAACCCAATTGTTCGAAACACTATATAGCTCTGCAAAGGCAATTACCTCCCGGCAGGAAATAGATATGACTGCAATAGACCTGTCAAAGGCTTTGGATAGAGTGTGTCATGTGAAAACTGATTGAAAAAATGCGCGACATTGAAGTTGATTCTCAGATAATTTCATGGGTTCAAGCCTACTTGCACAACCGGCACCAATTTGTTAAAATATCTGGAAGCCATTCATCTACATGTCCCGCGTCGTCTGATGTGCCGCAAGGGTTAGTTTTGGGACCTGTCTTATTTTTATTGTACAATAATGATATTGCAATTGGTGTCCATCCAATCGTTGATGTGATATCGTTCGCGGATGACGGCGTTTTGTTTTGTTGTGTGAAAAGCGTCAGCGAGAAAATAATTTTGAATGAGCATTTGACAGTTATCAATGCCAGGTGTTCTACATGGGACATGAAAATTAATTGTGAAAAGACTACCTCTATGATAGTCACAAATAAGAAGCCCCCCCCCCCCCCCCCACACACACACACAGTATTCATATATTCTTAACCAGAAAGAAATCAAACCTTCCAAGCATGTAACGTATATCTATAATTTTTGGTAAGGCAAACGTAGTGAGTACATTTGAGCATCAGCGCAACGTAAGCTTGCTTTCCAAAAGAGGCAGTGACGGAGTTTTACTCCTGATGTCAAACTCGCGGCACATATTACTATAGTAAGGCCAGCACTGGAATATGCAGGTATCGTTTGGGACCCTCACAGTCAGACTGAAATTAGTACACCAGAAAGAGTACAAAGGGTAGCGGCCAGGATCATTCTTTCGTACTGCAACAGAAAACGATCCGTGACGGCACTCCTTGACAGGGCCAGTCTAAACCCTTTGTCTCAACGAAAAAAAATGGCACTGCTGAAATTTCTGCATGAGATTTATAATACCTTGAACATAGATGCATTCTGACATCCAGTACGAATATCAGCTCGTACAAATCACCCTCATCCCATTCAGCCTTACACGCCAAGGGTTGACACATTCCAATTTTCATGTCTCATTCAAACCAGACTGTTGAATGCAACAGACTCGACGCCAATGTGTTCACAGGATGCCAGTCAGCCGAAATGTTTCAGGAGAGGCTCGAAATGCTTTTTGTGTAAATGTGTTTAAAATGTTCTCCCACTCTGTAGCAGCCCGCAAGGATTTAGCACATTGGAAATAAATAAATAAAGAAATAAAAAACAGCATTTTGTGCTTCAATGTAGCCCTGTATTCCAGGGACCAGTTTCACCATGGGCACTGTTTCGGAGCTCATAGTTCACGTGACTGTACTTATGTCAGCATTAATTGTAACAATATCACAGTATTTTCTTTTTTGTATTTTAACATTAGACAGCCAAAATATTAATAGGATATCATTGAGCCTTCATCGAGTCCCTGGGCGTCACCTATGGTGTTGGTTAAGAAGAAGGACGGCACGTGGCGCTTGTGTAGACTACCGTCACCTGAACAGCATTACAAAAAAGGACGTCTACCCGCTCCCAGGTATAGACGACGCCCTTGACTGCCTCCACGGTTCCAGCTATTTCTCGTCTATTGATCTTCGTTCGGGGTATTGGCAGATTGCTCTTGACGATATGAACAGAAAAAAAACGCGTTCATCACAGCTGATGACCTATACCAATTTAAGGTAATGCCGTTTGGATACTGCAATGCTCCTGCCACCTTTGAGCGTATGATGGACTCCTCGCTCCAAGGTCGCAAATGGTCCACATGCCTGTGCTACCTCGACGACGTCATCGTCTTCTCGCCAACCTTCGACACTCACCTTGAGCGTATCACAACTATACTTGATGTATTTCGCAAGGCGAAGCTGCAACTTAACTCGTACAAATGTCGTTTTGGCCACCGATAAATTACTCTTCTGGGCCATCTCGTTGACGCTTCCGGAGTACAGCCTGATCCCGACAAAACTCGCGCTCTCCGAGAGTTTCCGCTTCCGAAGACAGCCACAGACGTTCGAAGTTTTGTAGGGCCTTGTTAGTACTTTCGTCGTTTTGTTCCAGATTTTGCGACAATTGCTAGGCCCCTAACTAATCTTTTGATGAAAGGCGTACAATTTTCGTGGGGTGCTGCAGAAGCCGCCACCTTCTCTCGTCAGGCTGACACTGGCTCGTGCCAAGGGCACCGACCAACTTCTTCGTCGTTCACGTGGCGGCTCGTCTCTTGAGCATCGCTCAATGATATCGTAATAATATATACAACAAAACGTTCATCCTAATACCTCAGGATCTTTCGTTCTAAAGTGCATGTGCGTCTTGCGCCATATGTTACAAATTACTGAAAATGTATGCAATGCTTTCCCCTATGGAGCTGCTTTTCTTCCTTATGACGCCAGGAAACCGAGCCTGATGCCACTAACGTGTAGAAACCTAATCGGCAGCGCGCACAATCTTCTCGCACACCTTGTGTGATGTATGGCAGCGCTGAAGTGCTTCTTGCATAATGTAGGAGAATCAGTTGTAAAGGCAGAAGTGGACGGTTGGGGATGATGCATTTAAGCACATGAACTTCATTTGTGCCAAGATAGCCTGTCCAAGCTTTTACGCCAACTTTATGAGAAGCCTACGGTGCCGTCAATATGCCGGCTGCTGTTGACTGCACCAAACAACACTATTAACCCAATACAAATACTTGTGACATAATTTTCTCATTCGAGTGATCAATTTGGAAAGATCTAGATCCGTATTAGGTTGAGAAGTTGTGTTTGCACTTAACGAAGCTACGTTAATGAAATTTTCCATAATTCATATTAAGTGTCCAAAGAAAGTAAGTAGTTTTGAGCCTGTCCTCGAGATTATCTAGCCGAGTGAATATATTTTGGTATAACATGCTTCTGTAAGAGCTATGCGAAGAAAATTTTTCCAAATAAATGCTATAAAGAACGCCTGAAATGTCAAAGAATGAACAGCGCCTCAAAATGGGACACAAAAGAGGAACCACACACACTGCGCTAACAACATGAAGCGCTGTTCTTTCTGTGAAGATGAGCCACCTAGCCCATCAGTCAATCCTTTAAACCTGTAAAGTCGACTGACCGCACTTGGTCTTTTTGTGATATTTTTTTTCATTTATTTACCCTAAAGGCCCAGCTTGGGCATTACATAGGGGGGGGGGGAGAACAATTGATATAAAATATAAAAAAGATATACAATATACATTGTAAGTCGACCTTCCTTATATGAAGTAGTACATGCTATACAACCTTTACGTCACTACTAATTTGACAACATCATACGCCAATAATTATTAAATTATACAAACAATAATATGACATCTGAAGAAAGGCAGGAAGAAATGTTAATGTTATTAATTCACGAATGTTTCATTAAGTGCTTGTTTGAATATAATATGGTCAGTTATTTCAGCTATATTACTTGGGAGATGATTCCATTCCGAAATGGCTAAGTGCAGACACGAAAACTGCAATAGGTTAGTACGTGCAAATGGTTGTTCGACCTTAAATTCGTGATCAATTCGTGAGAATTTTCTTTTGGCTGGTAAGATGTGTGCCTGAGAGAATATATTTGGGTTATGAAAAAGCTGGTGGAAGAATGTTAGCCGAGATATCTTTCTTCTAGTCTGCAATGGGATGAGTCCTAGGTCATGTTTTATTTTGGTGATACTTGAATGTTGTGAATAGTTACCCGTAATAAATCGCGCTGCCTTGTTCTGAAAAGATTCTAATTTGTTAATAAGATGCGTTTGGTGCGGGTTCCATATAAATGAGGCATACTCAATCTTTGAACGAAGTACGGTGGTATATGCAAGAAGTTTAGTATCACTATTAGCCTGACGAAGCGTTCGACGAATGAAGCCAAGAGACTTGCATGCAGCGGAAACAATACAACCCACGTGATTATGCCAAGACAAAGTCGGAGAAAGATGAACACCTAGATATTTAAATGATTCTGTAGTTTCTAGAGCCTCACCATTAAGAAAGTATGTGTGTTTCGTAATTTCACTGCAAGTAGTAAATCTCATAAGTTTAGTTTTCGAGGTATTTACGCTCATTTGCCAGTCTGAGCACCATCTTTCAATCTTGTTCAAGTCATTTTGTAACTTATCACAATCACCCTTACATTTTAATGGCCGATACAGAACGCAATCGTCGGCATATAACCGGATTTCTGAGTCTATACCCTGATGAATATCATTTATATAAATTAAAAATAGAGTGGGTCCCAAAACGGAACCTTGAGGCACCCCGGACTGAACAGGTTGAAATGAAGAACGGACATTATTGATTACGACAGCTTGTCGTCTGTTACTTAAATATTCTTGAACCCAGTTTGTTACTTTTTCGTCAACATTAATCAGTTTCATTTTATATATGAGGCGGTTATGAGCCACACGGTCAAATGCTTTAGCAAAATCTATAAATATGGCGTCAGTTTGTGTAAGTTCGTGAAGGTTAAGGTGAATGTCTGTAGTTAGTTCAAGAAGCTGGGATTCACATGATCGGCCTCGTTGAAAACCATGCTGGTTTGCAAAAAGAATGTGGTTGCTAGCCATGTACTGCATGATTTGAGAAGATAATACGTGTTCAAATAGTTTGCATACAACAGACGTAAGGGATATAGGCCTATAGTTTGTTAGCTTGTTTTTGTCGCCAGTTTTATATATTGGTATGACATGTGCCAATTTCCAGTCGTCTGGAATTTCGGCGGTGTCGAGAGACTGTTGAAACAATAGTGTAAGTATAAGAGCAGAATAGTGTTTTGTCATTTTTAGTAGCTTAGTACAAATACCATCAGGACCTGGACTAGAAAACGAAGGTAAACGCTCAATAGCTTTCACAATACCGTCACTTGTCACAGTTATACATTCCATAAATGGAGAACTATCAGACATATCAATAGTATGGTTCCCGTGAGCATGTTCCTTGTAACCAGCCCGCTTTAAATTTTTGTTCGAGCTGTTTTTCGAAGGCAAGCTGTTTAATATTAATGTCAATATAGCAGAGAACGTGTGCTGCCTAAAGCTCGCTTGGTCGCAGAAGCGATGCATGACGCAATGATGGTGCAGATTTAGCGCGTCGCTGGTATCAGAACAATGTGCCGCCTCCGGGAAGGAAGATAACGAAACTGAACAGCTCGATAGCTGCTCACAGAGCCATGCCGATGGTGATGGTGTCATCGTGACAAAATCTCGGGCGGCTTATATTTAGTTGTAGTTTAGCGTACGCGTACGAGCCTTAATTTAGCGTGCGCAACTATAGCGTACGCTATACGCTATAGTATAGTGTGCGCTAAGCAGGGAACGTTTATGACAGTTTTAGTTGGACGTTCGGCAAAGTCAGCTGAATAGAGGTGCATACCGCGCGACTGGCATGTTTTAGCGCAGTTTGCAGTGCCACCCGACGTTGCCAAAAACAATTACGTTTTTTTCAATCGAGCCAAGCCAAGCGATACCATAGCCGAAAGCAGCATGTTCGTGATCTTACTGGCCTCGTTCACAGCGTGCGGCTTCTTGTATTGCGATCGCTGCGCTGTGTACTACGAATAGCTGTAGGTATGCCGAAAAGTATTCTTAGTGATCATCGCCTCCTGTCCGCGCTAACGTGGGCGGAGATCGACGATCTCATGCTGGCGCGTGTGCAGCCACGGCATCTGAAAGGGGACTACTCCATAGACAAGCTGGAATATGAAATTAGGCGCAGCCGCGAGCCAGAGCTGCTGAATTACCGTTTACGTCATGGGCTGCTGGATATAGGAAAAATCGAACAATCTTTGTTTAGACAGCAGTTTTGATTTGAGAAGGACGATATTGCAGAACTGCTCTCTGCGCTGATAGTGCCCGAAGAGATCGTCAGCGCTCAGAGCGCTCAAGTATCTGGCTGTGAGGCCTTGTGCAGCACATTGCGCCGGCTGGCGTACCCCAACCGATGGTGCGACTTGAAGCCTATTTTGCGGCCGCATTCATGTCTAATGTCTAGTGTAATGTTACAGGTGATCACTCACATTACAGCACCCTTTGGCTACCTGTTGAGCGATTGCACCAATCACTACTGGCTTTCTCCTGATTCGCTCAGGGATTTTTCGGATGTAAGTACCACGCAGCAGAAGTTCATATTCAAGCAGAATGTTTATTTTTGTGCATCTACCCATGACAACATAAAGTAGTGCTGAAGCTGATCTAGTGAAGTGCTAAAAGTGAAGTGTGATTGCATTATTTTCATTGTTTTCAACAACAGACAAAGAGCGTTTGTTGCCATTTAATTAAAACACATTTAGTTTGCATACTTTACAACAAATGCAAGAATTTATCTGCAATTGTGTTAATTATTGCAGAAACGCATGTGAGTGTTGAAAGGAGCGCTGAAAAGTTATCATTGCTGGCTTACAAAGGACACCTCTTGGGCAGTTTAGATTATTGTGCAAGTGGGCACAGCATGCATATTCTTTAGTACATTGAAGATTGTCGGGCTAAAATTGGCGAGAACAAGGTCTTTGATGTAGAAGATAAGTAGTATCTGTTCTCGTATGGGAAGTGACTGTTTATTATTGTGCCGGTATGTCGTTGTTTCACTGACCGGCGATACTGATAAAGTGTATCTGCAAAGAAAGTTGTGTACAGGCTTATCTCTCACCAAAACCACGAGAATAAGTTTCCTCGTACCTGCACTGTGGCGCTTCATGCCAGTATTAATAGCTGCAGATGATTATGGGATAAAATAGCAGCAGTAACCAACTAAACAGCCACAAATTAGATACTCTAAATGTGCTTTCTGTTGTATTATGGAAGTAAGCTTATCCATCAGGGACTCTGAGAGCGGATTTAAAGTGATCACATGAATGTTTACATGCACCTCTGAAGTGCTAAAGAAATGTACCAAGATGGGCACAAAAGAAGTATTTTTTCTATTCAGTTGCATACAACGAAATTGAAGAAATAATCGAATTATACCTACTAAGAGTCAGCTGAGAATAACATCGTCATGTGGTGTGCATGACATTTCTTTGTATATCAGAGTACCTGGCATCCATTGCATTCGTTTGTTGATTACCATTTGTAGTTTGTGATGCAATTGGAGCAGCCATATTTCAAGAGTTATATTTGCATATCTTCAGTGGGGTAGCTTGCTTATATATTTCTTTTCCCTTTCTGCAGGCCGTCAGAAGTAAAGGGGCACCACTCCATAATTGTTGGTCATTTGTGGGCGGTACTGCTCGGCCCATATATCTCCCAAAGAGGAATCAGCAGGCGTACTTTTCGAGGCACAAGATGTTGCACTGTTTAAAATATCAGTCTTATAGCCCTAACGGAATTATATGCCAACTGGATGGGCCATACCCTGGCAGGCGGCATGATGCAAGTAAGGTGCCTTCTTGGATGCTACCATGAGCCTGTGCACTCTTACTTTGACTCAGTAAATGTCAATAAACAATTTGGAATGTTATCTTGAAACATTGAAATCAGCGAAAGATGGTGCTCCTACATAGCCATTTCAAACACACTTTTTTCTTCCTGTACTTCCCAGTCCTTGATCCTTAGATGTGCCTGAAAGTATCAGTGCAGATATATTTCAGTGACAATGATGGTGGAGAGACTAGAACAGAGGACTATATTTCAGAGGCCAAATTAATTCAATCAGCATCCAATCTGTAATGCAAAGGGACTGACATGGTTACTCACTAGTTAGAAAGAATTTCGTATATGGCTACGAGTGCAAGGAACATTTATTTTAGTCGCAATGGTGAGCTCAAGAGTGACAAGAGGAGCTGTTCCTGTTGACATCGTCCTCTTCCTCTGTCCTTTCAACACGGCCACCAGTCGTCGTCTTCTTCTTGCATAGGTGCAAAAATGTTGTTTTGGTACATTCCATGTTATAAACGATACACTGACTTCCCAAGCAGCTTCTATAAGACAAAAAAAGAAACACACAATAATGTATATATAACTGCGAGTCGGCCTACTTGGAACAGATTCATCTTAAAACTTTTTCTTCAATTCTTTGTCCCTGTTTCTTTGCGCAAAAAAGTTTTAGTATAAATGTATGTATACCTCATGCCTATAACGTAAAATGCACGGAGTGCTGGCACGGATGTATGCCCTTGTATGAATGGTGTACGCCTCATGTATTTGACTAGCTTATTCTTATGGATACCTTTCTAAGATGCTGCAGTACTTAGTAGTAGAAGCATCCAGGCTAACAGATGTGGGTTTGCTTATGCTGTTTTCATGAGGGTCCCACATTTCCTTGTCTATTTTACATACAACAATCCTGTTTGGGAAACATTACTTAGCCGAACCATACACGTTATGTACTGCGACAGTTATATCATCATCAGTGCATGCTATGACACCAGCGATTGTAAGTAGAGCAATTGGGTAGGAATTTGTGTTACCAAAATGCAAGCATGCTAACACAGACACAAGGAGGAACGAATGAGACGACGCAAGCCCTTGTTCTTGGCTGGTACATTTATAGGCTTATTTTGCATAGGTTCTTGGGCATCGTTAAAGACAGTCCCTTAAAGCCGTACTCACACAAAATTTTGAACTCAAGATAACTTGTGAGGTTGATTCCTGTTGGTACAACACATCATGTACCGAATATTACAAGCAAATATAGCTTAAAGCATAATTAAAATCAATGTTAAATTATGTGCACACAGAACACCGCAAGACGCAGCACCTCGTGGCATTCTCATAAACAAATTGGGTTTGTAAACGTCCCAAAGCATAAGAACTGCGCTACATGACAGGTTTGTGTTGGCCACTAAGCTCCTTGTACAAGCTCTTGCTCGTCCCACGACCTCGCCCTTCATTGTTGCTCTCCCAGTCATCTTCAGTTATTAATCGTGCTTGTATGCTCACACTGTCACTGCAACAGTTTCTATAGTGCCTGCTTAGGTTTCCTGCACTCTGTACATTGACTGTGCTGCACAGACCACAGAGATAATGCAAGAACTGAAGCACAATTTCAGCTGAATACTTGGACTAGTCACTATAAGTAAGGCTCTAAATAATTAACCGTTGCACGCTGAAGCAAATGAAGTTTTGTGCCGTGATAACTGGGTTCTTGGCTACTTATTGTAACAGAAAAGGCCATTTCTGATGAAGCCTTATGCTGGTGCCTTTCCAACAGCTTCCCTGCGGGCTTTCAATTTTGGAATGAGCCAGGTTCGACAGGCAGTCGAATGGGGATTCGGTAAAACTGTTTCTCAGTTTGCCTTTCAGGACTACAAAAAAAACTCCTTAAACGGGAAGTTTCACAGATGCACAAGGGAGTGGGAATCCTTATTATTTGCGGCAATTGCAAGCATGGCAAGCCAGGTTTCATCGTATTTTGGTTTGCGCCCTCCTGACCTGGTGTCATACCTAAGGCTGCCTGCATAAACTGTGAGCATTGCCGAGTTCTCTCCTAGCCCAATTTCAATTCTAATTACCGTATTTATTCGAACACAGGTCAGGGTTTCTTTTTCGGTAATGTTTTGCAAAATGACCTATCAACCTATATTCATGAACAAAAAAATCTTCATTCATGAACAAAAGCGATGGTACCGAGCTAGTGGATTTCCTTATTCGTGCATGCTGTTAAATGGGTCTGCAAATTATCTTGACTTGTTTTACTGGCAGTTCTGTCGAGTATTTAGTTTGTGGTGTCGATTAGTAAGATTTGGTAGCCGAGCTTACAGTAAATAAGGGTATGTTTATTATAAGGTTTTGCTTTTTCTAAAAGTATGGGTTGACCAAATTAAACTTATCTTTATCTCTCATTGAGTTCCATGTACAGGGGTTAACCTATATTGATGCTAGACCTATATTTTAGTAAATGCGATAGTACTAGACGATTGCTTAACTGTTTTACCCTTACAACATTCTATAGAAGTATTATGTTTGCTTTGTGTCTACTGTAGTGTTTTATTTTGTATTTATTTATTTGGTTACTTATTCATTGAACATGTGCATTGTTTAATTTAGTGCAATAGCAACATATTCTTCCTCTTTAATTCTTGCTTTTAAGTGAAAAGCCTTTGCTACGTTCAGTGTCTTTCATTCCAAACTGCAGTGCTGTTTTTATATTACAACTAGGTTTTTGCTTCCCTGTTTTATCCTTACTGCATTCTATAGACGTCTCAAGTTTGCTTTGTGTCAACTGGAATGTATTACTTTGAATGTATTTATTTATTCCTTGAACATGTGCATGGTTCAGTTCACTGCAATAGCCACACATTCTTCCTGTTTGATTCTTTCTTTTAGGTTAAGTGCCTTTGTTGCGTTCAGAGCCTTCGTTCGAAACTGCAGTGCTTTTTTATATTACTACTAGGTTTTTGCTTCTCTGTTTTACCCTTACAGCATTTTATAGGCGCCTGAAGTTTGCTTTGTCTGTACTGCAGTGTACTACTTTGCATTTACTTCTTTATTCATTGAACATGTGCATGGTTCAGTTCAGTGCCACAGCGTTCGCGTCATAAAGACCCGAGCCCTAGTCCAAACGCTATCTTTTTATTCTATCGCTCGTGCCATTTCTATTTTTTCTTCTCTCCGTCGCCGCCTTTCTGCAATGATCTCCAACATATTCCCGGGCCCAAGGTCACCGCTCAGCAGATTGTGCTTGGTAGCTTGCTTTGAGAACTTACGCCTTCTGAACGGTCGTTTGATCGTCTGGCCAGAAGCTAGCCTAAATGTACAAAATGCGCAATGCCATCTTGTGGAAACCCTACAGCGTGCCTTCCGAGCAAGAAGTGTGATGGAGACAGTGGTGGCAGTTCATCCGGGCGGCTGTCGGGATAATTAAGAGGTCTGCTATTTATGACCACTTCAACTTTGCAGAGAACGGTAGTGAGGGTCTTGGTGTTGAGACTGCTGTGCCCTAGTGAATGTCTTAATCCGTGTCTTGCCGATCTGATGAGGCACTTCCACCAGCATCCCAACCAGGGCGCTCTACCTGCACTGAACTTTTCATTTGACCCTGGTCTTGACACCACAGGAGTTCATGCTGGCGAATTCGGTATGCAAGCTTTTCCAGTTTTGTTTGTTCTTCTTGCTGAAGGGCACCGTCCTATGCGCATTTGCTCTTCCACAAGTCTTGGAAAGGCAGATTTGCTCTGAGCATAAATACCGCTACATATCCCGAAGGATCGTACATCTTTGCTGATGTCGGAAGCATCATACGCTTGGCAGAAAGCTTGTTCGGTCTGAGTGCAGACACTTTGCGTACAGCGGTACTCTGGTGATCTTTACGTTCCCAGTGTACGCCTAGCACTTTGATTACGGGACTCTCTCTGGCTTCGTCTTTCATACCAACCTTGTCGCACAGGAAGCGTATCTGCAAAGCACCTGTATTGGAAGCCCACTTCGGTAGTTCCGTGCTTCCTTCAGGGAATATATTGCGTGTTTCACTGTACACTATTGCACCTTTATGCCCATTCGGAAGCCCCACGATGAGGTCATTGACGTAGAAAGCCTTCTGTAGCAAAGGCACAGCCTCTGGATATCGCTTTCGATAAACCGATAGGTCATGGCGAATCGTGGCTGCTAGCAAAAAGAACTGGATGCGTCTCTGAACTTAACTCGCGTAATCCTTCACGTCACCACAGGGAGAGATGGGTCACCATCTAAGGGCAACCTGTCAGTAGAGAGGAATGGCAGCATGCCGTGGTCGTCACGACGAATAAGCATCTACAAGTATGCCATTTTGATATCTGCCATTAGGACAACTGTGTGACATAGGAAGAGAAGTGGCAGCTGCACAATGTCAACGCCGGGCTTCATACGGTTAGATATGGGACCTTTCCCTGAGCCTCCTTCGTGTTCACCAGACCACATCGAATCGCGTCACACCTAATTAAGGAGTGCAGAAGCACATCTACCACGTTCCCGAGGCGCAGCACGTCCAAACAAGTTGGCATCCCCCACCTGGTGCGCCTTTATGTGGTGCTATTGTACCACTGCTTGACTCTTCCTGAACATGTAGCGGGAACCTGGCATGGTTCCAGGTAACCTGGGTCCCGAGGAAAGCTGCTTTGCAGTTCTGAAAGGTCGCTCGAAGACAACCCGTCTCCCCCCCTCCGCCTATTGTGACAGCGCTTGCAAGCCGCGAGGCAACGACGGCCGTAATGCACAGTGAAGCCCTAAGAGCAATCCCCCCGTCCGCCTTTGTGACGGAAGTTGCAGACCAGGAAGGCAATACAGCAGGCAAGTAATTCATCGGACAATTGGAGCCTAAGGAGCGACCCTCTGCGCCGGGTGTGACTTACATTCGCACGGGCGCCTACCATTGGCCGAAAATGACGCCACCTGAGCGGGCTCGTCGACTGGCCGAACGTGACGTGACTTCGAGGCACCGAAAGGGTTAAAAGCCAGAGACCGGGAGCAGCAGGAGAGCATTCCTTCATTCATCTCTTTCGAGCTTCTTGCCATGGGCCGCAGCGCCCGAGTTGCGGCCGGCCCGTAATGACTTTGACTGTTACTTTATTTGTACTCTCACCGTAAATAATGTAAATAAACCTTCAGTTTTCATCTCAAAGTCCTCCTCAACCTCGGCCATTTACCGCACCCAACGGCAATGTCTAAAATCTGGGGGACAGCAATTGGCATTGTCCTCCAGATCCAACAATACCCTTGAACAGGACATCGTTCAGGCAGCAATGACCAAGCCCGAGCAAGGAAGCGTAAAGTACAGCCCGGAGCTTCGTCGCGACATCATCTCGGCGGACAGCTGCATGATCGGACATATAATACACATGTTCCTTTGGCAGTACCAGTTCTACTCTTGTGCTCTTTCTTAAAATATGCTCTGATTTCCACGTGGTACTGCTTCAGTTCAGACCGTAGTTGAAACTTATTGTGTTGGACTTGCACATGGCTCTCGGCTATCCTATTATCGCTGCCTGAAGCTTAACTATCCCTGGAGCTTGTGTCATTCATTAGCAGTACCTTGTAGCGCCCATCAATACCGTGATGTTCTCTTCAGATATCTCAAGTTCTGGGTGAACCTTGCCATTTTCCACAGTAGGCGTGTCAATTACAATGATGTCAAGACACAACATCCCGGACAAATCGCAGTGAGGAATGCAAGTCGTGCAGAAACAAAGCACTCGTTGGTGTTGAACCTTCTTTTAGTTCCACGATTCCCTGCAAGGTCCCTCCGAACTTGGTTTCCAAGGCTGTTAGGTACTTCCAGAGCCTCAAGGGTTACCGCAATGCAAGCTACCCGGCGACTGCGCATGACCTTGCGCGGCTTCGAGTGGCCGAACGTAACAAGAGATATAGTTCCTCTTTTCCGATAACTGGGAACGTGAGGTCCTTCGAGAAATATGCTTGAATAAAGGTGCACTGGCTGCCGCTGTCAAGGATACGCACGAGATTCCTTTGTGATCTGCCCTCAATCTGTGTTCATCCTGTCTGAAGCAGGACCGAATTGGCTCAACTCAGGGTGCTTGGGACAGATGACACCGACGTTGGACTGGTACCATGCGATGCAAGGCATGCGTTCTAGTTGGCTAATAACGGTAAAAGAGATCAACCTAAAGGAAGAGTAGATGTGAGTGTTTCGACCGCATCTCGGCACCACGTACGCTATACTGAAACTATCTATTGACGCCTGAGGCGGCTGATTTCACGTTCAGAAGAACGTATTGCAAGAAATGCAGTGTCATTCGATCTTGTCTCGTAGATTTATATATGGGTTTAAATAAACTCCATTTCCCATTCGTCGCTAGCCTTTTGTGATGCCATTAATAGTATGGTTCCCGTGAGCATGTTCCTTGTGGTTAGTGCGCTTTCAATTTTTATTGGCGCTGTTTTTTCGAAGGCAAGCAGTTTTAATGTCAATATAGCAGCGAACGTCTGCCGCCGAAACCTTGCTTGGTCGCATAAGCGATGCATGGCGCAATGATGGTGCAGATTTAGCGCGTCGCTGGTATCAGGGCAATGCGCTACGTCCGAGGGAAGGATAATAACGAAAGGGAACAGGTCGGGGTAACTGCTCACAGAGCCGTGCCGATGGTGACGGTGCCGTCATGACAAAATCTCGGACGGCGATATTGACGGCTCAGGCGCCTTTTTGTTGCGTTGATTTCGCGTTCAGAAGGACGTAGTGCTATAAGTACAGTGTCATCCGACCTTGTCTCGTAGATTTAAATATGGGTTTGAATAAACTCCATTTCCCATTCATCCCAGAGACTGAGTGTAAGCGGGGGAAATGCTCACTCGCACGCTCGCACGCACGCACACTCACACTTACAGACAGACATACAACACATGCTTGTCGGCATTCAAATTTACACGTGCCCACGCATGCACACACGCACAAAAATGCAGGCACGCTCACCGAACCGCACGCACACACAAACATGCGTATGCTCGCACACGCATTACACGCACTCGTGCGCACGCAAACTCAAATACGGAGACACAAACGCGCGCGAATGTGAAAATGCAAGTACACACGCACGCACGCTCATAGCGTGCGCACGTATATACACTCCCTCTTCTTCGCCGCTGCCCCAGAAAAATATACGCGTACAAACAGACTGAATGACACTCGTTCTGCCATTACCAGTCAAAAACCAGCTGTATTAAATGGCTTTACAATTTCAATTAGGCACTTATTCAAGTCATTGTGCTCTCTGCCGAGAGTGTGCAAAACCATTTGTTCCTGTCGTGTGACATAACCACCCATCCCTGACCAAAACACTGCTTTAACGTACCGCCAATGGCTCCACCAATGCCTTAAATGCATATGTTGTTAGAAGGGACTATCCTCTCGGCGCAGTCAGTTGAAACTTGTTGATACTCCGCCGACATATTGAGATAAAACTTCCTAAACTTTTGCCCGTTCAGTTACGCATGTGCAATGCCGTGCAGCTCCACAGAATGGTGAAGGGAACCACCATGGTAGCTCAGTGGCTGTAGTGTTGGGCTGCTGAGCACGAGGTTGTGGGATCAAATCCCGGCCACGGCGGCCGCATTTCGATGGGGGCGAAATACGAAAACACCCGTGTACTTAGGTTTAGGTGCACGTTAACTCTTTCCAGCACGGTGGTTACTTCAGATGACCACCTTTTCATAATTTTTTTTCAGCGTCCCGCAGTGGTAGAATTCATAACCACTAGTGCCGGTTTCTTTCGCTACTTTCTTGCTGTTCATACCAGGTGGAGCCACCTCTTTGGTTATATTGCTTTTTTGTTTGTTTGCGTGCAGCAATTGAAATGGAGCCACGCGAGTTTGATCCCAAGCTTTTTTAGAAATATCAAGGTGAGTACACATATTATGGCGTTAATAATCATATAACTTATAGCTTTCATGTGCAGAAGAGCTGTTGTACAATTGTCACGGAGCGTCAGGGCCTAATTGTGCTGTGGATAAACATTACGATGGTGGTCACCTGAGGTGACCACCATGCCTGAAGGGTTATGTATGCATAATTTTGCTTTCCCTTGCAGAAACCCAGTTTGAAGACATTCCATCGGATCCTGACAGCTATGCTGGCGGTGATATGTGCAGTGACAGTGACGGCGAGTGGGAGCCGAGCACTATCGCTAAACGTCAGCTACCAGTGCCACAAAGGAAGCCCGTGTTTATGCCGTGAGTGATTCATCGGACTCGGAAAGCGAAGAAGAAACCTTGCACACTCCTGGTACAGTCACAATATAGAGTCAGAGCTACAGGGTATCTCCGCCCCTTTCTTTAAGTGCCAAACGGGTGTGCCTCAACGCATCCATGACCTTGAAGGGAGCACTCCGTTCGATGTGTTTTGCATATTGTGGAGAGACTCGTTCACAGAATCGCTAGCATTTCAGACAAAGCTGTGTGCTCAGCAAGAAAGCAAGCCATACAAGCCGACCACAGCGAAAGAGTTGCGCACATTTTTAGGAATAAATCTTTTGATGGGCATCAAAAGAACCCCGAGTTATCGAGACCACTGGTTTACTGCTGAAGACCTTCATGAGCCGTTGATATCAAACCTGATGACAGTGAATGGGTTTGGATGGTTGCTATCCCATCTCCATATACATGACAATAAACTGCAACCGAGCAGGGGAGATCCGCGCTTTGACAAGCTGTGCGACCACTCGTGAATGAACTGTCGGCGACATTTTCCGCCAGCTAGTTGCCAACTGAATTTTTGGCATTTGACGAGTCGATGATAAAATTCAAAGGGAGAAGCTCGCTCAAGCAATACATGCCGAAAAAGCCCGTGGAACGAGGGTACAAGGTATGGATGCTGTGTGCCAGTAATGGCTACAATCTCAAGTTCGACATTTACACTGGAAAGTCGGACAATGGTGTGCAGCGCGAAATGGGTGGCAGGGTTGTAAAAAGCCTTACTGAAGATTGTGCCGGCAGGCACCACCGTGTGTTTTTCGACAAGTACTTCACCAGCTACCCACCCCTCAAGGAGTTGAGAGATGCCACCATATATGCGTGTGGAACGGTGAATGACAACCGAAAACACCTACCACCGCTGCAGGCGGATAAAACGATGGAAAGAGGCGACACGGACTGGTCTGTTAGTGATGACGGTTTGGCGTGCCTGAAGTGGAAGGACTAGCGAACCGTGCACATGCTGTCAAACTACCACGATCCTACACTTCAGTCTCAGGTAGCAAGAAAAAACAAGGATGGAACGCTCACAATGGTAGGCTGCCCAGATGCACTACAAGACTGCAATCAAAACATGAATTTGTTGACAAATTCGACCAATGAAAGAACCAATATTAGATTGATCGGAAGTCAAAAAATGGTGGCACCAAATTTTTTTCCGCTTCCTTGACTGCTGCATCGTGAACGCCTTCCTAATATACACTGAACTGGAAGGGGTTCAGAAGATGAGCTTGAAATATTTTAGAAGAGATATAATCGGTACATTGACCACGGAAGCACAAGTCTGTTCCCCAAAAGGAAGACGATCAAGCAGCCGTGTAGTAGAAATAAAGAGGTGGAAGCCAAATGTAGCTCCACTTGTCTGGGCCGCAGAATCAAAGCACCAAGCCAAGAGGTGCACGCTGAGGTGGTATGCAAAATGGAGCACAAAAGCAAACCCATCAAGGACGACATGAATGTGTGAAACGTGCAACGTTCATCTCTGTCTAAGAGAGGACAAAAAATGTTTTGCCGAGTTTCACAGAAAGTGAAAGGAGATCCCATTCCAGCACGGTGGTTACCTCAGGTGACCATCTCAGATCATCATTGCTGCCATGTGTAAATGTGTTTAGTTTTGCTTATATCTATTTTATGAGTGGCCTTGTGCAGTTTGTTCAATAAAATTTAGTTTTCTTGCAAAAACAAACTTCTGTGCCTCGAAGAGTTAAAGAACCCCAGGTGGTCAAAATTTCCGGAGTCCTCCACTGCGGCGTGCCTCATAATCAGAAAGTGGTTTTCGCACGTAAAACGCCATAATTTTTTTTTTTGAATGGTGAAGGTACAATCGCCAGAATTCCTGAGTATGTCCTCGCTACAAGACAACATAGCTTTCTTGCTTTTTTTAACACAACGCAAACATGCGCATGCTTGTTGTTACGTTTGCACGGAATAAAACCTGATAATAAAAGTCATCGCCCAATAAATGAGAAACCCATTGCTACGGTTTAGCAAGTAAAAATAGAAAATATTTTAAATGAAGAGCAGTACTCCCGAGAAAACCAAATCTTGAGTGTTGTGTTTCGGCTATCTGGTAGGATACTGTCGAACTCAATTCCTACGTGGTGTTAAGAAAAGTGTAACGCAACACTGTATCGAACCGTTGCGAGCATGTTGCCCAATGATAGGTGCGAACGATTAAACCGCTCGGCCACTGCTCCAAGGCTTTCGCAGTGATACGCTAGGGTTTTTATAGATGCCATGTGAATTCGCATGACTGTGTTCAAAAATCGCTTTTGTGAACAGTGTGGTGCCATGTGTGAAGAGTGGAAATGGGCATCAATCGAAAGCTGAGCCTCCTGACTACATACGCTGTAACGGCTATTGCGACAGCAGCCGTAATTTTATCACAGCTACCGCTTTTGTCCCAGAAATGGAGCAAAAATTTTCGTCGTTTCCATAGGCTTCCATTGCTGAATCTTTAACGCCCTGGGTAGAAAATTCTAGTTTTCCATAGCATGATGACTGCATTTGTCTTGTGTGGATTGTCTTCTATAACATGTTTGTCGCCTGCATTTTTCAATAAGCAACCTGCAATTTTAATTATTCGCGAAAACCCCAATAGTTCCTTTGCAAGCGCGCTAGCTTCGTGCCGGGGCAGCTTAGGGCGCTAGTTGGTACGTGTCCAGAGACGATTGTTAGAGGCGATTGGAAGATTGGTGGAAAAAAGTAGGGAAACGACAAATAACGGAGACGTACAAAAGCAAAACTCGCAATAGGGGATCAGAAAATTTGGTTGTGGGAGTTCATAGTGCTTTTTTTTCTTTTTTTCTTTTTTAACCTAGGTAGGAAATGAGGCAGTACAACAGCAAGAGCTTGGTGGCGCCACCCAGGGCCCCGTTCCACCCCGTTCCAAAAGGAGCGCTCATAACATCCATCCATCCATCCATCCATCCATCCATCCATCCATCCATCCATCCATCCATCCATCCATCCATCCATCCATCCATCCACCCTTCAATCAATCAATCAATCAATCAATCAATCAATCAATCAATCAATCAATCAATCAATCAATCAATCAATCAATCAATCAATCAATCAATCAATCAATCAATCAACCCAGAAAAGCTGGATATGCTCGGCTTTCGGTCAAATCTTCAAATAGCGATTCACTATTTAAAAAAGAACGCCTGTACGCTTCTAGGAATAAATGACATCCCTAAGCATCAATAAGATAAAGCAAAAAGAAAGAACACGAGTTGTAAACGCATCTCCCCCACTTCTTTATTGCCTCTCTTAACCAGCAATCGGAACACACTGTTGCACCATTAGGTTCTCTTTTTTGCTTGTTACTGCGTGTGACTGCACCCCACTTAAGTCTGAACCTTTGCTCGCATTTAAATGTTAGAGTTATTACGGTGGATAAGCCGTTAGCTTGAGTTGATGGTTTTGAAAATGTGCTTCCGAAAAGATGTCATTCGAAATAAATAATTTCATCTACGAAGCAAATAGCTGTCTGCATCTTTTTCTACGCTTTCGCAAGCGACTTCACATCAACGTATACTGCTGAAGTCAATACGACCCGACCAGGATAGAGGGTTGTGAAGCGTGTCCAGAGATGGATGTAGAATCATAAGTGTAGTATTGTCCTATGGTACAAAGTTACAATAGTCAAGAAAAAGGAACCCGCCTTTAAGAACGGCAAGAAACATATATTGAAATTCATATCGTGTTCACTGCTTTCTAGTGTACATGTGTTTTTCTTCTCTATCTTCTGTATAACACATGTGCACTGATGGCTTTTTGTGTTGTCTTTCTTTTCTTGCAGCTCATTTATTCTCTACTCTTGCAAGAATAAACTTCGCCCACATTGGACTCCAGAGCAACAACGCTACTGACGTTCTTCCTGTGCAGGTGTGTACCACACTGCACTTCATGAAACAGCTATAACATAACGCAAATTATTTATCAGCATAGCAAATATGCCGCCCTTTTGAATGTGTATTCCAAGAAAGGAGAGATGAATAGAAATAGCTCTTCAATGCCCTCTTACATAGCCATATTATACAGAGAGTTTCAGCTAGCTTTGGCGAAGTATTAAAAAACAAAAATAGGTGCTACGCTTGTCGAATTGGCGTTGTATTGTTCTGAGTCATATAGAGCACGTCATGATATTTTTTCCATCCCACAAAGCTTGGTAATTAACAAAGAATCCTAAATTAAGATTTTTTAAGCAGGAACTCCAGCGAAATATCTTCAATACAGAAGTTGTAGTGCTTGGTCAGACCATTGCATTACTTCATCTAAGCTAACTTCCCTGTTTCATTTTTTTTTTTGCAGCCATTGTTTAAAGTGCGCGAAATTTAAAAAAAAATACCACGTGACTGTTGCCTCAGTCGCCGCACTTTTGTTGTGCCCTCAAATGTAACTTTGAACAACTAGAAAATGCTGCTTCGCGCACAGAGATCGATTGAACAGTCTGAAGGTGAATGCGAAAGACGTTAAGTGACAAAAGTACGTACCGCTTTAAGTAAAAAATTATTCAAGGAAAAAGCGGTCGCCACTTGTGAATGCAATATGGGACCGGAAGCAGCATTTGACGCAGCGCAGGCTTTTTTTTTTTTTCAGACGAATGAACTTTACGGAGGTGGTGACGCTGATAGTGTGAAGAACGGAGATGAAACACAAAAATGAAACGGGGCAATTAGCATAGACGAAATAATCCGATGTTTCTGAACAAGCGCTGCAACTATTGTATTGAAGATTGTTTCTTAGAACTACTATTTAAAAAGTCAATTAAGGAGTCTTTTTATTTACACGATTTGATGAATTGTCAAAACATATCATGACACCTCAGAACGATACTGTGCCGATTCGACACGAGTAGTGCCCATGTTTGTTTTTCTAATACTTCGCCCATGTTAGCTTAAACACCCTGTATATATTTCTAGGCATCTGCTTTCCATTTCACGCCTAATGAATAAGTTTGAGCCATGGAATAAAGCAAGACTACGGTCCTGTCGGTTGCTTCTTTGACACTAAACACTTAAATTGTACCTTTGTTAATAGTTTCCATCAATTTAGTTTTATACGAGGAAGCTCAACATTAGTAACCCACTATTTCCATCACTGATGCTACTGTCATGATTGCAGTAGACAACTTTGCTGTTTGTCCCGCGCGAGATTAAAATGCGACAGCCACGCTGGAAAGATAGTCGGAGGACAGTTCCCACGCGATGCTGGGTCCTGCTGATTTTCCCGTAACGAGCTTCTCTCGCCAGAGAAGCTCCACAAAGGAAAGAAATAGTTGCCACTCACAGGGAGCATACACGGCGCGAAAGGCTCGTGAACGTTTCCCTGAAGAAAGCCTCCCCGAACTGGCGCCTGCCCTATCCTGAGAAGCATCAGAGAAGACCACGTGGGCGTAACGATCTCATCTCCCATTCCCACGGCCAGACTCTCTCTCTCCGCCCACTGAAACTGGAGGGGGGGGGGGGGAGTTGTTGTCACCTGTTCGATATTCCATCTACGACAGTGTTTTATGTGCTTCTTGAATGTCTGTCGTCCTGGTGGGTTGTGACCTGTGCGTGATTGGATGTTGCCAGGAGGGAGTGCTTCAACAGAGGTTTTATAATGACGATGCGGAGGAACAAGCTGCTGCTCTGGGCCATGAAAACGAGGCTCATTCCGGTGCTCGTTGCTCAACACGACTTTTTTTTTACCTATTCAATGATGTAAATAAGTTTTGTTCGAGTGCCAGAAAACCTGTTGGTTTCCGATTTCCCACCTTCTCAGCACCTGTTTTCTTCAACCCGAAGCCTCTTTCACACTACCACATCGAGCCGGGTTTGAGACATAACCTAGCGCCGCAACACTATCTACACGTAGCTACTTCGATCGACTGGAAATTCCGCCATTTCGGTATTTCACAATATGGCATAATTTGACGATGCCTCATTAGCCCAGAACAGCACCCTTGGTGTCAATGTATGCTGAGGTATGCTGAGATGGTATTGCCGTATTTCACAATGTTATGTCTCCGGATTTCTCTCATGTGCAGCCTTGAAAAGTTCACGAAATATTTATTGTACCGACTGAGTACAATCTAATACCAGTTTTATTTGCGGGCGGTCTAATTTCTCTAATATACGATTTAGCTATGTGTTCCGCATCTAAAAAGCTGTTGGTGCCACTGTTGATATGGTAGTCATTGTGAAAGCAGCATTTTTGTGAAAATATTTCATAAGCTCTGATTCCTTCTTGAATTAGCAGATGTATGTTGGTTCTGCGGACACAAACATGTGGTGCGTATTCAGTGACATATCCAGGTAAACTCAATGGTGTAAACAAGGTCGTGCGTATTTCCCTTAACGTGTTAAAATAATTTTGCGCTTACCACTGCACTGTTCTTGCTGGAACCTGCCGTTGTTGCTTAGTGGCTATGGTGGTGGGCTGCTAAGCACGAGGTCGCGAGGTCGAGTCCCGGCCACGGCCGCCGCATTTCGCTGGGGGCGAAATGGGAAAACACCCGTTTCTTAAGACTGAGGTGCACGTTACGGAACTGCTGGTGGACAAAATTACCGGAGTCCCCCGCTACGTTGTGCCTCGTAATCAGATCGTGGTTTTTGCACGTAAAATCCGATAGTTTAATTTGTTCTTGCTGACATTTTGCGGAAGGATCGTATTTTGGAATCTACGCCGCTTAATGTGTAATGCAGCAGACGCACCTCGTGTCTTCGGTGGCAGCTCGATGACGACGACAACAACGACCCACGCAGTAATTGTGAAAGAGCTACCGATGTCCAAATTGACAGATTCATTAGAATCGGTCTATTTGCTCCTGCCAAGGCATTTACGTCACGTTCATTTAGTGTGGGTGCCACGCCACAGAGGTCTAGCCTTAAATCTATATGCAGATGCACTCGCCGTAGCATCCCATGATGGCCCTATAATCCTAATTTTACCTACGTAGCTTTCATTACTGTGGAGCTATTCAGGAAATATATACTACTGCAAATAACTTCACGAAGTCATCGTTGTTAACAGCTCATTTCCTGCATCTAAATTTTCCTTCGAAATACAAATGGTGCTCCACTAGAAAAATTGAAGCAACTATTACGAGACTATGGTGCCGAATGCCCCCGACTGAAGTTTCACCGCCACAGGTCTGGCGTGCTATATGACATTTGTCCTCTATGCATTGAGAGTGAATCTCAGCAACACTTTCTTTGCAGATGCCGCTGGTTAATTACTTAAAGCAAAATATAATAGAAGAGCCCTTCTAAAACCATTGCTTTATTTCGGCTCTTATAGTAGTTCTTTGGGGCTACCGTACTGGGTCACAGCCACATGAACGTTTGGGAAGCACTCTGCATCTTTCCGCATGAGACAAAAATAATTGCATGCAGAAATTCTTCTTAGTGCTTATTATGCTCACATAGGTATTTTTCTGTCGTACTTGGATATTTGATCCCTTGTAACTGTAAGAGTAGGCACTTTAAATTGCATTTACAAGATACTTATTTTATTTCATCTTACTTTTCTAAAAGAAGTTCATAGCAGTTTATCACGACCTGATTCATGGCTGATGCTCCGGAATGGTTTGCGCCATTTCACCAGTGTACAAGAACAAGATCTTACGTTGTTCGCTGCTGCTAGGCTGAGTGATTATCACCTTTGTGAATAAATACCATCACGTTTGGGGGAGGTTGCTGCCATCCTTCAAGTCACCTTGGAGCTCTGTACTCGTACGTTGGCCACCAACGCTATGACGGATGCAGCCAATGCACCGACTGAACCTTGGTCTGCCCTGTCACTTGCGCTGGCACTCTCAGTTAGCGCGACCCGGCCATTTAAGCCGGATCGGAGAACATGACGTCGAAGACTGGCAGTCCTCCTATGAACGTGTAAGCGCTAACAATAAGCGGGACCACCAGGTAAATGTAACGTCATATTTTACTTTCTTAAAGCACAGGATTGCGATATCAGCAATCACTGATCTGACCTCTCGAGTTGTTCTAGATTCATGACACATTTCACCGCAGCGTTTAGCTGCCCCACTGTCCGCAAACTACACGCCGAACAGCGTCTACGCCAGCGAGCACAGCAGCAGTGCCAGACCTTTCCCAGCTATATCGAGCATGCATCGCACCTCTTCTCTGCAGCCGTGTTAATCCAACCTTGACGGAGGATCAGAAGATTAAACATATTCTGAAAGGCATTGAGGATAACGCGTTCAAAGTGCTGCTTGCCAGTGCTGCTTGCTCTCCTTCTCCACGTCCACCGTCGCTCTGACCGATGCGTCGTCGACAATCTACTTCCGAGCGAAACTAATTAGCGTAGTTCCGGAGCCAAGAACTGTAAGCTATCGAACTTTCTAAGACCTCAATTTTCATGGCAGGATGTCAGTGACGACCACGTTGAGGGAGCAGCCACACAAGCGCTTGTAGATACCGGGGTGCAACTTTGCAATTGCTAGTAAGTACAACGGGGCGTGGCACTTGCGAAGGCGCTGGACCTTTGCGCTCATGCGCGAGTAAGAGCGGGTGCGAGTGCGAGAGAGTAAATGTAGGGGCATTTGCTCCTTGAACATATGACTCAGCCTGTGCACTACCGAGGAGTTTCTTGGCGCGTGTTCTGTGCGTTTGCTGCTAGGCGTGCCAGCATTGCGGGGTGGCGTCTAGTTTGTTTACGCTCAGACACTGGCTGCCGGCGCGGTCAAACAAGTGATAACTTCGCAGATGCTTTCGTGGGAGCAGTAGGGGCCGTGGAAGAGGCCGGTCCTGCTATATTCAAAATCTAGAAGGCAGAGCGCCTTCGCAACCGCGGCTGAACGTGAGTGGCTGAAAGGGTGCCGGTGACGTTCGGTGCCCCAGCAACCGCTATGAGAATACGCCGGTCCCCCTTAACGCGTTTTACGTTAGCCTAGCTGAACGTTAACCTAACCTAACGAGGTCGAGACAAAAAGACAATAATGCTTCCGACGTAACTGTTGTGAGAATACGCTGAGCCACCCTAACGCCTTTTACGCTAACTTAATGTAATTTAAGCTAACGGAAACCTAACCTAAAGCTAGGCTAACCCTACCCAACGTGGACGAGATGAAAGCCAATACTCACGGCATGACATCAGGCAATTGCGTTCAACCGCGGTTGCTCAGGCGCTGTGCGCTTACTTCACTCAAAGGGACCCACTCAGAAACGCTCCTGAAAATTCCAGGAGAGCACACCGGTCCTTTACTTCGGCTCCTTTTGCTTGCCAGAAAAATTCATTGACGTTTTTCTGTATTTATTTAAGCTAGAGTGCTGTGAGGCGCAACAAATATTAATTGGACATTACTGACTCAGCAGCAGCGAGGCACGCGCGAGAAAGTGTCTGACGTACCTTTAAAAACAAGGATCACCAAATGGGGGTCAGCGCGCGCTAGTTCACTTGTTTCACCGTGCCGGCAGCCAGCGTCCGAGCGTAAACAAACTCGACCCCACTCGGCAATGCCGGCACGCCTAGGGTACAAACGCATACAGTACGCGCAAAGAAACTTATCCACCATAGTGCCTAGGCAGACTAAGATATTCAAGGAGCAAAGACCCCCAGATTTTCTCTCGCACCCGCTATTACTCGCACCTGCGCAGAAATGTCGAGCGCCTCGAGAAATGCCACGCCCCGCTGTACGTACTAGTAGTTGTAGAAATGCTACGGGGCCGCCGTTTCCGTCATCCGTGAAAATCTTTATCGCAAGCTAAAAAGGTCGCTACCTTTCTGGCATGGCACTTTGCACTGCTAGCACGCAGTACATTCATCCCACAGCTGTATGCGCCGCCCGTGTAGTCATCCAGGATATTTTTTACATCATCTGACTTTTTTTTGTGTTGCCATCCTGTTCTCATGATCTTACCCTCCGGTGGGACTTCCTGTCATGTCATAGTGAAATCATCGGTTGCTCTCACACGCAAGTATCCCTTTCGTCGTTATGCGACTATCATCGGTCGGCGCCGACTTCTGTGTTCGAAAGGTCTTGATTGATGCTGATATTGATTCAGCCCCGGAGACATCGGTAGTTGAGTTTGTCGTGTGCTGCCGTGCCAGACTACACTGTGGCGTTTACGCAATCTCACTTGCTTTCTCACCGCAATGACTTATTTCTCCCCTTAGCCGTCCTCACTGTTAGGTGTGAGTCCGCTTTGACACCCATATGTAATCCGCACCCGGTACCCAGTAACCGTACTGCGTCTTGAGACCTTAGTTTTTTTGCAACTTTCACATGTATTGAAGACCTTGACGTTTACAATGGCGTCACCTGTTTACATCTCGACGCCATAGATTCTGGCTTATCAACACCGCCTTCAGCCGATTTCGAAGGCGCCATCGCCGCTCGCCTTTCGCCATGTCATCACATCAAACTTCTTACCCTCCTTAACGAGTTCGTTTCTTCGTTAGACTGCAACCACCTATGCTTGGGTCGCATGACAAGTGTCTCTCATAACATTGACACTGGTTCACATGCTCCCTTGTGGCAACGCTTCATCACATCACTTTATTACCTTAAGGACCCCGGTTAGGGGGTATTACATAAGGGGGGGGTTTACAAATCAAGGTTACAGAGAGTGATCTTCATGAGAAACGAATGTAGTTAAGTTGTCCGCAAAAGTTGATGAACACGCGATGGCTGCAATGTCACGGGGAAGGCCATTCCAGTCCACTGCTGTGCGAAGACAAGATGAGGCCGCAAAAGTAGTGGTGCGAGCACGTGCGCGTGCGATTGAGTAAGGATGGGACGTACGGGGGGGATATGAGCGCCGGTGGGATGATATACGGTGCTTGATTGAGCGGACTGTGAAAACGATTGAAACAAACAAAGACTGGCAATGCGGCGAAGCACAGAAAGATTAGCAAGATCAGTTTTACGTTTTAGGGATGATATGCTTATGTAGTATGAATATGAAGATTGGATGAACCTAGTGGCACGATTTTGTACAGATTCTAGTTCGTTTCTTAAGTATGCCTGGTGCGGGCTCCAGATGGGCGCTGCATATTCTAGTTTCGATCTGATGAGCGATTTGTAAGCGAGAAGTTTTATGTCTGATGGTGCATGACGCAAATGACGCTTTAATACACCGAGGGATCTGTTCGCGGATTATATGATATTGCTGATGTGTGCGTTCCAAGAAAGGTCAGAGGATAAGGCGACGCCTAGATATTCGTATGATTGAACTTGTTCGACAGTGGAGTGGGAGATTAGGTATGAGAACGATAAGGGATTAAGTTTGCAATGAAAGGAAACGAGCTTGCATTTAGTAGGATTAAGCTTCACTAACCAACGATCACACCACTGTTGCACAAGGTTAAGGTCATGTTGGAGTGCAGTTTGATCAGAAATATTTGTAATTGTGCGATAGATGACACAGTCGTCGGCAAATAAACGGATATGGGAGGATACATGTACAGGCAGGTCGTTAATATATATGAGGAATAAAAAGGGTGCGAGTACAGATCCTTGGGGGACGCCGGATGTTACAGGGAGGGAGCTGGAACGGCTACTTTTAATTGAAACAAACTGGGAGCGTTTGTTGAGGAATGCTACGATCCATGCGAGAACGTTAGGGCGCAAGTTCAGCTGAGAGAGTTTTAGTATAAGGTGTTTGTGTGGTACTGTATCGAATGCTTTTGCGAAGTCGAGGAAGATTGCATCGGTCTGAAGGTTGAGGTCGAGATTAGAGTGTAGATCATGAAGAAATATGGCAAGTTGGGTTTCAAAAGATAAAGATTTACGGAATCCGTGCTGGGCAGGATGAAAAAAATTGTTAGTGTCAAGGAAGTGCATAATGTGAGAGTGTATGACGTGTTCCATAATTTTGCATGGGACGCTTGTTAGAGAAATGGGGCGGTAATTTAGGGGGGATTGTTTTTTACCTGATTTGTGGACTGGAATGACCTTGCCCTCTTTCCAGTCGTCTGGTAAGATTCCTGTTTCAAGTGAAAGTGAGAAGAGCATCGAAAAATACACTGCAATAATTTCTTTAGTATTTTTACCAGTTTTGAGTTAATATCGTCGACACCAGCCAATGATGAAAGTTTTAATTTGTCAATGAGTGATGAAATGCCAGCGACAAAAATTTCAACAGGGGCCATCATTCGTATAGTGTCGCAGTAGGTGGCGTAGGAAGAGGCGAGACGGCTTCTTCAGTGAACACGGATGAAAGCGCGATGTTAAAGGTGTCAGCACAAACAGCGTTGCTTATAATTTAGTCTTTATCGCTCGTAAGTGTGACGTCATGTGTTTGTTGCGGGTTTATGACTTCCCAAAATCTTCTAGGGTTAGTTTTTGGAGTTTTAGCTAAGTCGTTATGATAAAATGTTTCCTTCGCTTTCTGAATTGCAGTGTAATAAGCGTCTTCCGCAGAATAGTACCTGTCCCATGCGTTCCGACTTCCATCACATTTCGCAGTACGAAAAAGGCGCTTTTTCTTATTTTCGAGTGTATTGAAATTTTTACAGAACCATGGTTTATTTTTATTGGCAAGAAAGCTCACCGTGTGGATGAATTGATTAGTCAGGTCAGTAATTTTGTCCTTAAGCACTAGCCAGTTGTCATTGAGGCAACGGAAACCGAAATTGGATTGGAAAATAGGCAGAAAATATCGTAATTCATTATTAATTGCTTCATAGTTAGCCTTATCGTACAAGTAAATTGTTTTCCGGAAGATGGGACGTGTTTTGGGGACGAAATAAAAGTGGTATGAATGACTTTGTGATCGCTGATTCCTCAGTAAATATGCGATAGATTTTAAGCATTCGGGGCTATTCGTTAGTACAGAGTCTAGAATTCACTAGTGACGCGCGTCGGTTCTGTTACTTGTTGGATGAGGTCAAAGTTGAGAGAAACATTCATAAATTCGCTTGCTTCAGTATTTCCTGAAGTTGGTGAAGCCTGATTGAGCCAATTATTGCTAGGAAAATTGAAGTCTCCATAAAAGAGGATGTGTGAATTGGGGTGCTTTTTTAGTAAGCTGGGATAATTTTTCATTAAGTTCGAGGGCGAAATCTGGATCAGTTCGAGGGCGCCTGTAGCATAACCCAAGCATTATTGCTTCGGGAGGGGCACGACACATTACCCATAGCGATTCCAGTTGTGAAGATGTAATGATTAGAGAGCATGATAGTTCTCTGTTAGTGGCGATCAGTACGCCCCCGCCACGAGCATTTTTGCGGTTTTGGCGAAAAGTGCTAAAGTTCGGCAAGTCAGCCAGTGCCTCCGTATTTGAAATGTCGTCATTGAGCCATGTTTCTGTTAGTATCAGTATACTACTGCCGGTTGATTGTACTAGATTAGACAGGAGCACGCGTTTGGGAAGAAAACTACGTATGTTAGTATCGACAAGAACGGCACCGAGAGCGGCGCTGCTGCGCCGGCGTTGAGAGCGCCGCATGCGGAGCAAAATTCTATTAGCCGGTGGTACCCCTCTCCCATCTCTCGTTCGCGCCGCCTTGATTGCCTCCTGCACTGCTCGTGTTTGGGCACGTTTCGCGCCGCGCGCGGTGTGTGCGCGTGGACATTTCCTTCGAAGGGCGGTGTACAGTCTCTCTCACATTTAGGGGAAAACTCGAAGCGCAGCAGCTCGCGCAGATGCTCGAGGGGCGGGATCTTGAACGGCGTCGTCTGCTACGGCGGCGCACGCTGGCCGCATTGTCGAGAAACGTTCTACTGTCAGGTGCAGGGCGCTGATCACATCGTTACTGCGTGAAAGGAGCCGGTATTCTTTGCTAAGCGTTGCGCGACGCCCACTGATACGCCTCGAATGTAACTTCATCGCTGCATGGCAGTCATAGACGACGTACTGATTCCATACATTCTTGACGGCCCGTTTCTGGAAGGCGACTATATATTCTAACGCGATAGGACGCCGATCCACACTGCTCGTGCTGTGCAAGAACTGCTAGAAGAGCGCGCAGTCACTCTCTTGGAGCGGCCGCCTCAATCCCCGGGCGCCAACATCATTTAAAATGTCTGGGGCTCGTTGAAAGTATCGCTGGCGCAACATCCCCTCTATCAGTCGCCCGAGGATAGGCTTCGATCCACCATCGTCAGTGACTGAGACGTGCAGCGAATGAACACATCCCTGATCAAGTCATTCTACACTTCACTGCCTTCCAGGATGAGCGCTGTCATCGCTGCCGCTGGGGACATGACGAGATACTAACTGAAGTTCCGAGCGTGACGTGTCCAATTCCCCACCGGCGGGCAGGGTCTGTCTGGTGTAGCGAATGATTATCGAGAAAAATCACTTCCAGCTCATTGTCTGAACCTAAAACGTTCATTTAATCGTGTCCGTTTGTTTCACCGTGTTCGACTCCCATTGTTGAGTGCTTTGTTTTCCTTTCGAGTCAAACAAAGACTGAGCACGTTGCGCGCACATCTTGGTGCGTTTTGTCGCTGCTCATTACGGTAGCACATACAGTGAAGAAATATACGTGCACACGCTCAGTACTCCGGCCCTTCGAAAGAACAAATGAACCATGTTGTCAAAAGAAGTTTGTGGAACTCCATTAGCGCCAATGAAGGATCAGAGTGTGGCGACGCACAACGTTTAGTAAAGAATATCAGCTCAGTTCCCGCAGTACCGATGAAATCGGTGCACTGCCCCTGACAGTACCACGCTTCCCGAAAATGCGGCCAGCGCGCGCCGCCGTAGCAGACGACGCAGATCACGACACCGCCCCTCAAGCGTGTGCGCCTGCTCGAGCTGCTGCCGCCGCACGACTCCATTGCTTGCCGCATCGCGATGCAATACATTCCGAGTTTTCCCCTTAGTGTGAAACAAACTGCACACGCTATATTTGCCTTTAAGAAGATCGGTACGCTTGACGATTATTTTTATATGGCTGCAATGCGGCGAAAGGGCAGCGTCTGCTTAACCATGTAAGGGACGCTGAGCAGGTAATTGGAAACGACATCGTATGTGCCGCCGGAAAAATCGTCAGCACATACGATGCGGCACATACATACGGCACCTACGAGCTAAAGTCATTTTTGCAGTTTCTCACATTATGTTTGCTACAAATCCGTGTTGTCTCTGATGGCGACAACGGACTTCTATCGACACTGTGCGGAAATAAACAAGATATATCGCTGCATAGCACAAGTACGACATGCGCACACAACTTTAACTAGTACGTCCCCTACAATATGGAATAGAGGCAGCAATGTAGACAGCTTGGTCATTTTTTAACAGTACTCAAGAGACGGAAGTTGAAAGTATTATTAATCATTCCTGCTTCAGCAATGCCGGCGCGACCAAGACGCGGGTGTGTATCGTCCAGTAACCCGATCGATCGGTGCGATGGTGAAGCGGGAATGAACTCCGGTCATGTTCAATGCATCATGCACATATTCAATTTCTCGGCACGCGTGAACTTCGGCCACTGCTAGCGCATACAACAGACGTGGTTTCCATTCTTAGACAGCGCACACACAAACGAAACACGAGAAAGAAGACAGGACAAGCACTCGTTGAACTTAAAGTTTTTGTATGAATAAAAGGATTATGTACCGAGTAATTATTAATTTCACGTGGGTTAGATATAGAAACCGTCATACACTCAGGAGTGATCAATAAACGATCTCGCTTCGTTTGCCAGATGTTTACTTCGCTCGGCGCACCGCAGTAATCCATGTCTGTCGTCTGCTTCTTTCGTACCATTTTCTTGTGAATCGGTATAATTTCACTGGTGGCATCAACCTTTTCATGTTTACATTGCTGTCGTGACAGTTAACAACACAATAATAATTTCCGGTCATCCGAAGAGGCGCCGTCGCAAACAAGAGACGTTTCGCGCGCAGCGCGAACTGAACGCGGGCGCGACCGCGAAGAGAAGCGGCGACGGAAAGCTACACCTTCTCGCGTGCAGCGAGCGCGAGAAAGCCTTCTCGCGTGCAGCGCGCGCTCAGCCTGGCCTCCTCTGGCTCAGCGCGAGCGAAGGGAACCGGCGGAAGCAAACCCCCGGGGGATTGGAAACCGTGCCGCCAGGGGAGAAACGAGCGCTGGCGTCTCGGGCGAAACTTGGCGTGCGCTCGTCTATATAGTACAGAAAATGAAAGATTCGCTCTTGCGCATTTAAGGTGCTGATGGCGTGGTTGCTGACGGCGACATGATCCCTACGATACGGCTTTGACAATTCCTGGTGCAGTGTCAAAGATATATCGCTGGGCTCCAATATGCAGTGTATTGTAACGCTATGAAAATTGTACGTATTTGCTCCTAGCAAAGGCAATGAGCTGTTTTCAGGCGGTTCGAACTGGACGCGTGAAGTCTTCCACAATGCTGGAATTTGTGCCTTTTAGTTTTGGACCGTTTGAGAGGATAGATTCTTTAGTTTTGAAAGATGAAAGCTTCACTATGATGGGTCGTTTGCGGTTAGTGGTGTAACGCCCTAGTCGATGCGCTCGCTCTTTATTTTTGGGCTCGACTATAAGAGCAAAGCGTTCATGACAGTGGCTTATGATTATTTGCTCCGATTGAACGTATGTTTCCTTCGGGTTAGTGTCAGGAAAACCGTAGAATATTAAATTGTTGCGCAGGGAACGGTTCTCGAGGTCGTCAAGGCGCTCTTCAATATCGCACATACGATGGGTTAGTTGACCGGTCTTAGTGCTAATGGCGTCAACTTCTGTTCGGAGAGCTAAAATATTTTTGCAGAGATTTTCTAAGTCTGTGAGGTGGGTGCTTAGATTAGCAATAGGGCGGTTGGTGCTCGTTAGCTGGGTTTTGAGGCTCTTAATCCCGAATATTGGTGTGGCCTGGCCAGTAGACATTGTTTTTAGTTCGTCGAGGACGGCTTTTTCAGGACCGGGGTTTGTCTCTACGCCCCCCAATAGCAGTAACAAGGCGCGTATGACTTCAATACATTCAGAAATAAATAAAATACAGCACGGTGGGCTTGGCAGCTGCACCAAAACGTAATCACTTGATTTTTTAGAAGGAGCTTGATACCAAGCACTAACTTGCATGATCAAGATAAACTGGTTAGCGGTCTGTGTGGTGGCACAGCCGCGAAGCCCACAGTGCGCGGTGGGCGGTGGTTGCAGCTTTATAGGTTGCGCATATGATGTTGTCGACGGCGATACGGTAGCTGGATTAGTTTCGATGATCCACAGCGGGGCTAGAGGCGCTGCCAATCGTCCTGAAGCATGGGCGACAGGGAGGAGGCAGACGCTGGGTTCGCTTCCGTTGGCAGCAGGCACAAAGTTTCCCGAAGTGGCAGAAGAGGCTGCCAAGAAGGCAGACACGAACAGGTCGACGATGATGTGGGCGAAAATCTGCATGATCAGGGTAAACTGGTTAGCGGTCTGTGTGGTGGCACAGCCGCGAAGCCCACAGCCTGCCTATCGCCGCAGAAGAGCGCCGAATTGTCAATGAACAAGTGGACGACATGCTTTAGTGCGGCGTCATTCAGCCTTCTCAAAGTCCTTGGTAGTCAGCAGTCACTCCAGTGCGCAAAAAAGATGTCTCTGTTCGATTTTGTATCGTTTGTCGCCGCCTAAATAGGATTACAAGAAACGTCGTTTACCTAGTGCCTTGGATGGACGACGCTGTTGATTGTCTTCAAGGTGCAGAATACATCTCATCTTTACATTTCCACTCTGGTGTTGACAGCTTCCCGTGGCTGAGGCTTGACCATCCAAAGAAAGCTTTCGTCACTCGCGATGGCCTACGCGAGTTCAACGTTATGCCGTGCGGGCTCTGCAATGCGCCCGATGCATTCGAGCGCATGATTTATACCATCCTTCGCGGCCACAAGTGGAAGACTTGTTGATTTTACCTGGATGACTTAGTTCTTTTCTCAAAGGCTATTCCGACGCATCTTGTCGGTCTGCACGACATCCTAACCTGTTTAACTTCAGCTAGCCTACAGCTCAACATGATGTGCCCCTTCGTTGCCCGAAAATTAAACATATTGGATCATGTTAATTGGAAAGACAGCATACTTCCTGATCGGCGCATTCTTCGCACAGTCACCCCGTTTTCAAGGTCCACATCTATCAAGGCCCTGAGAACTTTCATAGGCCTGGGTTTTCCTTTTCGTCACTTCGTCCAGAACTTCACCTTTATCATTGCACCCTTGACGAATCTGCTTGTCACAAGCAAAGACACTTCCGCGTTGTCATCAGCGTGCAATGAGTCTTTTGAAAAGTGGCGCGGGTTGTTGACTTCATCGCTAATTCTTCACCATAACGACCCAACCGTACCGACAAAGGATCACACCGACGCCGGTAGTGTGGGCCTTGGTGTGGTCTTGGCCCAATGGAAAGCCATGTAATGTAGAATACGTCATGGCTCACGTGAGCCGTACCCTGAAGAAAACTGAGTTGGGTTACTACGTCACACAGGAGGAATGCTTAGCCATCATTTGGGCACCGGGAAGGTTTCGGTCTTACCTCTGCGTTCGTCCGTTCAGCATCATCATTGACCATCCCGCCCTTTGTCGCTTCTCCTCCTTGAAAGACCCGTCGGCTCGCCTCGGCAGTTGGTCGCTTCGCCTGCAGGAATATAACAGTTGTATCGTATACCCCGCTCCGATCGAAAGCCGTCCTACACTGATGCGCTCTGCTGCTCGTCGATGACACCTGATGTGGCTTCTCTCTCCGTTCCCTCTACAACTTCAGCCCCGTCACTACTACGCGATTTCCCATCGCTTGCCCTGTTGGTCGCCTACCTTGCTGCTTCATTGGTCGTTCCTTGAACGCGGACGCCTCGCCGTCAAACAGCCAACTCTGCCGTGCGAGACAACACCCTCTACTACCGCAGCTATTTTCCCGACTGCCGGAAATTGATTCTGGCTTTTCTTCGTCACATGCGCTCCGATATCTGTGCGTACTTCGATGTCGACCTTCAGAACGCCCACGCAGACGTCCTAAAAACCTTTACAAGGCTGCATCAAGGGTATTACTCGCGTGGAATCTACCGGTTTGCCCAACAGTACGTTCAACCTTGCACTGCCTCTGAACAAAGCAAGACCCCTCCACGGCGACCTCCTGGAGCACTACAGCCGCTACCGGTCGATCGTTTGAACGCGACGGCATCGACCTCCATGGCCCGCTTCCGTACAGTGGATGTGGAAACCACTGGATTATTAACGCGAGCGCCTTGGATAGCTCACAGGGCGAAAAATCCCCTCTCCGGCTTTACGCCGCCTTTCGCTATCACAGCAAAATTCATGGAGAATCGAGCCCTCGACCTTTGATTTTATTTAAGGCGAATTAGCCCATCAGTGTTTTTTATAAGAAAGCGTGATGCCGAGGCGAAGGAGCATCATCACGACCTGTAGTGTTAGGGCGAAGCTAATTAACGCGCTGTTCATTTGGATAGAGCTAATTAAGGCACTGAAACACGCGAACGTTGGTGTAGATGAAGGCGCCATTAATTAACATAAAGGTAATTAAGGCATTCGAACCCTCGACCTTTGGTGATTGTCAGACCCATGTTCTTTGGTGATAATTAAGGCAAAGCTAACTAACCCCCGTATTCACAAACCAAATTTAACTTATCGCGATAAGGTCACCCATGAAAGGACGAGAAAAGTATAAGTATAAGGAAAGAACAAGGTGCGTTTCGAAAACGCACCTTAACGCGCCATAAGTGTGCCTTATGAAAGGCGCCCTTCACTCGTTAAGTGTTTTACCTGGGAGCGAGGCTAGAGAATTTTTTGCTACGAAATAGATACTTTGACGACGTTTAAACTGCTTTTATTATAAGAAAGCAATAATGGCATGCACACAAGCATCTGTACATAAATAATGTATAAATGCTTGATGAAACTTGATGAAACGCTCGCCGTTCTTGGTGAGTCCGCCATTTGCGTCTGGCCACGTTGGTCTAAACCACTCGACGCAGCGCACGTTTTTGTACCGTCTTCTCCAGATTGGTTTTGTCCGTGTTGTGTTTGTATTTCGCTCGTCCGTGTTGTTTTGCCTTGTTATTACTTCCTTCGCTTTTTCTTGCTTATTTATAATTAGCTTTGCATTATTTTACTCATTTTTTATCAGTTTAGTTGTTTAAATAGTCGTAGTATTATCTTTTTTTTTGGTAAACCGCGTTGAGAATGGAGCGGCGCAAAATTAACTTTACGGACGAAGAGCGCACCATCCTGATGGACCTGATGGAGAGGCACCGCGATGTGCTTGAGTGTAAACGGACTGATGCGGTGTCGATCAACGCAAAGAAGACCTGGGAAAAGTTGGCCGACGAATTTAAGAGTCGCCACAACGTCCAGCCACGAACGTCCAAGCAATTAAAGAAGTGCTGGGACAATCTCAAAGAAAAGTGGCGCCATGCCAAAGCCGAAGACACGCGGGAGATAGTCAAAACAGGTGAGCATTATTCCTCATGTGCCGAAATTTCTGCATCTTGCTTGTATATATATTTGATGAAAGCACGGGAAGCCATCGCTACAGCTGATTTCTAGCGCACTCTGCAACAGCTTGTGCGTGTGCATACGGAACAGTGACGAGGACATAATCAATTCATCGCCAAAAATAACGTTGCAGTAAACTTGCTTGATCGTAACAAGCAGGCAAACAAAGGATGTGCCTACGCATGTTTGTTTTCCGCGACACACTTGCACGACCGGCAAATTTGCTCATGTTTTGGTTTCTTGAAGGCGTCGTTTGCTACCTCAAAGGACGTCTTGCTGTGAAAGAAACGCTACCTTATTTGTTTGCAAAGCGTGCTAATGCAGTCCTTGGGCGAACGCCATCAACTAGCTTTGTGTGTAGGCTTGTCGTGTGCTGTAATGACATACCAGGGGCAAGAAAAACTTGGGCACAGTTGCAGTTCATTAGCATATGCCTGGTGCCATGTGCGTGTGAGCACGGCGACCTGTGTCTGTATTTCCTTTGTGCTCAGCTAGCAGGGCTCCAAAATGACTTAAGCTACATCATGATATGTTCATATGTTTCTGCCAGTATTTTCGAAGCGGTGAAACTGAAGAGGTATCGTTATTTTGCTAACGCTGATATTTGCTTTTCAAAGGTGGTGGCGCCCCGGCAGGACGCCACATGAATGACGAGTTGCTCAGGGTCGGTGCAGTGGCAACTCACATGGCCACACGCCTTGTCAATCCATTTGACAGCGACTGCACTGAGCCTGGCACAGAGCCGACGCCAGCTGTAGCAGCACTGCTGGCTTCGTCACAGCCGGGACGAAGCACTGATGCAGATGGTGAGTATGAGTTTATGTGCAATATTATATCTGGACTAATTATTTAGGAAACTAGATTTGCTAATACAGAAAGGCACCAAATGAGGCATTGCAGGTGGCTAATGAACAACTCGTTCTGTATTACGCATTTGACACAGCAGTATTGCAAGAAACTAAGCTACTTTTTAATGTCGAAGTGCTGACATTACTTTTGGGCATCATGGTGATGAGGTCGGAGCAGTGCAGCAAGGGTTTTATTTATGGTTTCGTATAATGGACACTATAACGAGGAATGATGCAGTCATTGGTTCTTTCTCAAAGGCTTCCAAAACTGGTTTTTGCAGTTGCATTTGTGCATTATTTCATTGTTTTCATGTCAGTGTTGCAAACGGAAATCCCTTATTTTTTACAGTGGAGCGGTAACATCGCCAAAGTTGTATGTGTGCAATGTACAGTACACATGGATCGATATGGTCTTGCACTGTCTGGATCCAGAGGAGATGTCATAATGTTATCTGCTCTGCACATACGAGAGGCACCATGCCTTGTGGAGATAACCGTAAATTGACCATGCTGTGTCGTGTACTCGATATATGATTAGCTGTGTATGTTCATGGGTGCCTATGCTGTGTGTTTGTGGTCATACATGCGTTTCATTTGTTGCCACATGCGTGTGGAATAGCAGGTAGACTTGCTATTGGGCAAACCTCTCCAGCGTTTCCAAAGCGCCTCTTTTTCCCATGCAATAGTGCCCATAATTTCCTCTTTATTATGTACCGTCAACAAGCAATATACACAGAAAGCATACCTGTGATGCAAATAAGTGTCAGCATAGACACCATTGGTTTAGTTATTTTCATGGCCCATGAAACAGAGAATGAGTCCTAATATGAGGATGAGCGGCTTGTATGCAAAAGTTTGAATGCAACCGCATAGTTATTACTGTCACCGTTTCATTCAACCTGCTTCAGCTGGATGCACCAGCAGGAACATGCTGTATTGTTGTGTGCTCACGGGCTTACATTGTGTCAAGTTCTTTAGTATGTCCTAATAGTAAGTACAGTGCAGTATTTTGTTCAACATCGGTGCATTATGTAGCAAGGCAAAAATGTCTATATAGCTCACAGCCTACTCGTAAAAGTGGATTGTAAAAGGTACAAGCACTGTGGAAACGACACTAATGTCAACTCTGATTGCAATAACTTTGCAGATGCCGACATGGACTATGATGACTCTTGGCAGTGGGACATTGAAAAAATGCTGAAACTGCTCAGCTTGTACCAGAGCCAGCATCACCCCTAGCTACATGCCCACCAGCTCCAGCCCCACCAGCTGCTGTGCCGCCAGTGCCGACAGCCCACCGGCGGATAAACGCAAGCCGGTCATCCTGCACAAGGGATGATGCTGTGAGGAGTGAACTTGGCGCTCTGCTTGCTTCAATCACAAAAGATGCTCAAAGAAAAAGGAAAGAGCACTTGCTCAAGATGAAGCTAACTCGTGAAGACCATGCACTTCGCATGGAACTCGCTCGTGAGGATCACAAGGATAGACTTGAGAAAAGGCAGGCAGAACATGCACAAATAATGGAAAACCTTAAAGCAAAGAAGGCCCTTACTGACTTAAAAATGAAGGTTCTGCAAAAACAGAATGAGTGAGGCAGAAGAAAAAGTTTTCGTATATGATCATATGCCGTATTTACTCGCATAATCACACTTTTTTGTCAAAAAAATTGGTGCAAATCCAGGGGTGCGATCATTGTACGAGTTAAATTTCCCACGAAAAGAAACTTTTTTTGACCCCGCATTTGCAGCACGGTGACAAGCAGGCGGCTGCCGTTGTCAGTGTGGGACACCAAAACAAAAATGACATAGCCATGTCCACTTTGAGGGGACAGAAACAGAGATGGGCACGCTTAGCTGCCAGTGACACATAAACACATAGCGGGCATGCTGTGGAAACTGCGACATATGTCTTCACTGCTATCCTAATATGGCACGTTTCCACTAAGGGTGGGCGAATATCTTATCTGCGTTACAAGCATGGGCGTATGAATAGGGTACATTTCTAACTTATCAGCGTAAACGTGGCCACTATTGTTGCCGCCCGCGATTTGTTGCGTGCCCACGAGTGCAGACGAGAGGAATCAAAAAGCACCCTTTATGTTGTTGCTGTTGACCAAATCCATTATGATGCCTACAAATAAAGCCGAGGCAAGCTTGGTTGTAGTTTTTTTTTTCATGGAAGTGCAGAAAGTGATCGCATCTGCTTAAGAATGCCAGACCTCTTGGTATGTTTTCAAGAATCGTTTGCGTAGCATTTGACAAAAGGTAAATGCGATCATCATTAGCTAGACTTGGCACACGACATATCGCTGCGACAAGTTCAGGGTGCGGTTATTACACAGGAAAGAAAAAGTTGAATTTTGACGACAAAATTCAGGGGTGCGATCATTATGCGAGTGCAATCATTATGCGAGTAAATACGGTATGTCTTGTAATATATGTTTCGCGTATATCAAAGTACATGGGCATTGTGCAATTCTGCCACCATCAGGATGTATCAGCTACCGCAGCTTGGATCAAACGTGTAACCTCGAGCTCAGCAGCCCAACATATAGCCTCTGCATTAGTGCCAGTTTGCCTACATTGTAGCTGAAAATTAAATTAAATTCTGGGGCTTTACGTGCCAAAACCACAATCTGATTACGAGGCACGCCGTAGTGGGCCACTCCGGTCATATGGACCACCTGGGGTTCTTTAACGTGCGCCTAAGTACATGGGTGTTTTCAGATTTTGTACATTGTAGCTTTGTACTCTTTCTCTCTCTCTCTCTCCCTTGTGATCCTCACACTGTATTTGCAGCATCAACAAATGAATAGATTGAAAAATGGCAGTTGTAGACGTTGGTGCATTTCACAGCCATTCAGAAATGGTAAACTTCATGTGAAGCTCATGGTCATCACGGGTAAACTTCATGGATTTTAGGCGCTGTAATTGCTCATTGCGCCATCCTCTGCACGCAGGCAGACAAGGGTAGATAGCTGGCTAGACGCCTTGAAAAGCACATGTGTATGTTTTGACTAGTGTTCCACGTGCCTTGCCTTGTCAGACTTCTCAAAAAATCAACACATTTTTGAAGGCATTTGGCCAGCCATCCACCCTCATCCGGCCACCTGCAAAAGGCAGATTGAGCAAGTACAGGCCCTTACACAATTCATCTAATTCATATCTGTTTGACACATTGTTTGTTGCATGGTTTTGAAAGAGGCTTCAACAAGAACCATTCTGCCGAGGGATGAAAGCGGCATCTAGATGTAGTTCATGTAACACGTCACGGCAAAATCTTCTGCTAGATAGAGCTTGACATATACATGAATCTCAATGCAGCAGAAGCCACCATGTCGAGAAATATGTGAAACAAGAATGAGTACTGTTTATTTCATTCTGTGCAGAGCATGCTGATAACATTTCTGTTGTGCTATGTGCACGCATGTGCAAACAATCACATTTTTAATGCTAGTCTCCTGAGAAACACAGGCATGATGTTTTGTACCACCAATTTCAAAGGCTCTGCATGCGATAACCATGTCTCACTGCGTTGAATCCATTGGACAAGACAACTTATCGCTGAAATGTTCTATTGTGGAATTTGAATGTCATTGCACATGTAAAAAACAAAGCAACGTTAGGTAGCTCATGCTCCTGGCCTTGAATTCGTAACAGCCAAAGTGCATAGGATCACTTTGTGGGGAAGCAGCATATTTAAAAGTTGTAAACAGTCCTGAATTTGGCAACGGTTAGGTTAGGTGAAAAGGCATACGACAACTAGCAAAGCTGTGTTGCTGATGATAATCAGTGCACAACTGCCAACTGCATAATAAAGGGAAGCTGAAGAGTGTGCCGAATTCAATAAGACGCTCATATACGGATGCGGGAACCTTATAAACCATGCAGGTAAAATTTGGAGGGGGGGGGACTTTTCACTTAAGAGTGACGTAATTGTCGGCTAAAATTGCGCTGTCGCTCCACCCCCCCCCCCCCCCCCCCCGTCAATAACTGCGCGCTGACGATGTCAGCGGAGACGCGAAACCGCGGCATAGTGACGTCAACACTCGTGTTCCGTTCCTTCGCAGTCACCGCGACCATGCCTGACCGTGCTTGTTTCTGCGTGCGTGGCGTCATAATCTGCTTCGCTCGACCCTGCATTCCTTTGTTTGTATGTAGAGCGGTAGACAACGTGCGCAGCATCAATTGAAGTGGTGGGCCAATCATGCCGGCGTTCTGTGCAGCCTACGCTTGCACGAACACTAGTGGCCGCGACAATGTTGTCTGCTGTGAAGCGAAATAAATTCAAGCGCTCGAGAACAACAGTGCTTGGAAAACAGTGATGGCAGGAAAACCTATAAAAGTGAATAATAATAATAATATTTGGGGTTTTACGTGCCAAAACCACTTTCTGATTATGAGGCACGCCGTAGTGGAGGACTCCGGAAATTTTGACCACCTGGGGTTCTTTAACGTGCACCTAAATCTAAGCACACGGGTGTTTTCGCATTTCGCCCCCATCGAAATGCGGCCGCCGTGGCCGGGATTCGATCCCGCGACCTCGTGCTCAGCAGCTCAACACCATAGCCACTGAGCAACCACGGCGGGTCCTATAAAAGTGAAGTGTGTTTACAATGGCATTGCTGATCTGCCAAAAAAGCTTTTGCATTCATGAACACATGCAAAGAAATAGTAACAAATCACAGTCGACGACTGATTTTTCGGACGCCTAATTTTTTGGACATGCTTGATTTTTCTGACTTTTTCCCAGCCCCAGGACATACCTCATAAAGTCAATGTATTATGTGGCTTAAAATTTCAGACACTCTAGGGAGGGCTGTTCGATTTTTTGGACTTTGCAAGCGTCAGCCGGTCCAACTGCCGCGCATCTTCAGCTGTGTCGCTGCCATCTTGTTTGTTTATATTTTCATCCTGTAGTCTCGAAACCGGTGCCGGTCTTGCATGGCGGTTCCTCTGCTACTCGGACGCTGGGTTGAGGCTATATGCTAGCAGCTTCTGCAATAGCGTCACTGCCGTAACGCAATGCTTTTTTTTTCCTTTGTTCCTTCGATTGCCTGTTTGTGTTTGCCGGGCGTTGACAAGCTTAGCAGTAGCAAGCTACTGTGGCTCGCATTTGACTGAATCGGCTTCAGTGCTTCAAGACGCTGTTTCCGGAACATTATTTTTTCGTAGAACGTGGCAGCACTCAACAAAGTCGGTGTGACAACTTCCCGACGACTGCGCTGTGTGTACTGCTTAGCCAAGCATGCTAATTCCCAATGGAGAAGAAATCTATGTTGTCGGCCTCGAGCATTCTGATGAACTGAGGCAAGTACGCCACAATGCCGTTGGCGAAGAAAGTGGCAATCATCAAGTTCGTCGAAGGTGGCCGATCACAGGCAGATGTCGCAAAAGAGTTTAAAATTTCCAAACATACTCTTTCAGACTACATGAAAAACAAGCAAAAGATTTTGGAGGCAGCGGGAAAGTCTACTGGGTGTCGGCAGAAAAATGTAAGGCAAGGCACCTATCGAAAGCTCGAGGAGGCCCTCCTTGTTTGGCTGAAGTCAACAGTGGCAAGCAAATCCGTCTCCGGTGCCCTCCTCAAACAGAAAGCCGAGAAGATGGCGCTTCAGATGAGCACTGAGGGATTTAAGGTCAGCGATCGCTGGCTGAAACTTCAAAAAGCGTGCTGATCTCAGTTTCATGAAACTGTGTGGCGAAAGTGCAGCTGTTGACCTGAGCGTTGTTGCGGACTACCGCTGTGAAAAGCTGCAGTCGTTCTTACGGGAGTACTCGCCAGACGACATATTCAATTGCGGCGAGACCGGACTTTTTTTTTTAAGCTTATGCCAGAGAAGACCCTTTCCATGGTGGAAAACACAGTAAGGAACGAGTTACTGTTTTGGTCGGCAGCAATATGTCGGGGACAGAAAAACTGCCAATGCTCATCATCGGCAAGTCGAAAGCTCCGAGGTGCTCTAAAGGTGTAAAGTACCTGTCTGTTTTGTACGAGGCGAACAAGAAGGCATGGATAATACAGCAGTTTTTTGAAAGCTATGTGAGAAAACTAGATCATAAATTTGATCTAGAAGGCCCCAAAGTTTTGTTGTTGGTCGACAACTGGGCTGCACATGGGCACATAAACAACTTGCGTAGTTTTAGTGGAACGAAAGTCTGTGGGAGATATCGAGAAAAAAAATAATTTTTTTCTCTCTCTCGAAGTCTGTGTGAGTCGAGTTCTTACCCCCAAACACGACAAGTATCCTACAGCCGATGAACCAAGGCGTGATACGTAACCTGAAGGTGAAGTATCGGTCACGCTTGCTTTCGTGTGTGGCGTTGTGCCTCGACATTGGAAAAGCCTACTCTGTTGATTTGTTTGGAGCACTCAGCATGCTCGCTGATGCGTGGAAGTCGGTGGCCACCCACAACGCTGCGCAACTGCTTCCACAACGCGGGATTTGTGTTGAATGGCAACTCGGCTTTCTTGGACGAGGATAGTGTTGTCGAGCAGCTGTCTGGCAGTGAGCACCTCATCGACAACTTTCGCACTGCAGGCGTCAAAATTCCCTCGACCGTTTCGTTTTCGGAGTTCACGGACGTGGACAGCGAGTTGGAACTGTGCGCCGGGCTCACGGATGAATAAATCATTCGCCAAGTGCTTGCAGAGTCCGAGAGTGACGATGACTCGCATTCAGCAGCGCAGTCGACCTAAGCTTAGCTGATGCAAGCGGTCGCAACTCTTTCATCGGCTTATGGTGACACGACAGCTCTTGCCGAAATTCAGGCGGACCTGCTTGCACGCAAGCGAAGCATGGTTCAGAAGATCAATCACTTTTTCCAGCCTCTGACTCAATAGTAAGCAATAAATTGAGTTTTTGGGGGGCACATTTGTTTTTTCGGACTGCCTGATTTTTCTGAAATTTGCGCGGTTCCTTGAGCGTCCAAAAAACCTGTCGTCAACTGTACCAAGTGCAGGTTAGCTTGATACATATTATAGGCGTGCAGCACGTGTGCTACAGTCAGCCCTGCAGTTTGGCCTACGTAGTTACTGTATATGGCCACAGAATGAGTGAGAGGATGACTTACTGCTAGCAGGCTTTCTAAATGCAGCGCGAGAAGGTCGGGGCAACGAACACACATAGATGGGACGGGTGCAGATAGACAAATGGTAACTGGTCTTGGAAGACGTTATGAATACATGAAGTCACCCAAACCTGGATTTTGATTTAATGCTAGCTCCTTCGTGTTAGCACGCTGAATGGAAGGTGCATGTTTATCTCCCACCCTTGATGCCAGTTTCGTCGCAAAGCACCATGAATTTTCTATTCGCACACGTGTTGTGAAACAGCCTGCATGCAGCTACCATAACACAGTGCAAGTTTAAAGTATGCATGTGTTGGAAAGCTGGCGCACGCCAGGACGCTGCACTCCCCCTTCTCTCGCCGACAGAGAGAAACGGACCGTCCGGTTACGAGTAGCGTGCATATGCTGCGCTGATGAAGTTCACTACACATGCTACTAGAGCCGGGAAACTTTTCCCCCGTTTAAACCGTCTGCGTAGATTGCCGACAGATTTGGGGCAGCACACAAAGAGCGCATCCCCGCTTACGTTCCACGAGGAGGCATGCAAGAACATAATACTACAGTTGTTTGCCCGGAAGTGAACGTACTGAATCGCTGAATGCACCACCAGTTCAACCTACCTACCTGCCTATTTTTGTCCTTTTTAATTAAAGAGTAATCTAAAGTGAATGCGGAGTTTATATGGATTTACGAGAAATAATCGGCAATAATACGAGCATGGGTTCTAAATCCACTGGAATCTTGTACTGCCGTCTGTGGCTGTCCATTCGGCAATGTTGGTGCAGGCTGGTGAACACTGGGTGCAGTGAGGTGCTGTACATCGGGAGGGCATGGGTCACGCAGAATTCTGCTGAGGTTGTGAAGCGCCGCACATGCAGTGATAACTACAAGTGTAGTGTTTGTTTGAACTTGCAGCTTCATCTGAAGGCACGGAAACCTCCTCTTCCATATGCCGAACACACGTTCCACACTGTTTCGTGTTTTTGCTTGTGACTTGTTGTACCTGAAAAAAATAGCTGCAGTATTTTTCTTTGCCGTGAAAACATTAACAGAAAGAGAGGCGATCGATTGCTCTTGATGTAATATGAAGAGTGCTTTGTCTTTCTTTGTTTGATGCATTTTGCCTTTCGGCGATGAGCTCTTGAAATGAATTGCGGGAACATTATTGAAAATGAGCAAATAAAAAGTGTTTCAATTCTGCGTTGGCTTTTGTCTAGTCTTGCATGTTCAAATATGTTGCTTTGCATGCAAGAAGCTTTTCGACCATTTTTGCAGGACACTTTCTTCTTGAAAATAATTCTGATAATCCGCAGCACTGCCTCATAGAAATTAGCTAGCTTGCCTGTACTCTGGGCTGCCTTGGTCAGGATCCTTGAGTGGAGTCATGAGGTATGGCCTGCAGGCATAGCCCATATCTCCGAGAAGAATCCCGGGGACGACACCAGTCTCGTAGAGCACTCTTGCACGGCTGCTGTCGAAAATTCTGCTATCATGGGCAGACCCTGGCCAGCTGGCCACTACATCATAAAATTGTAGGTCAGGGCCCGTGATGCCTTGCAAAACAGCAACTTTCATTAATAAGGGCGGTAGGTATCCAAAATGTACTTGCACATAGAGAAAATTCTGTACAGGTAAGCATTTTATGGTGGCGTCACATTCATAACGGACAGACTGGTTGACTTTTTTTGTCATTAGTTAAGTATGAGCACTACTGTGAAGCCCCACAGTAATGGTTATATTGATTGTGCAAAATGCGCAAATACACTTGTTGAAATCAGAGTGGTAAAACAAAAGCGGGTGCTCCAATCATCCTGTTCTCGTAATAGTGTAGCTCTGTGATAGAGTTATGCAGTGGAATCTGATTACATGATCATGTTCGATACGAATTTTTGAGTCGTCCCGGCCCAAGTACATTAGCTTAACAACGTGCTAAATTTCAGATTTTGCGAACCGCTTGTAACGCGCTTGGTGATCCGAAGAGCCGAGTCGTCGTGTGATCTGCGGTACGTGCGAGCGTGAATAATTAACGAACGCGTGCAGCGTGAATAATTAACGAACGCATGCAGCGTGAATAATTAACGAACGCGTGCATATGCTTCCCCAAATTTCATGACGCAATCTTCGCCGCATAACAGCACTGTATTCCGACAAAGTTGACTTTAGCAATTGTATGTACCCTTGCCGAATTTTCAGGCGTGCTTGTTCTCATTACGTTCCGTTACATTGGGGTTAATAACCTACTGATATTTTTTTATGTCCCTAAAAATACACACGCAATCGAGATTATACTGGGTGAAAACATAAAGGGTTATATACTGGCGGCGCTGTGATTTCATCGGAACGACGCTGAGGAAAACGTTGCCGGTTCAAAGTGCTGGTCACGGCACTTGCATTTTAATGAGGGGCAAAACGTTGGTGCAGATTCGGGTTAGCAAATTCGAAACATCGACAACTGTCGTTGCACAGATGTACACTGGCGGTGTGAAACTGCGTCGTAAGTGATTCTGGTGGTTTACTTGGTGTTACGTCTGTTACATACAGAGTCGTACTACCAGCGGCATTCTGTACCGCTTCTGTTTGCGTTTCGGTATTTGAAATGGGCACTCACCTGAACATTTATCGAAAAGTATCCTTTCCGGTTGCGATAAACCTCGGCGTGGTCACCACCAGGGCTCTTAATCGGCACATGGGTGCAGTCAATGCACCCGCTGACACCGGGAAACTTTCCTAACTTATAAAATTCGCTGATCACACCGCTCATTTCTGAAGCGGCAGGGAACTTCACAAGCGCACTGAACAGGCTTCTCGAGATCATGGTAGATACGCGCTCGATGACCCGGGAGACCATCGGCTGCGAAACATTTACGAGGTCCCCGGTCACAATTTGAAATGTGCCTGCTCCATAGAACCGCAGTGTTATAAGGAGCTGCAGGAGAGGCGGCACAGGGAACCCACGTCCGTCGGTGTGTTCCCGCAGAGGCAGCATTGCGAGCAGCTGCTGCACGCCACTTTTGCTGAAGCGGAATCGGCACAAAAACTCGTCGTCGTTGTAAAGCTCCATCGGATTTAAACGATCCCTGACTACTCGACGCGGCGGCGATGCGTATTCGAAGGCTGCTCCAGTCGATATTCGTGGCGATCCAGGTAGCCCACGAACTCCTCGAAGTCGTCCATCGCCGCTATTTTGTTTGTATACAAGGGAGCGTTAAGGTAGGTCAGACGCTACCTTAACCGAGCCTTACTTATCACGACCATAAGTACGAGAAAAGTTCTGCGATAAGTACAAGGTTGGTTCTTGAAACGCGTTAAGGGCTGTTCACTGACTTAAGTCATAAGCATAAGTCTGGTTTGTGAATACGGCGGTAAGATATACTTAATTAAGGCACCCAAACCCTCCACTTTTGGTGGGAGTCGAACTGACGACCTTTGGTGTTAATTACGGCGAAGTGTTTAAGGCACAGTTAATTAAGGTAGAGGTAATAAGGCACTCGAACCCATGACCTATGCCGGGAGTAAACAAGTAATCGGCAGTAACAACGCATTCGAAAGGGAATGTCAAATCATTTAATGAATATCTCGTGAGTGCGCAGGCTTTCGCGTTCATCCTCTTTAGCGCATACGAAAGTATCTGTCAACATTTTATTGGTGTCGATCGCCTGACGCACTACGCCTAGACAGCTGCCCTTCCCGCCGTGACCGCGCGCGACATTGCGATGTTCATTTTTCGTAACTTCGTCTTTTGCCACGGTGCTCCTCGGGAACTACTCAGCGATAATGTTTGTGTCTTCTTGTCAGAGCAATGCAATCCCTTCTTCAAGAGTGCAACATCATTCACCGGAAATCGACTGCGTACCACACGCAAACGAGCGGTCTCCCGCAGCAGTTCAACCCAACACTCAGCCTGTTGAGGACGTACGTCTCCTCCAACCACACCAGTCAGGACACCGTACTCCCATTCGTTACGTTCGCATGTAACACCGTGACGCGAGTGACCACTGGTTTTTCATGAGCTTTTTTTCTTTTATATGGTCGTGAGCCTTCGTGTTCACTGGATACTATGCTACCCTACCAACCTGACGCCTCTGAGTGCAGTAAGATTTCAGAAGCCGCTCGATTCGCTGAAGATTGCCCCCAGCTGGCTTCTTTACTGACCAGCGAGCACCAGCGGCTTCAGAAGAGACGACACGACAGTCAACAAACCCCACCCACCTACCCTGCTGGCTCCCTTGTTTGGCTTTGGATACCACTCCAGAACACTGGCCTTCCTTCTAGACTACTTGCTCAGTACTACGGTCAGTATCGCATCATCGACGCCGCCTCACATGTAAACTATATGGTTGACCCGTACTGTTCACTGCTGCTAGACTCATTATGCAACCGCAATTCTGACATTTACGTGCCGCACATGAAAAAAATGTATCAATGAAAGCCAACGCCTTCGTATATAGATGTCTCCGTAACAATACAGTAATACTATGTAAATAGACTGGCTACATTTCTAAAATCACAGGTGTGCTACAATATGGGGTATTATAACAAGCTAACAAACACTATCATCAAGGACAACATAGTGGAAATTACTTGTGCTTAATAAATGAAATAAAGAAACGCTAAATTAATGGAAATTAAAGTGGATGAAAGAACAACTTGCCACAGGTGGGGAACGATCCCACACCTTCGTATTTCGCGTGCAATGCTCTACTAATTGAGCTACCGCGGCGCCATTTCGCCATCCACTTTCTTGTGTATTTATGTTTGTTTGTAGAACCCTGGGAATGTTAGCCAGCGCCACGACTCATAGACCTTGGCGGCGGACGTGGAACATCGTTTCTACCGCAGGCGTCACGAAAACGTGACTTTTTTGGGGGAAGGCAACCCGTCAATAAACCTACACATGCTACCTGAAGGCATCAATGTTGCCGAATGCGAGACCCTCGTTATGTAATAAACGAGATGAAAGGGAGCTACCCGAGGGGCCCGAATTTTATTAGTCACATGATAAGCCCTCAAATACTGACACCAAGGACAACATAATGGAAATTACTTGTGCGTATTAAATGAAACACAGAAACGATAGACTAATGGAAACAAAAGTGGATGAAAAAACAACATGCCGCTTTGGCTGCGCCGCAGACGTAGCCAAAGCAAGTCAACTAGATCTAGCGCTTGCCTATCATGTAGGGGCTTATTTCCCATCATCCCACTCCTATGAAATTTTTTGCTAGGCTTCAAGATTGTCACGTGATGCCCTCTTCTTGCTTTTTCTTTCCTTTCCTCCATGGCTTTCAGACTTTTACATGTTACAGAAAGTAAGTGTACCAATTAAAATTACTTCTATTAAAGTGTAATTGATTGCAGTGGTTAGTTACAGCCTCAGAAAAGTAACTGAGCAAAAACAGAAAGGTAATCGACTGTTATTGCGTTATTTTTCTTCAGAATTTTATTGCCCTACCACAATAGCACAAGTTTACTCAAACTACTGTGGCTTGTATAGTAGAGAGAAGGCTGGAGGCTTGCGTGAAGGCTGGCAGGCCTACTGTGGCTTCTGTGATATAGTTTTACACGTCGTTCACTTTCAACAGGAGTTGTCTTTCAAAGTTGTTGTTTGTGAGGACCCTCTATCCTCACTCTCCAAAGAGTTTGTGCTTTTAATACGGTCGTCTTCCCTAGGCGAGTCGACCAGAGGGCCTGAAGACTGCCCAGCAGGAAATCACCATCGTCGACTCCATTGCAATACCACGCCCATACTCACCATAACACGCAGTAACTCCGCCTGCGAAGAAACTGGTTTGGAATCTGTAAAAAGAAATCAACCGGTGACCCCTAGTTCATTCGTCGTTGCCCCCATCCCCATTCCTTCTTTGCTCAGTCTGCCAGGGGAAGGGTGGCTGAGGGCCTTTCGTGGAATCGTGCAACAGGCAGTTTGCACGCTGTCTTGACGGCTGGATAAGTGCCGATGGATGAGTGGTGATTTAACTCGTCTAATTAACTGCGCCTCTCAGTTTGTTGTCCTGGTTTCCTGTCTTTCATCCTTTTCTCTAGTTGTCAGGTAATGGTGGGTTGAGCGCTTTTAGTCGTTCCACGCCGCTTTGACGTCTGGATAGGAGGTGAGATAGTTTGACACGTGGGAAACGTTCCATTAACACCCATGGTGGTGCTGAGACGTGACACGTCGCTGATTTCTCCCCGTGTCCTCGTTAAGAGGTCAGCTGCTACATTAAACACTCTCTCAGTGCATGCGTTCGAGGGAAGGGCGTTATTAAAACGTAGGAACAGCTTGCGCACCAGCTCGTCGTTGCACACTGTTTCGGTGGTAGTGTCCATGTCTTCTATGAAGCGTCGCGCTTCGCTGTTGCTGGCGCTCGGGTAAGGCGTTGCAGCTAAGGCCAAGGAAAATTTAAAAACATCGTCGGTGTGTGATTCCTTTGGCACATCAAATACACCTTCTGATGCGAAACCATAGCAAAGGCGGTTCAATTCGTCGATCAAGAGCTGGTGAACCTTGGCATCGCCCTTCCCGAGTCACCCATCTAGCTTTAAACCGAGGAATCGCAATGAATGGCAGCAGGAGTTCGCGTTCTTCGAAGAGGTGGCCAAGCCTATAGCGTAAGTAAAAATAAGATTTTTAATGCTTGCAGAAAGCAAAATATTGCCTACGCGGAATCCAGTGCACAGTATGATATTTATGACTTAGTTTTCAGGTAGAAATATTAAACCTTCGAGGGAAAACAATTGTGACTATTCCAGAACAGACGTCCCGTGCTAACCTCAGTTGGATTATACAGAGGACCTTACTTCTGGATGCCGCTTAAGAGCGTATCGGTGAAGGGTGTGCAGAAACGCAGACCTTTCATGAGCAGGTGTTCGAGGCGTAGCTTCAGTAAACTGATTGTGGGGAGGAGGTAACCCACGAACATGATTATTGTAATTGGTGGATTCCGGGATATATTCGAGACACTGAGCCGGGCGGCGGCGTGGAGTTGTTCAACAAAAGCCTAAGCATTCCCTTGCGTTATCCAGTCGTTAAGAGCACCAACGGATTCAAACCTCAGGTAGGTGGACGAAGCTGCTCTCTGAGAAAGTGAGACTGGGCTGAGGGAGAACCGCCCAGGTAAACGGAAGCATACACGCGTCGCCGGTGACTATAGACTACCAACACCAGCCACACATGCGGCGAGCTCTGCGAGGGTGTCATCTGCGGGAGACGTAAAAGTGGTCTGAACCCTATTGCAAAACCCAGTGCCACTGGGACCCAGTGCGCCGGATTATGGGCCCAGTGCAGCGCGCTGGACGCTGGGGCGCAGGGAAGGCGCGGCGTACTGGGAGGCACCGGCTACTCGTGCAAGAAACAGCTCTAGTGCGTTAAATATGTGGTGCCTGGACACAGTATATATTTTTTGAATACAGAAAGCAAAAAATATCGTTTTAGTGCAATAAAAAAAGAAAGAAAAACTGCCTCGGCCAGCATTCGAACGTCCGACCTACAGATCCCAAGCCCAGCACTTCACCGCTACGCCACGCCAGCTTTTTCAAAATTTATTTCCAGACAGTCAACAAATACATCAATACACACTGCTACCACCGTCTGACAATATTCACTTTCCCACCCTCGCTTGGAGCTTGCGGTTGAGGTGACAAAACTATCATTTTGGCAAGGGTATCCATCAATAACAATAGTTGATCGTCATACGCTAACTTCCGAAACACTTCCCGTAGTTTACTGAAATTTTCAGTAAAATATGAGTTTACTGTTTTCACATTTATATCACAATTCCTTATAGCCTCGTGGTTTCTCCAGATACTGTGAAGGCCGAGAAGAAAGAACATGTCATAAGGTATACTCTCTTGCACTGTGGATATATGTATACAGTGGCGAGGAAAGCATATGTCGCCTTGGACAACACCTTTAAGAAGACAACTCCGTTTGTCGAAACGTTGGCTCCTGTTATCACCTTGCTCTAGTTTAGATGATCGTCCTGGATTTCCATCTCCTGCCTCCCCCGTGTTTTTCCTGGATATTATGGTACCGTATTTCGACGAATATAACGCGATACTTACTAAGAAATTACTCGTCTCAGAACGCACCTCGCGGGGTATTCTGGTGTATAACGCGAATATAACGCGGCTCCTTACTATCATTTTCCTTTTATTGTCGCCTGCTCGCCGTGCTGTGCCGTGCTCTCCGTGGCTGCTGCCACTTTGCCTCAAGCGAGAGTAGCGAGCTGCGAGTTATCACTGTGGGCCTCTGCGCTGTTTTTCTTCGCCTGATTTATAACGCAAGTAATGGTTACGAGCTATTAATCGCAACTCTGAGTAAGACGACGGGCGCTCTTGTGTAGGCGCGTCGAGCGAGCGGCATTCGAAGTTGCGCGGTGCATCACCGCGCAATACGTGTAAAGGCTTCGCCATGTTATAGGGTGCTGTGGGCGTTTCTGAAGCTATGTTTGTCCAATAACATTGGTCCACATTACGAACGACGACGCCGTTTTTGCTGACAGTTACAAACACGTCAGCACTCACTCTTTCACTTCATTTTGCTACGCCACTCCGCAATAACGATTACTAAAGGCTTGCGGCCATCCGCTGTTTGGAGAATTGTTACTTCTTTTTAGAGTGTTACACGCCATTCGCGCATTCTGAAGAAGGTGCTCAGCAGGAGAACGAAGAGGATCATCGAAAGAGCTCCTTCGTGTTTTGTGGTTATGCTGCTGTCTTGGCTGTGACTTCTCTGTATAAATCTTGTAAATATAATTTTGCCTTATAATTATCTGCGTCACATTTTTGGTGGAGGTGCCGGGGGAAGAACTCGTTACGACGGGACGCTGCCACGGCCGTCGCTTGGATTTTTCCACTATGGCAGAAGACTCTCACACAGCAGCGTCAATGGTTGTCCCTGCGCAGCAAAGAGATCCGGGCACGCTTTCCGGAACCGATGACGTTCATATTGAAGACTGGTTGTCCCTATATACGACCGTGTAAGTAAAAACAACCGACGGGACGATAGGGTCATGCTGACGAATTTTATAATTTACTTACAAGGAGCAGCAAAGCACTGGTTCAGGAATCATGAAGCTGAAATCAGAAGTTGGGATTCCTGCTAACAAAAGATGCATGATCTGTTTGGAAAGGCCATTGGTCTACGGCCGCGCGAAGAAGGCTCTGGCGTGCTGAAATATTCACGGAGTCCTACCTCATATACAGGACGCGCTGGCCCCTTGTCGCAAGACGGAAGATGATACGACGGAGTCAAAGTGGGAAATGTTTGAAAAGGAATAGCAGATGATGCACTCAGCCTGCCCATTTGCAAGGACTGCAACACGGTCGACTCCCTCATACGGGAGTGCAAGCGCTTTGAGAACGCTACAAAAGCCGACGCATCACTCGCCAGTTAATGCGACTGCCTAACAACGACAGCAACATTGTCGTGCCAAGATGTACCTACACTACGGGTACCGGAGGATGTCCGTCGCGAAATTGAGGCCATGTCTCTTGCTTTCACGTGCTCCCGTGCTGTTGAGCCCACTTCCCTAACGACACCACTTGTCCGAGCTATCGTTCGTCAGGAGCTGTCCAGTCTTGACTCTGTGAGTGCCGTCGCTTCCTCAAGCTCGACTGAACGCCACATACAACTCGTCTAGCCACGACACTGCCGGTCTTCCTCCCTTTTATCTATTTTTTGGCCGCCACCCCACGTTGCCCTTTGAGACACTACTTTTATCAGCTGCTACAGAACATGCTCGCGCCAATATTTTTAGTGCTCAAACGGCTCGTCACATCGCACGGGACTGTCTCTCTGCCTAGCAGCTAACACCAAAGACCCGTTACGACAGCCACCACAAAGCCGTTGATTTCGACCCAGGTTCCTCAGTCCTTCTTTGGACCCCTTTCCGCCACGTCTGCCTGTTTCGAAACTTATTTCCCGCTACTTTGGGCCCCACAAGGTATTACGCCAGCTCACCGAGGTGACATATCAGATAGCTACCTTGGATGGTCACTCGTCATCTTCAGTGCCCCCCACCGATTTCGTGCATATGTCCCGTCTCAAGCCGTACGTTTCGGCCTACAGCCCTTCCCTTGTCTAAGCGCCGAGAAGGTGCTCCGACCGGGCTTACGCACTCGAGTTTTGAATAGTTTTGAACGGGCCGTGGCACGACCTGGCGGCGGTTAACGAAGTTGGTTTTGGCAGTATGGAAAATACGCCGTCCCATAGACAACACGGGTCTCGCTCGTTTTATGCTCTGTTTTGATTTTTGGGCGTAGTTCTCACTCTCGAGAAGTGCTCGACGCGTACGTAAGGCATTGTGCGCTATACCGAATGCAGCGCAGGTCATGGAGTGCGGGCGCTTTTTGTCCGACACACCGTGCTGAAGGCGGGTGGACCCGGCGAGTTGGTAGCAAACTCTGGAATAATACGCCAGTCTACGCCGAGCAGCGCACTGTGCCCAAGCATCGTCACCGCCGTTATTGATGCAAGATCAATTGTAATGCGCATCGTCAGCCTGGCACGCTGGAATTTTCAAGACACTGTGCGACGACTTGGTGTCGAGCGACAAAATCGGTAATATACAAGTCGCAGCACTCTGCATTACGTTAAGCAGTCGCCGGGCTGTACGGAGCCTGTCTCGCTTGCTTTGCGTGTGTGTTCAGGGTTCATTTGTTGCTTTATTTTGGTGTTCAACTATCGGAAAAGGCACCTGCGTTCGCTGTGGCTCATCTCGTCGAGTGTGCGCCCACTTTTAACTTAACCATGAAAAATGCATTCGTCCCTAAAGGTGCATCCGGATTATTTTATTTTATTAGAAAACTGGCCACGCACAGGAATTTACAGGATATAAAGCAATTTTTTATGGTGAAGCGGCCTACGTAATTAAGCGAAAGTTCACATAGAGCGGTTGAAACTGTTTCAGAACGCGTTGCTGAGAGAACAAGCGAAAGAAAATTGATCGACTGACGTGGCGAAGTAAGTTGCGGCAGTAAGATAGGGAACCGCGTATAAAAACGGGTGTTTAAACAGCCGTTGTCACCTGATATGTTACTGTAAAGGTACGAATGGCAATAAACGGAACTATTGCTGTGGCATCATTCTTCTTCCAAAAAAATAAAAGAAAACAGCAACTACGCGCCAGCGCTAAAAGTACAGACGCTCAATCACAGTATTTACTGAGTGCCATGTTTGGAAATGCCCTTTTGCGGCATAAGCATACATGTGGCCGGCAGCCTCGGCGTCAAAACATACGAGAGCAGCTCAAGCTGATTTAAGGTGCTAACGGCAGAAGATTATTATACTGGTTTATTTAGATCAATAATTCATTGCTATTGGGCAACGGTTCTGAGTTGGTGCGCGTGCTTAAGTGAATAGACACGCATTGCAACAGCCTGCCGTTGCAGCTTCTCACCTCCCGACTTGAGCAGCAGACGCATGAAAGCGGCAGTGCACCGGAACGGCGTCTGCGACGTCGCGTGCGCAGTGCACTCAGCGCTTTGCTTCCTTGGCGACGGAAGACATGCTACAAAGCCTCCCATGCAATAAATTCTCAAATTTCCACCACGGCGCAGCTGAGACGACCAGATATACCACGGAGCCATGCATTCACCAGCAGGGCATCGCCTTTTGTACTGCCCGAAACTTAAAGTGTGGCATAGAGGGCTCTGTTGACCGGCGTTTCCGCAGCGCCGCCTGGGCAGCCTGTCGGGCCTATGTCAAAAGCCATTCCCGCATTCTGAAGATGCTCAGCACAACGACAAAGAGGATGAACGGAAGAGCTCGCTCGCATTTTGTGATTATTTTGCCATATCGGCTGTGACGTCTCGGTATATACTGACTGATGGACTTGTTTATCTGCTTTCGGGTGAGCGCTTTTCACCGTCTAACAAATGTTATCGCTCAGCGCGGGACGCCCCCGCATCTTTCGGAAGTTTCTCGAATGTTACCGGTGGCTCTAACTTTTGTCTGTTGTCACCCAAGCTTGTGTAGTCTGATTGCATGTGCCACGAGAATTATGTAAAACTTTCTGGAAGACACGCAGGCACCATCGATTGCTCTTCGTCGACTCATGTAAAAAATCCGACGCGCTAGACCGGCAGATAAACTTTTCGACCATCTGTGTTCGTTGTCGTTGTTCCGTGAGTGAGCCTGTTTTTGAGGGCGCAGGTTCGCCCAATAAAATGGTAGGTTCCTCACTCACAGTTGTCCTGCTTCCTTCACCGTCACTACCACGTGACAATATTGCCGCAGAGAGCTCTCCACATGCCAGGTACGAGCACTCTCGTGAGGCACCCTTGCAAGCGTCTCATCGCTAAAGCCCATTACTCGTCGCATCGCCATTAGAAGAGCGCCAGCAACGCCTCGCGCGTGGCGATACAGCGCGTGTCTCCCGTGCACGCGCTCACGGCAGCGCCCGAGTCTGCCGTCCAATGAGAAGCTACGGCGTGGCTCTTGGCCTTCGGGGCGGGTGAGAAGTGCATTCGGCGGAGAGACGCGGTTGACTGTGCAACAGGCTGCTGTTAACTCTTCTCTTAAAAAGTGTGTGAATGCTTAATTTTGAGTTTCCGGGCACAAGTTCGCCCACAATAAACCAGTGTGTTTAGTGTGCTTCATTGAAGAGTGCTACATTTCTGGTGTAGGTGCGGGGTATGATTCGAAGTCCCCAGTTCGTAAGAGAACGGAGCCCCGACCCTCAGTGATTGGAACCCAGGGAACTGACTCCAGTACACCAGCGCACAAGCCGCCGCATCCGAGGAGACCCACCCGAGTTCGGACCGCTTCCTGTTGCTGCAGCAGTGCGGGCAACAGTTACCAGCGACGGTGCAACCATGACCAGCCCAGTGGCGCCATCCCAGCTCATCGTGTACCCACCACGCAGGCCCGAGTCCTTCCACGGCGATACGTTCGAAGATGTGGAAGACTGGTTAGAGCAGTTCGAGCGAGTGGCAGATTTCAACGGCTGGGACGAGACACGGAAGCTTCGCAACGTGTACTTCGCGTTAGAAGAGTCAGCGGGGACGTGGTACGTCAATCATGAAGCGACACTATCTTCGTGGGAAGAATTTCGGCGACAGCTGCTTGCCACGTATGCCAGCACCGATCGGCGAGAAAAGGCAGAGCACGCTCTGCAAGCCAGAAACCAGTGCACTAACGAAAGTGTCGGCATGTATATCGAGGATATGTCCCGTCTCTTCACGCGCGCGGATCCAAACATGACCGAAGAGAAAAAATTACGCCATCTGATGCGTGGCGTTAAGCAGGAGCTGTTTGCAGGGCTCGTCCGCAACCCACCACACAGTGTTGCTGAGTTTCCCACCGAAGCGACGACCATAGAGAAGGCGCTACAGCAGCGTTCCCATCACTACAATCGAGATGTCACCAGCGCACCGCCCGATATCCTGTCAGCAGGCCCAGGCAGTAACACCGAAGCACTAAGAGAACTGGTGAGATCAATCGTAAAGGAGGAGCTTCCAAAGCTGCAGCTACCGGAAGCCACGCCGACAGTCTCAACTCTCGCCGCCGTCATTCGAGATGAAGTTCGCCACGCCATTCTGCAGCCAGGACGTGAGGAACCGCCTGTTCATCATGACCAACCACCACCCGTACGTCGCGTGCCAACGTACGCTGATGTGTTATGCCAACCGACCGGGCATTGTTCTCCATTCGCGACTCCCAGCAGCCGCCAGCCGACTCTGCGCAGTGGACCCCTTCTAGCAGAGCTGAGGCCACGAAAAAGTGACGTGTGGCGTGCACCCGACCGGACACCACTCTGTTTCCACTGCGTGGAAGCCGGACACCTATACAGAATGTGCCCATATCGCAGAGCAGGTCTTCGCGGCTTTACGATAAATGCGCCTTGCCCCCGTAATGGCGAAAGACCCACCGAAATTCAGCACTACTTGACCCGACAAGATCCGGCTGCTAGATACCAACACCAGCCCCGATCATCAACGTCTGCACGCTACCGATCACCAAATCCACGGCCATCCTCGATTTCACCAAGGCGTCGTTCACTGAGCCCACGTCCGGAAAACTGAAGCGAGCGACCTGTGGAGGTGAGGCCGCTGACGTTCGAAAAAGCCAAGATCCTCCGTCAAGTTTACCGAGAAGCCGCGACAAACAGAAGCGGATGAATAAGATAAGTGAACAGAGAATTTCTTCAGACTTGCGCATTACAATAGACGGTCATGAATTGAGTGCATTAGTTGACACAGGTGCCGATTACTCCGTCGTAAGATATGCACTCACCAAGGAATTGAAAAAAATTTTGATGCCATGGAGTGGACCCCAGATACGTACGGCTGGTGGGCAACTCATTACGCCCCTGGGTAGATGTACAGCGAGAATCGGAATTCGGGGTTTTTCTTACGTCGCTGATTTTGTCGTGCTGCCAGAATGTTCGAAGGATGTAATACTCGGAATGGACTTTCTCCTAACAAATGGTGCCATAATCAACCTGCAGAATTCTAGCGTGTCATTTTCTACGAAGCAGGCTATAGACATGCGAGAGTCGGAGGAGCTGGAACACGTTGCCTTGCGGATTACCGACGATGACATAACCGTGCCACCACGATGCAGCATGCTGGTTCGCGTAAGAAATGAAGCATTCGACGACTCGGAAGGTATAGCGGAGGCCAACGTCGAGCTACTGTTAAAAAAAGGCATTTGCGTAGCACGAGGAATTGTTCAACTACGCGATGGGTGTGCTGATGTATTGCTGACGAACTTCGGAAGTGAATTTCAGCACGTCGCAAAGAACACAGCCATCGCCTTCCTGCACAGCGCTACTGCGGTCACAGATGTATGTAGCTTAGCGTCAAGGCCACCTGCTGCCCAAACTATGCATGACGCCGTAGCATCAGTTGCGATCAACCAAAGTCTAACGCCAGCCCAGAAAGAAATGATGGAGGACCTTATAAATGAATTCGCAGAATGTTTCTCCACCTCGTCAAAGGTACGGCGCACACCAATTGTTAAACACTGTATAATAACAGACGAAGCGACCAGGCCAGTATACCAACATCCGTACCGAGTGTCACCGGTTGAACGAGAGAACATAAAGAGTCAGGTGCAAGAGATGCTTGAGGACGATGTCATTCAGCCATCAAACAGCCCGTGGGCGTCGCCGGTAGTGCTTGTGAGAAAGAAGGACAATACATTGAGATTCTGTGTTGATTACCGGAAATTGAACAGTGTGACCAGGCGGGATGTATACCCCCTTCCCCGCATTGATGACACGTTGGATCGCCTACGACATGCAAAATTTTTCTCTTCATTAGATCTCAAGAGCAGATATTGGCAAATTGAAGTAGACGAAAGAGACCGTGAAAAAACTGCTTTCGTAACCACAGATGGCCTGTATGAGTTCAAAGCGCTTCCATTCGGCCTCTGCTGTGCGCCGGCGACATTCCAGCGCATGATGGACAGTGTCCTCTCGGGTCTTAAATGGCAGTCATGCTTAGTTTACCTAGACGACGTAGTGGTATTTTCTGCAACATTCGACCAGCATGTCCCGAGGCTGCGTTTAGTGCTTCAAGCCATCCGCTCGGCAGGCCTAACCATTAAACCGGAAAGTGCCAGTTTGGATTCCAAGAACTTCGTTTCCTGGGTCACGTAATTAGCGCGCAAGGTACTGCTCCGGATCCCGACAAGACTGCTGCCGTTGCACGATTTCCAAAGCCTACAAACAAGAAGATGGTACGGCAATTTTTGGGACTATGCGCTTATTACAGGCGATTTGTAGAAAACTTCTCGAAAATTGCCGAACCTCTGACGAAACTGTCTAAAGACGTACCCTTCATGTGGCATGCTGAACAAGAGGTTGCTTTCAATGAACTAAAGGAACGATTGCAAGCCCCACCGATCCTCGCCCACTTCGACGAGACAGCGGACACAGAAGTCCACACAGATGCAACCAATCTCGGTCTCGGCGCGGTTTTAGTTCAGTGGCAAAATGGGGAAGTGAAAGTCATAGCGTATGCTAGCCGCACTCTCTCGAAAGCTGAAACAAATTACTCTGCGACGGAAAAGGAGTGTTTGGCTGTCATATGGGCCATCAGCAAGTTCCGACCATACCTGTACGGCAGGCCGTTCCGTGCAGTCAGCGATCACCATTCTCTTTGCTGGCTGGCAAACCTAAAAGACCCATCTGGACGACTTGCGAGGTGGAGCCTCAGGCTCCAAGAATACGACATTACTGTCGTGTACAGGTCTGGAAGAAAACATAGCAATGCTGACTGCTTGTCCCGCTCACCAGTGGAGTCGGCTCCTTCAGAAGAAGAAGATTTCTCGTGTCTTACAGCGATGACAGCTTCGGAAATCGCCGAGTGTCAACGGGCCGACACATAATTGCTCCCACTCATCAAACACCTCGAAGGATACGACGTCCAAGTCGCACGCATGATTATGAGAGGTTTATCGTCATTTTGTCTCCGAGATAATGCGCTCTACAAGAGAAACTTTGAACGCAACCAGGAAAAATTCTTACTCGTCGTACCGTCAGCCATGCGACCAGAAATTTTGGAAGCTTGCCATGATGAACCATCGTCTGGTCACTTAGGTGTCAGCCGGACATTCGCCAGAATTCGTCTCAGATACTTCTGGCCTAAATTGTTAGCGTCGGTGCAGCATTACGTGAAGACATGTCGCGAATGTCAAAGGCGCAAAACACCACCCGTGAAACCGGCCGGACTTCTTAAGCCCATAGACCCACCAAGGACTCCATTTCAACAAGTTGGAATGGATCTTCTTGGCCCGTTCCCAACATCATCGTCAGGGAAGAGATGGATCGTAGTAGCGATGGACTATTTAACACGATATGCTGAAACTGGCTGCCTTGAGCGAGGAACGGCAGTTGAAGTTGCAAATTTCTTAATTTGTAACATAGTACTGCGACATGGTGCACCAATAGTCGTGATTACCGATCGAGGAGCGACCTTCACAGCTGATTTGATGCAATGTTTGATGAAGATGACTCACACCAGTCACAGAAAAAGTACTGCATACCATCCCCAAACAAACGGCCTGACGGAACGTCTAAACCGAAGCCTGGCCGATATGTTGTCCATGTATGTCGACCTCGAACATAAGACATGGGACGCAATCTTGCCTTACGCCACTTTCGCCTATAATACGGCAGTACAGGAGACAACCCAGGTCACTCCATTTCAACTGGTCTATGGCCGCACAGTAACAACCACACTGGATGCTATGTTGCCGGTCGATGATGAAAACAACAACCCGTACGGCGTCGACGACTTCCTACAACGAGCTGAAGAAGCCCGGCAGTTGGCACGGTTCCGTATCCGCCAGCAACAACGTAGGGACGTAAGCTATTACAACCTGCGCCGCAGAGCAGTTCAGTACCACCCGGGCGACAAAGTGTGGGTATGGACACCAGTGTGTCGTCGCGGACTAAGTGAAAAACTCCTTCGCCGATACTTTGGACCTTACGAAGTTATTCGCCGAGTAGGTGACCTGAATTACGAAGTCATCCCTCATGAGCAAGAGTGATCAAAGCGGCACATCCATGCGGAGGTCGTACACGTAGTCCGCATGAAGCCTTACTACGACAGGCAATGAAAACACATCTATAGTTAAATTTGTTTCATACGCATCGGGACGATGCGTTTTCAGAGGGGGACTAATGCCGCAGAGAGCTCTCCACATGCCAGGTACGAGCGCTCTCATGAGGCACCTTTGCAAGCGTCTCATCGCTAAAGCCCATTACTCGTCGCATCGCCATTAGAAGAGCGCCAGCAACGCCTCGCGCGTGGCGATACAGCGCGTGTCTCCCGTGCACGCGCTCACGGCAGCGCCCGAGTCTGCCGTCCAATGAGAAGCTACGGCGTGGCTCTTGGCCTTCGGGTCGCGTGAGAAGTGCGTTCGGCGGAGAGACGCGGTTGACTGTGGAACAGGCTGCTGCTAACTCTTCTCTTAAAAAGTGTGTGAATGCTTAATTTTGAGTTTCCGGGCACAAGTTCGCCCGCAATAAACCAGTGTGTTTAGTGTGCTTCATTGAAGAGTGCTACAATATATTGTAAATATATTGTAGGGCAAACTCTACTCTACTCTACTCTACTCTACTACTCTAGGGCAAACTTTAATGAAATTAGTCTTGGTTTGGAAGCAGCATTCCAGACTTTTTTACAACACTCATCCGAAGGTGTGAACGTTTTGTGGAATTCTTTTAAAAGCGTGCTGTCATCATTGATTGAAAAACATGTACCTTTCAAGTACGTCTCAGACAAAGTAAAAGTAGACAAACCCTGGATGACTTATGAGGTTAAAAGGAAGATAAAACGAAGGACTCATGCTTATCAAAAATATAAGAAGAACCCATAAAGGGAACATGAGCGCCGCCTACAAGAGTTACACATAGAATACATCGAGGCTATCGATACCGCCAAGGATATGTACTTCTCCGGACTAGCTGATTCTATCAAGACAAATCCAAAAGCATTTTGGAGCTATCTAAGAAAGACGCGGAAGGAGAGTACAGGTATTCCAAGTATTCTTCACAATGGAATCCAGATATCTGAAAGCAACGCTAAAGCGGACTGTTTTAACAACTACTTTAAATCAGTATTTCTAAAAACGAAACATAGAAATACTTTTCCCAACACTACATACAGTATGCCAAACGTAATGCCTCCAATTACTGTCACATTGGAGGGTATCAGGAACTGTCTCAATTCCATTAATGAAGCCAAAGCAATTGGACCAGACGGAATCTCTCCGAGGATACTCAAAGCCTGTTCATTCATTATATCTCAATACTTAAAAATAATATTCTGCAAAACCCTCGAAAGTGGCGTGCTCCCTAAAGATTGGAAAAAAGCCCATATAGTTCCAGTGTTTAAAAGCGGTTCCAAGTCATCCGTATCTAACTACAGGCCAATTTCACTTTGTTCCATATGTTGTAAAATCTTTGAGCACATTCTTTACAGCAATATAATAAGGCACTTAGAAGGAAACAATTTTTTCTTCCCAAAGAAGTTTGAGGTGTGCAACGCATGCGGACATCTTGGGCACCGCTCTGATGTGTGTCCGGACCCGTACGACGTCAAGTGCCGCGGCTGCGGTACGGTGAAGCCACCGGATGGACACGTGTGCGATCCCAAATGTGCTCTTTGTGGAAAGGGACATGAACTGGGCAACAAGAAGTGTCGCGAGATCTACCGAACTCCGTACATCGTCAGGAAACGCCGGTGGGAGCGGAAGCTCCAAGAAGAGGAGGCGAAGAAAACACCCTCGTCTGGGCGAAAAAGCCGATCAAGAAGCCGGGAGGGCTTCCGGAGCCGCTCCGGCTCCTTCCCTCGCCTCGATCACCCGGGCCGTTCCAGCTCCAGGGGCTGCTCCAGCTCCAGGGATCGTTCCGGCTCCGGGGTCCACTCCGGCTCCAGGGCAAGATCGTCGTCAAGGCCGAGGAATGAAGCCAACAAGCAAAGGGAGGTGAGCTGGGTAGATAAGGTCTCCCCAAAAAATACGGAGTCCGAGGAACTCGCCAAGATGAGAATCACGGTAGAGAAACTCATTAAAACAGTAGATGACCTCGAAAAGGAAAACGCTATGCTAAAAAGGGAGAAGAAAGTAGCTAACGCAGTCAAAACAGCTAACACGATTGGAACCCACCCAGCCGTTGAAAGCACTGTGGCGATGCAGGTAGATGACACCCGCTCCCCACCTCTGAAAAGGAAACCAGGCGCGAACGCGCCACAAGAACCCACAATGGCAGATCTGTGCAAGAAAATGGACGACTTCCAGGCGAGCTGGGAGGCAAAGTTCGCATCAGTCATCCAAGCCATCCAGACGCTATCGGAAGAAAGCCAGAAACACAGGGCCGCGTTGGTGAGCATTAATAACTGGCAGAGGGAAACAGAGCAGAAGGTACATGGTGGTTCTCAGACGGCTGCGACCCTAATACCACTGGGTGATAATCCACAATTCAATCATGGCCAGTCACAATAAACACACGATTTGGCAGTGGAATTGCCGCGGGTACCGTCGCAAAAGGGCGGTCCTACAGCAGCTCCTTCTTGGCAAAGACAATCCGGACGTAATCGCTTTACAAGAAACTGCGGGGATGGCAAAATTATCGGGCTACATATCATTTAGTACAGATGATGGAAGATCCGGGGTGACCACCCTGGTCAGGAGAAACTTGGCAGTCGTTAAGCACGACACGGAGGTTATCAACGTAGACCACGTCCTTGTTGAACTCATTCCAGCAAAAAAGAAAGAAGGCAGCCTCTTTGTTCTCAATATCTATAGCAGCCCGAAACAAAGGAAGGCCCGATTTGGACCTCTTCTCCAAAAAACTCTGCGTATTGCCAGCAGGCAAGCTTTGGTAGTGGTGGGAGACTTTAACGCCCAACACGCTGCCTGGGGGTACAGAAAAGAAGGAGTTAAGGGAAGGGAACTCTGGCTGGATGCACAGCAAGAGGGGCTCACCTTAATGACCGACCCCCAAACCCCCACTAGAACGGGGAATAGTGTCAGCATAGACACCTCACCCGACCTCACATTCGTCAAAAACGTGGGAGATGCAACCTGGGTTAATACCCAGGAAAACCTAGGTAGCGATCACTTTATTCTCGAAACAGTGGTGAGCGCAGGCCCTGCCAGGAGAAAAGGCAGAAACCAGCTAATTGTTGAATGGGATGCCTTTCGCGAAATAAGAAGGGAGACGGCAGGGAGTGAGATAAAGGATATTGATGAATGGGCTAAGAAACTAGGCCAGGACGCTAAAAACGCAACCAAGGAGATAACGGAGGACTCTGCACTGGAGATAGCGGACAGCCACCTCCTCCATATGTGGGAGGCTAAGCTCAGCATGGAAAAACGGCTCAGGAGGCAAAAGTGGAACCGCAATCTCAGGAGACGGATCGCTAGGCTCAATAAAGATATAGAAGATTACGCGCTCAAACTAACCAGGCAGAACTGGGAGTCCACCTGCGATAGGATGGACGGAAATATAGGCCTAGCTAGGACATGGAATCTACTCCGCTACCTGCTGGATCCACAGGGCTGCAAAACAGCGCAGCGACAGAACCTTCAAAAAATTCTTCACTTGTACGAAGGTACGGAGGTAGATCTAATGAAGGACATACAGGAGAGATACATAGGGGACACCAGCAAGGAACCCCTACCTAAGTATGAAGGCGTAGGCAACTCCAGCCTAGACGAACCCATCAGCGAGGCGGAGGTCCGGGCGGAGATTGCCAAGCTCAAAACCAAATCAGCTTCAGGTCCGGATGGCGTTAGCAATAAAATGCTACGCAATCTAGATGATAACTCTATAACTGCATTAACTAACTTTATGCAGAAGTGCTGGGAAGAGGGTAAACTACCAAATCAGTGGAAAACCGCTAAGGTGGTGATGATCCCAAAACCAGGCAAGAAACTCCAGATAGAGAACTTAAGACCTATCTCTCTAACCTCTTGTGCAGGCAAGCTTTTGGAGCACGTTATTCAAACGCGGCTCAATAACTACATGGAGGATAATGACCTCTATCCGCATTCGATGGTGGGCTTTAGGCCCAGGCTCTCCACCCAGGACGTAATGCTGCAACTAAAGCACCAAATCATCGATGCGGAAACGGGGGACGCAAAGGCAATTCTAGGGCTTGACCTAGCGAAGGCTTTTGATAACGTCACACATAAAGCCATTCTTGAGAACCTTCAGGACTTGGGAGTAGGCGTACGAACCTACAATTACATTAGGGACTTCTTGTCAGACCGAGAAGCAAAAATCCAGATTGGAGAATGCCAATCGGATGACATTAAATTAGGCAGCAAAGGGACCCCACAGGGCTCTGTGCTCTCGCCGTTTCTTTTCAATGTGGCCATGATCAAACTCCCTGAAAGACTGGAGGCTATTGAAGGACTAAATCACAGCATATACGCTGATGACATTACGTTGTGGATAGCTAGGGGCAGCGATGCCCAAATAGAGGAAGCCCTCCAAAGGGCTATCCAGGCAGTTGAAGGTTATGTCGGACCTAGGGGACTTAAATGTTCACCACAAAAATCGGAACTGCTTCTATACCAGCCGAAAGGCAGGGCCAGTAAGGAGGAACCGCAAATCTCTCTCACAGCTGGGGGGATCCCCATTCCAAAAGTGAACCAAATCAGAGTTCTGGGACTTTTTATTCAGGCCAACGGTTTTAATGGCGAAACAATAAGGAGACTAGACGGCTGCGCACTGCAGACCATGAGACTGATCCGCAGGATCGCCAGCAGGCGGTCCGGGATGAGAGAAGCGAATCTAGTTAGGCTAGTCCAGGCATTTGTGATAGGTAGAATAGCTTATGTTGCTCCCTTCCTCAGTTTTAGGTCATTCGAGAAGAAGAAGATTGATGGCTTCATACGTAAAAGTATAAAACAGGCGCTGGGGCTTCCCATCCGCACTGCAAATGAAAAGCTTTTAGCTCTAGGGCTCCACAACACGCTTGAAGAGATTATTGAAGCAGTGAGGATCTCGCAGTATGAGAGACTTGCGGGAAGCCCTACGGGCAGGAAAATCCTAGCTAGGCTAGGCATAAACTATGCGGGGCAGGAAGGCATCAAAGTAGACCTGCCGCGAAGCGTGCGGAACCGACTAATAGTCCCACCACTACCTCAAAACATGCACCCAATCCATCACAAGGAACGCAGACAGAAACGGGCCGAGGCTCTTGAGAAGCGTTTCAAAAACTCGAAGGACGTGCTCTACGTTGATGCTGCAGACTATGGCAACGGCCGCATGGCCCTAGCTGTAGCGAGCGCTGAAACTAGATTGATAGCCAGTGGCACAGTTCCAACGGATTGCTCTCAAATTGGAGAAGAATCTGCCATAGCACTTGCAATTGCAAGTACTTCAGCCAAAATTATAGTCAGCGACTCTAAGGTTGCGGTGATGAACTTTGCCAGAGGCAGAATTTCTCCCGAGGCGAACAGAATCCTGCAGACCTGCCGAGATAGCAGGAAAATTGAAATAATCTGGGCACCTGCGCACGCCTCCCTCGCTGGGAATGAGGCGGCCCACGAATTAGCTCGAGGACTCACATTCCGAGCTGGTGGGCTAGCCGAAGGCTTCACGGGGCGAGACCGCTTAGTGTGCTACAGAGAGATCACACAACACTACAGACTAGGGCGGGTTAAATATCCTCCGGCTGATGCATCCCTAAACAAGAGCCAGGCCTCCACTTGGCGTCGCCTGCAAACCAACTCGTTTCCAAGCCCGGTGTCGTGCAGCCTCTACTACCCGGGTCAGTACTCTAGCCAGTGTAAGCTATGTAAAGCCAGGGCTAATCTTAACCACATTCTGTGGGAATGCCCACAGGCTCCCTCTGAGGGAAGAATAACGTGTTTAGAACAATGGGAGACCTTATTACTCAGCTCCGATCCGGAGATTCAACTGAAGACCGTCCAACTGGCCGAAATCGCCGCTAGGGTCCAAGGACTCCTGGCCGTCGTCTAGGTGGGAAGACTTAAAGCCTTCCCTACATCTGTTGGACAAATAAAGTTTTACAATCCAAAATCCCAAATCAGCACGGTTTTCGCAAAGGCGTGAGCTGTACCACTCAGCTGATAGAACTATTTCATGAGCTTGCAGAAAGCGCTGAAAGGAGAATACGTACAGATGCAGTCTTTCTCGATTTTCGCAAAGCCTTTGACTCCGTATCACATGATCTGTTAATACATAAAATGAGCACTCTAAATTTGGATGCGAAAGCCATGAAGGTTATTGAAGATTACCTGAACGACAGAATACAATGCGTAGTTATAGGAGGCAAGAATTCTAGTTTTGCCCAAGTCACTTCTGGAGTGCCGCAAGGCTCGGTGCTGGGGCCGCTGCTGTTCTTAATTTACATCAATGACATCGCTTCATACATTTCCTCACAAATTAGACTTTTCGCAGATGACTGCGTTGTTTACAGATCCATTAGCAATCAACATGATATAGACGTACTCCAGCAGGACCTCAACAGCATAGCCTCCTGGTGTCAAGACTGGGAACTTAGCCTGAATACTGATAAATGTTACCAGGTAACATTCACTAAATCTAAAATCACTAATGAACCTACTTACAAACTGGGAGATTCCATGCTCAGGAAGGTTAACGAAATTAAATACTTAGGTTTTCATCTAACTGCTGATCTGTCCTTTTCCAGCCATATTCATATGACCGTCAGGAAAGCCGGGAAAATGCTTAGCCTACTTATACGAACCCTTAGAACTGCCCCTCAGATTCTTAAAACCACAGCATATAAGTCGCTGGTAAGGCCGCAATTAGAATATGCCGCCGCCTTGTGGGATCCCCACCAGCGGTACCTGATTGATACGTTAGAAGGCATACAAAACCGCGTTGCCAGGTTTATATCAAAGCAGTACTCCAGACACGCAAGCATAACAACAATAAAGAAACACATCGGACTAGAGCCGTTACAGATAAGACGCCAGAAGCACCGACTGAAACTTCTGCACGCAATATACACTGACGCGACAGGCATTGACAAGCAAAAATACCTTAAAGCACCCCACTATATATCAAACAGAAGAGACCACAGTTTCAAAATACGTGAAATTTCCTGCAAAACTAACTATATGAAGTTTTCTTTTTTTCCCCGCAGTATTTCTGAATGGAATAAGTTGCCAGTTGAAGTTGTGAGTGCTCCTCGGGATGCATTTTTAAGACTAATCAATGATTTGTAATTGCAATCGTCTTCCAAACTAATGACTGCAGGATGAATGAACTTTTTTCTTGCACTGTTTTTTTGTACTGTTTTTATGTATCTTTTTTATGTATCTTTTTTTATGTATCTTTTTTCATGTACTTTTTTCATGTACTTTTTTGATGTACTTATTTTTATCTTGATGCATTGCTCCGTTGTCATCCCTCCCTTTTGTGTGATTATATTCTCGTGCTAGTCACTTCATGTTGTACCCACTCCCCTGCTATAATGCTTCGGCGCTGCAGGGTGTACTGTAAATAAATAAATAAATAAATAAATATAACTTTGCCTGATTTTTATCTACGTCACAATAGTAACAATTTTTGATTGCACAGTGATTCCTGTTTGCATAGGCCGAAAAACCATATTCATGGTCGCGTTATTGACGTGAAAATAAGGTAATTACTCTTTATTCTAATACAAAATATTACAAGCTGGTTTGCACATGGCAGCGCAAGCCTACGTGTATAACATCCTGAACAACTTTATATTCATATGCTGAAACTAGAGCCTGCGTCAGCAACTTCACTGTGGATGTTCTCCCATAATTCATGCGTGCTCAAATAAACTTTTGCCAGTCATTCATCTCTCCAGAACTATTTATTGTAACACACACCACAACTGCAACTTTTCAGTCAGGGGTGCCCTACAGCAGAAAACATTTACAGCTAGCTCCTGAACATTTACAATGTATAATGTTCACTATACAAGCTGAGCTTTTAACTCAGGTTCTATGCTCATCATTTTTTAGATATCATAATTTTGAAAGCAGCGTTCACTTTTTTTTCACAGTTCGCTCGTTTAGTTTCCTTAGTGATGGGCTGCTAACAAAACTTTCGCACTCTGAAATATTCTTGTAACAGTGCTCACGTTCTTGTGCTCAAACCCGGCTTTTACAACCGAATTTCTTGCTGAAGAAGTTGGCGCAAATGAATGAACCTACGAAATATGAAGGCGCGTGCGCAAGAGAAGCGCGCAGCACAATCACTCAACTTGCAACTCTTCCAAGTCCAGCGCTCGTCCTGTACACGCCTTCTCCTGTGCATGCGTGTCTCGGCGGTTTCTCTATTAGAGCAAAGGCGCTGCGCGGAACGTGTACGGCACAAACCAAACATGGTAAGTCGTCGTACAAGCATGCCCCACATATATTCGAACACAACCCGAGCCCATTGCAAGACAGCGGCGAAATCCCATCCTCCCCTCCTAACGTGTAGCCCGCGCATGCGCTACATGAAAACCGTACGCAGTGACTTACCAACGATTGTATACAGGAGTTAAATTTATTATTGACGTACGCGTACTTATGAGCACCTCCCCAGCGGTTGCCAATTGAAGCAAACGTACTCATCACGTGGTGCGGTCCCGAGCAAACGACGAGAGCTTGTGTTACAAGTAGAACGTTACGACTGGCGTCGTCTTTAGGTAACTGGAGCAGCTATGGCCTAATGAGATGTTATAATGCCCTCGGAGAGTGTGTCACAATCAGTCACTGTTTCAGCGGCGCACAACCAATAAGCACGACGAACACAGTCGGCGATCTGGAACGGCCGCTACGGCGGTTAGCGTTTCTTGCCTGTAGGAAGATGGCAGCAACTGGCTTCACTTTTGGAGAGCCACCTACACTCCAGAAGTTGACGTGTGTAACCATAGAGTTTCTAAATAAATACCCTAAAGGGAAATGTGGCGCTTGCGTCTACGTGGGGCTCTGAGCCTCAACCTAGGGCGCTATTCTGGAGCCAAATCTTATAACGGTTCGGAATACGAACCGTTCGCTTCACCGTTTACGTCACGCCGAGGGTGGAAGAAGGGGAGTACGCGACCAATAGGTCAGAGGGTGCCACCTCTGAAGTGTACGTCATTATATGACGAGCTAATCGAGGAATTCCAGAATGTTTCTGCTTGCTAGATAAATGTAAAATATAAATTAAATATTATACGCCAAGTTCTAAAGCACAAACGCGTGTGCCGGGCGTTTACGCAATGCAGAAGTAATTTATTAATGTCATTATTTTTCATTCTCAGCCGACATGCGGTACCGCAAGCGTAAATGAGTTGGCAGAGCGCTGCGCTGTGTCGTCTGCTCCCAGGAGCTCGCACGATGCACGCAACAGGAACGCACTGCCAACATTTCTTAAGTAGCGTGCGCGACAAGACCGTGAACTGGTTCTTAGGGACACGTTTACTAGCTGACTATGTCAATTTTCATTCTTTTTTAGCCCTTCATCATGGGCTCGGACATGACTCGCTCGCCGCGCGCTGCCGCTATCCCTACGATCTTCCCCACGCCGCGTCTCGTAATAGAAGTAATGGAACTTAAAATCGAACATTGCGATATACGGGCCCTGCATTGCCTGCGCAAAGCAAAATCGAAGAGTGCGGTGCTGACAATGCGCGCTGTGCTGTGAATTTAAGGAACAAAGTGAGGCACTCCTCGGGGAACTAGAGGAAACAGGGCAGCCAAATAAGAGATCTCCACAATATCTTCGCGTCCTGACTGCATAGTTTCACCAACCTAACGAAGGAAGTGCTGGACCAACCTAGGTTGCTAGGTTGGTGCAGCGTTCTAGCTTCCTAGGTTGAACACTTGTGATTGCGGAACGGCGATCTGCGAGCTGTTCACGCTGGCGATAGCAATGAGAATTCGATCTCACCATGCAAATATCTCCTTGGCATTGGCTTTGAAGCGGAGGTCACACTTCCAGCCGTGGTCGACAGCGAAAGAGCAACGCCAAGAAGGCGACAAAGGCAAATAATAGCCTCCGAAGCAACCAACGCACGCGCGCGCGGCACCCCGCGGGTTTTCCAGCGTCGCGCGACCGGCGCGCGCGGCCAGGGTCGCAAGCCAACAACCAAGTCACACCAACGGAACACAAAACGGACTACCCCTTCGCTGATTCCTACGACCGGTTCGCTTTGAAGATGATTGACAGATGCCTGACGTATTCATAAATTGCGATACCGCCCCTCTGCCTCTGACGACCTGTGACGTAACCAAAACTTTGGCCAATCTGGTGAGGCCAAACGAACGATTCCCCAACCGAACCGTTATAAGATTGGGCCTCTGGACATCCCGCCATTTTCTTCGATGCATGACGTAGACGCGAAGCGAATAACATGGCGCTGATGGCACCATTTTGCTTTCGTAACATGACGCCAACCTGATGTTTTCACCAAGAAACTGAAATGAAGGCACTGAATGTAAGGTTCTCGGTAAAGCAAAACTGTTTTCCTTCGAAGTAAAAATAAAGCAGCCAGCTCAAAACATATGATTATTCCGTCAAAAACGCTTCGCGCTTCCCTCGTCTGCTGCGTACAAGCTCTCGTCTGCTTCATTAGCTAGGATGCGTGTCCCCGAGAAATGGAATGAGTCATCGTACGATGGGGCCAGCGCGCTTGTTTTCTGCCTTGGTACAACATAAACAAGAACGGCACCGCGGGCGGCGCTGCTGCGCCGGCGTATAGAGCGCCGCATGCGGGGCAAAATTCAACTAGCGGGTGGTATGCCCCTCCCATCTCTCGCTCGCACCGCCTTGATTGCCTCTTGCACTGCGCGTGTTTGGGCACGTTTCGTACTGTGCGCAGTGTGGGCCTACGTGCGTGCGCGTAGTCGTTTTATTCTAAGGACGACGTACACGCTTCTATTTGCCTTTACGAAGATCGGTACGCATGACGATTATTTTTATGGCTGCAATGCGGCGAGAGGGCAGCGTTTGCTTAGCCATTTAAGTGACGCTGAGCAGGTAATTGGAAACGACATCGTATGTGCCGCCGGAGAAATCGTTGGTGTATACGATGCGCATTAGCTGAAGTAATGTTTACAGTTTCCCACAAAATGTTTGCTGCAAATCCGTGTTGTCTCTGATGGCAACAACGGACTTCATCGACACTGTGCGGCAATAAACAAAATATATCGCCGCGCAGCACAAGTACGACATGCACACACAACATTAACAATTACGTCCCCTACAACATAGAATACAGGCAGCAGTGTAAATAGCTTTGCCATTTTTAACAGTGCTGAAGAGACGGAAGTTGAAAGTATTAGTAATCCTTTGTGCTTCAACAATGCCAGTGCGACCAAGACGCAGGCGTGTATAATTTAGTAACTCGATCGATCGGTGCGGTTATGATGCAGGTATGAACTCCGATCAGGTTCAATGCATCGTGCACATATTCAATTTCTCGGCACGCGTGAACTTCGGCCACTGCTAGCGCATGCCACAGAAGTGGTTTCTATTCTTGGGCAGCGCACACACAAATGAAACACTAGCAAGAAGACAGGACAAGCGCTGTTCGAGCAACTAAACGTTTCTATATGAATACAGGGATTATATACCGAGTAATCATGAAATTAATGTGGGGTACATATAAATACCGTCATACACTCACGAGTTATAAACGAACAAGCTCGCTTCGTTAGCCAGTTGGTTACTTCGTATGGCGCACCGCAGTAAACCATGTCTGTCATCTGTTTTTCTCGAACCATTTGCTTGTGAATTGGCAGAATTTCACAGTGGGCATCAACCCTTTCTTGTTTACATTCCTGTCATGACAGTTAACAAGACAATAATATACAGACTGGGATACATAGCGCAAAAAAATGACACAGGGACAAGCAGAACACAGGACGAGCGCTCGTCCTGTGTTCTGCTTGTCCCTGTGTCATTTTTTGTGCTATGAATCCCAGTCTGTATGTATCCCACCAACACGCCCAAACTTCTCCCCTGCTAAAGACAATAATAATTTCCGGCCATCCGAAGAGGCGCCGTCGAAAACAAGACACGTTTGGCGCGCAACGCGAACTGAACGCAGGCGTGACCGTGAAGGGAAGCGGCGGCGGAAACCTTCACCGGTTGGAGATGAGTGAGTGAGTGAGTAAAGACTTTATTTGAAAACAAGGTATTGACGGGTGACCTTGTTGTTAGGCAGCCACGAACCCCTGGGCCCGGGCGGCTTCTTCAGCTCTCTCGATGACCTTGGCCTGTAGGTCAGAGCGAAGCTGAGCAACACGGCCTTCCACTGCTCAGTATTACTTATTTCGTGATTTGCGTGATTTTCGGCTGGACATGACCACATAATATGGAATAGATGCGCTTTTTGCTTACAATGCTTACATGTATTAGGGTATTGGTCCGGGTAGTAGTAGTGATAGGCTACCGGGTTGGGGAAGGCGTTCGTCTGGAGACATCTCCAAGCTACTTCTTGTCGCTTGTTAAGCGATTTGTATGCTGGCGGGTTCACTGCCCTGGCTAACCTGTAGTGCTGAGTTATTTCCTGGTAACTGACCATGCGATCCTTCACTGATCCTAGCGAGAGCCGTCCGGGTGCTCGGTTGGCGAATCCTCGAGCGGCGGTGTGGGCGGCATCGTTGCCTGGTAGGGAGGAGTGTGCTGGTGCCAAATGATCTGGATTGGTCGTGGGTGTTGGTTAGTGTCTACTATGTGTTGTACGGGAGCCGAGGCCCCACCTTTCGCAAAATTTCGTACTGCTGTTCTGGAATCGCTAATATTGTAATGACAATGCATGGAGGCTATTGCCAGAGCGATAGCCGCCTCTTCCGCTGTTTCGGAGCTTCTTGTGCGAATTGAACCACCAGCGCGTATTTGACCTGAGGAGTCCACCACTGCAAGGGACATACAGTTGCGTTCTATGTATTATGCTACGTCGACGTAGACTACGTCTTTGAAGGCATGGAAATTCTGATGTAGGGCTTTGGACCGCTCGGCCCTCCTTTCCTTGTGGAATTCAGGGTGCATGTTTTTAGGGTGTGTGGATTAATTTTGAGATGGCGCCTCTGATTGTGAGGAATGTCTACTTTAATGATGTGCATCGACTCGTAGTTGATGCCGAGATTCTGGAGGATGTTTCGCCCGGCGGCACTCTGAGCTAGCCTTTCGTAGTGAGATATAAGGTGCGCTTCTACAAGTTCATCGAGGGTGTTGTGCACACCTAGGGCTAGCAATTTAACGTTGGCCGTTCTTATAGGTAGCCCAAGAGCCTGTTTATACGCCCTCCGGATAATTCCCTCTAATTTCTCTCTCTCAGCCACTTTGAGGCAGAGGTACGGGGTGATGTATGTGATGTGGCTGAGAACGAAGGCTTGTACCAACCTTATGAGGTTGGCTTCTTTCATGCCAGAGTGTTGGCGATTCTTGAAATGAGTCGCATCGTCTGCTGAACGCATGCTTCCAGTTTATGAATTGTGCTACCGTTGCTCCCGTGAGCTTGCATGAAGAGGCCTAGTACACGGATGGTGGTCACCACCGAGATCGTGCCTCCTCCGGCTCGCACAGTGATTTCTGGGGGTGGCGCAGTGTCAGATGTGCGGTTTGTAGGGGATCTGAGTAGGAAGAGTTCTGATTTTTGCGGGGAGCTGGCGGGGCCTTTGTCGCTAACGTACTTTTCAACCATGTCGACAGCTTGTTGTAGCGTGGTTCTATATCTGCATCGCTACCTTTAACCACCCACAGGGTGATGTCATCGGCATACAGACTGTGGTGTAGATCTGGAATCTGATGAAGTTGTTCCGGTAATGGATCATTGCTAAATTAAATAGGAAGGGGGACAAGACTGATGCCTGCGGTTTACCACGGCTCCCAAGAGGGATCTTGTCCGATTGTAGTTCGCCTATTCTTAGTTCCACTGTGCGGTGGTGGAGGAGACCTTCGGTGTAGTTGGAGGTCCTCTGGCCTGCACCTAGGTACTGTAGATTCTCCAGCATAGCATGATGCGCTACGTTGTCAAAGGCCTTTGTAAGATCAAGGCCCAGGACAGCCCGGGTACCATTCTTGGCTATGTGGTCCAGAACTAGATAGTTAAGCCGAAGCATGACGTCTTGCGTGGCAAGTTTTGGACGAAAGCCAATTATGGAGTTCGGGAATAAGTTGTTGTCGTCCGCAAAATTGTGGAGGCGGTTAAGTATAACGTGCCCCATGAGTTTTCCTACGAATGAGGTCAGAGTGATCGGGCGTAAGTTCTCGAGCTGTAGTCGCTTACCATGCTTAGGTATGAATATTATTTGTGCATGCGTCCATTGCGAGGGGATAGAAGCTGTTTTCCAACAACGGTTGAAGTACTCTGTTAGGGCAGTGATAGATACGTCGTCTAGACCGGAGGGTCTTATTTGTTATGCCATCGGGGCCTGGTGCAGATTTAGTTCGGAGTTTCAGCAAGACGGCTCGTACTTCAGCCTGTAGGATGGGTGCGTCTAGGTTAGATTCTCCGGACCAGTGTATGGCTTCTGGGGGATTTGTGCATTTTTGCCTGCGTACCGGGTTTTGAGCTCTGCTAGGAGCTCGTCGTTCGTGCCCTGGTATTTGTGAGTGATCTTATTGAGGGATTTCCTCTGCTCGGATTTACTCTTATATGGGTCCATAAGATATCGGAGGAGATTCCACGTTTTTGCTAGACCGAGTTGTCCCTGTATGTTGTCGCATACCTTTTCCCATTGGTTTTTGGTTAATTGGTTAGCGTATTCCTCGATTTCTATGTTGATTTGAGCGATGCGCAAGCGGAGTGTACGGTTTAGTTTTTTTTTTCCAGCGGGTTTGCATGCTCTTTTTGGCTTCCCGCAAGTGTAGGAGGCGGCTATCCACCTCGACCAGACCATCGTCTTGAGGGATTTCCTTCGTGGTGCGTTTCACGGAATCCCTGAGATCCCCGATCCAGGCCTCGAGATCGTTTATATGCTCGGTGGCGGTTGTCTTCCGAATCTGGCGGAAGCAGTCCCGTTCCGTGAGCGAAACTCGTTTGCCCTTCTTGCGGGGTGAACCCGCCTGAATGTGGATTTCTATGATATAATTATCGCTACCGAGGCTTTCCCCAGTATTAGTCCAATCATAGGTGCCTATGTTTTTGATGAAAGTTAGGTCGGGAGTGGTGTCAACACTGACACTATTCCCGATACGGGTGGGTGTCTGGGGGTCTGTGATGAGAGTCATTCCCTGTTGTTGGGCTTGTAGCCAAAGATTACGAACTTTTACTACCTCTGTGCGGTAACCCCATGCAGTGTGGGGGCGTTAAAGTCACCTAATAATAATATGGCCTTTTGTTGGGAGGTTCTGAGAGCCTTCCTGAATAGAGTTCCGAACTTGTGACGTCGGCACTTTGGGCTGCTATAGATATTAAGAATGAATATGCTTTCATCCTCCTTACGTTTAGGGATGAGTTCAATAAAGACGTGTTCTATGTTGACTTCTTCAATATCATGTTTAATGGCTCTTCGATTTCTGTGAACTAGAATTGCGGTGGTGGAATCCGTCCCAGAAGCATTATAGGATATTTGTACCCTGCCTAGTTAGCGTGGCATCCCCTCTCCTGAAGCGCAATGATATCCGGGGCCGCCTTGCCCCCAAGGAACTGCTGAAGGTTTCCCCATTTGCGGCGAAACCCACGGCAGTTCAACTGCCAGATCTTGTAGTTAGGAGTGTGAGCCATTTTGAGGTGGCGGGGGTTCAGCGATCGTTTTGGAGATTTCGGATAGGGATGGACGGTCATAGGGTTTGGATGCTACGCTCTTAAGGGAGCCGGAGGCAGTGGATGTAAATCTCGACTCCCAGCGAAGTACTTTGGCTTCGGTCGCGGCTACTCGAAACTCTAGGTTGGTGGTTCTGGTTTCCAGAGGTTCTAGACGTGCGCTTATTTGTTGCAAGTGGGCACCATTCTCCTCATGTTGTTGAAGCATCTGGTTGGTAAGTTCAGTAATCATATGTTCTAGTTTCTCGAATCTTGGGGATATGTCTAAAGAGTTGTCTGTATGATCTTCTGCCTTACGTTTCTGTGGTGGTGCTGTGGTGTTGTGTGAGGGATTAGGTGGTGGGGTTGGACGCGGCGTCTGACTGTGCTCCTGTTGTATTTATTGTAGTCGGGTGATTTCTGCACGGTGCTTAGTGATTTCGGTTCTCTGTTCTATTAACTGCCTCATTTGTTGGAGTTCTGCCTCGAGAGCCTGCATCTTAGGATACTGAGCATTGGGAGAAGAGACCATGTTAGCCCTGCTCACCCGTGGAGGGCTGTTAGTCGGGGTCGTTCGTTTCCCGGAACTCGACCGGTTCCGCGACGTCCCGTCGGAGTCGGTGGCACTCGGAGCTGAGCTTAGTCTCGGGTAAGATCGAGATCGGCTCCTACTGCTCGATCCCCCGCGAAAAAAGCTTGCACTGGTTTTTCGGCTGTTCTGCTTCGATCGGCGTTCTCGCGATCTACTTTGCGTGCCCTCGTTGGGATGGTTCTGTTCTTCCACTGAGAGTTTCTGCCACTGTCGTTGTCGGATGATGTAGGGGATTTCGAAACGCTTCTTGCATTGCTTTGAGCCGGAGAGATGGTTGCCGTTGCAGATAGCGCATACTAGTTCACAGTCATGGTCCGTTGGCGGGTTTTGCTTGCCGCACCGGATACAACATTCTTCGTTCGGGGTGGGGCACACATCGTCCCGGTGGCCGACTTTTCGGCAGATTCCACACACTTCGATCTTGTACAGAAGGCATCGGTACGTAGTATTTCGGTAGTTGACGTAGTGTGGTACTTCTTCCCCTTGAACAACGATGATAACTGAGGACGTCTTTTTCATGCGCCTGGTGTGCAGGACCCGGGGGGTATTACGTGCCAAACTTCTAATAATGTCTTCTTGCGCGTCGTAGTCCGGAATCCCATGGATGATTCCTTTAGCCGAGTTTTCGGGCGCCGTAATGTAGGTAGTCATGCTGAATCTCATCTCTTGTAATTGTTCCACCATGGGGGAAACGAGCGGTGGCGTCCAGAATGAAATTATTTCAAATTTCAAGGAAGAAAGCGGAAGAGAAAATTCGTAAGTGCACAGCCACAGGGCTAAACGAGGTTCCCGTTAGGCCGATTAATGAAGTAGGACCAAACAGTAAGGAAGCTCTGGTGAAAGCACTGGAAAAAAACGTTAAAATATAGACGAATACCAGACAGTGGGCGACAAAGTAGAATGAATTTAATATATAAAGGTAAGGGGGAGAACATTAAACCCATAAAGATCCGGAAGTGGAAATCTAAAGCACGAATTTGGAAATTTCAATGCGCCTTTCGCATCAAACGTTTATGAGAACATTAGTCCCATAATGTTTCGCAATTGAAATTCGTGCGCACCGTAGATTGTGCGGCCTCCGCGAGATGCTGCGACGAGCCGAGCCTGCTCGCCATCAAACCTCCCTTGAAACTTTGTGCTCAGATGGAGGGGGGGGGGCGCCTTGCGTCATGTGACTTCCGGTACATGGGCGTTGCCGCGAAATCGAGCCCGAATTCGCAGTGTTCGCGCTGAAATGCCTTTTCGAGTGAGAAATAGACATTCTAGACAAAATGCGGCATGATTTCCGGTGCCGCTGGTTGTTTTGGTCGTCGGTGCATAACAGAACGAAAAAAATTCGGGAAGGGCTGAAGGACTGGGGAAGAGCTTATGGGGCATAAGCCCCCCCCCCCCCCCCACCTTCTTGGCTACGCCCCACGGCCTCTATGTCACCTTGATCTCTGTCACGAAGGGCTACAAGTTCTTTTATAATGTTTTGTTGCAACAACGGGAATCGCTATGCACTTTACATATGTACAGCTGCCTGGTGATTAAGCGCTCGATTTAGAATCTGATGAGATGTGATGCGTCCTAATGAGGGCTATCTATTAATGGTGTCGTCTTCACCTGCGTACGGGGTGTTACGGTGTTACCATACTACAGATACATTCATGAAAGTTGTCCAGCGGCACACCCAGAGATGCGCAGTCGTGGAACATCAACAGGGTGACCTGTAGAAAAAGCAGCAGGTGATTCAGTGAGGTGCTAGTGCTGGAAGCGCCGTGCCCTCTTGCTTATTTTTCTGAAGTGCGCGTTTCTCTTGCTTTTTTGTCATGGAGTTGCCTGAACTCCTATTTTTAGCATCTATGAGTTACTGATGAATCCAGTACAGAGAGTCATTGTGAATATATGCTGCAACGCAGTTTTCATATCACGCGTACCTTCAATTGTGGTTCTTTTTTTAGCACGGCGCACTATGGCCTACTTGATGTGAGTGCTGGAGTTTGTCGGCGACTGCTAATAATCAATTTATGGAGAAATTTAGGAGGTTTCGAGGTCGGCGACAGGGTTGTCATGCGAAACGGCAAACAGAACCTGATGTGTCGTAATGCACCGCGTATTATCAAAATGCGTGACCTACTTAGATTTGCGTAACAAAAACAGAGAATTATTCTGAAGCATGTATTGGTCCAACAACCTAGGGTTTATTGCTCAAAAAAACTTTGTTGTAGGTTCGCGAAAGACAGGAAGAGGATCTGTCTCGACGTTATTCGCTCGCGCAACGGACACTTTTCCACGCTTGCGTAAAGCCTGCGAACTTAACCGCAGCACAACTGGTGCAGAGGAGGGCATGGTTAAACATCTCCTCATTTTGCCCTGGTGCCGCAGTACGTCCGTGCGTATTGCGGTCACGTAAGCTAGAAACAGATATCAGCATGCTAAGCCGTTATGCGCGCTAGTTGCGGCGCCGCACATCGGTGTCAGCCGTCCCCATCTCTAGTGTATTTCGCCTCGATGCCACGCAGTGCTTATCCAACTTTCTGTCTTGTGCTTCCAGTTTCAATTCAGGCGGTTTCCTCACCCGTCGCTGCCCAAGGACATCCCCAATTACGCTGGAGTCATCGGTCTAGTCCTCATGATTGGCTTCTTGGTGCCTTTCTGCCTCAGGGTGCAAGCGATGGTTCTAGAGCATGCCAACGGGCTCAAGGTAAAGTAGGACTTGACACGCCACAGATTCTCTTTCCCGTGACCAATAATAGCGTGAAAGAGAGGAGTCGCAGTTTTTGACTTGCTAGTTTTACACAATCCTTGTTATTCCAGCTGTAGTCTAGCTTACTTTCCTTGTCAGGATTCAAAGAGTTAAGACGGGATAGTTGGTTGCAGGAGCTTGTATTTATACACGCAGTTCAAAATTGAGATGAGAAATTGAGAAATTAGAGAGTACATGTACACAGAGAAGAAAATAAATATTTACCGCCGTCCATTTTGTTTCTTGCTCTATCTGGATGTCTTCCTCAGTTTTGCAAATTTCAAATGCAAATTTCGTTGTCAATATTTGCGGAGCTAAGCTAAACGAAATGTCCAAATGCAGCGAAATACTCCTGCCGACGTTTCTTACAGCATTTCGACTCTCATTAGCGCGCTACCATGGGCCTACGGCACTAAGCCTGCGAAACCGTAGGGGTTCATTCCTTTCTATCTTCGTGCTATAGTCGGGTGGATGACAACTTCTCCTTTTCATGAACTTTCGTCCGCCTCGCGGCTTTCCGCAAAACGTATTCGCCATAATAAGTGACTGTTGGCTTCAAGTTGGCTTCGCCTTCGCACTGCATCTACCAGCCTCGTGATTAGCTCCGACTCTAGAGCTACTGGGACGGAAAATATTTCGTCCAGGGGCGTTCACACTGAAGTATGAGATAACCAGGAGGCTAGAAGATCGTCGCGCGAGGACGAATTAGGGTAAGAAGTCCTGTCCTTTGTTGATTGGGTGCTTGAGTCCAGGCGAAGTGTCTCCCTTTTAGGAAACTCGCTGGTTTCCTCAAAACTGATTTGTTAGTTACCACGTCAGATTCCACCGAATTATGGCAACCACAATCTGCCATGGCAGCACAGAGTGTGCATAGCGAAAAAAATGTCAAAAATTCCGACAATTGTCTACTTAAGCGTAAGCATTGTTTGGCTTATGAACCAAATATGAATATGAACCTGGCAACGTTTAACGCTAGAACGTTATCTAGTGAGGCGAGTCTAGCAGTGCTATTGGAGGAATTAGAGGGCATTAAATGGGATATGAAGTTAGGAATGAATGAATGAAGTTAGGAGGCCAAAAGAAGCATATACAGTGCTAAATAGCGGGCATGTCGTGTGCTACCCGGGCTTAGCAGAGAGAAGAGAACTGGGAGTCAGATTCCTGGTTAATAAGAATATAGCTGGTAACATACAGGAATTCTATAGCATTAACGAGAGGGTGGCAGCTCTTGTTGTGAAACTTAATAAGAGGTACAAAATGAAGATTGTACAGGTCTACGCCCCTACATCCAGTCATGATGACCAGGAAGTCGAAAGCTTCTATGAAGACGTGGAATCGGCGATAGGTAGAGTGAAAACTAAATACACTATACTAATGGGCGACTTTAATGCCAAGGTAGGCAAGAAGCAGGCTGGAGACAAGGCATTGGGCGAATATGGCATAGGCACTAGGAATAGCAGGGGAGAGTTATTAGCAGAGTTTGCGGAACAGAATAATATGAGGATAATGAATACCTTCTTCCGCAAGCGGGATAGCCGAAAGTGGACGTGGAGGAGCCCGAACGGCGAGACTAGAAATGAAATAGACTTCATACTCTGCGCCAACCCTGGCATCATACAAAATGTGGACGTGCTCGGCAAGGTGCGCTGCAGTGACCACAGGATGGTAAGAACTCGAATTAGCCTAGACCTGAGGAGGGAACGGAAGAAACTGGTACATAAGACGCCGATTAATGAGTTAGCGGTAAGAGGGAAAATAGAGGAATTACAGATCAAGCTACAGAACAGGTATTCAGCTTTAACTCAGGAAGAGGACCTTAGTGTTGAAGCAATGAACGACAATCTTGTGGGCATCATTAAGGAGTGTGCAATGGAAGTCGGTGGTAACTCCGTTAGGCAGGATATCAGCAAACTATCGCAGAAGACGAAAGATCTGATCAAGAAACGCCAATGTATGAAAGCATCTAACCCTACAGCTAGAATAGAACTGGCAGAACTTTCGAAGTTAATCAACAAGCGCAAGACAGCTGACATAAGGAAGTATAATATGGATAGAATTGAACATGCTCTCAGGAACGGAGGAAGCCTAAAAACAGTGAAAAAGAAACTAGGAATTGGCAAGAATCAGATGTATGCGTTAAGAGACAAAGCCGGCAATATCATTACTAATATGGATGAGATAGTTTAAGTGGCTGAGGAGTTCTATAGAGATTTATACAGTACCAGTGGCACCCACGACGAGAATGGAAGAGAAAATAGTCTAGAGGAATTCGCAATCCCGAAGGTAACGCCGGAAGAAGTAAAGACAGCCTTAGGAGATATGCAAAGGGGGAAGGCAGCTGGGGAGGATCAGGTAACAGCAGATTTGTTGAAGGATGGTGGACAGATTGTTCTAGTGAAACTGGCCACCCTGTATACGCAATGCCTCATGACCTCGAGCATACCGGAATCTGGGAAGAACGCTAACATAATCCTAATCCATAAGAAAGGGGACGCCAAAGACTTGAAAAATTATAGACCGATCAGCTTACTGTCCGTTGCCTACAAAGTATTTACTAAGGTAATTGCAAATAGAATCAGGAACACCTAAGACTTCTGTCAACCAAAGGACCAGGCAGGCTTCCGTAAAGGGTACTCAACAATAGACCATATTCACACTATCAATCAAGTGATAGAGAAATGTGCAGAATATAACCAACCCTTATATATAGCTTTCGTTGATTACGAGAAAGCGTTTGATTCAGTCGAAACCTCAGCAGTCATGGAGGCATTACGGAATCAGGGTGTAGATGAGCCATATGTAAAAATACTGGAAGATATCTATAGCGGCTCCACAGCCACCGTAGTCCTCCATAAAGCAAGCAACAAAATCCTAATAAAGAAAGGCGTCAGGCAGGGAGATACAATATCTCTAATGCTATTCACAGCGTGTTTACAGGAGGTATTCAGAGACCTGGATTAGGAAGAATTGGGGATAAAAGTTAATGGAGAATACCTTAGTAACTTGCGATTCGCTGATGATATTGCCTTGCTTAGTAACTCAGGGAACCAATTGCAATGCATGCTCACTGACCTGGAGAGGCAAAGCAGAAGAGTGGGTCTAAAAATTAATCTGCAGAAAACTAAAGTAATGCTTAACAGTCTCGGGAGAGAACAGCAATTTACAATAGGCAGCGAGGCACTGGAAGTCGTAAGGGAATACATCTACTTAGGGCAGGTAGTGACGGCGGATCCGGATCATGAGACGGAAATAATCAGAAGAATAAGAATGGGCTGGGGTACGTTTGGCAGGCATTCCCAAATCATGAACAGCAGGTTGCCATTATCCCTCAAGAGAAAAGTATATAATAGCTGTGTCTTACCAGTACTCACCTATGGGGCAGAAACCTGGAGGCTTACGAAAAGGGTTCTACTCAAATTGAGGACGACACAACGAGCTATGGAAAGAAGAATGATAGGTGTAACGTTAAGGGATAAGAAAATAGCAGATTGGGTGAGGGAACAAACGCGAGTTAATGACATCTTAGTTGAAATCAAGAAAAAGAAATGGGCATGGGCAGGACATGTAATGAGGAGGGAAGATAACCGATGGTCATTAAGGGTTACGGACTGGATCCCAAGGGAAGGGAAGCGTAGCAGGGGGCGGCAGAAAGTTAGGTGGGCGGATGAGATTAAGAAGTTTGCAGGCACGGCATGGCCACAATTAGTACATGACCGGGGTTGTTGGAGAAGCATGGGAGAGGCCTTTGCCCTGCAGTGGGCCCAACCAGGCTGATGGTGATGATGATGATGATGATGATGATGATGATGATTGTTTGGCTTGGCTGTGACTTGGTTTCTGCCTAGATTTGCTTACTTGCCTTTCCTAGTTGGTGCACGTCTACCCATGACCTTTACGGTGGCGAAGAATGCTTACGCTTTAGCAGATAATCGTGAAATTTTCTCGCCACATCCGGCCTCTTCAATGCAATTGCACCAATTGAGGCGGAACGCCGGGCACGAGCGCGCCGGCAATGATAGGCTCGGACTATAAGGAAATCGCTTGCGCGTCGGCACGGGATTGTACGGTAACCGAGGGAGAGGAAATGGCTGTTGCTCTAGCAGCTGTGGAGGGCTACCACACAAATAGATCCCTTATAATTCTAACAGACTCCAAGGAAGCATGCCGAAACTACATTAACGGCAAAATCGGTCAAAAAGCGCTCCAAATCTTCTTCCGCGATAGCCAACAGAATAAACAGATTAGACACGCCATCTTTTGGGTACCTGGGTACACTGAGATTGAGTGCAACCAAAGGGTTGATAGGATCGCTCGCGAGCATGCAAACCGAGCGGACCTAAACAGAGATCCTGAGGATTTTATGACAGTGATCCCAACGTACCTTGACATACTAAATTACCTTAGAGGGACGAGGATCACAAATCCACCGCCCCACAATACACTCACTCAACAACAGGCAGTTTACTGGTGAAAGCTGCAGACAGAAACTTTCCCAAATTTACATATACTATGCAAAATGTTCCCAAGTCAATACAGGGACATATGCCCGTGGTGTGGTGCGATACCCACACTTTATCACATCACATGGGAGTGCCATACGAATAAGGAATTCCACAAAATAGAAAATCCGAGTTCGGAGCAGTGGGAGAGCGTGCTCTGCAGCGGCGACCCTAGCCTCCAACGGAAGCTGGTGGATAATGCCCGACGAGCAGCCATTCCAGGGCACCACGCTCCGTGGTGCCCTGGAATAGGGGTGCCAACCATGCAGGCCGGAGATCTTCATCAACCAATAGAAGATCAAGACATCCGGCCCGACCGCTGAATTACTCTTTGTAGAGTAATAAAGTTTACTTCCTCCTCCTCCTCCTCGAAGGAGAAAGGCGGTTGATAGGGTACACCCGCTGCAGCCGCAGTAGCACGTGAGGCGTTGCGCGAGGGCATTGCCCCGATGTCATGACATGCCCCGCTCGCTGTCGCGCTCGCTAGCCTTGGTTATGCGCGAGTTCCTTGTCCGTGCAAGCTCTCCCTCACGTTCTGACTGCGCCTCGGTAAGGCCCAATGAAAACGCGCCAAGCTTCTCAACACACTCCCATGCCCGCGAGATGTTCATAACTCGAAGGACGCTCAGCAGCTCTCGATTAGACATTGGGCCACGCCAAAATCTCAAGTTGGCCCACCCCCAAATTTTGGTTGGCCCACCCCCAAACGACGTTGGTCAATCCTCAAATTTATTTCAAGATAGCCCACCTCCCAATCTTAAGTTGGCTCACCCCGAAATTTCAGGTTGGCCCAACCCAATATTTCAAGTTGGCCTGCCTCCAAATTTTCGGGCCACTGCTCGGGCGTTCGTCGTCGTCTTCCTCCACAGCTGACTGGCTCTATCTTGAAATCGATCGTCTCACGCGACGGAGGGCCGGACGGACAGCTTTCTTGTTGGGCAACCACAGAAATGCTTACGCATTTACAAAAAAAGGAAAGCCACAGCAGACGTGAGTGTGAAAATCACTCCACATGCGTGCGTGCTTCGTGCTCTTCCCCCTAAACAAGGAATGTGTAAATGGTGGTTATAGTGTTGTGAACTCAAAAGTGTCGCTCGACATCGAAAAATAAGAGCTGTTTGTAACCGCATTTTTTTTCAGTGTTTATTGCTGTGGAGTATTAAATACGGAGTGCGTGTGGGGCACAATAGCCTGAACGGAGGGACCCGCCGCGCGTGTAACATCTTGTAGCCCGTGGGTCATTAAAGAAAAGAATCAACGTTTCTTAGTTCCTTCATGGTTCCATACATTCCATCACTTGTTTTTTTCGACGAAGCAAGGATTCAGTTGAAGTTTAGCATTGTCTCCGGTGCACTTCTCCTTCTCGTCTTGCGTCTTGTTGAGGGCTCGTAAACATTTCTAAATCAGCAAGTACGCGAGAACAAATTTCTTCTCTAATTGCAATGACGGCCACTTTATCTATGAATTCGGCTCTTTCGGCACTTTCCGTGTACTTTGTCGTTCTGTAATCACGACCGTCACTTTACAATATATTTTTCGTTCTCTTCAATACAAGCCAAATAGAAACCATAACCAGCGCCGAACAGCAAACAGAAAATACTCCTGAAACAAGCATCCGCAACTCTCTTATTCCAAAATTCCATTCTACGCTTGTGGACCAACTAGACAAGCGGCGTGCTCTTATAGATATCGCAGGAGTGCTGAGCCCGTTTCACTTGCAGCGCACGTGCGGTTAAAATGCAAATGCTTCGGAAACCGGTCACCAAATTGCGACGTGTACGAGCTGATGTCAAAGGTTCTATAGAGTGCGTTCGCGGCTGGATGAGTAGCGTCGGCGGCAGATCAAACCATGTGAAACGAAACTCTGGCGGGTATAGCTTACTCGCAGCGTTTCGCATGATGTGAAACGGGCGATCGCTGCACAGGTGGCCGCTTGGACGCGGCTTGTTCGCAGGAGCTCCAGCGGCTGATGGGGCTGTCGGACGCGGCGTACTGGTCGAGCCACTTCTGCTCGCACCTGTTCCTCGCTCTGCTGCAAAGCGCCGCGGCCGTGCTCTGCATGCTTGTCGTGGCGGGCCCCGACTCAAAGGAACCGTTCCTGGGACGCGTCGACCCGTGGCTTCTCGCGCTCACGTTCGCCCTCTTCTCGGTCATCTTCTCGCTGCACACCCTTCTGGTGGCCTCCTTCTTCACCAATGGCGAGTGCACTCAGTTCGCACTGTGTACGGGGTGATCATTTTCAAGTTTTTCGGAATCGCCTGCTTGGTAGATTGCGTAATTCTTGCCCTTGAGCTGGATTGTTCCATTACTAGCATGACTAATGAGTGCAGTAAAGCAAGTATTAACAATTTAATTATTGATTTTTTAAGCTAGTTGAATGTGTGTTTTGATTTCTCGAGCAAGTAATAACCGCCTCTGTGTATAATCCAGCTGAAGGACGAGAACTATGTAATCTGCGACAGGCGATATTTAAAAATTCCGGAGAACTTGAATATGACCACCTAGTATGGTTCATATGCGTTGTCGGGATGTGCATCTGTGAGAGTCCTTTAGTGCCCAACCTGCTGACGATTTAGCTGCAAAATATCAATCGGACGGTGAACAAGAAAGGATTCAAGCGTTGCCCACCTTCACAAGGTGAATAAACTCGAACGTGAGTTTACCGATCCTACATTGCGAAAAGCAAGTAGAAATCCATTTCCCAGATTCAACTGTAATTGACATCTGCGTAACGCGAAGCAACAATGATTTCGAAGTAATTAGTCGCAATCTTGCACTGCCGCATTGACCTCCGCGCACGCATGCGCACGAGAACATCCTCCACGCCTGAATGTGAGCGTGTACGTGCCAAGGTGCGTGCCATTACTCGTACAGTCGTAAAATTTATGAGCGTGAACACGGGAAAGCGTGCCGAACTGTACAATCAGCGCAGTCTAGCGCACGCTGGCAGTAATTTCGCGAACGAGATATTCGCGGCTAAGGCTGTTAGATTAGCGGATGCACTCCCTGCCACCAATGCGGTCTGTTGTCCCTTCTAGACCCGCAATCTGCTGCGTTAACTATCTGCAACACGTGGTGATAACAGGTCAAGAAAGGCGCACTGATATGAACCCTACATGCCGAGCGCGTAACGATAAGAATACTGACGTGCTGTCCAACTCTGGAGTTTTTGTGCTTTTGTTTACAACGCAGCTCTTATGCGCCCGTCCTTTGGTTTAAGCGCGCCGCCGTCGGCATTCCCGGTGTAACCGAGCGAAAGGGCCCGTGCAGCTAAAAACGGCCGAAAGAGCTCTGCGTCGCTCGCTGGTTGGGACGTTTGTGATTGGTTGAATTTCTTGATCATAAAATAAAACACACATGCTTTGATAACGCTGATACAGTTTTGCGTAGAAAAACATTCCTTGAGCGGTTTTCTTTCACTTCTTCGGGAGCCACACCATGGCGCGTGTACCCGACAAAGAGCGACGGCACATCATTGACCTAGCGTTGAAAGAATACAGCCAACGGTCTATTGCGGCCGTGACCGGCCGACCGCTCAAGACTGTCAACAGAATATGTCAAGCCTATAAGACAGAAGGAAGAATCGGCGATGCTCCACACCGGCGCCGACCAAGAGCAACGACGGAAGAGGAGGATCAATTGATCATTGCGGCTGTGGCAGACGATCCTTTTCAGACAGCGAATGAAATCATGGCAAATACCGGAGTCAATGCCCACCCAGCCACTGTGCGGAACCGGCTGAAAGAAGCGGGCTTGCACAGTCGCGTCGCCGCACAGAAGCCCTTCCTCAACAGTGCGCACAAGACCAAGCGACTCCAGTTTGCAGAACAACACGCGTCCTGGACGTCTGAGGAGAGGAAAAGAGTAATATTTACAGATGAATCCACCTTTTGCACCAAACAAGCCCAAAGGAAGAGAGTCTGGCGGCTAGAAAACGAGAGGTGATGCTTTCATTTGTATTTTATTTCCCGTTGAGTAGTCTCAATAGAATTATCCTAAATGTAGGAGGAGGAAGAGGAAAAAAGCTTCACGCAATCAATGGCTTCTTAATTAACGATGTCGACTGCAGCTCGAAATTGAAATCTTCGGCTGCAAATGCTAGAATGAGTTTAGTGTTCGCCAGTCTCATTCAAGAAGCTTCATATCCTCTTTGCACATTTGTGCCTATTGTCCGTGCGCGCACTCTTTATTTGCAGGCACCATCCGACCAATATTCAAAGCGTAGCCGCAAGCGGCCGCACAACAGTAAATACCTGGGGAGCCCTCTCGCATCTCGAACTGGGACCGCTGGTCCGTATCGAGGGCCACTTGACATCCGCCCGTTACAGCGAACTTCTAAAGGACGTTATGCTGCCTTACGCTCGCCAAGGACCCTTTCCCAACGGCAGTTTCATCTTTCAACAGGACCTTTCCCCTATACACACGTCTCGCCGTGTCAAGGAGCTGCTGGAAGACGAAAGTGTAGAGGTCCTGCAGTGGGCTCCAAAAAGTCCTGACCTGAATATTATAGAGAATGTTTGGGGGCGGATGAAGCAACGTTTGGTTGCCTACCTCTACTCTTCTTTACCGAAGAGGATGGCTGATGTCATTCGCCTAAAAGGCTGTGCTACTCGCTACTAGAAGCAGGCGAAAATGTTCAGTTACCTTAAGTGCAGGATGCTTTCCACAGTTCTCACTGTAGTGCGAGTAGCAGTTGATTTTTGCTAAATTCTTCTTTCTCCTCCACTCTCAATAAAATGATTCTCCTAACCGCAAACTGTGCAGTGCTTGTGTTTTGTCTTAGACATATATGCACGCAGACTAGTCAGTAGTGTTTTACTTGAAAACATATCTGTATATATAAAATATATTCACACATAAGAGAACGAAAAACGTGAGCGTCTTTGCAGACTTAGCTTATGGTCAATTTTTCACACAACTGAGGCCACTACAATGCGAAATATTGAGAGAAGCAGCAATGGCATTCCTCGAGATGCCAAAACGTATCTTTAGTTGTAGTAGTGCATGACTGTTGAAAGCGCCACCTCGATGAAACCACTGGTAAAGGTTATTTTAAAACGTAATTTTATTATTTTCTTTTCGCACCCGGAAAGTCGATCTGCAATTATAAGGTATACCGTACTCCACTGTTGAGAATATCTGAGTGGCGATGAAATGGTAATAACATCAAAATGACCATATGCATAGGTTTCCTTGCCATTGGTTACAAATTCGCACGCCCAAGATCCAGGCACTCCTTTTGGAAAGGAACACATGTTGCTTTAGCGGCTGGGAACCCGCATCAGATGATCGCTTTGCGCATGCATGGGAAAGTGACAGCCGCTTAGTGCCCGCGCCTTTGTTATCAGTTATCCGTTATCGCTGTGCGAAGTAGACAGTGAGCGGGAGCTGGCTGGGAGTGCATCCGCTGATCTAACAGCCTTAGCCGCGAATATCTCGTTCGCGAAGTTACTGCCAGCGTGCGCTAGACTGCGCTGATTGTACAGTTCGGCACGCTTTCCCGTGTTCACGCTCATAAATTTTACGACTGTACATGGCGAGTTACCAACTAGTGCAACAGCGAGTTCTGCCAATAATGAATTGTAGAGAACGATTGCACGAATAATGCAACCGTTCTGTAGCGCTTGCGTGGAGATTATAGGCTGTAGTGTAAATATTTATAAGTAAAATGTTTCCATTGACAAGACGTAAGATTAAAAGCAAACTAAAACTCAGTAGCAGATACCAAGCGCTAGTGCCCAGATGGCGCGTAAATTTAGACAGCATTATCGGCCCACAAGAACGGCGAGATAGGCTGGAGTGCCACAGAGTGAACGGACACAGAAAAGAATGCTTCGCAATAATATAAAGCAAAGTGTAGAGGTGAACAGGATACATCACTGGGAATCACGGGGTTCGACACAGTGAGAGAGATGTGGCCCGCATATGGCATGTGTTTGTTTGAAACCTTGCCGGCATACAAAGCATTCGAGCACTTGTCCAACACAACTTTTTCAAAGGCTGTAACTTGCAAGCAAGCATTCAACTTCACGTGTACATTGGCCATAAGGTTCCCCAATTCTGACTAAATGTGATATCTTTGTCAGTTACAGACGTCCCAGGACAACGTTATAAATTCTGCGTCTTTCGTAAAACACACAACACTTCGAAGCGTTTATATACGCATTTCGAACACGCATAAAAATAAAATGGTGGAGCATTTTAAACAGATGTAAACAACTAGGTGACGCGTTCAATTCCGTAATGCGAAGTGGCCACAACATATAAAGATAAAGGAAAAAACAAGGTTTCTAGTAATTATTTAAGAAGCTCCTGCTAAGCTGTAATCGCCAAAGTACACATTAAGCTGAACGTGGCCCTCATTCCATTCAATCTTAACCGTGTTGAATAAAATTAGTACTCTGCCAAGTATATGGGGATAACGGTCGTATACAGCCACGGCGTGCTTGCTTAGCGAATTTTTCACTAATGTTATACTTACATGAAGCTCGTAAAATTGTCCACGCATCACCCATAAGATGTCACCTATTCTGTCAAAATTTTAACTCTGTGGCTCATTAATTTCTTTCACAACACTGGATAAACTTCTTACGTGGCTTGCAAGATAGGCTTGTAAAACTCTCGACTGCTTCAGGAAGTAATATTATGAAAAGTTCTGGCTCTTCTGTAATCCAGAGTAGATGTAAGCATGAATTGGCTACCCGCAAATCAGATTGGTTGGAGATGATACTAGCCACAATTTTAAAACGGGTATAGCGCATGTCCGAAACTGCACGCCCCACCGCACCGCAGCACGCGAACCTGTTTTGAACTGAACGTCATTGCAAGTGTCGTCTCGGCCAAACAGCCATCCGCGCCGCGCCGGACGCTGCCAGCTTGGTCACGCAGCGTGGCGCGAATTGGCGTCTCTCTAGGCGCCAAACCGGCGCCACGGAACTCACGCACCGCTGCCGTTGAACAGGCAACCCTGCCTCAGCGCCAAATGATGACAATCAGGTGTATGGTGCCCTGCATCTGACATTTGAACGCCCCTCCCTCCCCTATTGGAAATGATAAACAAAGCTTCAGCGTACTAGAAATTACAGCTTGAGTGATATTTCGAATAAACATTAGGAAGAACACGGAGAAAGATAGAATAAACATTTATTCTGAAGCAATACGTCTTGTAACTTGTCTGGGCCGCAACTCGGATATGTAATGCAGTCCTGTACAAAGACATGAAAACCATCTTGAAAAATAGCTCTACTGGACGGCACAACAGAAAGAAAGACGAAGACGTGCGCCTGTGTTCGTTTTCCTTTGTGTTGTTCCGTCTCGTTGCGGTATTTTTCAATACGGTTCCCATGTCAAAATACCAACTAGCCCAGCATTCAACACTTGGTCGGGGCACGAGACCGCAATTTCTTAAGTTTTGGCTGTTTACCCGGATGATCTCGTTTTGTTCTCGCAACTTGTCCAATCCGAGTACCTGATTCGAGATGACAACATCCATCCTAACGCGTGAAATTAAACTGCATGCAATGTTCTTCCCATGTGAAGCCGGCAGTAGTGATTGGAAGATTACAATGTTTTTTGTATGTGGAAATGTCATTCTCAACACCTCTGCGCACGTACCTACTGGCATGTACAGTAGGTACATGCCAATGCCTAGTGCCATGTACCTACTGACTTAGTGTACTGTACCTACTGTACCTACTTAAAAGGGATATTTCCGATGAGTCGCATTCAAGTGACTCATCGGAAATATCCCTTTTTATTTTGTAGTCACTAACTCCCCACTCCCTCATGTAATGTCTCAACAGAGACCTTCATTCATTCATTCAAATACCTGTATTCAGTGCCCTGCGATTTCGAGGGGTGGGCCTGGACCCCGCCTAGGTTTCAGCCAAGGGTTGTTGGCCCTTGGCAGCTTCCTCGGCTCGCTGGACGGCCCAGAGTTGATGCTGCAGGTCGGAGCTGAGCAACGCAGACTCCCAGCGCGCGCGGAGGCTTTCACTGTTTGAGGCTGCATCCCGGTTAGCCTGTATAAAGCCGTACATTCCCATAGGATATGCTCCAGGGTGGCTCTAGAGTTGCAATGTGTGCACTTGTTGGTTGGGTATAAATCTGGGTGTATTAGGTGCGTGATAGCTGGACTCGAATAGGATCTGGTCTGTAACTGCCGCCATTCTACAGACTGGTTTTTGCTTAATTTTGGGTGCGGCGCCGGGAATGTACGCCTCTGCAATCTAAGGTGTTGTGTAATTTCGTGAAATTTGGTCATTCGATCTTCCCACTCCCACTCATTGGTAGTCGGTGAGGCGGGCCTAACCGAGGCTCGGTCCGTAAGTTCTCGAGCCATGCGGTGTGCCACCTCATTGCTACCGTCTGGTAGTGTGTGGGTGGGTATCCAGATGAGATCGATGTTTTTGTCGCGGTTATTAGGTAATTTCAGGAGTCGTAGTGCCTCTGGGGAGATTTGACCGTTGGCGAAGTTTCGTATGGCCGTCTGGGAATCACTGATAATTACGCCTGCTGGTGTTTGTGCTATGGCTAGCGCAATAGCTATTTCCTCTGCGGTTTCTGCATGTAGCGTGTTAACTGTAGCGCTCGTCGTGCATTTTCCCTCGCAATTTATCACCACTGCTGTGTAGGCGCGCTTGTGTCTGTATCTAGCTGCGTCTACAAATGTGGTGTTCTTGCTGTTACCCAATTTCTTCTGTATACTGCGTGCTCTGCTTTCGCATCTACCCTGATCGTGGGTAGGATGCATATTCTTGGGTATTGGAGGGATGGTTATCATGTCTCTGATGTGTCTGGACATATCTACTTTGACGCCAAGTTGGGTATGATACCTTATACCTAGGCGATCTAATTTTTGCCTGCCGGTTTTAGTTTTGGACAGGCGTTCGTACTGTGCTATTCGTTGTGCCTCGATTAGCTCATCCAGTGTATTGTGAAGACCTAGCTGCAGTAGTCTATCGTTGCTGGTGGTGATGGAGAGTCCGATTGCTTGCTTGTAGATTTTTCTTATTAAGCAGTCTAATTTGTATTTTTCTGACCAGTACCATCGTAGGTACGGTGCCACGTATACTATTCTGCTTATTACGAACGCTTGGACTAGTTGAATCAGATTGCCTTCTTTCATTCCACTATGTTTGTTGGCTATTCGCTTAAGTAGCCGCATGATTTGAGATGTTATACAGTGAAAGCTCGTTAATTCGAACTTCAATAATTCGAATTTATGGATAATTCGAACTGTACGATTTGGTCCGGCCAAGCTCCACAGATGTGTATGTATAAAAAAGTCCGTTAATTCGAACGCGAGAAGGTTCCCTCACGGATAATTCGAACTACGCTCGCCTGGCACACGGCCAGAGAAACGCGCCTGCTGCCTACACACAAGGCTGTATTGCCTCCGAAACGGAGAGAACGGCGAGAGAAGGCAAAATCGGAAAAAAATCTAACCGACGCGGGTTCAGCCAGAAGGCAGCGGCAGCTGCCGCCTCTCCGTTCTACGTAACCTCCGAGACTTCATGCCCGTTGCGAATCTCGGAGGCTTTGCAAATATTGTACAGCTGCTAATGTTGTGCGGAGATGGCACGGCAAGCGCCATCGTAACACAGCGAATCAAGTACGTCGCAGCTGCGCTTGCAATCCAGAACCAACGAATCAGGGCCTTCGCCACCTTCACATGTTCAGCGTCTTTGTCTCGGCAGTCTTCATCGGTTGTGCACGTCTGTTTTCAGCTTAGGAGGTATCGGCCATCGCGATTCATTGTGATGGTGTTAAGCCTCGGCTAACGTTCGTTTCGGTGGACATCGGTAGTGTGGCACAGTCGGACCCAGAGCTTCGACTTCAAGATGGCGTGTGCCCGCGGCACACGCCATATTTTTCTGACACGCCCAATTTCTGACATGCCCTACTGCTTCCAAATCGCAGTGTACTGTTGCTCTCCTTCACTTTCGTTAGTTCGAACTTTCGTTAATTCGAACTGAAGCGGCTTCCCCTTGCGGTTCGAATTAACGAGCTTTTACTGTATTGTCTAATTTGCGTAGGGTCTCACCATTGTAGCCGTTACTTTCAATGATGAGGCCCAATACTCTGATCTTGTCAACCTTGGGTATGGGCATACCTTCTACCGTAGTTAGCTGAATTTCCGGATTGTTTCGTTCCTCGTAGTTGCGTGGTTTTCGGCCACGTCGTGACGGTACATAAATGAGGAGCTCAAATTTCTCTGCTGAGCACGACAGTCCGGTTCCTGCTAGGTATTGTTCAACTGCTTCTATGGCACGTTGTAATGTGTTTTCAACCTATCCATCGTTGCCATCGCTCACCCAGAGGGTGATATCGTCAGCGTAGATGGTATGATTGAGGCCATCGATTTCCTGTAGCTTTGCCGGTATTCCAATAAGAGCCAGGTTAAACAGCATCGGTGAGATTACTGAACCTTGGGGCGTACCTGCGCTTCCGATCTGTAGTTCTTCAGATTTAAGGTTCCCTATCTTAATGTGTGCCTTTCTGTTGCTAAGGAAGTCTCGTATATAACTGTATATTCGCTGGCCTAGGCCCAACTCATTTATTCTGTTTAGTATTGTTTCGTGGGAAACACTGTCAAAAGCTTTCTTTAAGTCCAATCATAGGATAGCTTTGGTGTTCCGACCTGTGTTATTTATAATTTGATGCTTAAGTTGGAGCATTGCATCCTGTGTGGACAAATTTCTCCGGAAGCCCAACATTGTAGGGGGGAGAACGTCGTTATCCTCGAGATAGTTGGTCAGTCTCGTTAGGACAACGTGCTCCATGAGCTTGCCCACACAGGACGTGACTGAAATGGGTCTCAGGTTCTCCAACTGTAGCCGCTTGCCTGGTTTAGGTATTAGAATAATCTGGGCCGTTTTCCATTGTTGTGGTATTGTACCGGATTGCCAACATTCGCTCATATACTTGGTAAGTTCTTCTAGAGAGGCATCATCGAGATTTCGGGTCGTCTTGTTTGTTATTCCGTCCAGTCCCAGAGCGGATGTAGTGTTAAGCTTTTGTAGAGCTGCTCTCAATTCCACCTCGCTAATCTCTTCGTGAAATTGTCTGTTTTCGGTGCCTGTGTAATCTGGGTGAATTGTTGGCTTAGCCCGAGATAAATACCTTGCGGCTATCTCATCGATAAAAGCTGCTTCAGTTTTGTCACATGCATGTAAGATTTCGTTTGTGTTTTGTCTGTACGTGGCTTTACTTTCGTCAGGATCCAAAAGGTGTCTGAGAACGTTCTGGACAATCCTAATTGATTATCCATATTGGTGCATGTTGCTTCCCATTGCTGGTTACAAAGTTGTTGTGCGTATGCTTCTATATCTCTGTTAAGCCGGGCCAGCCTGCGTCGGAGCGTCCTGTTGTGTCTCTGAGGTTTCCATCTCCTCAAGAGACCTTCTTTAGCTTCCCACATATGCAGGAGTTTGCTGTCTACCTGTTCCATTTGCGCGTCTTGGGGGATTACTTGTGTGGCTGCGTTAACATCCTGCTTAAGCTGCGTGCTCCAGTCGACGATGTCTGTGATAGTATTATCATTTTTCTTGCGAATTTGTCTGAGTTTCTTCCAGTCTACAACTTTGAGTTGTTTGCCCTTAGATTTGCGTGGCCCTTCTTTAACAGTGATTTCGAGGATTCTAAGATGGCTGCCTAGATCCTGTTGGGTGTTAATCCATTTCGCATTCTTAATGTTCTTTGTAAAGGTGAGATCTGGCGTATTGTCCACACTAACACCAGACCCCCGCCTCGTAGGCGTTGACGGGTCTGTGATGAGGGGAAGGCCCTCTTGTTGTGCGTCTAGCCATAGGTGCCTACCTTTGGGGTTTTCAAATTTGTATCCCCATGCCGCGTGTTGAGCATTGAAATCCCCCCCCCCCCAATCACTACGGCTCTGCCTGCTGTGATAGTGAGAGTCTTGCGGAGAAGTAACCGGAAATTGGGACGTTTGTTTCTTGGGTTACTATAAACATTAAGGAGAAATAGACTTTGATTGCTTTTTCTGGTAGGTATTGACTCGATTAATATATTGTCTACATCTGCAATGCCTGTATCATGCTGAACGACCGTGTAAGTACGTTTGACTAGAGTGCTGACAGCTCCCGTCTCCCCGTCGGCACTACAGAATGATCTTATACCCAGATAATTTGGCCTTAGAGTGTGGGTCCTGTAGCATTATAACATCATGATGTTCCTTATTGATTAGGTGTTGATGTAAGTGGGATCTTTTTCTACTGTATCCGCGACAATTCGATTGCCAGATAGTATAACGGTCGTGTCGAGCCATGGTGGCAGTTACAGTTTTCCGGTTCCCTCCACCGTAGGTGTTGAGGCTTTATTATACGGTTTATTGGTTGTTTTGATGGGGCCGCCTCCACTGGTTTGTGGTCCCCAGGACTTAATACGAGATTCAATGTCGGTACATTTTGCAGCGATTGTGTTAAATTGTTGCTGTATTTGCGTCATAATAGCCTGTGTAACTTGCTGGGTAATTTGCGCACCCAGGTCTTTAAAGCGTGTATCTATGATGTCTATAGTTTGTTTTCTAGAATGTCGATTCTGCTTTCAAGTTCATTCTGTCTTTTTTCAAGGGGTTTAACGGACTTGGTCTCTTTAACTGTGATCGTCTCGTTATCGGCCGTGGCTTTGCGCTTGGCTGGCGTGTTAGCCTCTTCTTCCATATCTGCCTCTTTTTCCTCAATACTATATAGTGTAATACCCCGCCCGTTTTTAAGAGTAATGTTTTCTTTCCGCAGTCTACTGTTTTCTTCTTCTAGAGCGGCAATCCGCTGATGATGTTCTAGCATCATTTGTTTCATCTTTGCTAGTTCTTTTTCTAACTCTCTATTTCTAGTGTTAGGTGCAGCCTCTGCCGCCGCGCGTGCCCCGGAAGCTACGTCAGCCCAGCTCCCCTGTGATGGGGGTCCGGTGGTGAAGTCGCCGGTAGTGCCCATGCTGTTGCCAATGGTCTGTGGTGGCTTGATTGGGCTGCCGATGCGGAGTCGGGACCTTGACCTTGATTGGTTGCCGGAGCGTGATCTGCTTCTGGCTCTTCTGTTCCTGCTGGCTGTACTTGGTCTTCTTTGTTTATCGCCGTAGTTTTCGCATTCCACTTGTTCCTCTCTCCGGGCACGGCCGGTCTCGAGGGGTGCGCGCGCTTCTCTTCTTACGGCCTTCGCAATGGGGTCTGTTTCCGCCTCCCACTGCACCGCGGTGGGGTCGCCACTGCCCCACTGCTCCGCCGCCGCGACCGCCGTTCGCGCGGAAGGAGAACGCGCGCCCGCTCCAAGTCCATCCCGCGTGACTGGTAACCATCAGGTCCTGATATTTCACCCCTATGCATTATGCAAAGACCGCGCAATCAGCTTCTTCGATTTGACAGCTAAGAGTTATAAACAACAGAATAACTATCGCGCGCCATCGCGTGCTCTTGTTCAGTATGACTGCATGGTCGCATGAGGCTTTGGTACACTCACGTCAACACTTTCTACGCGTTAAATTTGGAGAGAAACAAATCTATCAGCCTCTTCACTTTGCCTGCAGATGGGTTTTAACCAGTGTGTAGAATTATAAGCGACCTGGAGCGTTTATATGACATATTCCTAAGAATTCCGAAGCGTATAAAGTATAGCTCCTGAAATCTCAAGCGCTGCCGTTTCTGTTTTGCACGAAAGCGGATTTAGCGTGAATTCATGACGCTGGACGGATTCAGAGAAACGAAAACAAATTTATTCCCAGCTAAATTCAAGGTGTCCAACGCGGTGCGCTCAGATCCATAACTTCAATATGTTTTACGTTCAGAACATATCAGTTGGCTGAAACACTCTACGTATCTATAGCATCGCGACTGACGCACATCTATTGCAGATTCAGTCGGTTTAGTACATGAGTGATCAACAACTTCCCATCAAAGAAAATGGCATGAAGAGCGCTGTGGAAGTGAGAAGAGCGCCAAACAAAAAGAAAAAAAGTTCACAGTCTGAAAAGCTTCCTGGGTGGTTTATGCACGTAATTAGCTGGCTTCTCGTTCCTGTCGGTGACTTTTTCGGTCACCTGTCGGTGACTTTCGCTTTGGATGATCAACGGCGGGCAATAAACACCGTCGCACAGAAAATAACTTAATCCGTGGAAGCAATGGATAGAAACGTTCACCAGAGCTCACAACACTAAAGGCCACGCGGCCTGCCGGCACACAGTAGGATGAGAGCACTCCCCATCCAAGAGAGAAATATGCGAGGCTCGGGAAAAAAAAAGCAAGCGCAGACCAACAGTGACGTTTGCGCTTCGCACATAAGAGGGAAGTCAAGTTGGCAGGCTTTTCTGCACATTGTTATGATCGGCGAATTCGGGCCTTGGAAGGATTCTTGGAAAACCAATGTAAAGGCGGATGAGTCGGAATTCGAGACATAACTCGACACGCAGATGCGAGGAATGCCGTTCGGGGTAGCAGCGGCGACAATGGCGTCGTCAGGTAGCCGAGTCAGGAGACGATACCCCCTATTCCTGACAATGTGGCGAGAAAAAGAAAGCAATGAATATGTCGGCATTGAAACTTATATGAATCCGCCGCGATGGCTCAGTGGTTGGAGTGCTAAGCTACTGAGCCATTTCTATGAAGGCGAAATTCTAGAGGCCCGTGCACTGTGCAGTGTCTGTGCACGTTGAAGAACGCCAGGTGGTCAAAATTTCCAGAGCCCTTCACATTGGCGTCCCTCATAGCCCGAGTCGCTTTGGGACGTTAAACCCCCATAAACCATTCCGTTAACCTTCGCATTAACTAAATTCTCTACCAGCACTTAACTTCGGCATGGACTATGAGATATGCAAGAAATTGACCGAAATACGACCTTCGGCATTTCAGACCGCAACATCTGTCATTTCCCTGTCATACCTGTTTCCCTGTTGATGTTTCTATGGTTCAAATTTTTCGATGAAAACTCCGTTCACGTGTGAACTTATTGGCTGACATGTAGATAAATCACTTGCTCTTTGTTTTCTTTCGTTTCGGTGAATCGTTGAACAAGAAGCAGCGGAAAAAAATTACCGACGATTACGTTACTTCCTAATGCGAAATTTGAGCGAAGCAAATAAGCTGTTTCACCTTTTCGATAGATTGAGGCAAAGAAATCGAGCAACACATGTATGCGCTATCACAGAATTTTTTTTTTATTTTTCACACGTATTCCTTTAACAAAGACTCCACTAACAGTTCTTGACAGTCATGAAGGAAGCTTTGTGGTCGGAGAAATAGACTGATATATGTTCGACTTGGTACACCAATGCTTGATTCTCAAAGACGAGATCTATACAAGTGCCACGCGAGGTTGTCACAGCCGTGGGAGGCGTTACGAGCGAGAGGAACGGGATGTTCTCCCGCATAAGTGTTAGGAAATTGCTGTTTGTCTTTATGTCAACATTAAAGTCCCCCACTACTAACATCGGTGTGGATCGATGGACGGTTAATGCGAGTTGCAGGAAGTGCACGACGCCTTTCGTGAGTGCGGTAGGGGCGAAGTAGGCAGCTACCAGCAGCAAGCCGTTGGGCAACTTTGCGGCGCACAGTTCGCCAACTTCATGTGACGTGCCAAACATTTCGACTGGTATTGCAGAGAGACCTGTGCGCAAGTAGCGAAGAAAGGAATTAAGTTCGAGCCGGCGCTTTGACAACCGGAGACTCGCAGGAAGAGGGGCGAGGGGGGCGGCGTGTACACCCAGCGGCAAACGATGGGGGCAGAAGCGCGCGCAGCAAGCGGACAACACGATAAAGGGAGGAGGGAAGAGATAGCAGCGACTGACTGATGCCGCTGACGCCGATAGTGAGTCAACCCCAGCTGCGGAGTTGGTTTCAGGGACAACGCCGCCGATGCCGACACAAACAATATGATACCCTCGCTTCCGCAGCGCTAAGAACCAGGTCTAGCCGTGGTAAGGTGGTCACGTATTCGTCGACCTGCCGGGGCCTACGTGAAATAACCGGCGCGTCGGCAACTGAAGAGCACCCTATCCGCCACACAAGAACAGGGGGGAGGGGGACCCTTTCCTCCTCTTTCTGCATGGCGCCGACAGTGTTCTATGCAGTGTTTGAACCGCACCGATGGCACCGGCTGTTGGAATCTCAGCGCTGACGCCCGTTATTGCAACTGGGTCGCAAGCCCCAAGGGTAGCGTTGGCCTGGCGGCCTGGGGCACACTGGAAGCATCCGAAGGTCCCAGCAAAGCATGAGGCGACTGCTAACAGAACAACTTGTTTATTCTAGCATCGCAAAGAGCGGGCGGTCAGGTCGACCGAAGTAGAGAGACGGGAGAGCACGTTACTCAACAGAAGAAATCGGAGCCTCTCTCCTGGCGTCCGGGGGCAGCTGCTCTTATACTCTCGGAATTGAGAGCAAGAGGGAAGGTCATGGGACGACACCACGTGACAGCGGCGACGGACGGACTGATAGACACGTTGGGACAAGGAGGTGACGCATCAGCCGGGCCGGCGCCGGACAGACCTCCTCGCTTCACACTGGGGGAGCTCCTCTCCCCGGCTGCCGCGCTTTGACAAGCGTGGGCACACACACACACGCGCACACACAAAGACACGTGGCACTGAACATGCCGGGACGCGCTCGGCGGGGCGCGCTCGCGGCCGCTCCGAACGGGCCAAAATGTCCGCCGCTTGGAACGAAGCTCCGGCGTACGTTGCATCCGCGCTGGCTTTACCGCGCGTCGTAGGCGAAACGTAACAGACCGCCCCGCCGGGGGAGGGAGATCCCGATGGTCAGGGGACTGCATCCGCTGTCCGGAGGGATGTCGCTCGATGATGCTCATAACCGAAGTCGGTCGTCCCTCGGCGTTTCTTGAGCGCAGCGCACCGAGAAGGCCTCGTTCTCACGTTCAGGTTCACAGAGGACACTGCAAAGTGACTTCGGGAGAGTTCTCATTTTTCTCTCGTTCCCAGCAAGCGTTAGAACTACGCCGAAACTCAGCCGCTCAGTCAGCAAGCACGGCACAACCCTCACTAAGCCATGCCAGGCTCTTTCCCCTTTAATACTACTGCCTAGTTCCTTACAGTAGTCTAACAGCACTCAGAACGCGTCCACAAATTGGGAAATTGCACTAGAAAGCACATCATCACTTTGAAACACTACACAAAAGCAATATGTTAAAAATCCTGCCTCAGGAAGAAAAACATCAATAACAAACAATTTTGAGGCTGATTCCCACGTTAGGGGCTTCGACTTAAGCCATCGGCGTTACCGTTGAGACTCCCCTTTTTGTAACGCACCTCAAAGGAATATTGTTGCAAAGCGAGGCTCCAGCGCAGGAGGCGGCCATTTTTGGGAGAGATGGTCTGCAGCCATTGGAGAGGGCAGTGATCCGTCTCAATGATAAACCTCGAGCCGGCTAGGTAGCATGACAATTTCTGAACGGCCCACACGAGACACGCACACTCTTTCTCGGTGGCGCTGTACGCCTGCTCACGACTGGTCAGCTTACGACTAGCATACAGGACGGGGTGTTCTACTTCTCCATTTTCCCGTTGGCACAGTACAACGCCCATGCCTCGCTCACTAGCATCGCACTGAACAACGAACCCTTTGGTGTAGTCGGGCGATCGTAGCACAGGCTGGCTTGTTAGGGCGCTCTTTAGGGCGTTAAAAGCTCTTTCCTTGGTCTCGTCCCAGACGACTGTTTGCGGCTCTGTCTTTCTTAGAGCATCCGTCAGGGGAGCCGCGATATCAGAGTACCTGGGGATGTACCTCTGATAGTAGCCGGCGACACCTAAGAACGATCGAATATCGGTCTTCGTGCGCGGTTGCGGAAAGTCTCGCACAGCGGCCACCTTTATTTCAGACGGGCGGCGACGACCCCGACCAATCACGTGACCAAGGTAGACAACCTCGGCCTGTGCTAACTGGCACTTGGGAGCCTTGACTGTCAAGCCCGCTTCGCGCAGGCGGGTTAGCACTTCCCGCAAGTGTGCCATATGCTCAGACCAGGATGCGGAGAATATCGCTACGTCGTCTAAATACGGTAAAGCGAATTCTTGCTGTCCCCGCAACACTTTATCCATGAGGCTTGAAAAACAGTATGGCGCGTTCTTCAAACCAAAACTCAACACTTTAGGACGGAATGTTCCCATTGGTGAAATGAACGCCGCATATCTTCTAGCCTCTTCTGTAAGTGGAACCTGCCAATAACCCCTGACAAGATCTAGGGTGGAAATAAACTGAGCGCTACTAACTTTCTCAAGGCGCTCCTCGATGTTAGGGATCGGATAAATTTGATCTTTAGTTATGGAATTTAGCCTGCGGTAGTCGACACAAGGACGAGGTTCCTTGCCCGGTACCTCAACTAAAATCAAAGGGGAGGTATAATCACTCTCACCCGCCTCAATAACACCGAGCTGTAGCATCTTCTTTACCTCAGCCTCCATAATATCGTGCTGGCGGGGTGACACCCGGTACGCCTTGGATCGTACTGGCTCTGGGGAGGTAAGTTCTATATCATGGGTAAGGACAGAAGTCCTACCAGGCCTCTCAGAGAACTGACCTTGAAACTCTTGTAAGAGCTGGCGCAGTTCGGTTTTCTGCTCAGGCGACAGCGGTGCTTTACTGATTAAGTCACTAATGACTTGATCGGTGTCTTCCCTGTTCGTCACTGAGCCTAGTCCCGGAAGCTCGACCGGAAGCTCTTCGGGAGCGTTTACCATCATACACACTACTGCTTCCCGTTGCTTATAGGGTTTGAGCAGATTACAGTGGTAAACTTGCTGTGCTTTCCGTTTTCCTGGCAGACTCACCACGTAGTTAACGTCCGACAGTTTTTGAACAATTTGTGCTGGGCCCTCCCACTGCACGTCGAGTTTGTTTTTTAGCGATGTGCGCAATATCATGACCTCATCGCCCACCTCAAAACGACGGGCCCGGGCTGTCCGATCATAATAAACTTTGGCCTTCTGCTGGGCCTTTGCCATTGCTTCACCTGACAACTCCTGTGCCCTTCTTAAGCGTTCGAGGAGCTTAAGCACGTACTCCACCACGACTGGGTCGTCGCCCCTGCCTTCCCACGATTCTCGAAGCATGCGAAGCGGAGACCGAAGCGAGCGACCGTACACCAGCTCAGCTGGCGAAAACCCCGTAGCCGCATGCGGCGCGGTCCGTAATGCAAACATCGCCCCGGGCAGACACAGCTCCCAGTCACTTTGATGTTCAAAACACAATGCTCTCAACACGCGCTTCATGACGGAGTGGAGCTTCTCAACGGAATTCGACTGGGGGTGGTGCACTGAGCTGTGTAGCAGCTTTACCCCGCACCTTTCGAGAAAGGCCGTCGTCAAAGCGCTAGTAAACACTGTGCCCTGATCTGATTGGATTTCCGCAGGAAAACCAACTCGCGCAAATATGGACAGTAGTGCATTGACTATCTCAACTGAGCTGAGTTCTTTAAGCGGTACTGCTTCAGGGAACTTTGTCGCTGGGCAGATCACAGTCAAAATGTGTCTGTACCCCGTGGCTGTTACCGGCAGAGGTCCCACTGTATCAATAACGAGCCGTCTAAAAGGCTCCGTAATGATAGGTACCAACTTCAACGGCGCCCTCGATTTGTCCCCTGGTTTGCCCACCCGCTGACAGGTGTCGCATGTCTTCACAAAGTGGTCTGCGTCCCGAAAACACCCTGGCCAATAGTACTCTTGCAAGAGACGGTCCTTAGTTTTCTTAACTCCTAGGTGTCCGGACCACGAACCCCCATGAGACAAGCGCAACAGATCCTGACGGTAGCACTGAGGCACGATCAGCTGATCGAACTCCACTCCCCTGCGGTCTATATACTTCCGGTACAGGACCCCACCTCTTTCCACAAAGCGAGCATTTTTCTTGGCGGCACCTTCCTTGACAATGCAGCGTATGTTTTCTAGGCTGCCATCCTTCTTTTGCTCGGCTATCAAAGCCGACCGGCTGACTTTTAGCAACCTATTAAGTCCGTCTGACGTAGGCGCGACGAGCAAATCTGCAGATAGCTCTTCTAACTTTCCCGCATCGGGAATTTCCTCTCCAGTATCTGGTGCCTTTAACGCTACAGGCTCAATTTTATTCAGTTCGGGCGTGCTCTGAATATCACCTTGCTGCGCCTCTGACCCTTTCTCATCGTTCGACAACGTCGGCCCCGCAACTACCGCCTTTGCAGCGAGCTCCCGAACCTTCGATCTGGTTAAGGCCTGAACGCTAGCCTCACCAAACAAAAGCCCCTTCTCGCGCAGGAGGTGATCGGACCTGTTCGAAAATAGGTACGGGTACTGGGGGGGCAGCATAGATGACACTGCCGCCTCCGTCTCAAGTGCTCCGAAAGGTCCTTCAATAAGCACTTTTGCTACGGGCAGACACACGCTATGAGCTTCCACGGCTTGCTTGATCCATGCGCACTCGCCCGTGAACATATCGGGTTCTACGTAAGAAGGGTGAACTACATCCATCGTAGCTGCGGAATCGCGAAGCACTCGGCACTCCTTCCCGTTCACGAGGAGGTCTCGCATGTAAGGCTCGAGAAGCTTCATGTTCTCGTCAGTGCTGCATAATGACAAAAACACTACTTTTGCCTTTGTTTCCGGACACTGCGCCGAAAAGTGACCCGGCTTCTGGCACGTATAACACACGCGCGCTTGCCTCGTCTCGAACCGCTTTCTGCGTTCGGCTTCGGCTGCCGCCGTCTCCTTACGTTCGGTCGGACTGCTTTCACTCGCGTCCGCACTACGTGTGTCCCCCTTTGCTCTCATGGGCGTGAACTTCGGCCTCTCGAACTTAGAGCCAAATTCACCCTTTTGACCGTCCTTAGCTCCGCGAGCCCGACGCGTCACAAACTCTTCGGCTAGCTCAGCGGCTCTAGCCACCGTACTAACGTCTGGCCTATCCAAGACCCAGTACCGCACGTTCTCAGGTAACCGACTATAAAACTGTTCCAGCCCGAAACACTGCAGAACTTTCTCGTGGTCACCAAACGCTTTCTCTTCTTTGAGCCACTCCTGCATGTTTGACATAAGCCTGTAGGCAAACTCTGTATACGACTCACTTTTGCCTTTCTCATTTTCTCGAAACTTCCGACGGAACGCCTCCGCGGACAGCCTGTACTTTTTTAGCAGACTCGATTTCACTTTGTCGAAATCCTCTGCCTCCTCTCTCTCCAAGCGAGCGACTACGTCGGCCGCCTCGCCGGGTAACAAAGTGAGCAAGCGCTGTGGCCACGTTTCCCGAGAGAACCCCTGCTTCTCGCACGTTCGCTCAAAGTTAACCAGGAACAAACCAATGTCCTCTCCAAGCTTAAACGGCCGCATCAGGTCAGTCATTTTAAACAATACTCGTTCTCCTGCACCGTGTGCCTGACTTCCATTACGAGCGCGTTCCATCTCTACCTCGAGACGCTTCATTTCCAAAGCGTGGTCGCGCTGTTCTTTTTCTTTCTGCTCTTTTCGTTCGCGCTCATCTTTTTCTTGTTGCTCTCTAAGTTCGCGCTCCTGTCTTTTTGCCGTCTCCCTCTCCTCAATGGTCTCAAGGCATTCCGACAGCTCGTCATCCTCAGCTTTCAACTCAAGAATAGCCCTTAGCAGTTCTGGTTTTCTGAGTTTGTCTGAGACATCCAAACCCAACTCTCTTGCAAGCTCCAGCAATTTCGGTTTGCGCAACGACTTCAAATCCATGGCTGCTCTGAATGCTGCTTTCTCTACTGCCTACTATTGTCTTGCCGCAACTAACCCGGCAGCAACGACAACCACAATTACCAGCTCTGTTTCTGACACTAACAAAAGCCTGGCAAAACTCAGAAGAAGAAAGTCCCGCACTCACCAAACCTCGCAGCCAAGAATTCAGCGCAGTCGTTCCGCTGCAGGCAACCAGTCATCACACAGGGCTCGTTGCACTGCTCCCGGATGGTCGTTGTGCTGCTCAGCATACAGTCAACCGCATATCTTCGCTGCTGGCCTCCGTTGTCGCGATCTCACCGCTGGCAACCAGAGGTTTGAACCGCACCGATGGCACCGGCTGTTGGAATCTCAGCGCTGACGCCCGTTATTGCAACTGGGTCGCAAGCCCCAAGGGTAGCGTTGGCCTGGCGGCCTGGGGCACACTGGAAGCATCCGAAGGTCCCAGCAAAGCATGAGGCGACTGCTAACAGAACAACTTGTTTATTCTAGCATCGCAAAGAGCGGGCGGTCAGGTCGACCGAAGCAGAGAGACGGGAGAGCACGTTACTCAACAGAAGAAATCGGAGCCTCTCTCCTGGCGTCCGGGGGCAGCTGCTCTTATACTCTCGGAATTGAGAGCAAGAGGGAAGGTCATGGGACGACACCACGTGACAGCGGCGACGGACGGACTGATAGACACGTTGGGACAAGGAGGTGACGCATCAGCCGGGCCGGCGCCGGAGAGACCTCCTCGCTTCACACTGGGGGAGCTCCTCTCCCCGGCTGCCGCGCTTTGACAAGCGTGGGCACACACACACACGCGCACACACAAAGACACGTGGCACTGAACATGCCGGGACGCGCTCGGCGGGGCGCGCTCGCGGCCGCTCCGAACGGGCCAAAATGTCCGCCGCTTGGAACGAAGCTCCGGCGTACGTTGCATCCGCGCTGGCTTTACCGCGCGTCGTAGGCGAAACGTAACAGCAGTCACGTTATCTTGACTCTCTAGCGGCGTCAGCGGCATCCAGCGGTATCAGTCGGTCGCTGCTAGCGCTGGGGGGATGAAAGGGGGGCGGAGCTGGTTACGAGGCCGACGACAACGCCGACGACGACGCTAAACCCAGGAACGGACGCCAAAGAGCTGCGCTCTAAAACAGCACGAAACCAGGCGATCACCGCCCGCCGCCGCAGAAGCAGGCGGGCAGAGAGTGGTCCCTAGCAGTAGGGCCGTCGCGGCCCTGGCGGCGGCGAAAGGCGTAACTCTTGGAGAAAAACTCCCATTGCTTCCGCGGCGAATGCGAAGGCCGTAAGAAGGAAAGCGCGCGCTCCCCTAGAGACCGGCCGTGCTGCGGGCACGTTCCAATCTTCGTCTTGCTTGCTTGGCATCGTTTATCCCCAGTCGGGTGGTCTTTTCCACATAGTTGGCATTCTGCTTTGCATTCGTGGTCTTGCTTTGGATTCTTGGTGCCGCAACTCCGGCAAATTTTATCAGTAGGATTGGGGCATACGTCCACTCGGTGACCAAGTCTTCCACGTTCGTAACAGATGTCAAATTGTTTCTTGTAAAGTGCGCATCGAACGAGCGCAGCTCCATAGTTCACATAGCTGGGGACGTAATATCCATCAAAAATGACGATGTATTGTCCATACGCTTGGCGTAGAGGACGCTGGGGTTGCGTGGAGTGACCAGCTTCCTAACGATGTCTTCTGGGCATTCATCGGCAGAGATACCTCGGATGACTCCTTTCGAGGTGTTCTCCGGGGCTGCGCGATAGGCACAGACTTCATATTCCTTGCTGCCAATGCTCAGACTGGTTGTTGCGACGTACGTTTGGGCTCTTTCTTTCGATGGTGTGCTGAGGACTATAATGTTCTGCATCTGGTTGAGGCAAAGATTATCTTCTTCATCCACTGTGCATTCGACATTTGCAGCACGTTGTACGCTGTGGTAGATGCGGTCTGCACCGTGTTTTGTCATGTTGAGTCCGCCTCTTGGTCTAATAATGATCCTGTAGTCGTCCGCTGGTAAGTGTGGCATGCGGCTTGCGACGATTAATTGTCGAATCTGTCGATTGCCCTTTTTCTTGTTCCAAGTAGCTTCGTGAGCTCGCTGAAGTGGTGTTTTATCACTTCGATGATTTCTTTTGATTTCGAACCAGTGGCCTTGGTCCAATTCTTCCGGTTGAATATCTTCGCCGTCTACGCTTACCACCTCCATGTTAACCTTAATGCTGTGCGAGACCCGGGTAGATGGGTTTTCTCCGGCTCTGATCGCGGCGTCAGGCTCAGCACGTCAGTCGCCGTGTCTGGAGACACATGGCGACGGGGATGCTCTCGCTAGGCTTAGCCTGGCTTCCTGGTCGGCATAGCAAACTGTTTGAAATGATTTCTGGAAATGGCCCGCCTGGTTGAATAGGTGCCCAGGTGATCCTTGGGTCTTCCTGCTTCTTCTGAGGTGTGAATTTCGTAGTTCCAGTCGAAAAGGCGCCGGCAATCATTCGAAGTTTACGGAGCCGACGTGAAACGCATCCGCTTTCCGTCTTCTTCTTCTTCTTCTAAACAGAGACCTTTGAGGATATAAATAAATAAATAAATAAATAGCCATTGGCGACGGTCACGTCATGCCACCTCAATTCTCTGCTGAGAGAGCTGCTGTCATCTTTCTTGCATGGGTGGCTGGAGATATACAGTTGAAACTCGACATAACGAAGTGATGCCCATGCTCGAATTACTTCGTTAAATCGGGAAGTTCGGAAAATCAAGTAAGGGATTTTTCGTTCCTCCGAAATCTGACATTGTAACGTAGCGACAACCAAAAGGTATCGCGGCATTGTATTTGCCACTAACCCACGCCTACGCGTGCAAAACATGCGTGAGGGGGGCCAAATACTGCCACCATCACGTAAGTAAGAACGCTAGCGACTCCTCATTCCATTGTTCCATGCATGGGCGTGGCGTGCAGCCTCGTTAAAATAAAGCTAGGGCCGTGACAAAGGTACCTATATGTTTTAACTGGATAGCGTTAGAGTGCACGCTCGAAAAAAAGGCCGTCTGCGTCAAAATTTAAAAGAAATCGCTAGCTTTATTGCTTATTTATGTCTGCAAAAGCTTTGTTACATCGGGTTTGATGCAAGCTAGTTTCGTTAATTCGGGTTAATGACAGCACTGAACATTATGGGTACTTGCCGGGGAATGAAAATTTCTTCGTTAGATTGGGAACCTCGTAAAATCAGGTTTCGTTAGATCGAGTTTTAACTGTACACTTATTAATTCTGGCCTCCTACCTCTTCGGAAGCTGAACCAATGTGCTGTTCCGCGTGAGGTGTTTTGAGGATCCAGCAAGTACCCATAAGAAATTTCATAATACCAAACATTTCTTGAAGGTGGTCATTGTGAACGCAGTGCCTAACGTCATACGAAGCAGCTCATTAAAACGTTTGAACTCTATCCGAACAGTATCGGTGTAATTCAAGAAATTCATTGAAATTTGGTAAAGAAGAATTTGCGACCCTCTAATTAAACCTGGCTCAGATATAGTGGTTCTTCTAGAAGAGGTTTTACGCTTCGTTTCAGCCATCTGTTTCATGAAAATTGCGGCCCCCGCATAATTCGTTGCGTGGGCGCGTTTTCTTCTGCGACTGTCAGTACAATCGACGTTCCGTGAACAATTGATCACTACTTCCAACCACATCGATTACGCTACTATCAATGCGTGCCAGCACCCACTTGCTAATTTTCAAATTTTGCGTGCAGCTCCGAAATAAAACTATTTCAAATATCTTTAAAAATAGCAGTGGAATATTTCTGTGTACGCTAAACAATTTTCCCACTATAAGCATAGCATCGAAGTTCATACTCCAAATGTCGTCATACATCATGTTCAATGTTCTGGAGTTCATATATAAAAGTCATTTTTAAAATTGTCGAATGATGCTTAAAATGTTTTAGTTGCTTAAGGGCACTGCCAACAATACTCAGGTGGTTGTAGTCCCATATATGACATCTGAGTGAGTGAGTGAGTGAGTGAGTGAGTGAGTGAGTGAGTGAGTGAGTGAGTGAGTGAGTGAGTGAGTGAGCGAGTGAGCGAGTGAGCGAGTGAGCGAGTGAGTGAGTGAGTGAGTGAGTGAGCGAGTGAGCGAGTGAGCGAGTGAGCGAGTGAGTGAGTGAGCGAGTGAGCGAGTGAGTAAATAATTTATTTTATATTTTATAACAAGGTATTGACGGATGACCTTTTTGCTAGGCAATCACGAGCCCCTGGGCCCGGGCGGCTTCTTCAGCTCTTTTGATGACTTTGGCCAGCAGATGAGGGTCGGAGCGGACCAACACAGCCTCCCACTGCTCAGTATTACTTATTTCATAATTTTGTGATTTGGCGCTGTGCACGATCACATAATATGGAACAGATCCACTTTTATGTTACAATGGTTACATGTATTAGGGTATTGGTCCGGGTTGTAGTAGTGATAGGCCACGGGGTCGGGGAAGGTGTTCGTCTGAAGTCGTCTCCAAGATACTTCTTGTCGAGTGTTAAGCAATTTGTCTGCTGGCGGGTACACTGCACTGGCTAACCTGTAGTCCTCAGTTATTTCCTGAGAACTGATCATGCGATCCCTCTCTGATCCTAGCGTGAGCCGTCTGGGTGCTCGGTTGGCGAGTCCTCCAGCCGCGGTGTGGGCAGCACCGTTGCCGGGTAGGGAGCAGGGTGCTGGTGCCCAAATGATCTCGATTGGTCGTGTGTGTTGGTTGGAGTCTATCATGTGTTTTACGGGAGCCGAGACCCGACCTTTCGCAAAATTGCGTACTGCTGCTCTGGAATCACTAATAATGTAGAACGGCAGAAAGCTGAGCTAGTTGGTAAGGATTTATTATGCAAAAAAGAGGTGAGGCGTGCAGACAAGGCCCAAGAGAAGAGAAGCGGACAGCGTTCGTGTTGTCCACTTCTCTTTTCTTGTGACTTCTCTGCACGCCTCACCTCTTTTTGCATACGAATAATATAATGATGACGATATGTGGAGGCTATTGCCAGAGTGATAGCCGCCTCTTCCACTGTTTCAGCGCTTCTGATGCGGTTTGAATCACCAGCGCGAATTTGACCTCAGGAGCTCACCACTGCAAGGGACATACATTTGCGTTCCATGTATTCTGCTGCGTCGACATAGACTGCGTCTTTGAAAGCGTGGAATTTCTTATGTAGGGTTTGGACCGCTCGGCCCTCCTTTCCTTGTGGAATTCGGGGTGGATGTTTTTAGGGAGTGGATTAATTTTGAGATGGCGCCTCTCATCGTGAGGAATGTCTACTTTAGTGTTTTGCATCGACTCGTAATCTACGCCGAGATTTTGGAGGATGTTTAGCCCTGCAGCACTCTGAGCTAGCCTTTCGTATTGAGATATAAGGTGCGCTTCCGCAAGTTTTTCGAGGGTGTTCTGCTTACCTAGGGCTAGCAATTTAGCCTTGGCTGTCCTTATAGGTAGCTCAACAGCCTGTTTAGAGACTCTCCGGATAATTCCATCTATTTTCTCTCTCTCAGCCGCTCTGAAGCAGAGGTACAGGATGATGTAGGGGATGCGGCTGAGCACGAAGGCTTGTACCAATTATGAGGTCGGCTCCTTTCATGCCGCAGTGTCGTTTCGCTACTCTTGAGATGAGTCGCATCGTCTGTTGAACGCATGCTTCTAGTTTATGAATTGTGTTGCCGTTGCGCCCGTGAGCTTGAATAAAGAGGCCGAGTACACGGATGGTGGTCACCACCGGGATCGCGCCTCCTCCGGCTCGCACAGCGATTTATGGGGGTGGTGCAGTGGCGGACTTGCGGTTTGTAGGGGTTCTGTGCAGGAAGAGTTCTAATTTTCATGGGGGGCAGGCGAGGCCTTCGTCGGTCACGTACTTTTCAATCGTGGCTACAGCTTGTTGTAGCATGCTTTCTATATCTCCATCGCTACCTTTAACCACCCACACGGGGATGTTGTCGGCATACATACTGTGGTGTAGATTTGGAATCGGATTAAGTTGTTCCTGTAATTGGATCATTGCCAAATTAAAGAGGAAGAGGGACAATACTGATCACTATGTTGTGCCATGGCTTCCAAGAGGGATCTTGTCAGATTGTAGTTCTCCTATTCTTAGTTCCGCTGTGCGGTGGTGGAGGAGAGCTTTGGTGTAGTTGGAGGTCCTCTGGCCTGCACCTCGGTACTGTAGATTGTCCAGTATAGCATGATGCGCTACGTTGTCAAAGGCCTTTGTAAGATCAAGGCCCAGGACAGCCCGAGTACCATTCTTGGCTATGTGGTCCAGAACTAGATATTTAAGCCGAAGCATGACGTCTTGCGTGGCAGGTTTTGGACGAAAACCAATTATGGAGTTCGGGAATAGGTTGTTGTCCTCCACAAAGTTGTGGAGGCAGTTAAGTATGACGTGCTCCATGAGTTTTCCTGCGCACGAGGTCAGAGAGATCAGGCATAAGGTCTCGAGCTGTAGTCGTTTACCATGTTTAGGTATGAATATTATTTGTGCATGCTTCCATTGCGAGGGGATAGAACCTGTTTCCCAACAGTGGTTGAAGTACTGTGTTAGGGCAGTGATAGTTGCCTCGGCTAGATTTCGGAGGGCCCTATTTGTTATGCCATCGGGGCCTGGTGCAGATTTAGTTCGGAGTTTGAGCAAGACTGTTCGTACTTCAGCCTGTAGAATGGGTGTGTCTTGGGTAAGATTCTCCGAGTGAGCGTATGGCTTCTGGGGGATTTGTGCATTTGTGCCTGTGTACCGGATTCTGAGCTCTGTCAGGAGCTCGTCGTTCGTGCCCTGGTATTGGTGAGTGATCTTATTGAGGGATTTCCTCTGCTCGGATTTACTCTTATCCGGGTCCATAAGATATCGGAGGAGATTCCACGTTTTGGATGGACCGAGTTGTCCCTGCATGCTGTCGCATGCCTTCTCCCATTTGTAGTTGGTTAATTGGTTAGCGTATTCCTCGATTTCCATGTCGATTTGCGCGATGCACAAGCGGAGTGTGCGGTTTAGTTCATTCTTTTGCCAGCGGGTTTGCATGCTCTTTTTGGCTTCCCACAAGTGTAGGAGGCGGCTATTCACTTGGACCAGACCATCGTCTTCAGGGATTTCCCTCGTGGCACGTTTCACGCAATCTCTGAGATCCCCGATCCAGGCCTCGAGATCATTTATATGCTCGGTGGCGGTTGTCCCCTGAATCTGGCGGAAGCGGTGCCATTCCGTGAGTGAGACTCGTTTGCCCTTCGTGTCGGGTGGACCCGCCTGAATGTGTATTTCTATGATAGAATCATCGATACCGAGGCTTTCCCCAGTATTAGTCCAATCAGAGTTGCCTATGTTCTTGAGGAAAGTTAGGTCGGGAGTGGTGTCAACCCGGACGCTATGCCTGATACGGGTGGGTGTCTGGGAGTCTGTGATGAGAGTCAGTCCCTGCTGTTGGGCTTCTAGCCAAAGATTACGACTTTTGACTACCTCTGCGCGGTGTCCTTATGCAGTGTGGTGAGCGTTAAGATCACCTAATAATAATATGTCCCTTTTTAGGAGATTCTGAGAGCCTTCCTGAATAGAGTTTCGGACCTGTGGCGTCGGCACTTTGGGCTACTATAGACATTAAGAATGAATATGCTTCCATCGTCCTTACGTTTCGGGATGAGTTCAATAAGGACGTGGTCTATGTCGACTTCTTCAATATCATGTTTAATGGCTGTGAGATTTCTGCGAACGAGAATAACGGTGGTGGAATCCGACCCAGATGCATTATAGGATTTGTACCCTGCCAATTTTGCGTGGTCTCCCGTCTCCTGTAGGGCAATCATATCCGGGGCCTCCTTACTCCGAACGAACTGCTGAAGGTTTCCCCGTTTGCGGCGAAACCCATGGCAGTTCCACTGCCAGATCTTGTAGTTAGGAGTGTGAGCCATTTTGGGGGTGGGGGGGGCGGGGTTCAGCGATCGCTTTCGAGATTTCAGATAGGGATGGGTGGCCATAGGGTTTTGACGCCACACCCTTAAGGGAGCCGGAGGCCGTGGATGTGAATCTAGACTCCCAAAGAAGGTATTTGGCTTCGGTCGTGGCTACCCGAGACTCTAGGCTGGTGGTTCGGGTTTCCAGGACGTCTAGACCTGCGCTTATTTGTTGCAAGTGGGCAGGATTCTCCACCTGTTGCTGAGGTATCTGGTTGGCAAGTTGAGTAAACATATGTTCTAGTTCCTCCAATCTTGGGGATATGTCTGAAGAGCGGTCATTATGATTTTCTGCCTTATGTTTTTCTGGTGGTGCTGAAGTGTTGTGTGAGGGATTAACAGGTGGGGTTGGACTCGGCATCTGACTGCACTCCTCTTGTCTTTTTTGCAGTCGGGTGATTTTTGCCCGCAGCCTAGTGATTTTGGTTCTCTGTGGTTCTATTAACAGCCTCATTTGTCGGAGTACTGCCTCGAGAGCCTGCATCTTAGGATACTGAGCATTGGGAGAAGATGTTAGCCCAGCTCACCTGTGGAGTGCTTTTAGTCGGGGTCGTTCGTATTTTCGTCGTACGGGACGTCACCGCGACGTTCCGCCGGAGCTGGTGGCGCTCGGAGTTGAGCTTAGTCTCAGGTAAGATCGAGATCGGCTCCTGCTATTCGATCCTCGGTTTTTTATCTTGTTTTTTTGTTGCGATAACAAGGAAGTGGACCCTCCAGACGCATTCTTGCCGTTGCCGTGAGGTTCCGCATAAAGTCCAACGGCGATAAAGCCGTCGCCGTGCGTCGCATGCCGTATGTGTGAGTGAAAGCACGCGAGGGATGCCGGTGATCGCGGCTCAATCTGGCGCGCTCGAAGGAGAAAGCGGAGAGCCAACGCACCCTCTTCTGTCACTCAAAAGCGCATCAGGGAAAGGGAAGGAGGGAAGGGTGCGGCGTTGTGCTCCTGCAGCACCTGCACATTTCGCGACTGGGAGCAAGGGGCAACTGACGATCGTGGCCTAATCTCGCGCGAGGTATACAGAGGAACGCGGGGAGGCAGCGTGGGAGGGAGGGGGGGGGGGGGCGGCTTCAACTCCTCCAACAAGCGTGTACTTTGCACGACCGCGTGCGGTCGCGCACACATATCTTGAAAGTGATCTGCTGATGGCTCATACATTTGTGTGAGCTGTGTCCTGGCCACTCCTGAGTAGAAGCAATAGACCGCACGAAGGTCACTTCGCTCGCTGCTGCTGCCGCGTTTGCTACTAGCGTCCGGCGTTCGGCAGCGAGTGTCCGCGCTCATCGAGTGTGATGTGTTCATGTTTTCTTGTGAACGCTGAAAAAATACTTGTTAAGTCACTTAATAAGCGAATGTTTCCAAGTTTATACAGCCGATAAATCTACTATCCTTACTTTGTATATAGCTGTGTACTAAGTTTATATGGGAATCAATGTTTCGCTTTTCGGGCGAAACTTCGACTCCTTTAAGACTTGCCGCAAGGTAGCTGAGTAATATACCAGAATTTATATCTTAAGGCTGACTTATTCGGGAACTCAAGGCACCAGTATGCAGCATAGTATTTTGCACTCCTGTACCCTAAGTTGTCAATTAATTCAAGGCTGTCACCTTTCCCTCAGGGGTAGATCGACTATCCCGCAAAGGCGTTATTACCGTGTTCGATCCCTGGATCAGGAGGAATTTTTCTTCAAATGCAAAACTTTTTGTCCGAGAAACCCGTATAAGGTTTTCTAGCCTCTTACTGCAGTCGGATGTGTGACAACTTTCTGTTTAGCTATATTTTAGATGAATATTTACCTTCGCTTTACAATTCGTGTCTTGAAGAGCCCGAATTTTGGTGGTGGCATGTCATGCGGCCGTTATAGATAGGGCATTTTACCCAGCAAGTGCTATTACATGCGGGTTGTTTCTTTATACAAAACAATCAGTGAAGTTAAGCTAATTGTGAGGCACCACAAAGAATGTTAATCGTCGACTCAGCAAACTTGATCCTACACGTCTTGACACTGGGGTATTTAATATGCCTAAAAAGGCATTTTGGAATATATCCCGTCAAACGCTAAACGGCCCTTGTTTCAAAGATGTGCGGCTGTATCTTCCAGGAAGCATTGCTGTGACTTTCGCTATGCTGTACTGGGTGATCCTTTGCTTCGTCGTACCATGCGCTGTGATGGAGAACTATGCGCCCAGCCTCGCCGGTTACCTGCTCGCCAGCCGAGAAAGGAAGCTGGTCTTCTCTGCAACCCCTACGCTTGGCACATACTGGATCCTCAAGATACTCATGATCTCCCAAGATCTCACGGGTGATTTGCACCAATATTTCTGATATTATTCTTCAGTTTCCGGGTACCCACCCAAAAGAAGAGACATTTTTTCTTTCTTAACCGTCAAAATGAAGGGAAGTTTTCTTCACACGTTTTGCTTGCGTCACACTTACAGATGTCACATTTCACTCGTATGAGCATTGTGACAAAGCAGTGGTAACAGTGACCAGACCAGTTGCAGTTTACTTAACTGGATTCAAACTTGCCGCTTCCGCGCAAACACGGGCGCAAACACCGGCATTTTTCTTCACTGGCTGTATATTTTGAAAACGCGTTTACTTTTCTTGGAATTTTTCCCATTGGAGTATTATAATCGAAAGTTATTGTTGTGGAATTCGGCATTAACGTTTGGAATCGTCGAGATGAACCCGACCGAAACGCTCGTTTAGTCCGTAGGTATGACTTGTTGTGGGAAGAGCGTGAAGAAACTATTGCAACTATTCCTTGGCGAAACGTATTGAAAGTAAGAGCGAACTCTCGACTTCGGCCTCTTCTAGTTTGTTGCAGAGACTAGGCAGTGTTTAAACTTGTGTATATTACAATATACATTATTTAAATCAAGTGCGCGTTTTTACATGTCCATTTATGGGACTTCCTTCCGTAGTTGCGCGAGTTGACCCTTAATCAGCTGGTTCTTCCATGTTTCTCGTTTTACGTAGGCACAATTATTATTGGCGCTGTGGTTACCGAGCTATAATTGGTCATTTTAGGTCTTTAGATTTAGCCCAACCACTGCCTTTGTTGTGTGGCTGAGCTTCTGGCCGCTAATTTTTCGAGTAATAAATAATGCCTTCGTTGACAGCCAAAAAAAAAGAAATTGCAGTGCTAGTCTAAACTGTCCTAGAGACTGGATACCATCCACGCGTTTTGTCACCACGTCCATGGGCATACTTCTCTGCAAGCGCCCTTGCCCTCCAGCTCCCTACGCTGAAATTTCTTCGCTCGTATGCAGCCCCTTCCCCGCCCTCCTCATTCCCGGTCCTTTGCGCAGCCAGCGCTGGAGACGATCTGACGATAAAATTCTTGCGTCAGTGAAGTTTGTTTGAATTTTTAGCGCCATTATTATTTTTTGTTCACGTGTCCCGGTACATATGTAGTTCTCTCAAGCGGCGGCACCTGCAGGGTCCGCCGGCTGGGATGTGGTCAGTGGTCGAGTTCTGAATCTGGACAACGTTACGATCGGCGAGATATGGCTCACAATGATAGCCACCAGCTGTCTCATAACCCTGGTGGTAGCCTACCTGTCCCAGGTGTTGCCATGGGTCGCAGGTATTCCGAGGCCGTTCTACTTCCCTCTCATGGTAGGTATAGAGCCGCTCCAGTGGACCATCTACACGAGGTCTCTCGCATCGCATATTCCGGCTTGCGTGTGCTTGTACACTCGCGTATTTTCACTAGCGCAGATTAGCGCAGATGCCTCGGTTGCACATAATGCATGATACACTCAACGTGTGACATTCCTAAGCCTACAACGCTTCATCTCTACACGTCAATAATAGGGCAAACCTTCAAAGAAACCGCACTCGAGCAACACTGTTGCTGCATAAATACTGCGCATTCGCGGAGAAATGTTGGTGGCTTTAATGGGACACGCTATACTTCGCAGCTGCCCAGGGTGGAGCACATTTGTGGCGGCCGTCAGCTGTGTGTTTCATACCAGTTGGCACTCTATATTCTTTGCATCATTCTAGGCATATTTCGCTAGGTAGGTAGGTAAATAGGTAGGTACCTGCCTCGCCTCGTATTAATTAAAGACAAGATTATTGCGCGTCCAAGACGGTGGAGTCGAACCTCTGCTGTCGAGCCCGCAACTGTAATCATTAGGCTGAAATCGCTTCCTTTGTTTTATGTTTCCCTTTGTTACCATTAAGCCATGATTACATGCATATTTCTCTGGTTCCAAAACCAGCCGGCTCTCTGAAGCATTTGGTGCGTGCGTTCCGTGCCCCTTTCTTGTCTTCTTTTCTCGTGAGAGCTCGCGCTGAGTTAGAGTGCAGTATCTCCGGCATAGGCCCACATTACCTTCCTCGCAAGAGATAACGCTACGTGGATGGAACCTGCGTTCCGTTCTACTGACTTCATGATTGTTAATCATCTTTTTAATATTTCGTCGCGGCAGTATAAATGCCTTGTTCTGTAACGTAGGCCAGATGATATAAACACAGGTGTTTGTGACCGAACGACATCTCGTCACAGATAACGCCACAATCCAGGCTTTTCTCGTAACCGCCCGCTTGTTTGTTTGCCGATTGTTTGTAGAACCAAACAATCGGCAAGTATTGGGTCATACGACCACCGTAACACTCATGCTGTTGCCACCACACCATCGTCTTCAACGTAGTCGTTGTGCTGCTGTCGTCACACACACACTCCAGTGCTGCATATATGCATAAGGACATTGGTCTACCTACTTACGCTTTGCAGAACCCAAAACAATGGTGAATAGTTAGGCACTTACAAAATACTTAGCGTAACATCTATTCCCACCACGCGTGGAGCACGCCCAACATTTTTTATCAGAAAGATAGGTGAGTCTATTTGGCGTCTAGGTGAGATAGATGAGTCTGCAAGTGGCGTCTTTCATTGGCTTCCGCAGTGAAGGCTTCAATAACATAGAGGTAGGCAAGTTTTTATTGCTTCAGCAACGGACGGCGTAGACTACGAAGCTTCTATATCGTAAGAAGTAACTGTTTACGCCTTGACATTTACGAGTAGTAAACCTAGCACATTGCGGAAAAGGAACACGCTAGTGATTCTTGCGAAACCTTTAATAGACAAATGTTTCTTGTCTGCTTGACATTTGGAATCATTATTGTTAATCAGCCAATGCGCTTTGAGGCTGTTGACGTTTACTGTTTGTTTCTGTTGTTTGACAAGTGCACGGTACCCTTTTGCCTGGAGCTTTCAGATGAACTCTTTGGGACTGCTAGCACACAAATGCGCGTAGTAACGTTTTGTTTTGTGCTAGTCAGAGAGAGCTCCTATAGCAACCGCTCCCAGTATATCGCCAACAAGCCAAAATAGCTGTCTGCTGCAAATTTTATAATAATAATAATAATAATAACGAAGATGCCGCAAAGCCCACGAAAAAGCACAAATAGGTTGACGGGCCAACAAAGAGGTGAGCATGAAATCCGTGCGGAAGGAACGTTTCGTGTTCAGGGTGGCAGTGGCATAGTCCTGCAGGATGTTATGCACCAATTCATACCGGGGCCGTTGTAGTGCGAAGGCTCTGGGCCATCCAGCTGCGTCTCCAGTTGGACACCTTCCAGGTGTGTTGACATTTCGCGAGTAACCCTTTCAATGAGCGGGTAGAAGAGCTGTCAATGCACTCAGACGAGCGAGAACAGGCTGCCACATATTAGAACACGTTCGAGTCTCGAAATGTGGGTGATTACCAAAGAGATCACTGCGTAACGAAATATGCCATTCAACTCTACTTAGTGGGAAAAAGATGTATGGAGCAAACTAATGAGACCAAGGTTACTGTAGTAACGGCAACCGTAAATATAGCTATTCAACAAGACCTGTCAGCTTATGCTTAAAGAAGAAAATTACGTGACACAACGCCGTAAGCGAGCAACCACCGCTGACGCTGCCTTACCTCGTTTGAGTGCAATAAATGGGTGGAGTTTGGGGAATAGAGGAGGTAAATATAGCCCACCTAGGTCCTTTGTTCTTAATAGGCTTTAATTTATTTATTTTTATTTATTTATTTATTTATTTATTTATTTATTTATTTATTTATTTATTTATTTATTATTTTTTATTTTTTATTTATTTATACCCTTCTGTAATATATTTCTCGGAACGGTACCCTACTCTCTACAAAGCTATCTTGCGGTTTCAAAAAAAGCGTTTCGGGATGCCTTTAAACCAGCCAACTCACCTGAATTTCCTCTGTGCATTGCAGCAAAATTGGTTCAGCGCGTGGTTGGCTGATCACAGGCTTTTTGTGACGTAATTTGTGGCTCTCTTCTCCAGTACCGATACTGGTTTCCGGCTACTCAGGATCCGCAAGGTGGAACCGTCTCCCCCGTAGACAAGTTCCCGGGTTATTTTCAGTTGCCCCCGTTGGACGCTACCCCAGTCATCACTGTCCAGGGCCTGACGAAAGTAAGCATGGGGTCTTGACACGCACCTAATCGCCCACATCGCGCGGCGAGGCAGGAACACCGATTTTACTTGGCGGTGTTTCCGCTCGTGCTTCGCCCCGCTACCAGCGCTGATGAAAGCGCGGCGCCGGCGAATCACGTGAACGCGAGCGAACGTTCGGAAAAAGCTCGAGGTTCAGAACTTGAGCCGCTGGCGTGGTGCACGCACACTGGCTCACCGCTTGGCGTGCGCTCGTCGGGATGCGAAGCCTGCAACGCCACGAGTCGAACCAGCGAACCGGTCTCACCTGAACCCGCGCTATATGGTTGCTGCTTACATTGTAGAAGTTTGGCTACGAAGGTAACAGCGCAGTTGCTGAGAAGGAGGCTCCATTCTGAAACGTGCTCAGTTTCAGCGCTTTTCATGGCCGGTCCCAGGAAACGAAAAGTTAGCAAATAAGGGCATATGCTACGAAATAGGGTAACTAATGTTTCCTGGTGTTCTTGATAGTTTGTGGGAGAATAGATATATGAGAAACATTTTTATTGCGTTGAAAATTACACGGACACCGCAAGCCAATTTTTGCGGTCGTTGTAGCCATCGCCGTGAGGTTGCGTGCATATTAAGGCATATTTTGCTATATGTCATGGCATGTTTCATGACATGCGGCGTATGCGAGTTATATAGCCACACCATTATGCAACTAAAGTTTTCCATACCAGACCTTACATTCTTGACAAAGTTATTCCCCAGAATTTTCCGAATGGCAGCCCACAATCAAGTGCGCGAAGCAAAACAATGCCAACGCGTGCCTTTTCCTCTTAACTGTGACGGAGGCGAGATGTAGGCGCAGGTTATATTTACAAGATATTTGCAAAGAAAGCTAGCGCAAGAGAAGTTGTTGTTTTTGCCTATCACCTGTGTGGCTCCTACCCACGGTGGGTGATTGGCAAAGAAATTAAATTAATATAGAGCATAAATTTCTGAATATCTGTGGACTTAGCATTGAGTAGCGCAGATATATCTGTCAAAGTAAAATCGGGAATGTCATATGAATCAGTAAAAATTAATTTAAAAGTAAAAAAAACAATTAAGCAGGGCATTCGTTTGGACTGTTTAAATTATGTTTGTACAGCGAAGCAAGCATCCCTGTGTCTGAAAACCAAAGTGGACGCCCCAAACCAAAGAATAGCAGGTTCTGTAAAGTCCAGGCGAAGTATTCGAAAAGGTATTTCCAACAATCTTTTTCTTGCAGCAGTAAAGCGGCGACAAGATAAAAGAAAGTGCTGTGTCGTATCCTCCTCATTACAAAATGAACAGAGGGGGAAGGGAACCAAACCGGACCTGTTAATGGAGGGAATGCGGCAACGTAATTTGGTGAGAGAGACCTCAAGCATCTTAGTGTTACAGGATTCGCTATGTCAGGGAATCGCCAAATGCTTATAATCTGGAGAAGCAGTCAGAACTGCGTTTGGTAAGACTTTTCTAATTGATCGCACCGAAACCTAGCCGCCGTGATCTATGTTTTCACTGGTAGAATAGGAAGAACAGGGCCGCAAAGTGACGTTTTGGCCAGTGAATCAGCAGTTTCATTAAAAACAAACTTTATGACCAGTTGCCCAAATCAAATGAACACATTGCTAATGGGCAGGAACTAGCAAGTGAAGTAGTTTTAGCATGAGCGAATCTTTAGTAGCAGCAATGTAAGAGCATACCGAAAGGGAGTCAGTGAAATAGCAGCTGTTGTAGTTATTTGGTTTATTTACGTAAAGCTAGGATTACTGCTAAAAGCTCAGCCAGAAAAACAGGCACAAAGTCAAGCAATATTAAAGAAAAAGACCAGTCGAGTGCAGGACAAAATATTCCATTGCCTGTCTTTTCTTCACACTGTGATGCATCTGGTGCAATGATAATCTTTCTCCTAGGGTGCTTAGGTGGTCTTGTAACATAACGTTTAAGATGCGGTGAGATAGTAGTTTAGCGTGGTTTGGGAAAGTGTCATGGAACCTGATCTTCGGGTAATTTGAATGCGTATTAAGAAGCAGATCGCGAATTTGCACATTTAGTCGTTCAAGTAATGTTTTCACAAACATAATCTGTGGTGTATGATACCTGGGCAGTGAGCCGGAAAAAATAATTCTGGATCGGGGATGAAAATTATTTGAGGACGGCTTAATGGTGATTCATATAGTCGTAGGAAAGTCTGAGTGGTCATAAGGAGAAATGGGCATCAAATCGGTGGGATTCTTGCTTTCAGTTATAATACGGCATTTGCAACGTATTTTGGAAGACCTAAGCACAGGCGTAGCGCCTGTCATTCTAATAAAACTAGCAGGTGAAGCTTGTAGGATGGAATACCTGAGAATAAAGGACAGCCAAATTCTAAAACCGGAAGAACGTACATATTATATACCACCAAAAGGGATTTCCTTCGCATACCTCTTCTTCGATTACTCGACTTGCGCAAAATGCCCATTGTGCAAGCTCCTTTTGTCGCAATATATTCAATATGCGGCTGCCAGTTAAAAGTTCCGTTATAAGTAACTCCAAGGTACTTGATGAGCAAAACGAGAACAAGGTGAAAGCAGGAGCCAACGTTTCGACAAGTGGACTTGTCTTCTTTAAAGCGACGTATGCTTTCGTCGCCACAGTGGCAAGGGAAGCATACGTCACCTTGAAGAAGACAAGTCCACTTGTCGAAACGTTGGAAACCGGGACGAGGAAAGCATACGTCACCTTGAAGAAGACAAGTCCACTTGTCGAAACGTTGGCTCCTGCTTTCACCTTGTGCTCGTTTTGGTCATCGTCTTGAATTTCCATCTCCCATATTTCCCGTGCTTTCCCTGGATTCCAAGGTACTTGAGTGATTCTACCTGTGGGACATCTTCCAGCTGATAGTTAGTGACATGATTACTGAGTCTGTAACGGGAAAACGAGGATGGCACACTGATTAGCATTCAGGTTTAAGCGTAGGCTATCCAACCAGCTTTCCAGTTCTCTTATATACTAGTGCAAAATTTTGTAAAGAGAGTATATTGACGCGAAATAAGTTTGTACGTGATGACACGGGACCCTTAAGGCGAGAACGACGAAGTTAGTGGTTGCGCGCGTGCTCTCCGAGGACCAGCCATCGCTAAAGGCAGACGTTTTTTTGCCAATCTGTCGGTGGTAAACTGTTTTAGTTGTAATAGCTGGGTGACATTTCTGGTGGACGTGCGGGGTACGGTCGATGTTCAGATCTCCGGAGCATACCCCTAACCTAAGCCCGGCGAGTAATTCAGCCGAGCTCACCCTTGTGCACGTACGCGCTAGCCGACGTCTCCAGGGACTCCAGCCACAGCGCGGTCTGCTACCCGAACGAACAAGAATGATGACCCAACCACCTCCTGCCACTCCTGCTGCATCGCACGTTGTCGTCAATCGCATCCGGATGTCGAATCTGTTCCAGGGAAGTGCTTCAGAGGACGCCGACGACTGGCTTGACCATTTCGACCAGATTGCCAATCTGAACGACTGGAACCACGAGCGTAAGCTACGCTGCGTGTACTTCGCTCTTGAGGATTCCGCGAAAACATAGTTTGAGAACTACGAGGCGACACTGACATCATGGGAAGAATTTCGTAGGCAGTTCCTCAATGCCTTCGCCAGGGCGGACAGGAAGGAGAGGGTGGAGTTAGCGTTGGAAGCAAGAATTCAAGGCCTGAATGAGCGAGTGACGGCGTAGCTAGACGACATGAATCGGCTTTTCATACGTGCGGACCCTTCTATGACTGAAGCAAAAAGGGTGCGCCATCTCATGCGCGGCGTCAAAGAGGAAATCTTTGCTGGCCTCATTCGAAATCCGCCGACGACACTTGCAGAGTTCCATGACGAAGCCACTACTAATGAAAATGTCCTTCAGCAGCGTGCCAGGCAAAACAACCACGACGCCATGATTTCAAGGGAGCTCTCTGCCGTTACCCTCGGTAACGACGTTGGCGCCTTGCGAGAACTCATCAGGGCTGTCTTCAAGGAGGAACTGCAGAAGATTCAGATGACCACTGCCCCTGTGGGACAACTTTCCATTGCTGAAATGGTGCGTGCCAAGGTCCGACAGGTCTCCATATTCCTGGGCAGTACGAGGCACCACAGCAGGGACCGCATGCCGAAATGAGTTGCGCTGAAGTAGTACGCCGTCCACCATCCTCAAGTGCGTGCAGCATGGTACACCCCAATCAACAAATGGACGTATGCTTCAGGCCGCCTTGCAGCCCACCGCACATCGCCGAAGCAAGGACTAAAAAGAGCGACGTCTGGCACACCACAGGCTACAAGCAACTTTGTTTTCATTGTGGCGAAGCCGGACACATCTACAGAATGTGTCCTGATCGTCATGTGGGGCTCCGTGGATTCTCGCCGCCGGAAAGAGAGTTTCGTCGTGAATCGTCGCAATGTTGATAAGTGATGGCAGAAGCCCCGTTCATCGTCTCCTGCTCGTTACAGGTCACCATCACCAAGCCAAGCCTTTACTCGCGGCGCTCTGAGGCGGCGCTCGCCTAGCCCGGCGGGTAGGGAAAACTGAGTTCAGCGACCTCCGGAGGGGAGGCCGCTGACGATGACCGCACCCAAGATCCTCCATTACGACGACAACGACGAAAACAGAACGACGCAGACGTACAGACGGAGTCAATCACCTTACGAGAGGTAATAACGTCGAACATTCCCGTCAGTATAGACGACGAAGAAATAACGGCGTTAATCGACACAGGAGTGGACACCTCAGTTATGAGCTTGGACCTTGCCTGCAAGCTGAAGAAAGTTTATACCGAGCGGACTAGGTCGCAGATTCGCACTGCAGGAGGCCATCTGCTAACACCGACAGGACGATGCACAGCTCGAGTTAGCATTCGTGGGTTTGCATATCTCGGAGATTTCGTTATCCTTCCAAGCTGTTCGAGGGACCTAATTCTGGAAATGGACTTTCTGCAGGCTAAAGGAGGTGTGATTAACTTACAAAAGTCGCGGGTAGCGTTTTCGACGGCGCAGGCCTTAGCAAGGAGCAGCACTGACGACACGTATGTCAACGCCTTGAGGATTGTTGACCAGAACATCACGGTGCCACCAAGGAGCAGCGTAGTGCCCCTCAGCACCTGCGACGCATTCGACGACTATGAGGGTATTGCCGAGGCAAGTATCCTGCTGCTGCTGGAAAGACACATCTGCATCGCCCGGGGCCTTGTTCGAATACAGCATAAGTGCCTGCAGGTTTTGTTGACAAACTTCAGCCATGAGTATCAGCACGTCCTTCAAGGTAAAGCTGTGGCATTCCGAACGACATTGCTGACTTGTCCGGCATCGGCACGTTACAAGTGACTTCACCGGATACAACAACTCACGCCAGCCTGAATACCCGCGTCCACATTAATGCTGACTTAGCAGATGTACAGAAGGATCAGCTGCTGGGCGTACTGACAGAATTATCCCGCTGTTTTTCCACGGAATCCAAAATCCAGCGCACTTCCATTAGGCAACACCGGATCGTCACAGAGGAGTCGGCGCTGCCTGTTCGTCAGCGTGCATATCGCGTGTCACCTATGGAGCGGGAGGACATTAAGCGTCAAATTCAAGAAATGCTAAATGATGACGTCATCCAGCCGTCCACAAGTCCGTGGGGCATCGCCTGTCCTACTCGTAAAAAAAAGACAACACGCTCCGCTTCTGCGTTGACTACAGGCAGCTTGACCGAGTCACCAAACGCGACGTTTCTCCCCTGCCACGGAGCGATGACGCTTTAGACCGTCTGCGTCATGCTCAGTTCTTTACTTCGTTAGACCTAGAGTCAGGCTACTGGCAAATCGAACTGGGCGAGCGTGACCATGAAAAAACTGCCTTCGTGACTGTCGATGGGCTGCAGGAATTTAAATTGCTGCCCTTCGGTCTCTGTTCCGCTCCTGCTACGTTCCAATGAATGATGGACACTGTACTCGTTGGACTAAAGTGGCAGACGTGTCTAGTGTACCTAGACGACGTTGTTGTGTTTTCCAGCACGTTCGATGAACATCTCGCCCGGCTACGCAGTGTCCTTACCACAATAGGCAAGGCCAACCTCACCATCCAGCCTGAAAAATGTTACTTCGGCTTACAGGAGTCAAGTTTCTAGGCCACGTGGTCAGCTCCCAAGGAATACGACCAGACCCAGAAAAACTCGCTGCCGTTGCTGAGTTTCCTCGTCCTAAAGACGAAAAGGCTGTTCAGCGGTTCCTGGGCCTCTACGCTTACTACCGTCGTCTCGTTGAAGGCTTCTCCAGGATTGCTGAACCGCTCACGAGACTGACGCGACAAGATGTGCCCTTTGCGTGGATGGAAGACCAAGAGGAGGCCTTCGCCGAATTGCGTAAATGCCTTCAGTCCGCTCTAGTTCTGGCGCATTTTGATGACACCGCGGCAACTGAAATACACACCGATGCCAGCAGCGTAGGACTCGGGGCCATTCTGGTTCAGTGGTAAGATGGCGCAGAACGGGTAACTGCGTACTCGAGTCGTAGTCTGACAGAAGCAGACGTTAATTTTTCAACGACCGAAAAATAATGCTTAGCAGTCCTGTGGGCCATCAGCAAGTTCCGACCTTACTTATACGGCCGGCCATTTCGAGCGATCAGCAATCACCACTCGCTCTGCTGGCTTGTCAATCTACGAGACCCGTCAGGTCGCCTCGCTCGTTGGAGCCTCCGCCTCCAGGAATACGACATAACTGTTGTCTACTACAGATCCGGCCATAAGCATAGCGACGCTGACTGCTTGTCACGTTCTCCTGTTCCCTTGACATCCTCCGACTTGGTGCTAGATTTGCCGTTTCTTGGTGTCGTCGACGTGGTGCGCATGCCTGACTATCAACACGCAGACTCTGAGCTGCTTCCAGTCATCCGATATCTCGAGGCAGCTGACGTTGTTGTCCCACGCCCACTTTCACGAGGATTGACGTCGTACTGCCTGCGCAACAATGTCCTGTACAAGAAAAATTTCGAGAACAGCCAAGAAGCGTTCCTTCTCGTCGTTCCGACGGCACTGCGCGAAAAAGTTTTACAGGCGTGTCCCGACGATCCCTGTGCCGGCCACTTAGGCTTCGCGAGGACATTAGCGCGCATACGGCAAAAATACTATTGGCCACACCTATTTTCGTCGGTTCAGCGCTATGTGCGAACGTGCCCTGACTGTCAGAGGCGTAAAGTTCCACCCGTCAAGCCTGCCGGCCTCCTTTTATCCTTTGGATCCCCCTCCGGCGCCGTTCCAGCGAGTGGGAAATGACATTCTTGGGCCGTTCCCCACGTCATCCTTGCAAATTAAGTGGATAATCGTGGAGACTGACTATTTAACTCGCTATGCGGAGACGAAAGCTGCTGCTGAAGTAGCGAGCTTCTTTGTCCACAACATCGTGCTTCACCACGGTGCACCCGCTGTACTCATTACCAACCGCGGTGTAGCGTTTACAGCGGAGTTATTGCAACAAGTTGTCACACTGACCCACACCGACCACCGAAAGACCACAGCCTATCATCCCCAAACTAACGGCTTAACAGAGAGCCTAAACAGAACATTAGCCGACATGTTCTCCATGTACATTGATAACACAAAACATGGGATGAAATTTTCCCATACGTCACGTTTGCTTGCAAAACCGCTGTGCAGGGGACCACCGAGTTTACACCATTCGAGCTTGTCTACGGACGTCGCGTTACAACCCTCTTAGACGCCATGCTCCCGGTAGACCACGCAACCACAAGGAATGACACCACTGCAGATTTCGTCGAGAAAGCCGAGGAAGCTCGCCAGCTTGCTCGGAATTGCATCCGCACCCAGCAGAATACCGACGCCTACCGTTACAACCTAACCCGACGGAATGTCCAGTACTTACCAGGCGACCGCGTGTGGGTGTGGACACCCATCCGACACCGTGGGCTCTCAGAGAAATTGTTGCGCCGCTATTTTGGCCCCATGAAGTCGTACGCCGCCTCAGTGATGTAAACTAGGAGGTGGTGCCTCAAAGTTCTGATCCTGGTTCGAACCGACGCCGTCCCCGTGTTGAAGTCGTCTACGTAGTACGGATGAAGCCGTACTACGCACGCGAGGGATAAGCAGCCCTCACAAACCACTTCAGCATTGTGTACATTCCTGTATGTTTTTTTTTGTCTTTTCATGTTGGCATTCTTGCCCATAGTGCTCGCCCGCTGCCCTTGAAGCGACCGGGCCGGTTTCTTTTGAGAGGGGAGCAATGACGCGAAAAAAGTTTGCACGTGATGACACGTGCCCTTTAGGGCGAGAACGACGAAATTCGTGGTTGCGCGCGCGCTCTCCGAGGACCAGCCATCGCTAAAGGCAGACGTTTTTTGGCCAATCTGTCGGTGGTAAGCAGTTTTAGTTGTAATATCTGGGTCACAATATGTCACTAGCCATACCAAAAAAGGCAATGTCATCAGCATAAACGTAGGTACTGACACTTGGGTGAACGGGGATTCTGCTGAGTAAGATAATAAATAATACTAGTGAGAGTACCGATCCCTGAAGCACACCTCTTGTTTGCCTGTGTTTACTAGAAGAATAACCGCTTAGAACGAGCCATCCATCTCGCTACGGACTCTACCCCGGATTAGTTGATTGTCGATAGGCTCATAGACAAGTACCTGCCAGTCGCGAATAGCTCTGCCCCTACCCAGTTCCCGGATTACGCGGGGTGTGCGATGCCGGCGTTGGACCAGCACTTCACCGCGGCCGAGACCATAGATGTCCTCTTCTCATTCAACGTCAGATCTGCCCCTGGCCCAGATGGCGTCACTAACAGGATGCTGAGGAATCTGGATGATGAGTCAATTGACTTCTTCACTGAAAGAACTAATGAAGTCTGGCGCAGTGGACAGGTCCCCACACAGTGGAAGGTGGCCTGCACGGTACTCATCCCCAAACCCGGTAAAGCACCAGGAATGCAGAATCTAAGACCAATTTCCCTGACGTCATGTGTCGGTAAGGATGCAGAGCATGCCCTGCTCAACCGGCTCAAGGTGCACATTGAGGCCAATGACATGTACAGCCACAATATGATTGGTTTCAGAGCCGGCCTCTCGACACAGGATGCCATAAAGCTGATAAAGCATCAGATCATCGACCCGAGCACGGGAGATACCAGAGCCATCCTTGGATTAGACCTGCAGAAGGCGTTCGACAATATCCCACACGAGTTCATACTCCAGTCTATTGCCGGCGTCGGGCTCGGGAAGAGGGCCTACGACTTCGTCCGACCCTTCCTTAGCCAGAGAACTGCCAAGCTCAAGATCGAAGGATACCTTTCGCAAAAGATCACCCTCGGTTCATGCAGCACGCCTCCGGGCTCAGTCATCTCGTCGACATTATTTAACATCGCAATGATTGGGCTTTCTAAGGAACTCGCGAAAAATAAAGGAATCAACCATGCCATCTACGCAGATGACATCACCATCTGGTGCGTAAGCTTCTATGGTTAACGAAAAAGGGTCAAATTTGCCCTAACATTGCGGCGCATGCTCTTTGACTACGCCTGATAAAGCATGCCAGCTTTTGCTGGCTAGAACCGAAATCTTAAGGCGCAGTCGTAACCAGGTATAGCACGTGAACTCGCAGAGGCTTTTTACATTGATAAGTCAGGTGTGGATTGCGTAAGCGATTCTAGTATCAATTTGTATCAGAAAGAGAAAACGTTCTTGGCATGTGCGCTTAGGCAATGATTAGGCAATAAGAATCTAGGTATATATATTGTGTTCTTTCTGAATAAAATCAGTCGCGAGTTTGCGCCCGTCCATGTCCTTACTCGTCCGTGTCTTTTTTAGCGCAATTCGCTTCTTTAAATACATACTTTTGTTCTCTGCCGCCTTTCATAGTCGGCGGCCAAGCATAATTGGCATGTTGCAGAGAGGAACAAGCTCAATTCACTCATCAGAAAGGTCTTTAAGCTTGCCCTCGGCTTACCTGCAAGCACCCACACCGAAAACCTGTTGAAGGTCGGAGTCCACAACACGCTCGAAGAAATTATCGAGGCACAAGAGCACTCACAGCTGCTCAGGCTATCCGGCACCCCGACGGGCCGTAAGATACTGGACGAGATGGGCCTCAATCCTGTCGACCAGTGCCCCCACGCCGTGCGGATTCCCAGCGACATCAGGTCTCAACTGCACATCGCGCCCCTTCCCCGCAATATGCACTCCGCAAGCAACGTTGGCAGACGTCGCGCCAGGGGTACAGCTCTACTCGAGCATGTCCGCAATAACCACTTTGAGGCAAGCTTCGTGGATGCCGTGGCATATGTCCAACAAGAGGCATTCGCCGTCTCAATCGTAGACTCCAATTCAAGGCACAGTTGCTGCGCTACGGTACACACTTCGAGGCCCGTGGTAGCCGAACAGGTTGCAATCGCGCTGGCTGTGCTCGATGGTCGGTCGCAGAGAGGCAAGATATAGTGATTCTAAGGCAGCCATTAAGGCCTGCCAAACCGGTATGATCTCCCCACAGGCCCTCCGCATTCTCTCATTTGGTTTCCCGCTCACTTGGGGTTGATTGAGGGTTCTCCCTCTAACCCTAACGAGGGCGCACACGAGGCCGCGCGAAGACTAACTACCCTTGCCCCGCGGGGAACCCTTGCTCACCTTTAATAAAATCACCACACACTACTATCTGTCAAGACGGGTATTCCCCCTCCCGCACCCCGCCTTATGCAGGGCGCGGGCGGTTACCCTTAGACCTTTACAAGCCCGTGCGTATCCTAACCTCGCGGTTCTTCATGCCATATACCCTGAAAGATATCCCAGTGTGGACTGCCCTGCCTGTGGACTAAGGACAGCATTGAACCATGTGTTGTGGGAGTGTGAAGCCATCGGCTCCTCCTTCAGCGAGGATAAGTGGGCTGCGCTCTTGGGCAGCCCCGAAATCAACGACCAAACCCTGGCCGTCCAGAGTGCCCGCGATCGGGCCGTCAAGCTCGGCTTGGCGGTCCCTACGTGGGACTAGCCGGCTGGCGCGGGGTCTCCCCTGCGTCTTCTCTGGACCGAAATAAAGTTACTTCACTCACTCACTCACTCACTCACTCACTCACTCACTCACTCACTCACTCACTCACTCACTCACTCACTCACTCACTCACTCACTCACTCACTCACTCACTCACTCACTCACTCACTCACTCACTCACACAATAGAATTCCTTGTCTTTTAAACATTCATGCACCCATGCCACTAAAACAGGTTGTGGGGCTAGTTGGTGCGTAGTTTTCAAAAGATGCACGCCAACAGTGACCGCACATTAGAAAGGAACAAAGACACGTCAAGGCACTTGTCCTGTCTTTTTTCTTTCATAGTGTGCCGTCACTGTTAGCGCTTCTTTTGAAACCCATGTTACAATATAGTGTTGAAAGCAATGGCGCTGTAACCGATTTGCTAAAATCGTATGTTCAATGCTGTCATAGGCTTTACATAAATCTAAGGTAACTAAAGCCGTATATTGTATTTTCTGATTGGCGATGTTAATGTGACTTTCAAGGTCTACATGCACGTGCCATAATGAAAAGCCAGATCTAAATCCAAATTGACAAGGGCTCAACAATTGATTTTCTTCAATAAACTCTATTATATGCCCGTGAAGCACTCTTTCAATAAGTTTCACTATGTTTGATGTCAACGCAATTGGTCTGATGTCGATATTACATTCTGCCCCTTGCTTTTTAAGTAACGGAATAATTTTGGTGATCTTCCATCCTTGTGGAATCCATGCATTACTAATAGAGTAGCTTAGCAACTTCAGAAGCTCACTTGGAGCTTTTCGGAAGAATATCTTTAACATTGCATGTGTTATTCCGTCTGGGCCAGGCGCTGTAGTTGGTAAACGTAACATAATCTGTGCTACTTCTGAATAGGATATCTCTTTGTAGTCCCGGAAAGCAGGAGTTAAAACAGACGTTTGAAGGCGCGTTGTGAACCGGCTTTCCCGTTGGGTGCTTGAGAGAAGATCTCTGACTCGGCCCACGTGCAAGCTTCCTCATCGTCGCCTTCATCGCTCTGCCAAACCTCGCGTTAATCCATGTATCCGTCACTCCGTAACAGTATTCTCAGACGTAAATAATAAAAGTGCAAAACAATAACACAGCGCAAAGCTGAGAATGATGTAATTTTATTGGTGCGGCTGTGCACATCCTTGAACGGCTTCAACTCGTTCTTCCTATACTTTCCCCAAGTCCGCGACAGTGATGACAGAAAATACGCCATGACGACCTTGAAATTATGAATGTGAATGTCAGAAGCCTTGTTAATAAGTTCCCAGGTTTTGTCTCCTTCACCGCTTTTAATGCTCCTCACATTATCGGTGTTACCGAGATGCGGTTACACCGTCAGATTTTCGATGCTGAAGTTACCCCACCTGGCTTTACCGTTGTGCGCTGCGAAAGAACGCACAAAAGAGGTGGTGGGATAGCTCAGTTCTTGAGGTCAGATCTTACCTTTTCGATTCTCTGTGGTCCTAATGAAGTAGAATCTGTGTGGTGTAAAGTGTCTCTTGACAAATTCTCTGTCGTTATCGGTCTAATTTACCGCCCTCCGGGGTCTGATGTTGAGCAGCTGTATTCCTTCGAAGCATTTCTTCATTAACTATGCATATCATGTTCCAACTTAGTTCTGTTGGGCAATTTTATTGCGCCGTGCATTTCGTGGCGATTCTGGTCTATCGCTGGCTACGATTCTTCACTCGATAAAAAACTAATAAATATTGCCCTCTCATGCAACCTAAACCAAATTGTCACCGAGAATACCAGAGGCCACTCTGTTCTGGGCCTTGTATTTCTTAGTGGAAATGTTAAAAAACAGATATACGTGTGACGTTGTGGATGGAATTTCTGACCACCAGGTACTAGCTCCTATTAATGTTCCTGTTCCTAAAGCTCAGCTTGTTCTTCGCACTTTTTATGAGTTGACATAAGCTGATGGCCAGTCTTTCAGTAATTTTTGTGCTGATTCTCTTGCGGATTTGGAGTGCCGCAGTATCTATTACGATGTAAATAGTTTGGTTGAGAACGACAGAAAGCTGAGCTAGTTGGTAAGGATTCATAATGCAAAATAGAAGTGAGGCGTGCAGACAGGACACAAGAGTAGAGAAGTGGACAACACGAACGCCGACTATCAACTGAAGGGAGCACAGAGGCGAAAAATGAAAGAAGACAAAACTCATCTGCGCATGCTCAGGAATGGTAACACCACGTGTCAATCGGGTACACGTGCTGGTCTACGTGAGAGATAACTGTTAAGGCACTTAATCTCTACCTTATGTAAAGTAATCGAAGGCTGACTCACGCACGCACTTCCACCATTATAGATATGCCATGCCTCTACCATAAGACGCGTATCTTCATTCTTATGCCTGTACAATATCGCGCATTCATCTAACTCTGGCTTGCAGTTACAATCTCGGTTAGAACTTGAGACTGACTCCAACCAAATAACTGAATTTTATTAGCCCGACGTTTCGGAGCCCATTCGGCTCCTTCTTCAGGGGGTTGTTCTTCGGGGGGTGGCGGTAGCGAAAGATTAGAAGGCGATCCACCGGTTAACGACCTTTTATGCTCCATTAGCCTCTGATTGATACACCGTCCCGTTTGCCCTACGTAGAACTGGCCACAGCTAAGGGGAATTTGATAAACCACACCCATACGACATTCAGTAAAACTGTTGTTCTTATTGTGCTTCACTGGACAAATATCTGTTCGTTTTTTGCCTTTAACCCGCTCCTTTTTATTCTGTACGGCAGCGCATATCTTACCTAGCTCATTGGGAGCAGTGAAAGCAACATTAACATCATATCTACTAGCAACTTTTTTAAGCCTGTGCGACACTGAATGAATATACGGAATAGCCATTACTAATTTTTTTTGCGATTACTGCTCTCTGTAATTACGTCCGTCCCTCTCGAAACCGACTTCTTTAGGCGCTCAGCTACAGTGGCCACCGCTCCACTAGGATAACCTGCTTCTAATAGGCGCCGGGCCTGCGCATTAAAACTGGCGCTCATTTTGTGCAAGCAAGATCTTGTAAGGGAAGACTTAAGGCACGACATGGCGATTCCGTTTTTTACTAATTTAGAATGCTTGGATTGAAAGTTTAGCAACGGCTTCGAAGATCTTGGGGAGTACTGCCAACAAACATGATTTTGTTCGAAGATCAAGGAAATGTCAAGAAACTGAATTACGCGTCGCTGAGGTAATTCCATGGTAAACGTTAATCCTCCCCCATAAAGTTTAAATTGCTCACTTACCGAGGTAGCAGCAGAGTCTAATTCTTCCCTATTGCAGAAAATCAGGTAATCATCAACGTAACGAAATATCTTGATAACGCTATCACCTAAGGCTTTCTCTAAGCAGTTGTCAACCTTACTCAGGTAAATGTTGCTAAGAATAGGGGCAACCTTTGAGCCAATGCAAATGTCTGATTTCTGCAGAAAAACGCCATTTCTCCACCCAATCAGCGTCGACTTCAAGTACATTGAGAGAATTTCTAGAAAAGCTCCCGTGGAAACACCGCATCTGTCAATAAAAGCCGACTCTTGCACTTGTTCTTTAATGCACTCATTTACGGAATTAAGCAACCCGTGATGCGGCAAGGAATAATACAGGTCTTCGATATCCATACTAAAAGCTGTACAATCACCCGGATTCTCCTCTCTTAAATAGTGAACTAGCGCCTGAGAATTACGTAGACAAAAGGGATCTGAAAAAATTAGTGAAGCTAGGCAGTTCTGTAGGTAACTAGCGACACAGACCTGCCACGTCCCTTTCTCTGACACTATAGCACGAAAAGGAATTTCTTGTTTATGGGTCTTGGCCGAGAAAAACAGTTCTAAGGTGAGGGATTTAGCTTTCTTGACATTACGAACAAGCCTATCAAGATTATGTCTTGACAAGAGGTCAACCGCACGTTGCTTAACTACCGAAGGCTTGAGTTTGACTGGTTGCAAATTCTTTTCTATGGCTGAAATTGCTTTTTCTGAAAACACGTCATCTGGCATAATTTCGAAATAACCTTCCTTGTCAGATATTACAGGTCTAAGTTTATGCTCCACAAGGTAATCAACTAACGGTCGGACAGGGTCGGGCGTCTTAAAATGGGAATTAGATTGTTTAAGGCTAGCAATGCAATCCGAAATACAGCGTGAGCGTTCTTCTTCCGGAACGAACCTGGTTATGCAGCGCGGTAAGCTTAAAACTTCAACGGGTTTTATGTTAGGCTTAAAACAGTGCTTAGGGCCTAAAGCAAGGGTTCTTCTATGGTTATCACTTACTATGGCGTCTCCAAGAACCAGTACATTATTTGACGGTGAATTATTAGAAAGGTGTTTCCTCTTACTTTGTTGAAGCTCCGGAAGTTCCATCCTCCATAGGAAGTCCGCATGTTGCATGGCTAACTTATTCCAATCGTTGTAATGGCGGTTCCAAAGGTGACCGTCTCCCAGGGCCGCGCAACGGACCCTTAGACACTCCTGGTAGAACCTAACTTGGCGCCATGATTCAGCGGTAAGAATAGCTCCAATCCTCCTGGCATGCCCAGTTGATGGTTGAAGAAAGCCGCACATCATTTGAACTTCCAATGGGACGACACGATTACGACTAAACCACGACATGCTTCTAGCGCGGAACATACATATCGCAATTAAGGAAGCTAACGAAGCAGGATTGTGCAGATAAGTAGGGGAACAAGGAAAAGGGCTCAGAGTACTAGAAATGAAGCTTAGAACGACAGAAAGCTGAGCTAGTTGGTAAGGATTCATAATTGAGGTTGAGTTTTTCAATGCCGCCATACGCACATGCGTCAGCCGCTTTGTTTCGCTCAAAACCAAGAAAACAAACTTTGACCTGCCGTGGCTGACCAGACAGATCCTTCACCTTTCCTGCTGCCTTGCTAGACTTACGCGACAAAGAGTGCTACTCTTGTAATCGCACTGTTTCAGAATGCTGAAGATGAACCTCGACTAAAAACTAAAGCAGCCAGAGATTTTTTCTTCTCAATTCTTCATAATAAACGATGTTTCCACTAATGATCCTCATATTATTGCAGCTGCTTTCAACTCGTATGTTTAGTCAGTCTTACCTGCAGATGACCTTGAAATCCCTCCTTTCAGTTCAGTCACGGCTTGCTATTAATAGCTTAAGTGTGCATATGTCGGCTGTCTTAAACTTAGTTTTAAACCTAGATACTAAAACGGGTTGCGGTTCCCATAACACCCACAACTTTCTCTTACGGTATGCTCTCTAGTCCAGCAGGTTCATTACAGTAATATTTAACGAATCGTTGCAAACAAGTACCGTTCCACCCGCCTGGAAAGTTGTGAAAGTTATACCATTGCACAAGTCTGGGAGTAAACAGGATCTATCGTACTACAGACCGATTTCCTTAGCCTGTAGTTGCAGTACACTTTCAGAACATGTCTTCTACAAACATATTATTGAGTTTCTTGATGCCAACAATATTTTAAGTCATACAGCAGGAATTTCGCAGTAGCCTCAGCACCGTTACGCAGAGATCCGAATTTGCTCATGACATATGCCACGCACTTGACCTAGACCTTCAAATTGATGCCATATTCGTAGACGTTTCCAAAGCATTTCACACAGTTGTACATTCCAAGCATTTGCGAAAACTAAACAGTATTTGAAATAGTCCTAGCCTGGTTACTTGGATCTCTGGTTTTCTGTCAGATAGATCGCAATACGTTTGTTTCGATCCTGCAAAATCGCCTATTGTGGCCATTACCGCTGGTGTTCCGCAGAGTTCAGTTTTAAGCCCGCTTCTCTTCCTCCCGTATATAAATGACCTACCTAACAGCGTGCTACCAACGAAAATCCATCTTTACGCCGTAGACTGCGTTATCTATCACACAAATACCAGTCATGAAGATCACGACATTCTGAATAAAGCATTTTTCAACTTTTGTACTTATTGTAACCAGTGGCAGATGAACACCAATTTTCGCAAAACTGTCTCTATGTCCTTCTCATCACTAACTACCCAATTGCGTCTTTCTTATTGTTTCAATGGTATTTCTCTAGAAAATGTTTCTCTGTATAAGTACCTTGGCATTCTAGTCACACACGATTTATCCTGGTCCAAACATATTGAAGCAACCTGTTCTAGAGCTCTAGCACATCTAAAGCTCTAGCACATCCATTCTTCCAAAAGCGCGCGCATTTGGACGAAGCTTCGGGCCACGACACTGCCACAATGGTTCGGCGCTCACCAACTGCTTTTCTACAGATGCTGCTGCTGCCGGTCCTGGGACAGTTGCTGTCGCTGCCTACAGTACAGCTGACTGATACCCGTGCCGACGAGCACCGCATGAGCATTGTGCATTGCATGGTCGACCCGCCAATCTGCCGCGACTTATCCAGTCTGCTGCATCACCCGCCTCCAATCCTGGATAATTTCATGCTGCTCGTTGGACAACATGGGACGGCAATATCTACACCACCTCCTCAAAAGCACGCGCATTTGGACGAAGCTTCGGGCCATGACACTGCCACAATGGTTCGGCGCTCACCAACTGCTTTTCTACAGATGCTGCTGCTGCCGGTCCTGGGACAGTTGCTGTCGCTGCCTACAGTACAGCTGACTGATACCCGTGCCGACGAGCAGCGCATGAGCACTGTGCATTGCATGGTCGACCCGCCAATCTGCCGCGACTTATCCAGTCTGCTGCATCACCCGCCTCCAATCCTGGATAATTTCATGCTGCTCGTTGGACAACATGGGACGGCAATATCTACACCGCCTCCTCAAAAGCACGCGCATTTGGACGAAGCTTCGGGCCATGACACTGCCACAATGGTTCGGCGCTCACCAACTGCTTTTCTACAGATGCTGCTGCTGCCGGTCCTGGGACAGTTGCTGTCGCTGCCTGCAGTACAGCTGACTGATACCCGTGCCGACGAGCAGCGCATTAGCACTGTGCGTTGCATGGTCGACCCGCCAATCTGCCGTGATTTATCCAGTCTGCTGCATCACCCGCCTCCAATGATGGATAATTTCATGCTGCTCGTTGGACAACATGGGCGGCAATATCTACACCGCCTCCTCAAAAGCACGTGCATTTGGACGAAGCTTCGGGCCATGACACTGCCACAATGGTTCGGCGCTCACCAACTGCTTTTCTACAGATGCTGCTGCTGCAGGTCCTGGGACAGTTGCTGTCGCTGCCTGCAGTACAGCTGACTGATACCCGTGGCGACGAACAGCGCATGAGTACTGTGCATTGCATGGTCAACCCGCTAATCTGCCACGACTTATCCAGTCTGCTGCATCACCCGCTGCCGATCCTGGACAATTTCATGCTGCTCGTCGGGCAACATGGAACAGCAATATCTACACCGCCTCCTCAAAAGCGCGCGCATTTGGACGAAGCTTCGGGCCACGACTCTGCCACGATGATTCGGCGCTCACCAACTGCTTTTCTACAGGTCTGTTACTATCAAACTCGCTGTTACCGTATCAATATTTGCCTTCTGGCGGTGTCGTGGCCACCCAACCATTTCAAACGGTCTTGCACTGCTCTTGTTTATGTTTTGCGACTGTTGCTTTTGAGTGGGGATGTTGAGAAAAACCCCGGACCTATGACAAAGGCTCAGAAAGAGAAGCTAGATGGTGTGCCCGAGGCTGTAAAGCGTCTTGATGCCAGCAACGCAAGTCTTGTCGAATCAATAATGAAAGCCCTAAATATGCACGCAGAACTCAAAACAGACCTCGAAAGCCTAACCAAACGTGTGCAGGAACTGGAAAACAAATTAGAATCTGCTTCATCTGTTCATGCCCCAACAGCTCTCGATACTGGCTTTTCTAGCATCATTAACCAAACTGATAACCTAGAAAACCAGTCGCGTAGATCAACTGTTTTGTTTTATGGCGTTACCGATACTAACGAATCCAAAAGCTGGGAAAATTCAGAGCGACTTGCGCATGAGTTCTGCCGTGATAAGCTTGGTGTGAATGTAAATTTTATTGCTAGGGCACACCGTGTGGGCCGTTTTTCGACTGTGAAAAAACGCCCCATTATAGCCAAGTTCTTCAACGATAAAGAACTTGAGGCTATCTTAAGTAAAGGGAGCAAGCTGAGGGACACAGGTTTCAGCATAGGACGCGACTATTCCCAAGCCGTTCGTGATAAACGCCGGAAACTTCTGCAGTTCTCTCGATCAATTAAAAAAATTGGAGGACGCTTAAGCTTCGCCTTCAAGAGTGGGACGCGACAGCGTTCCCGTCGACCCGCCAAGGGGTATAAGACAATGCGCTACGGCACAGCAATCACTTACGATGCGCCCCGCATCGGACTTAGCGCCCACCTATCACGCGGTGAGCGTCGAGCAACGCAGCGTTGGGCGCGGCAACGAAACGTGCGCCTGAGCGAACGAAACGAACCAAAGAACTCGGTGTCTCGGAGGGGAAACGAAAGGCCAGCCAAACGTCGTGATCGGCACGGGCAGAGAGATAGATAGTAATCTAAACCGGAAGCACGGCGAAGCGTCGTCAGGGGAGAGGGAGTCCCGCGACGCGCCTGGCAGCGGTCCCAATGCGCGCGCGGCGCGCCTCCTGTCGGGGCAGCGCCGTACATTGAGAGGAGGGGGTCTTCTGTGTTTGCCGCAAGATGGCTCTGCGTGTGCGGAAAGCGCAGAAGAAATGCAGCGGAAACGCACTTCGCAACTCGTGTAATTGTGACTTCTGTACGTTACATGTTCATAATTACCGATATACACCGCAGTATAACTTTCCACGGCTCGTTTCGAAGGCAACACCGCATTCACTAGAGGCGCGTTTGCACCGCTTGGAAGCATCGAACTCGTGGCTGAGTGGTAGCGTCTCCGTCTCACACTCCGGAGACCTGGGTTCGATTCCCACCGGGCCAATCTTGGAAGTTGCTTTTTATTTATGAGGCGCCTGCCGTGATTTATCGCTCACGGTCAACGCCGCCGACGCCGACACCCGACGCCGACGACACCGGCTTTTCTGCGACACGAGCTCCTTAACGCTATCGCGTTAAAACAAGGTGACCGTGTGCCCCTAACGTTCAACAGGCTCCATATCAATAATGATACCTATGTGTGGGATGTCGCGGGTAGCCGTGCTCTGCGAGTTCGTCATCCCACCACAGTATTACAAGTGCCGACTGATAAGTCATCTTCAGAGACTACGCAATTTTTGCCTAATGTGTGTCCTAATTTAAAGAATAATACCAATTTCCTGTTCACAAACATTAGAAGTGTTCTTTCCAAAACTGTGGCCCTTTCTTCGCTCGTAGATTCTACGTGCGTTTCACTTCTAGTATTGACTGAAACTTGGCTGGACGATACCGTTCCGGATGATTGTATTCTTCTGAGTGAATCTGAATTTTCCTTTTTCCGGTGTGACAGAATAAATAGAAAAAAAGGAGGTGTCCTGCACAAAGAAACAATTATCTGCTGTTCCTCTCGCTGTTGATACTTTCGTCGAGTGTGTATTGATATGGTGTGAATTTAGAGTTACTGATGTTATTATTGGTGCTTTCTACCGGCCGCCCGATATGTCTGATGGATTCTCGGGTGAATTCCATTGAATACTCAGCAACTTAGATGTGCGTTTTCCTAAATCTATTTTTCTCGTATTTGGCGATCTTAATTTTCCAAGCATTGAATGGACCACTCTCTGTGTTAATTCCATTGATAAAGAAGCCCACACCTTTCTTCATTCCTGCTTAGATTTTTCTCTTGCTCAACTTATCACTAGTCCTACCCGTCGATCCGCTACCACGGTAAATATCCTTGATCTTGTCCTAACAAATAACACAGACGTTCTTTCTGATATACTGTTTTTAAATGGTTTATCCGATCACTACATTATCACCGGATGCATCACGCATCCATTTACTGAAAACTACCATTGAGCGAATTCACAGCTACAGTCACGCGAATTTTCAGATGATTGACTCGGAACTACACACCTTCTCTGAGAACTTCTTGGCTCAGTATTCATCACGCTCAATTGAACTAAACTGGCTGTCGTTCAAAACCAACTTGTCTCACCTTGTTGATAAGTATGTGCCAATCATCACCATCCGACATCGTAAAACTTCACCTTGGTTCACACATCGTCTTCGTCGTTTGATAATAAGAAAAAACGTTTGTGCCGCCAAGCAATGACCACACGTCTCCTGTCATCATGGAACAAGTACAAGAACTGCGATAAAGAGTATCAGTCCCTGCTTAGAACAACCCGTCGTAATTTCTTCAGTCACGACCTGTCTACTATGTTAACCAATAATTCTCATAGATTCTGGCGCATTATCAATCTGAGTTCCTTTCCTGATAGAGTACTAATTAATGCTGATGGACAACCAGTTTCTGAAAGTGAGTGTTCGCAGCTTCTGAACGATGCATTTTCATCAGTGTTCACCAATGAAGATACAACTTGTTCGCCTATATTAAAGCCATTGCCTAACATTTTCATACCAGAAATTGGCATCAGTGAATCTGGTATTCTAGCCCTGATGAATAACCTCAAAGCTACTACTAGCTCCTATCACCTTGGTTTCACTAATACGGTACTTAAGAACGCTTCTTTAAACATTTTTCAAGTGTTATCAGCCCTGTTTTCACAATCATTATCAACTGGCATTATTCCTCATGACTGGCGAATAGCTAAAGTAATACCAATACTTAAATCAGGTGATCGCTATGTCCCACCTAATTATCGTCCTATCTCATTAACTAGCAAAATATGTAAACTTGCCGAGCACGTCAAGATACACTAGTCATCAACTACCTGGAAGACCATAATATCATTTTCAAGTACCAGCATGGTATTCGCAGGGTTTATTCATGCGACACTCAGCTCGCCGGATTTACTAACGATATATTTTCCGCATTTAGCGAAGGATTCCAAGTGGACGCAGTGTTTCTTGACTTCTCTAAAGCTTTTGATCGCGTTCATCATCACAGGCTTCCAATCAAATTAACACACTTAAATATTCGCCCAAACGTTCTTGCATGGGTTAAAGATTTTCGCTCCAACAGACAACAATTTACCTGTGCTAATGGTCTTAACTATTCTTTTGTTCCTTTAAAATCTGGAGCCCCCAGGGAAACGTCCTCGGTCCCCTACTTTTCTTAATTTTTAATAATGATGTACCCAAATGTGTCTCACCTCACAATCGATTATTCGCAGATGACTGTGTTATATATATTAATATTAGTAATGACGCTGACCGACTTTCCTTACAAACTGATGTTGATGCGGTGACCGCGTGGTGTTCCTCGTGGTTAATGTCTTTAAATACGTCTAAAACCAAGCTAATGTCATTTACCAACCATTCCACTCGACTTCCTACCAGCTACTTTCTCAATAATGTTAGAGTAGAGCTTGCACCAACTTACAAGTATCTTGGCCTTCATCTTCAGTCTGACTTAACTTGGCATTATCATATTAACGCCGTCTAGCATCAGCTAATTGAGCACTCGGTCTTCTTAAGCGTAAACTCAAGCACGCAGCTTCACACTTTAAAAAACTTGCTTATATCACGCTGATCCGCCCAAAAATTGAATATGCTTCTGCCATGTAGGATCCCGATCAAGCATACATAATCAACAACATTGAATCTCTGCAAAACCATGCTGTTCGCTTCATCTTTTCTGATTATTCACGCTTCACCAGCGTCACATCGTTAAAACAACGTGCCGAGTTGGAATCACTATCACGTCGATGCCACTTTGCTCGCCTAACCTTATTTCACAAACTTTATCACCATTCCACGCTTCACGATGACTTCCTTTCACCACCCCACGCAGTTTTTCCGTGCCATGACCACGCTAACAAAGTAAAACGCATATTGTGCCGCATATCGCTCTACGCAAAATCATTTATTCCTCGCACAATAATAGAATGGAATAACTTACCATCACGCATGGCTACTGGAGTTACCATACCATCTTTCCAAACTTTGTTGCAAGAAAACGGTTAGTGGTAGCAGATTAGATATTACTTATTGTTATATGCACTTATTAACCTATTATGTAAAATGTTCTTTTGTTTTCATGACTAAGTGCACATACCTTTTGTTCATATCTATTTATTTTATGTTCCTTGTGTGTATGTTTATTTGATGTAGTTTTATTCCTTGTGTATATTTCATGTTTGTGCCCCCCCCCCTATGTAATACCCTCGCGTGAGGGCCCTTAGGGGTAATTTAAATAAAAAAAAATAAAAAATAAATCTAGGTTACCTAAAGCGTTCTCGTAACTGGGGTCCCTAAAGAAGCGAAATTTCTCTCGTACAAATCCCTAGGGCGGCCCATCTTAGATTACGGGTCTGCCATTTGGAATCCATACTTGAAATTCGGCATAAAAAAACTAAAATTACTAACTAAACTAAAATAAAATTTATAAGCCGGCGTTGCGACAAGGACCCCCCCCCCCCCCCTATTCCAACCTTTGCTCCTTGAATGCTTCCTCGCTGGTAGAGCGGCGCAATGTAGGAAGTCTTAAACTGTTTCACACCACTGTTAACTCTGAACGTTGCTCACCTTTGGAATACATTAAGTTTGCTCAATCGCCCAACACACGGAATTTTTCACCCCCTAAATATAACACCCCTGTATGCCCGTACTGACAAATTCAAGTCTACGTTTATTCCCCGATCCATTGAATTGCTTGACATAAAAACTGTTACAGCGCAAACACATGCAACCACAAAGTATAAGGGACCGGACACAAGCGCTTACTGTCAACTGACTTTTATTAACGGAAGACGGGTACCTTATATAAGGCGAAAGGCAGAAGTGAAGGGGGAAAGGAGTGGTACAATCGGGGAAAATGACAATGCGCATCGATGAAAGAACATGCCAGCAGTCAACGCAATCAGGCGCGAAAAAGCAAGAAAACGAAAAAACTAGAAAAACACTAGCAAAAGGCGAGGGATACTAAGAGACAATGAAATCAGTAAGCAGCCGCTTCCAAAAAATGAAGCTCTGCCACAAAAAGCGATACTAGGGGTGCTTACGCACTTGCTGCCATATTTGTGTATGTGGAACGCTTCCAAACTGACGCGCGCCGTCACGTCGGCACTCTTGCCGAGAATCTTCGTCTCTCCCAAACGAGCCTCGCATCCTGTGCGTCCAGTTACGTGCGCGACCAAATGTGCGTACTTGTCCTTTAAGTTGCTTAAATTTGGGGCATGTTCCCCCAAGCGTTCATTAATGCAGCGCCCGGTTTGGCCGACATAAGCCTTTCCACACTGCAAGGGAATGGCGTAGACCACTCCTGTGGAACACTTGATGAACGGCTTCTTATGTTTTAGCTGGCAACCTCTTTTTTTATATTTGCAGATGCGTGGGCATAACTGTGCCAGCTTGTTGGGTGCCGAAAAAACAACGGAAACACCATGCCTGTTGGCTACCTTCTTAAGACTATGCGAAGTCTTGTGCAGGTACGGCACAAGCAAAGGCTTGTCGGTCTTCCGACGGTCATCTTTTCCTCGTGTACCCAGTTTTAGCTTCTCAAGGAGGGTCTCACACACCGCAATCAAGACCGAATGGGGAAACCCCACCGCCAAATGTCGGCTGGCCTGTTTCTCAAAACCTGTCTGCATAAGGTGCGGGCACGACTTCTGAAGAGACGATTCCAAACAGTGCGACGCTATAGCTCTTTTTACAGTTTTAGAATGCGCTGAATCATATGGCAGCAAGTCCTTTTTTGCGCGAGGGAAGTAGCCCCAGCAAACGTGCTTCTCATGGAAGGTTAGTCTTGGGTCTAAAAACTGTAAGACATTTGCGTCAGGTAGTTCATGGGTAAAATTTAGCCCAAGTGCATGCTTGTCAAATGCGTTTAAAACTTCACCTACTGTAGAGAGGTAGGTGAAGGCCGTCTGCTTTTGTAAAAGCACTAAAAAGTCATCTACGTATCTAAACACCTTTAAAACGAACCCCCCCCCCCCCAAAAAAAAAGACCTATCTAAAAATTTATCTACTTTTGCTAAAAAAATATCGCAAAGAATTGGAGCCACGCAGGACCCAGTGCTGATACCGTTGAGCTGCAAAAAAGTCAGGTTGTCATAAACAATAAAAGTAGGTTTGAGGTAAAACTGCAATAACGATATAAAATTATCTACTAACAAGCCTGTTGAATTCCGGAATGACACTTCACCGTTTGCTTCTACGCATTCTCTAACAGCCAACAAAAGCTGATTTTGAGGCACAGAATAAAACAAGTCTTGTACATCTACGGAAAAACCAACGCCAATGTTGTCTGTGCTCTCAAGAAACAGCGCGACATCCGTAGATTTCTTCGTTAAGAACGAATCATCCAAAGCAAGCGTTTTGAGATGCTTTTGCAGAAACCGACTAACGTCTATTTGCCACGAACCTTCTTCACTAACGATAGTCCGGAATGGAATATCTGGTTTGTGGGTCTTGGCTGTAAAAAATGCGTTTAGGCAACTACCTCTGCTATTAGCAATATCCCTCGCAAGTTTGTCAAGATTTAATTCCCTGCAAAAGGTAATAAACTTGGTCTTGACCCTAACGGCACTCTTCTTAATAGGCTCAAAATTCTTATTGATTGCCACTTGCGCTTTTTCATTGTAGATTCCCTTTGCTATAACAACAAGCCCTGCCTCTTTGTCTGCTTGAACAAGCATAAGGTTATTTCTTTTAAACAAAGAAACCACACCATTTAACACATTTCTATGATTCTGCGCGTTAAGAACGTTTGCTGAGCACTTTCGCAGACAGTCTACGCCCTCAAGAAGGCAGCGGTCCCGGTCCTCTTTATTTCTTGCTTTCACGGCCAATTTCCTGTTCGTTGCAATCAGCTCATGGGCTGAGACACCAGGCTCCAATCCATATTTCGGGCCCTTCTGCAGGAGACGTGTTACGTTCTCAGACAGGGAAACATTTCCAAGGACGGTTACACTCCCTTGTGTAATGTCCCTGTTACCTAGACAAGACAGCAACAGGTTCAGAAGGCACCTCCTATGGTACTTCGCGAGTTGGGCAGCTGTTTTCATCAGCGACGCTAGCTTTCTTGCGGCGACCCATCCGGGGTGGTCAACGTAGCAAAGCAATCGAAGCCAATCTTGAAAAAGACGAACTTGCCGCCACAGTTCTGACCGCAATAATCTGCACAGTCTTTTAACGTGTCCCCACGACTGTTTTACAGGGCCAAAGAGAGCACTTACTTCATCTGGGACGAGGCCCTTGCGGATACAGAAGGCGTAGCGGCATGCCCGGCATGTAGCGTTCACGATGTGGGTCAGTAAAAGGTCAGTGATGCGAGAAGAGGGAAGAACACAGAAGGAAGGGCGCACTGAACAAGAATGGTACATCATTAAAACTTCTTTCTGGGTGACTTGGTGCATACTTGACGTAAAAGCTGTTACAGCGCAAACACATGCAACCACAAAGTGTAAGGGACAGGACACAAGCGCTGACTGTCAACGAATTTTATTAACGGAAGACGGGTACCTTATATAAGGGGAAAGGCAGAAGCGAAGGGGGAAGGGAGTGATACAATCGGGGAAAATGACAATGCGCATCGATGAACGAACGTGCCAGCAGTCAACGCAATCAGGCGCGAAAAAACAAGAAAACGAAAAAACTAGAAAAACACTAGCGAAAGGCGAGGGATACTAAGAGACACTGAAATCAGTAAGCAGTCGCTTCCAAAAAATGAAGCTCTGCCGCAAAACACGATACAGAAGGGGTGCTTACGCACTTGCTGCCATATTTGTGTATGTGGAACGCTTCCAAACTGACGCGCGCCGTCACATCGGCACTCTTGCCGAGAATCTTCGTCTCTCCCAAACGAGCCTCGCATCCTGTGCATCCAATTACGTGCGCGACCAAATGTGCGTATTTGTCCTTTAAGTTGCTTAAATTTCGGGCATGTTCCCCCAAGCGTTCATTAATGCAGCGGCCGGTTTGGTCGACATAAGCCTTTCCACACTTCAAGGGAATGGCGTAGACCACTCCTGTGGAACACTTGATGAACGGCTTCTCATGTTTCAGCTGGCAACCTCTTTTTTTAGAGTTGCAGATGCGTGGGCATAACGGTGCCAGCTTGTTGGGTGCCGAAAAAACAACGGAAACGCCATGCCTGTTGGCTACCTTCTTGAGAATGTGCGAAGTCTTGTGCAGTGTTGGAACCTCAGTGCTGACACCCGTTGTTGCAACCGGACCGTTGGCGCCTGTTGTTGCAAATGGGTCGCAAGCCCCAAGGGTAGCGTTGGCCTGGCGGCCTGGGGCACACTGGAAGCATCCGAAGGTCCCAGCAAAGCATGAGGCGACTGCTAACACAACAACTTGTTTATTCTAGCATCGCAAAGAGCGGGCGGTCAGGTCGACCGAAGTAGAGAGACGGGAGAGCACGTTACTCAACAGAAGAAATCGGAGCCTCTCTCCTGGCGTCCGGGGGCAGCTGCTCTTATACTCTCGGAGTTGAGGGCAAGAGGGAACGTCATGAGACGAGGTCACGTGACAGCGAGGCACTGACAGACTGAGAGACATGTAGAGACGAGTGTAGTGACGCATCAGCCGGGCCGGCGCCGGTCAGACCTCCTCGCTTCACACTTGGGGAGCTCCTCTCCCCGGCTGCCGCGCTTTGACAAGCGTGGGCACACACACACACACGCACACACAAAGACACGTGGCACTGAACATGCCGGGACGCGCTCGGCGGGGATGCGTCGCGGCCACTCCGAACGGGCTAAAATGTCCGCCGCTTTGAACGAAGCCCCGGCGTCCGTTGCATCCGCGCGTCGTAGGCGAAACGTAACAGACCGCCCCGCCGGGGGAAGGAGATCCCGATGGTCAGGGGACTGCATCCGCTGTCCGGAGGGATGTCGCTCGATGATGCTCATAACCGAAGTCGGTCGTCCCTCGGCGTTTCGTGAGCGCAGCGCACCGAGAAGGCCTGGTTCTCACGTTCAGGATCACACAGTACACTGCGAAGTGACTTCGGGAGAGTTGCCATTTTTCTCTCGTTCCCAGCAAGCGTTAGAACTACGCCGAAACTCAGCCGCTCAGTCAGCAAGCACGGCACAACCCTCACTAAGCCCTGCCAGGCTCTTTCCCCTTTTATACTACTGCGTAGTTCCTTACAGTAGTCTAGCAGCACTCAGAACGCGTCCACAAATCGGAAAATTGCACTAGAAAGCACATCATCACTTTGAAACACTACACAAAAGCAATATGTTAAAAATCCTGCCTCAGGAAGAAAAACATCAATAACAAACAATTTTGAGGCTGATTCCCACGTTAGGGGCTTCGACTTAAGCCATCGGCGTTACCGTTGAGACTCCCTTTTTTGTAACGCACCTCAAAGGAATGTTGTTGCAAAGCGAGGCTCCAGCGCAGGAGGCGGCCATTTGTGAAAGAGATGGTCTGCAGCCATTGGAGAGGGCAGTGATCCGTCTCAATGATAAACCTCGAGCCGGCTAGGTAGCACGACAATTTCTGAACGGCCCACACGAGACACGCACACTCTTTCTCGGTGGCGCTGTATGCCTGCTCACGACTGGTCAGCTTACGACTAGCATACAGGACGGGGTGTTCTACTTCTCCATTTTCCCGTTGGCACAGTACCACGCCCATGCCTCGCTCACTAGCATCGCACTGAACAACGAACCCTTTTGTGTAGTCGGGCGATCGTAGCACGGGCTGGCTTGTTAGGGCGCTCTTTAGGGCGCTAAAAGCTCTTTCCTTTGTCTCGTCCCAGACGACTGTTTGCGGCTCTGTCCTTCTTAGAGCATCCGTCAGGGGAGCCGCGATATCAGAGTACCTGGGGATGTACCTCTGATAGTAGCCGGCGACACCTAAGAACGACCGAATATCGGTCTTCGTGCGCGGTTGCGGGAAGTCTCGCACAGCGGCCACCTTTATTTCAGAGGGGCAGCGACGACCACGACCAATCACGTGACCGAGGTAGACAACTTCGGCCTGTGCTAACTGGCACTTGGGAGCCTTGACTGTGAAGCCCGCTTCGCGCAGGCGGGTTAGCACTGCCCGCAAGTGTGCCAAATGCTCAGACCAGGATGCGGAGAATATCGCTACGTCGTCTAAATACGGTAAAGCGAATTCTTGCTGTCCCCGCAACACTTTATCCATGAGGCTTGAAAAACAGTATGGCGCGTTCTTCAAACCAAAACTCAACACTTTAGGACGGAATGTTGCCATTGGTGAAATGAACGCCGCATACCTACTAGCCTCTTCTGTAAGTGGAACCTGCCAATAACCCCTGACAAGGTCTAGGGTGGAAATAAACTGAGCGCTACTAACTTTCTCAAGGCGCTCCTCGATGTTAGGGATCGGATAAATTTGATCCTTAGTTATGGAATTTAGCCTGCGGTAGTCGACACAAGGACGAGGTTCCTTGCCCGGTACCTCAACTAAAATCAAAGGGGAGGTATAATCACTCTCACCCGCCTCAATAACACCGAGCTGTAGCATCTTCTTTACCTCAGCCTCCATAATATCGTGCTGGCGGGGGGACACCCGGTACGCCTTGGATCGTACTGGCTCTGGGGAGGTAAGTTCTATATCATGGGTTAGGACAGAAGTCCTACCAGGCCTCTCAGAGAACTGACCTTAAAACTCTTGTAAGAGCTGGTGTAGTTCGGTTTTCTGCTCAGGCGACAGCGGTGCTTTACTGATTAAGTCACTAATGACTTGATCGGTGTCTTCCCTGTTCGTCACTGAGCCTAGTCCCGGAAGCTCGACCGGAAGCTCTTCGGGAGCGTTTACCATCATACACACTACTGCTTCCCGTTGCTTATAGGGTTTGAGCAGATTAAAGTGGTAAACTTGCTGTGCTTTCCGTTTTCCTGGCAGACTCACCACGTAGTTAACATCCGACAGTTTTTGAACAATTCGTGCTGGGCCCTCCCACTGCACGTCGAGCTTGTTTTTTAGCGATGTGCGCAATATCATGACCTCATCGCCCACCTCAAAACGATGGGCCCTGGCTGTCCGATCATAATAAACTTTGGCCCTCTGCTGGGCCTTTGCCATTGCTTCACCTGACAACTCCTGTGCCCTTCTTAAGCGTTCGAGGAGCTTAAGCACGTACTCCACCACGACTGGGTCGTCGCCCTTGCCTTCCCACGATTCTCGAAGCATGCGAAGCGGAAATCGCTGCGAGCGACCGTACACTAGCTCAGCTGGCGAAAACCCCGTAGCCGCAGGCGGCGCGGTCCTCCATGCAAACATCACCCCAGGCAGAAACAGCTCCCAGTCAGTTCGTTGTTCAAACCACGATGCTCTCAACACGCGCTTCATGACGGAGAGGAGCTTCTCAAGGGAATTCGACTGTGGGTGGTACACTGAGCTGTGTAACAGCTTTACCCCACACCTTTCGAGAAAGGCCGTCGTCAAAGCGCTAGTAAACACTGTGCCCTGATCTGATTGGATTTCCGCGGGAAAACCAACTCGCGCAAATATGGACAGTAGTGCATTGACTATCTCAACTGAGCTGAGTTCTTTAAGCGGCACTGCTTCAGGGAACTTTGTCGCTGGGCACATCACAGTCAAAATGTGTCTGTACCCCGTGGCTGTTACCGGAAGAGGTCCCACTGTATCAATAACGAGCCGTCTAAAAGGCTCCGTAATGATGGGTACCAACTTCAACGGCGCCCTCGATTTGTCCCCTGGTTTGCCCACCCGCTGACAGGTGTCGCATGTCTTCACAAAGTGGTCTGTGTCCAGAAAACACCCTGGCAAATAGTACTCTTGCAAGAGACGGTCCTTAGTTTTCTTAACTCCTAGGTGTCCGGACCACGAACCCCCACGCCACAAGCGCAACAGATCCTGACGGTAGCACTGAGGCACGATCAGCTGATCGAACTCCACTCACCTGCGGTCTAGATACTTCCGGTACAGGACCCATCCTCTTTCCACAAAGCGAGCATTTTTCTTGGCGATACCTTCCTTGACAATGCAGCGTATGTTTGCTAGGCTGCCATCCTTCTTCTGCTCGGCTATCAAAGCCGACCGGCTGACTTTTAGCAACCTATTAAGTCCGTCTGACGTAGGCGCGATGAGCAAATCTGCAGATAGCTCTTCTAACTTTCCCGCATCGGGAATTTCCTCTCCAGTATCTGGTGCCTTTAACGCTACAGGCTCAATTTTATTCAGTTCGGGCGAGCTCTGAATATCACCTTGCTGCGCCTCTGACCCTTTCTCATCGTTCGACAACGTCGGTCCCGCAACTACCGCCTTTGCAGCGAGCTCCCGAACCTTCGATCTGGTTAAGGCCTGAACGCTAGCCTCACCAAACAAAAGCCCCCTCTCGCGCAGGAGGTGATCGGACCTGTTCGAAAATAGGTACGGGTACTGGGGGGGGGGGGGGGGGGCAGCATAGATGACACTGCCGCCTCCGTCTCAAGTGCTCCGAAAGGACCTTCAATAAGCACTTTTGCTACGGGCAGACACACGCTGTGAGCTTCTACGGCTTGCTTGATCCATGCGCACTCGCCCGTGAACATATCGGGTTCTACGTAAGAGGGGTGACAACATCCATTGTAGCTGCGGAATCGCGAAGCACTCGGCACTCTTTCCCGTTCACGAGGAGGTCGCGCATGTAAGGCTCGAGAAGCTTCATGTTCTCGTCAGTGCTGCATAATGACAAAAACACGACTTTTGTTTTTGTTTCTGGACACTGCGCCGAAAAGTGACCCGGCTTCTGACACGTATAACAAACGCGCGCTTGCCTCGTCTCGAACCGCTTTCTGCGTTCGGCTTCGGTTGCCGCCGTCTCCTTACGTTCGGTCGGACTGCTTTCACTCGCATCCGCACTACGTGTGTCCCCCTTTGCTCTCATGGGCGTGAACTTCGGCCTCTCAAACTTGGAGCCAAATTCACCCTTTTGACCATCCTTAGCTCCGCGAGCCCGACGCGTCACAAACTCTTCGGCTAGCTCAGCAGCTCTAGCCACCGTACTAACGTCTGGCCTATCCAAGACCCAGTACCGCACGTTCTCAGGTAACCGACTATAAAACTGTTCCAGCCCGAAACACTGCAGAACTTTCTCGTGGTCACCAAACGCTTTCTCTTCTTTGAGCCACTCCTGCATGTTTGACATAAGCCTGTAGGCAAACTCTGTATACGACTCACTTTTGCCTTTCTCATTTTCTCGAAACTTCCGACGGAACGCCTCCGCTGACAGCCTGTACTTTTTTAGCAGACTCGATTTCACTTTGTCGAAATCCTCTGCCTCCTCTCTCTCCAAGCGAGCGACTACGTCGGCCGCCTCGCCGGGTAACAAAGTGAGCAAGCGCTGTGGCCACGTTTCCCGAGAGAACCCCTGCTTCTCGCACGTTCACTCAAAGTTAACCAGGAACAAACCAATGTCCTCTCCAAGCTTAAACGGCCGCATCAGGTCAGTCATTTTAAACAATACTCGTTCTCCAGCACCGTGTGCCTGACTTCCATTACGAGCGCGTTCCATCTCTAACTCGAGACGCTTCATATCCAAAGCGTGTTGACGGTCGCGCTCTCTTTCTTTCTCTTGTTGCTCTCGTTCTATCTGTTCTTTACGTTCACGCTCCTGTCTTTTTGCCGTCTCCCTCTCCTCAATGGTCTCAGGGCATTCCGACAGCTCGTCATCCTCACCTTCTAACTCAAGAATAGCCCTTATCAGTTCTGGTTTTCTGAGTTTGTCTGAGACATCCAGACCCAACTCTCTTGCAAGCTCCAGCAATTTCGGTTTGCGCAATGACTTCAAATCCATGGCTGCTCTGAATGCTGCTTTCTCTACTGCCTACTATTGTCTTGCCGCAAACTAACCCGGCAGCAACGACAACCACAATTACCCGCTCTGTTTCTGACACTAACAAAAGCCTGGCAAAACTCAGAAGAAGAAAGTCCCGCACTCACCAAACCTCGCAGCCAAGAATTCAGCGCAGTCGTTCCGCTGCAGGCAACCAGTCATCACACAGGGCTCGTTGCACTGCTCCCGGATGGTCGTTGTGCTGCTCAGCATACAGTCAACCGCATATCTTCGCTGCTGGCCTCCGTTGTCGCGATCTCACCGCTGGCAACCAGCTGTTGCGATCCCACCGATGGCACCGGCTGTTGGAATCTCAGCGCTGCCACCAGCTGTTGGAACCTCAGTGCTGACACCCGTTGTTGCAACCGGACCGTTGGCGCCTGTTGTTGCAAATGGGTCGCAAGCCCCAAGGGTAGCGTTGGCCTGGCGGCCTGGGGCACACTGGAAGCATCCGAAGGTCCCAGCAAAGCATGAGGCGACTGCTAACACAACAACTTGTTTATTCTAGCATCGCAAAGAGCGGGCGGTCAGGTCGACCGAAGTAGAGAGACGGGAGAGCAGGTTACTCAACAGAAGAAATCGGAGCCTCTCTCCTGGCGTCCGGGGGCAGCTGCTCTTATACTCTCGGAGTTGAGGGCAAGAGGGAACGTCATGAGACGAGGTCACGTGACAGCGAGGCACGGACAGACTGAGAGACATGTAGAGACGAGTGTAGTGACGCATCAGCCGGGCCGGCGCCGGTCAGACCTCCTCGCTTCACACTTGGGGAGCTCCTCTCCCCGGCTGCCGCGCTTTGACAAGCGTGGGCACACACACACACACGCACACACAAAGACACGTGGCACTGAACATGCCGGGACGCGCTCGGCGGGGATGCGTCGCGGCCGCTCCGAACGGGCTAAAATATCCGCCGCTTTGAACGAAGCCCCGGCGTCCGTTGCATCCGCGCGTCGTAGGCGAAACGTAACAGCAGGTACGGCACAACCAAAGGCTTGTCGGTCTTCCGACGGTCATCTTTTCCTGGTGTTCCCAGTTTTAGCTTCTGAAGGAGGTTCTCAGACACCGCAATCAAGACCGAATAGGGGAACCCCGCCGCCACAAGTCGGCTGGCCTGAATCTCAAACCTTGTTTGCATGAGGTGCGGGCACGACTTCTGAAGAGACGATTCCAAACAGTGCGACGCTATAGCTCTTTTTACAGTTTTGGAATGCGCTGAATCATATGGCAGCAAGTCCTTTTTTGCGCGAGGGAAGTAGCCCCAGCAAACGTGCTTCTCATGAAAGGTTAGTCTCAGGTCTAAAAACTGTAAGACATTTGCGTAAGGTAGTTCGTGGGTAAAATTTAGCCCAAGTGCATGCTTCTCAAATGCGTTTAAAACTTCACCTACTGTAGAGAGGTAGGTGAAGGCCGTCTGCTTTTTCTGCGAAGCAAACGGCGAAGTGTCATTCCGGAATTCAACAGGCGTGTCAGTAGATAAATTAAATACCAAATAAATAAATAAATAAATAAATAAATAAATTTGTACCAGCTATCGCAGAATTTAAAGAATAAACTACGTAATTATGGAGTAAACGTAGTTTTTACTGCACAGTGCATTTTGTCACGCGTTTGTTCCATAACTAAAAAAGCGCGCATAATTAATGTAAGCGAGAGCATGTTTTGCAGTTCATCAAGTGCACTAGTGAAGTTGTCTACAAGATTCCGTTATATTGTAGTAAGATCTGTATAGGCCAAATGGGAAAGTTTTTTAATGAACGTGCGCGAGAACACATGCTGGCTGTTGAAAAGCAGTCTGGCCGTCGCCTTTCACTGGAGACACAGTGCAAGTACACGCCTGCACTTCTGCATAACACCACGTATTCAAAACAGGTGCGCGATGAATTTGAACGCGAAATTATAGAGGCGCATTTTATCAATTTGGAAGAAAGCAGTTGCATCAGCGGGCCATCACTATGGGCGAAAGAAGTTGGACCTTTGATAGATAGTCTGTGATTTTTCCCATGATGCGCGCACACATCTATATTCGATTTCAAGTGATTGAACACTCACTTTAACGTCAGCGCTGGTCCTATTTTCATGTGTCTATTTAGTCTTTGTTTAGTTGGCGCTCAAGTTTTTCGTTTACCTGTAATTCGCTTGAAACATATCCTATACGGCAAAGTGGTGGTAAAGTCGCTAAGACGTAAGGTTTCATTAATTAGCGTAAATGAACTTCTACGGCAGGATTCAAAGAGAGGAACCCTAGAACAACACCTCATATTGCTTAGTAAACGTACGTTTACTTCAATTCATACTTTCATTATAGCTACGAGTCATACACTTCGTATAATATTCTAACATGTCACTGTGTGTGTTTTATTTCATTTCATTACATTGTAGTACCTAAAAAACACAATAAACGGCATGTTACAAAGGGGTGGCCAGAATAAAAACACAGAGTCTCATTAACAGGAAGTTATTTACATTTCCATGGAATTCAACGAAAACATTCACAGCGCTGTGCGTGCATTTCTCTGGCGCTGTTATTATTTTACGAATTTAGCTATCCCATTGACTCTTGTGGTGAAACTGTTCTTAGACAGAACGCTTTTCTTGAATTCGGCTTGTCGCGAGCAGACTTTGATGCGTTAGTTTCTCCCTGCGATGAGAATTGCGAGAAGGACGACGCATGGAAAAAGGACTGTCAGAGTCTGTTCACTTGTAGCTTTTGTTTCCTGTCATCGCTATATTTCAAAATAAAACCGTGCCAAATTTCTCAACTCCTAACGCGTTCCTTCAGCCAGTGGCGTAGCCAGAAATTTCGTTGGGAGGGGGGGGGGGTGGAGGGGAGGGTGCTCACGTTGCAGCTCGGCCTCCTCGTTATACAATTTGTCGAGGGATAAGATACTTGAATAATAGCTGCACTGACATTACCAAAGATGCTGCAAACAAATTCTTGAACGGTAAGCACTGTCAAGATAACAAAGTATGTATTTTTTCATAAAATAATATACTTGTATGTCCCAAGAACTGTGCCCGAAATAAATGATTTCAATGCTCCCATTTTTATTGTATAATTAATGGGTAAAGAAAATATTATGAAAGCTTTCCAAGTATGTCAGTTCGAAATCATTAATGCAGTGCACGCCACTGATATGTAAAATGTAAACGCCATAAAATGAACAAGTTGAGGACAATTATGTTAATGAAACTTTGTCAGTCAGCAACCGTCTTTACATTTTTGCACATATGCAACGGCCAAGGAAAAATCTCAATGACGCTGTCGTTGGTCCCAATGTTTTGCGCAGAAGCAGCTGTCATTGGTCGTATATTGTGAGTAATTGCACTAAAATTACAGTCGTAACAGAGAACACATATAGAAAGCAAGAGTTCTGCAAAATATAGGAGGGCGGGTCGAATGAAAGTGACTCAATGCGAATATACGACAGACGGCGTGCTCTATTTAAGAGTAGCCTCCATGAGCATTTAGACATTTGTCCCACTGACTAACCAGCCGCATGATTCCCGTCTCATAAAACTCCATGCTGGTTCAAAAAGTCTGTAACTGACTATTTTACGGGATCGTCCGACACAAACCTGGTTCCCTTGAGCGGTTTTATAAATTGCCCAAAATGTGGAAGTCGCAAAACGACAGGTCTGAACTGTATGGCGGATGATGCAGCGTTTCTCACTTGGACTTTACCAGTTTTAAAGTGATAGCGTTAAGCAGTTCGTGTAGCAGAGAAGCCGGTGTCGTCGGCGCCGGCGGCGTTAGCCGGGAGCGAAAAATGACGGAAGGCAATTCATAAATCAAAACAACTTGCAAGATGCGCTGGGTGGGAATCGAACCAGGGTCTCCGGAACGTGAGATGGAGACGCTACCACTCAGCCACGAGTTTCCTTTTTCTTTATTGCCTCGTTTGACACAAAGTTTACGTGATCAGAAAAATAGATTAAGAAGATCGTAGTACTGAGAACCATCAGCTGTTTGCTGACTACAAGTCATCAGTATTTCGGCATTTGCAACAACATTTCTAACCTTGGAACCCACTCTGGTACATACGACTGCACCTTCCGCACTTCGACAAAATGGGACACCGATTCGCAAAAATATTCGCGAACTGGACTAGCGTCGATATCCGCATTGTGTACAGCAGTCCGAGTTCGCCATATACTGTGGAGGCCCAGGAGCATAACCAGATCTAAAGGCGTACCAGCGTCATTTTCGACCGTGAGATAACGGATTCCATGCGGACTTGATGGCAAATCTTTTTTCAACGTTCTCTGTAAGATGTCCCAGAAGAACACTCCACCCAAGCAATCTAAAAACACATGCTCAATTGTCTCTGGTTTTCATTTTTGTTGTTTTTCAAACCCTTTCATTCTAACCATGTTTTAACGGGTAAGGTTCCTGTGTGCAGCTTAAAAAAAAGGATTTAACCCCTGGCGCAACTAGCATTTTTTAACGCGTTTCAAAACATCTTTTCCTTTGCCTGCACAGTATGATTCACGGTACAATGGCACAGGAAATAACACATCCACGAGGTCCTTGTACAGTTTTTTACGTGACACATCAGTCAAGTATTGCAAAGAAAAACGCACCGATAAGAAGCGGAAAGATGACACCACTTCTTTTAGATATCCCCGTACTGGTCCTTGCTGACACACCGAAGACACAACAAACTCCGGTAGCACTTTACGCATCCTCAGTTGAATAATAGTTCTGAGAAGGTATCATCTACATCTCTGCCAAAAACAAATCGTCTGACGAGTTGTCTCACATACAGATGTCCTAAACCAAGCCCACCATCACTCCCACTTTTAAACAGATTGGTTCAGCTTGTTTTTTTTTCCCCATAGAGAGTTTTAGATCAAGACCGCGAACACTCTGTGCATTTTTGGTACATTTAACCTGCTACAATGCAAAATTTGCATTATATTATACTATAGCTTGCTTACGAGAAATAGGTTGCACGTCGTGGCCCGTGCGAAGATCGACTTATCCCATCCTTTCCACTTTTCTGCATTTTCACGTAACACCTCTGTTCTTTCCAATAAGGGTCGTTGTCAGAGTAGTACTGCAGGGGCACTCCTAAGTATTTTGTCGGTGCTTCTTGCTATTTAATGTTCAAAAACATCCTTGCTGCGACGTCCCATTCCCCATGCCGAAACCCAACGCACTTGTCCCAGTTTACTGCACTACCACTTGCTTGACAGAAACATTCAACAGCATTGACAGTATGCATTATACTTTCATGATAGACACAGAAAACTGCAATGTCATCAGCGTAAGCAAGAAGGCTTAACTCGGCTTGATGTAACTGAAATCCTGGTATGGCGTTGTTCCTAATTACGCTTAGACAAAATGGCTCAATATAAATGCAGAAAATAAGCGGTGATAATGGGCACCCTTATCTGACTGAGCGCTATACTGGTATGCATTCACCTACTGATTTTTTTATTATCGATCACGTCGTACATCCAGCGTAAGCCATCCGCACACCTTCGCTGATCACATCGCCTACATTAACATATTCAAGTATTGATAGACGCAGATCGTGCGGCACGCGGTCCAATGCCTTCTCAAGGTCAACTTGCAGCATAGCGACACTGAGTTGCATTGCGTCACAGCATTCAACGATTGATCGTGCTGTGTGTATATTTGTTATAATTGTCCTTCCTTTTATTCCGCACGTTTGATGTGGACCAACTAACTCTTTCATTACTGTCTGCAACCTGTTAGCCAATACCTTCATGAATATGTTATAGTCTATATTTGTCAGGCTAATCGGTCTATACTATGTGACATTACGTAATTTGATTGGGTCTTCAGTTTTTGGTATTAGGACCGTGTGTGCTGACAAAAAGGACGGCGGTAGATGTTCGTTCATATAAGCCTCGTTGTATACTTCAGTCAAATCAGGCACGATAACACCCTTAAACGCCTTGTACAATGCAGCGCCTAAGCCATCCAGTCCAGGTGATTTGCCATTATTTAAATGGTCAATCGCATTCTTATCTTCCTCCACTGTTATGGGCACTTCTAATATTTCCTTATTTTCATCATCTAATGTTGGCATCAATAACATGAAGTCTTTTTTAAATATATCAGTGTCAACTTGGCAACGAGAAAACAATACTTTGTAATATTTCAAAAAAGAACTTTCTATTCTTTCTTTGCTGGTAGACAGTGGTAGACAGTGACCGATTATGTTCTATTTCTGTTATTGAATTTCAGAAGCATATTTCTTTCGACTCCCAAGCACATTTCGTTGGCATTTCTCCTGCGCACCATTTTTCAGCTTTGGCTCGAATCAATGCCCCATTATATCGCTCTTTGTCTATCAGCTCAAGTTTTTGCTTCATGCTTTTTATGTCTTCTAAGAAATAACCGGCCTGTATACTTTCCGCTTCCAATAATTGATTCAGATTCCATCTAAGATGGGACTCGAGTTCTTCTTTCACGTGACTTAAAACACTGGCCCTTTCAAGTGCTTTCAATTTAATTGTTTGCTTACAAACTTCCCGTTTATGTCCCCAATTATCTAGGTTTTCAGTTGTTATCTATCGCCTTGAGAAACTGCTTACAGAACTCGTCATGAAGAAGGGTAAAAAGCAGGACACCGACCACTGAATGAATACAAGAAAAGACGTTTCGGCTCCCCTGACGGGAGCCTTGTTCACAATGAAATCAAGGGCGTGCGATACAATGTTTATATGGTTTTAAAATATGATGTAAGCAGCGCGTGTAGATGGGGGGGAGGGCTCCGTCATTCCGGTTGAGGGTGTTATCTGTCCTTTGGATTAGGAGAGATTCCAAGTGGTGTCTTGACGTGAAATTTCTTTCTTTTTCTAATATCTTGCGTTATCCCAATCAATCCTGTGGTCCAAGTCATCTGCATGTTCTGCCAAGGCGTTTGAGGCGACTTTTTTTCTTTTTTACATCGTTGATATGCTGCTTCAACCGCTGTTCGAAATTTCCTGTCTCGCCGATATATACGCAGTCGCAGTCTTCACATGGAATCCCGTAGACGATGCCAGGAAACTTAGTCTTTGGAAGCTTGTCTTTCACGTTTACCAGCCGGTGGCGTAATTTTTGGGACGGTACGTGAGCTACCTGGACGTCATAGCCGCGTAGAACGCGGGCTAAGCCCTCGCTCACACCGGGCACATACGGTATGGGGGCGCGTTTTCTTGGGAGCACACAGTCAGGCCTTGGGGGCTGAGACAGATGGCGTTCCACCGAGTTCACAAACGACTTCGGGTAGCCACATGCCGAGAGATTACGGTGGACCTCTTGTAGGTCGGCAGCACGGCTTTGTGGCGTTGTGCAGATACGCTTGGTTCTGCCGACAAGAGAGGCTACTACCGATCTCTTCTGGTTTATCGGGTGCACTGAATTAAAATGCAGATACCTGCCTGTGTGTGTGCTCTTTCTGTACACGGTAATGCCAGACTGCGCCTGTCACGTTTTACGAGGACGTCCAGAAAAGGAAGCTCGCCATCTTTTTCTTCCTCGACTGTGAATTGTAAGGACGCTTCAATACTGTTCAAATGTGACAAAAATGAAGGAATTTGTTCTCGCTGAATTATGCAGAACACATCGTCTACGTAACGTAGGAAGACTCTGGGCGGCGAGTTGAAAGAGGCGAGTGCTCGACGCTCAAGCCATTCCATAGTTAAATTTGCAGTTGTTACCGAAATGGATGCGCCCATCGGTGTCCCGTGCACTTGCCTGTAGAAGGTGCCTTCAAAAGTGAAGTAGGTGTTCTCCAGTCAGAACAGGAGGAGCCTCTTCAAGTCAGGAACGTCGATGGGCGTCCTTTCTGGTAGGGTAGGGTCATCGTCCAGAGCGGCGGTGCAAGTTTCCGCGGCGAGTCGAATAGGAACGCTTGTAAAAAGCGACACGACGTCGAACGAGACAAGCGCTTCTTGATCGTCGAGAGTAAAATGACGAATCTTGTTTATGAAGTCTTCAGAATGGTGAACGTGCGTGCTGCCTCTACCAACGAGAGTACCAACGAGAGTATGCTTTTGTACCGCTTCAAAGCGGTACAAAAGCGCCTCTAGTGAATGCGGTGTTGCCTTAGAAACGAGCTGTTTATAAGGCTCAGGCGTGCGTCGCTTGCTCAGGCGCACATTTCGTTGCCGCGCCGAACGCTGCGTTGCTCGACGCTCACCGCGTCCAATGCGGGGCGCGTAGTCGCTGCGCCGTAGCCCATTGTCTTACACCCCTTGGCGGGTCGACGGGAACGCTGTCGCGTTCCACTCTTGAAGGCGAAGCAGAGTAACGCATGAGGTGTTTCTTCGTCTAGCCGAACCAAATATAGCCAAGCAACAGCAGTTCACCAGGCTAAACAGTGGTTTAACAACTAAAATAAAGGCTAGTATGCTTCGCATCCTGGGCTTAACTTTACCTAAGCCACAGCCATATTTTTTATTAAGCGCATCAGCGACAGGGGCACGGACACTGTCGTGGAGCAAGATGACCCCATTCGTCAATTTTCCACAGCGTTTGTTCTTGATTGCGACACGCAGCCAATCCAGCGTTTTGCAAATATCGAAAACAATGGATAGTCACTCCAGGTTTCCCAAATTCTATCAGTAATGGCCTCCGCCGATCGAGAAAAAAAGTCAACAACACTTTCTCGCGCAAATGACGACGTTTTCTTTCTTTTGGGGTGGTGAATTTGAAGGTTTCCACTTTAATCTTTATCGTCGTCTCTCAGGCTTGTAGTAGTGGCACCATGATTCGTCCCCGGTCACAATTTGAGACAAGAAGCCGTCACCCTCATTGTGATACTGGATTAGATGGGTCAAGGCGGCTCCGAACATCTCTGTCTTCTGACGGTGGTTCAAACTCTTGGGCAGCCATTGTGCACGCAAGAGCTGATAACCGAGATGGTCATGAATTATGGTGTGAACCGAACCGTGACTGACGTTAACACGCTCTGCCAGTTCATCGATGTCTACCCTCCGTTCTTGTCTAATCAGCTCATCAACTTTTGCAGTTGCGTTGGGGGTGATTGTACGGTGGCTTTGGCCCGGTCTTAGACCCTCTTTGCAACATTCACGTCCTTTGAACCGTTTTCTCCAATGATTCACAGTTGCCGATGAAACGCAATGTTCAAAGTACATGGCAGCCACACGGCGACTAATTTCTCCTTGGGAAACACCTTCAGCTGTCAAATACCTCACGACACCACGCTGTCCAACTTTTCGAGCGTCCATTAGGTCAGGCAACCATGTTCTACCCACTGTATGGATGCATTAAATAACATTTTTCTTAATACCTGCGTGTCACTTTTGTAAATGAGAGATGCCTGTGTGCTACGCGCATGCCTCGCAGATAATGAACAAAACCATTAATGCGTGGGCTTGGTTGGCTCACTTTCATTTGACTCGCCCTCGTACATTAGAAATGCGAAGATACAAAGGAGTATACAAATGCGAAGATACAGTTGATAAAGGGCAAAAAAGTATCACTGACAACAAAGCTGACTTCAGGTATACATAAATCCTCGCAATAAGATATTTAAATATACTCATGTCTCCAATAAATCTACGTGTCTAAGAAAAAGTCACCATATATAATGCGCCAAACAAGGCAAATAAACATGTTGCGCAATCACAGATTGACACATCACAGAATCCTAAGGCCCGGCCCCCTCCACTCCCCCCAACGGAAGGCGGCGCGCTTCCTCCCAGCTTTTCTCCCTTGCGCACACAAGACTGAGCCACCATTGTCTGCTCACCCATGCCACTCCCCCCCGCCTTTCGCTATAACTCGCATATACAGCGTGCGTTGAAAGCGATGATATCGCCCTTGGACTTTGTACGGAACATAAGCGCAACGGCGACGGCAGGAATGCAGCTGGAGTCTCAATATAATTGCTATCGCAATAATATAACAAGAGTATCCGGCAAATAAAGCGTCCCGTGGCCTATTACTTTCCGCAAACGACGAAGTAACAAAATGGAACTTTCACCATGCAACAATTCACTGCGCCGCAACAATGTCTTTCTTTTTTTGGGGCCAGGGGCACCAAAATGAAAAAAAAAGCAGGGGAACGCATGTTGGCCACAATCGAATGCCTACTTTGGGCACCTGATGTGGCTACCGACAGAATATTAAAGGAAACGTGAGGCGCTTGGTCTCCAGAAAACCATACGCATACTGTTCGGTATCCTACACCGGCGAGACCAGACTTTACGGAGAGGTTGCGCTCAAGTGAACGCGGTCCAATCCGTCGAGTCCCCACAGTGACGGTAGCGAGCTTCCATTGTTTCCTTTAAAACGAAAGCTTTACTGGCCGCGGACTTGCGATTTAGCCGAGACGGTGCTCAGAGGAGGAACATGACGTCGCAACGCGCGCTTTGCCGCGGATATTAAAGCGAAAGCTTTACAACGTCAGCCAGCGAGCAGCGAGTCATTTCGGCTCGTTGCGCCGTATTCCGTATGCAGGCAGCCGTATGCCTTATCCCGTAGACGTGTGCACGCCAAGTTTCATCCAAGACGCCAGCGCTCGTTTCTCCCCTGGCGGAACGATTTCACCTCCAACGGTTGTATAGGTTTCCGCCGCCGCTTCCCTTCACGATCGCGCCAGCGTTCAGTTCGCGCTGCGCGCGAAACGTCTCTTGTTCGCGACGGAGCCTCTTCGGATGACCTGAAATTATTATTCTGTTAACTGTCACGACAGCAATGTAAACACGAAAGTGTTGACGCCACCAGTGCCATTCTGCCGATTCACAAGAAATTGGTACGAAAAAAGCAGATAAGAAATGGATTACTGCGGTGCGCCTAACGAAGTAACCAATTGCCTAACGACGCGAGCTTCTTCGTTGATAACTTGTGAGTGTATGACGGTATTTATATGTAACCCACATGAACTTCATGATTACTCGGTATATAATCCCTTTATTCATATAGAAACGTTCAGTTGTTCGACCAGCGCTTGTCCTGTCTTCTTTCTAGGGTTTCGTTTGTGTGTGCGCTGCCCAAGAATGGTTCCATGCGCTAGCAGTGGCCGAAGTTCACGCGTGTCGAGAAATTTAATATGTGCACGATGCATTGAACGTGACCGGAGTTCATTCCTGCATCACCACTGCACCGATCGATCGAATAATAATATTTGGGGTTTTACGTGCCAAAACAACTTTCTGATTATGAGGCACGCCGTAGTGGGGGACTCCGGAAATTTTGACCACCTGGGGTTCTTTAACGTGCACCTAAATCTAAGCACACGGGTGTTTTCGCATTTCGCCCCCATCGAAATGCGGCCGCCATGGCCGGGATTCGATCCCGCGACCTCGTGCTCAGCAGCCCAGCACCATAGCCACTGAGCAACCACGGCGGGTCCGATCGATCGAGTTAGTATTAGCAACGAAAGTATTAGAAATCATTTATGCTGAAGCATAAATGATTACTAATACTTTCAACTTCCGTCTCTTGATTACTGTCAAAAAATGGCAAAGCTATTTACACTGCTGCATGTGTTCTATGTTGTAGGGGACGTACTAGTTTAAATTGTGGGCGCATGTCGTACTTGTGCTACGCGGTGATATATTTTGTTTATTTGCGCACAATGTCTATGAAGTCCGTTGTTGCCATCAGAGACAACACGGATTTGAAGCAAACATTTTGCAGGAAACTGCAAAAATGATTTTAGCTAACGCGCATCGTATATGCCGACGATTTCTCCGGCGGCACATACTATGTCGTTTCCAATTACCTGCTCAGCGTCACTTACATCGCTAAGCAGACGCTGCCCTTTCACCGCATCGCAGGCATAAAAATAATCGTCAACCGTAGCGATCTTCTCAAAAGCAAATAGAAGCATGTACATACGTCGTCCTTCGAATAAAACGTTCACGCGTACGCACGTAGGCACACACCGCGCGCGGTATGAAACGTGCCCAAACACGCGCAGTGGAAGAGGCAATCAAGGCGGTGCGAACGAGAGATGGGAGAGGCGTACCACCCGCTAGTTGAATTTTGCCCCGCATGTGACGCTCTGAACGCCGGCGCAGTAGTGTTCCTGTATATAGTGCAGTGTTCCTGTGTATAGAACGCCAGCGCAGTAGTGTACCGCCGCTCGCGGCTTCGCGGGGGCTATATATATATGTGTATATATATATATATATATATATATATATATATATATATATATATATATATATATATATATATATATATATATTGTCACGGTACAACACGGACAGAACACAGGGAGACGTTCTTCACGAACAACAGGGCAATCTGTTCAAAAAGAAACAGAGCAGAGACACGTCTTCTTCGTCATCAACCAATCTCATTCTGACCCACTATAGGCGGGGTCCGTTAGTGCTCCCATCGTCGTCGTCGTCTGCATAGAATACACGCGTCATTTGTCCCTCCCTATACGAGAGCATCGTCCCGATGCTAAACAAGAAATGTCGCTTGCGGAAAGCAAAGACCGCTAGCATAGTCATTCGCTCACATGCGGCTTCATGCGCACAACATGCACAAGTTCAGGACGGTGTGTGCGGCGCCGCGTACAGTTGGGATCATCGGGAACGACCTCGTAGGCGACATCACTGAGGCGCTGCAATACCCGATATGGTCCGATGTATCGCCTTAACAGTTTCTCGGAGAGGCCTCGTTTCCGTATGGGTGTCCAAACCCACACTCTGTCGCCGACTTCATAGGTAACTATTCTACGGTGAACATCGTAGCGGCCTGCGTCGTAGTCTTGCTGCTGGCAGATCCGCAAGCGCGCGAGCTGCCGAGCTTCTGCGCGTTGCGTAAATACATCGGCTTCCGTATCAGTGTCGTCAAAGTCGTGTGGAAGCATCGCATCCAGCATCGTTCGTACATCCCGTCCGTGAACAAGTCAGAACGGAGTCATGCGCGTCGTCTCTTGTTTCGCCGTGTTATATGCAAAGGTGATGTAAGGTAGGATGTCGTCCCAATTTTTATGATCAACATCCACGTACACGGAGAGCATGTCTTCAATCGTTTTGTTTAAGCGCTCTGTTAACCGATTGGTTTGTGCATGGTAGGCGGTGGACTTTCGATGGGCCGTTCCACTTAGTAGCAAGACGTGATCTAAATGTGAAGCCGTAAATGCGGTTCCTCGGTCGGTTATTACGACGGTTAGCGCACCATGTCGCAACACCACATGCTCAATGAAAAAGCGCGCTACCTCGGCTGCTGTGCTGCTCTGGATTCCCTTTGTTTCGGCGTAACGTGTGAGATAGTCGGTTGCGACGATAACAAAGCGATTACCTGCAGTAGAAGTAGGAAGTGGGCCCAAAATATCCATTCCGATTTGATCAAATGGTCTTCGAGGGACCTGGATGGGTTGTAGGAGGCGGGCTGGTATCGTCGGAGGCGACTTGCGCCTCTGGCTGTTGAGACAAGTGCGAACGTGATGTTTCACGGCGGCGGTAAACCTCGCCCAGTAGTACCTTTGCTGCACTCTGGCCAATGTTCGCGTGTAGCCTAAGTGACAAGAAGTCACCTCGTTGTGGCAAGCTTGAAGTACTTCCGTACGAAGAGCTGCAGGAATTGCAAGCAGATAGGAGGACCCGGTCGAAGAAAAGTTTTTTTTTGTAAAGGACCTTGGCCCGTGAACAAAACGACAACAGTCCTCTTGTGAAAACTCTAAGTGGTTTCGCAGATCTTCCCTCCAAGTAATCGATTAGTTCAAGCAACTCAGGGTCGTCCCGTGGTTGTTGCGCGATGGCGGATGTATCCATAACACAAAGAAAACCTGAGTCTTCTTCTTCTGGCGGAGCAGGTGACTCTATCGGCGATCGAGACAAGCAGTCAGCATCCGTATGTCGTTTCCCCGACTTGCACGTGACAGTCATGTCAAACTCTTGCAGCCTTAGGCTCCAACGCGCCAGTCGTCCAGAAGGATCTTTAAGGTTTGTCAACAAAAATAGTGAATGGTGGTCGCTGATAACAGTGAAGTGGCAGCCATACAAATATGGGCGAAATTTCATAACCGCCAATACCACGGCAAGGCATTCTTTCTCAGTTGTAGAGTAATTAGCCTCTGTACGTGAGAGTGTTCTACTTGCATAAGCAAGCACTCATTCTGTGTCCTCTTGCCACTGCACAAGAACCGTTCCCAAGCCAACATTGCTGGCATCAGTGTGGAGCAATGTAGGAGCGGTCTCATCCAAGTGAGCAAGCACTGGAGGTGTCTGGAGACGTTGCCGCAAGTCGTAGAATGCACCTTGCTCTTCGTCGCCCCATACAAAAGCAACGTCGTCTCTCGTCAGGTGAGTTAACGGCGATGCAATGCGTGCAAAGTCTGCAATAAACCGCCGGTAATAGGCACAGAGGCCGAGGAAGCGCCTGAAAGCCTTTTTATCGGATGGTACGGGAAACTGTGCTGCGGCTGCAATTTTTTCAGGATCCGGCCGGACACCTGCGTGGCTGACGACGTGACCGAGAAACTGCAGTTCCTCGAAGCCAAAGTGGCACTTCTGCGGCTTCAGGGTGGGTCCGGTGGGTCAGTGGGTCCGGTGGCGGCATGGCGAACGCCCGTTTCAAGCACGTCTGTTTCATCTTGCAGATTGCCGCTATCACCAGTAGTCACGATGTTCTGCTACCAGATCCTGCAAGCGACACGCCGCACAGGCTCCTACCGCGATCGAGTAGCGCCCAAACCGACAGTGGTGTTCCATCTGCGCCTGCGCAGGGATGCGCTGCTGTTCCGGAGATGGATTTTCCGTCCATCAGCGTGCCTTTGAACGACTATCTCTACCGCACACGTCATGGTTAAAGGTGGCGCTGGCAGCATGGATGCCCAAGGCTATAAGAGCAGCTCCGTGGGATCACTACTTCAGTGGGTCCGGTGGCGGCATGGCGAACGCCCGTTTCAAGCACGTCTGTTTCATCTTGCAGATTGCCGCTATCACCAGTAGTCCCGATGTTCTGCTACCAGATCCTGCAAGCGACACGCCGCACAGGCTCCTACCGCGATCGAGTAGCGCCCAAACCGACAGTGGTGTTCCATCTGCGCCTGCGCAGGGATGCGCTGCTGTTCCGGAGATGGATTTTCCGTCCATCAGCGTGCCTTTGAACGACTATCTCTACCGCACACGTCATGGTACAAAGGTGGCGCTGGCAGCATGGATGCCCAAGGCTATAAGAGCAGCTCCGTGGGATCACTACTTCAGTGGGTCCGGTGGCGGCATGGCGAACGCCCGTTTCAAGCACGTCTGTTTCATCTTGCAGGTAACATACAATTGTAAATGTTACAGAAGTGATAATCGTTGTTTGCTGCTGCTGCCGGACCCTCTGAATTGTACTGCCGTTTTGAAAGAATTGGTGCATTGCCTAAAAATGTCATTACTGTTGCTTTGCGGTGACGTTGAGACCAATCCTGGACCAAATGTGGACGAAATGCTGTCGCAACTGCTGGCTGGGCAGGCCCGCATTACCCAAGACATAGCTAGCCTATCAGAAACGGTTGCATCCTTTGATAGTCGTCTAAAAAATGTTGAGCAAATGGCGGCGACTATGTCAAACATTGCACCACGTGTAAGCGAACTGGAGTACACCGTTGGTGCGCTTCAAAAACTAGTAGGCAAGCTAGATCGTCAGAACGATGACTTAGAAAATCGACTCCGTAAAAACAATTTGGTTATTCATGGCTTGCGTGAGAAGCCTTCCGAGTCGGCTGATGATCTGCTTAAATCTGTATTGGAACTTGTATCAGTTAAACTCGGTGTAAAATGTGACGACATAGAGCGTTGCCACAGGCTTGGAGTTGAAAGGAAGGATAAACCTCGGCCGGTAATCATTAAATTACTGGATTTCAGAACAAAGGTTGCTATATTGAACAACGCCCGGAAACTTAAGGGGACTAATATATACATAAACGAGGACTACTCTGCACGGGTACGGATGGCACGTAGAGCGCTGTGGCAGAATTCGCAAGATATGCGCAAGAATGCTGGTAAATTTAGACTTAAACATGACACACTCACGATTGATGGTGTTCGTTACATGTGGGACACTGATAAAAATGTCATTGTTCAGGCTTCAGCGCGTTCGCCTTCAACGGTGTCAGCCTCTGTGCCTTCGGCTCCCGTGAAATCGGCTTCTGCAAAAGCGACTGGCAGGAATAGAGCTTCGGCTAATACTGCTTCGGCTCGTGTTGACTGACGCTGCGAGCAGAATATAACTGTCCTCAATGTAAATGCGAGGAGTGTACTCAACAAAGTTGAAGCTCTCAATTGTTTGGTGGAAAGCCACAGCCCATCAATTGTCTGTCTTACTGAGCCTTGGTTACATGAATCTGTTATTGATATCGAAATTTTGCCTCCCGGTTATGCACTACTTCGGAAGGACAGAGATATTGGCCGTGGTGGTGGTGTGGCAGTTCTCATTAAAACAAGCCTTAAATTTTCTTTATTACCTGAACTTCCTGGCATTGAGGCTATTTGGTGCAAAGTATACAGCAGAGGTATTGTAATAGTTGTTGGTGTTATTTATCGCCCTCCGAACTCCGACGATATTTTTCCTGCTATCAATGAGTACCTTATTAGTAACAAGTTGGGTGGTTGCAAATTATTGTTAGCAGGGGATTTCAATCTCCCATGCATTAACTGGAGCACACCTACCCCAACTGGCCGTGATAGGGCGCTTTGTGCTTCCCTGATCGACCTGGTTATTTCATTTGGGTTAACTCAACTTGTGGATTTTGTAACGCGCGAAAACTCAATATTAGACCTTGTATTTGTAAACCAACAACTCTTATCGCATGGAGTTAAATGTGAAGTCACCGAAGGCTTATCTGACCACAAAGCAGTTGAAATTGCCTTGAACTTAGTGTGCCCTCGACTAAGACCTGCATTCACAACCGTTTTGAACTTTTCTGCAGCTGACGATACTTCCGTACTTGACACTTTAGCCTCAACTTTTGATGACTTCCAATACTGTAGTGAACTGTACAATGTAGACACGCTGCTCCTTAAATTTTGTGACATTGTACATGAATGCCTGTCAAAGTACGTGCCCCAAAGATGTATTAAACGGAACCGAAGACACCCTTGGTATAACAGGGAGATAATTCAGCTCACTCGTCGCATTAAGCGGCTGCGTAAGCGAAGCCGTTCCGAGTGTAAGAACAATGCTTCTTTATTCAACACGTTGAAGTCTAAATTAAGAGCGAAAATGCAAGAGGCTAAGAGCTTTTACTTTAATAATACATTGGCTACATTTATGAAAAAAAAACCCATCTAGGTTCTGGAGATCGATTAGTCCTGCATCGTCTCTACCTTCTTCCTTTATTGTTAATGACCAATCCTGCTCCCAATCTGAAACTATAGCCAACGCCTTCAACAACTTCTTCGAATCTGTTTTTTCTACCGATAATGGCACCAATCCCCCATTTTCCGCGTGCCGCAATCTGCCCTCTCTTCCAAATCCTGATGTAACCTCCTCTGGAGTACATAACCTCATATTAAAACTTGATGTAACGAAAAGCCCAGGCCCAGACGGCATTCCAAATATGTTCCTAAAGAGGTACTCGGAATGGTGCGCAAGCTATCTGACTATAATATTTAAAAAATCAATAGACTCTACAACAGTTCCCCGGCTGTGGAAATTGGCTAATGTCGTGCCCGTATTCAAATCGGGAAACAAACAAATAATACCGAATTATAGGCCAATATCTTTACTTTCCACCAGCTCGAAACTCTTGGAGCACATTATTCACAAGCACATTGTGGAATACCTAAATGCCAACAATATTCTTTCCCAATCGCAGCACGGTTTTCGTGCTGGCTATTCCACTGTTACGCAGTTGCTTGAATTTACGCATGACATTGCTTCTACCCTTAACAGCCGAGGACAGCTTGATGCCATATTTATTGACTATTCTAAGGCCTTCGATTTGGTTTGCCATGCTAAGCTTTTAGTTAAACTTCGTACATATTTTGGTGACAGCAAGCTGGTTGATTGGATAGCTGATTACTTATGGTCGCGCTCTCAGTTTGTTACGTATAACTACGCGAAGTCGTCAGAGGTACAGATTACATCTGGGGTGCCGCAAGGCTCGGTGCTGGGGCCGCTTTTGTTCATTATTTTCATAAATGACGTAGCAGAAATCATTGGCGATACTCAAGTTAAACTTAGAATGTATGCAGACGACTGCGTAATTTACAACACCATCTCTGATGCTCATGATCAGGTTGCGCTAAATAACGTTTTTCCATTGTTTTGTAACTGGAGTGAAACCTGGCAAATGTCTATTAACCTAAAGAAGACTGTGGCAATGACCTTTTCAAACAAGAAACAACCCCTTTCTTTTACTTATACTAATTACGGGGTCGGACTAATACATGTTACGGAGTTTAAGTACCTCGGTGTAACTCTAGCGTCAAATTTAAAATGGCGCAAGCATGTTGAAATGATCTGCAATAAGGCTCGTCGAAAACTTTGGTATCTCCAGCGCACGTTAAGCAACTCAACAAGAGAATGCAAATTGACTGCGTACAAAACATTGGTCAGGCCCATACTAGAATATGCATCGGTTGTTTGGTCACCTCACCTCAAGCACGACATAGCTATGATAGAATCTGTCCAAAAAAAAGCAATCCGGTTCATTTTTTGTCGCTATGACCGGCAATTCTCGCCTACTTCGCATGCACACGTGTTAACGTTGCAATCTCTCGAACATCGGCGTAATTCTGATCGCGTTATCCTTCTTCATAAGATAGTTCACACCGGCTTGAGTGTTGTGGCGCCGATTTCTTTTGTTGCAGCTTCTGCACGCTGTACTCGACGATCTGATCCCCTGAACATTGTGCCCTTCAGGTGAAATATTGATTCTTTTAAGTTTTCTTTCTTTCCACGGACGGTGGATTTATGGAATAAACTTGATGGGTCTCTGCGCAGACTCGGTACTGAGGATTTTGAAAAAGAATTACGTAATTATGTATTCTGGTAATGTTTTCTAGTATTCTGGTGAATTTTGTTAAAAGTACTTGAAATTGTATTTTTTTTTTATTGTTACTCTGTACTCACTCCTGCTATGTCTCAGAAACTGAGACAGCAGTATTTGTAAATAAAAAAAAAATAAAAAGGCCGGCGGACCGTATGGACTGCAGAACCGCTTCAAGCCATTGGAGGTTTTCTTCAAACGTTGCGGAGAACAAGATGACGTCGTCGAGATATACTAAGCAGGTTTTCCACTTCAGACCGGAAAGTAAAGTATCCATGAGGCGTTGGAACGTAGCAGGGGCAGAACACAAACCGAAAGGCAACACTTTAAATTCGTATAGGCCATCTGGCGTCCCGAAAGCAGTTTTTTCACGGTCTTTCGAGTCTGCTTCGCTTAGCCAATATCCGCTTTTTAAGTCCATTGAAGAGAAGTAACGTGCCTGTCGAAGCCTGTCGAGTGAATCATCTATACGGGGAAGCGGGTATATGTCTTTGTCACCTTATTTAGCTTTCGGTAGTCCACACAGAAACGCTAGCTGCCGTCCTTTTTCTTGACTAGAACTACAGGAGGTGCCCAGGGACTTGTTGATGGTTGGATCACGTCATCTTCAAGCATTTGTGTCACTTGTTGTTGTATGGCTTCACGTTCTCTAGGTGCCACACTATATGGATTTTGGTGAATTGGTGTTACCGTATCCTCTAATTATTCGGTGCTTTGTCAGAGGCGCCCGACCGACGCTGGACGTCGACGCAAAACAGTCCTTGAACTTGGCCAATAGCGTAAGAAGCCGCTCTCGTTCGTGCTCCGACAAAGCAGTGCTAACGTCAAGTACAGGAGCTGGGTCTCACGTAGGCGCTTCTTCGAGTAGTGCACAGCAGCCATGAACATCCCCAGCGCCCTCAAAATAAGCCACAGCTGTGCCCTTTGGAAGATGCCATCGCTCTGTGCTAAAATTTGTTAGGAACAGGCTTGTGCGCCCGTCGGCGACATTCACGATTCCTCGTGCGACCGTGATACCGTGAGTAAACAACAACGAGGTTATTTGGTCGGCAACTCCTTCGCAACGAAACGGTATGTCGCATGCTTCTGAAACAAGGGCACACGAACCAGGGGGTATGACGACGTCGTCTTCTGTTAGACGAAAGCAGCTGTGTTGCGGCGATAAACAATGGACCAAACCGGAGCTCTTATAAAACGTCACCATGACGTCCGGGATGTTAATTACGGCGCCATATTCTTTTAGGAAGTCCATTCCAATAAACAAATCTATGCAGCATACAGGAAGGACGATGAAAGCGGCCACGAAAGAAGAATCCCCGATGTTAACTCTGGCAGTACATCTTCCAGTAGGCATCAGTAATTGGCTGCCTGCCGTCCTTATGTGAGGTCCCGTCCATGGCGTCTTCAATTTCTTCAGGCGGAGGACGAGTTCCTGACTCATTATAGAGAGGTCGGCACCAGTGTCGACTAACGCTGTCACCGGTTGCCCATCCACGAAAACACCAATGTCGGCGCTCACAATTTCTACAGTGTTTATCGCCTTCACGTCGTTCTGCAGCGAGAATGTTGGGGGCTCCTTAGTGTCTTGCGTCGGGCCTGCAACCTTGCCCCCAGAAGTCGCCGCCTTCAGTTTCCCCGACGGGGGCTGGGCGACCTTCGTCCTCGGAGCCCCGCAAAAGTACTTCCAGTAGATGAAGCCATTTGACGTGGAGGAGTTGGAGAGCGCGATCGACGCCCGAAATCGGACCGATCATTTGGCATGGATTCGTCACTCGGGTGCGCTATTGGGGGTCCCGAAAAGCAGCGTCATCGCGGCGTAGCATGGCGTCGTCATTTGGCCGTCGACCATAGTACCACGGACAGAGAGGTCGAAATGATGTGTCACGATGCCAGAAATGACGCGAAATATGGCCGGCGCCTGCGCAGTGAAAACAGAGTGGGCGCCTATCGGCAGCGCGCTATACGTCGGTTCTCCGGCGGCCGTCCCGTAGCGTCGTTTTGCGGCGGTGACCAAGACGCGGCGAACGTCGGCTGGCGGTATGACTGAAGCGGCATAACGGCTGCGCGCCTCGAAGCCTCCTCTTGCGGCGACGACCAAGGAGCGGCTGTCGGAGGCTGTTGGTACGGTGATGTGGTTGCAACCCGTGGTGGACATCGGACAGCAGCGGCGTAACTCAGGGGTCGCTGGTGGTCTTGAAGATCGGTTACCGGGAACGCCTGCCGGATTTCATCACGCACCATCTTCGGCGATTGACGCGACGGGTCTATCTAGTGTCGGTGTCAGGATCTTTTGAATTTCCTCTCTGATGAGCTCTCTGACCAACTCACGCAAGGAGTTCTGATACTCGGTAGTAACTGTGGTGGCATTGATTGTAGTGCTAGTGGACAGTCGATCGTATTGCCTGCATCTTTGATGAAGGGCCCGCTCAATAGCCCTAGCCTCTTTGATAAACTCAGTAACAGTGACTGGCGGATTGCGCACAAGCCCCGCGAACAACTGCTCTTTTACACCTCGCATGAGGTAGCGCAACTTCCTAACTTCGGTCATGCTCGGGTCGGCTCTACGAAAGAGGCGGGCCATGTCTTCGGCGAACATTGTGACCGTCTCATTAGGTTGTTGCACGCGTAGCTCCATCATTTGCTGGGCGCGGTCACCTCGGTCGGCACTCGCAAAAGTATTGGTGATCTTCTGCCGAAACTCATGCCAGCTCGTGAGGCTGCCTTCGCGGTTCTCGAACCAAGTACGGCCACTGTCGTCATGGACGAAATAGACGTGGGAGAGCTTTTGCTGCTGGGTCCACTGATTAATCTGTGCGACGCGTTCATACTTGTCCAGCCAGTCTTCAATGCCTTCGAAGACTGCTCCGCGATAGCGATCGGGAACCAGCGGATGCAGAACGGTTACCTGTTGAGGACTGGGAAACCGACTGCTTTGGAGTGCTTGTGTTGGACTGGTTTTGGTCATTGCGAAATGTGTGCAGCTCCTGGAGAGAGGTGGTTGAAGAGCGGAGAACTCCGGGGCAAGGCCTAGCAGTCGACGACTAAAGCGATTCACCGGTGTCGTAACTGGCGATAGTGCGTCCGGGCTAGATGACCGACTCCCAGAAGGACTCCGACGAATCCGACGCGGTCAGTACCCCGCACCTCCACCAATGTCGCGGTACAACGCGGACAGAACACAGGGAGACGTTCTTCAGGAACAACAGGACAATCTGTTCAAAAACACAGAGCAGAGGCACATCTTCTTCGTCATCAACCAATCTCACTCTGACCCACTATAGGCGGGGCCCGTTAGGGCTCCTATCGTCGCCGTCGTCTTCATAGAATACACGCGGCAATATATATATATATATATATATATATATATATATATATATATATATATATATATATATATATATATATATATATATGTAGGGGCGCAACAATGGCTTAACGAAACAAGGACGACACAACGCGCTCAAGAGACGCCAGAAGAACGCGCCGGACGACTCGAGAGGCGTCGTAACGCAGATGCGGCAGGAAGCATTCGTGCCACGTCCGGGAGTGACTCTTCAACTTCAAGACCGCTTTTGCAGCTCTTGCTTTCGCAATTCAACTGGGGTTAACCAGAGCGAAACCACAGGCAATTTTTCTCATCTGCTAGCCAGACAGCCTTCAAAACGAATGCGCACCAACTGCACCACGCGGTGGTAGTGGCAAAATCAGAAAAACGCATGCGCTCTGGCTGGCTCTGGTAGCCCGCGGGTAGAAAGAACAAGAAAATTGAAGAGGCTCAATGTGTCCTCGCGAATAAATGTCGAAGTAGAAAAATTTATAAGAACGTAGCTGCCTTTGCTAGCTTTACTGTCTTGACATGGATGCTTTTGTGCAGGTGAAAAAAAATGTCGATATTATTTCTGTGACATGACGGAACAAATGAACCACCACAGCGCTTTGTCTCATCGGACGTTGCTGCGTGTTTTGTCAACTTGTCCGAGAATGTGTTGATTTGGCTTGTCTCGTTGTTTTTGCAATGTACGACTTTATAAAAGTCAGTGCACCTTTGGCGCCAAATGTTTATAACAACATTAAACACACGAAGTTTCGCAATTGAAAATCTAAAGCATGGCTTTGGAAATGTAAATGCACCTTTCGCATCAAATGTTTGAGAATTTTATGCCCATAAAGTTTCGAAATTTGAAATCCATGCGTTCCATATATTTTGGAGCCTCCGCGATATGCCGCGACGAGTCAGCTCGCCATCAAAACGCCGTTGAAACATTGCGCTCGATTGGGGCTCCTTGCGATATGTGACTCCAGTGTACAGGCATTGCCGCGAAATCGAGCCCGTGTTCGCAATGTGCGAGCTGAAGTGTTTTTTCGAGCGTGAAAAGGGCATTCTAGGCAAAATCTCGAGTGATTTCCGGCGCCGGGGGTTGTTTCGGTCGGTGGTGCATGGAAAGCTTAAAAACATGCCGAGCGGGCCGAAGCCCGACAAGTGCTCCCCACCCCGGCTACGCCCTTGCCTGCAGCGTACTTTCGTTTCGTGCAAGTTAGCAAGGAAAGCGTTTGTAACCCCGTCCGCGTTGCCTCCGTTTATGGTTTTCATAGTTTCCTAATCACGCAGACACAGGTTTTACCGACGAGCACGATGAGGTGCAGGCCTACATCTCTTTACGTATTGTTGCATGCTTTGTTCTTCATTGGCCGCGTCACGCCTCCGTCGCTGTGTAATGATTTACGAAAATTGTAATTTTCTCCACTTCCGTATCAACAGGGCAGAGTCGCATGTTTATTTATTTCTTTTATTTATTTAAGATACTCTCAATGCATGATGGTGTTACAGAGAGGAGTGGTGACTCATTATACAGTGTTAGATTAACACAAAACGAAACAGAAGAGAAGCAGACAACAGGGAATAAGGCGATGAACTGTATTGTTTAGGGTTGGTTCTTTTATTTCATGCGTAACATTTTTACGAAGTGCTTTAATTCAGGGAAGGCGATTCGATGAAACGGTGGTACCGGCTGCTGCGCAGGAATACGGCGGTGTGGTCGCAGTGCACCACGTGGACCTGGAAGTCTACGAAGGCCTCATCACCGTCATCCTCGGCCACAACGGCGCCGGGAAGACCAGCGTGCTCAACGTGCTCACGGGTGCCAGATTGTGTGATTGTGTGAAAGCTGCGTATAGCTCGATCTGCAACAGTTACCTTGCGCGCATCCACAAAGCTTTGCTGTCAACGAATTTAATTAATTAATTATGGGGTTTTACGTGCCAAAACCACTTTCTGATTATGAGGCACGCCGTAGTGGGGGACTCCGGAAATTTGGACCACCTGGGGTTCTTTAACGTGCACCTAAATCTAAGTACACGGGTGTTTTCGCATTTCGCCCCCGTCGAAATGCGGCCGCCGTGGCCGGGATTCGATCCCGCGACCTCGTGCTTAGCAGCCCAACACCATAGCCACTAAGCAACCACGGCGGGTGTCAACAAATTTCCTATGATCGATATCTTCTTTAAAGCAAATAAGTATTATTTGGAGATAAGTAAGTGTAACTATGCACCTTCGGTAACGTTGGCGCTTATAAAGAGATGACACATATGAATGTTAAGTTACATTAATCTGACAGTTTACTTCCTGAGAGTTATCTTCTATACATGTTCACCTTGCGCTGTCAGGTTATGTGCAGACGACTGTATCGTCTACACAATAATGACTAACACACAAAATAAAAATCCAGTACAGTTAGACTTCATTGAACTCGCATTTTAGAATTACCAGTGGCAAATTGAAGTTAACATTTTAAAACTTTGGCCGGGATGTTTACCAGAGCACATAATCCGAGAACAAGCTACAAACAATTCCGGGTATCGCTGTTGAAAGTGCATCCCCATTCAAATATCTCGGAGTTCATCTATCGTCTGATTTATCCTGGAACGTGCACATCATTATCATTACCAGCGAGGCACCTGAAGCATTCGGCTTCATTAAACGTCACTGGTACTTGACCAACACTACTATCAAACCATCAACATACACTATGATTGCTTGTTGTAAGATTAAATTTGTGCACATTATTTTAAATCCTCATCAAACGTATATGGACGGTCAACTCGAAGCAACACATAATAAAGCAGCAATATTTATTACGAAGAAATACTCGCACAAGTACAGCTTCACAGATATCGTGGAATCGGTTTCATGTATGTCCCTCCGAATCGCAGAATAATAACGATGTTGTCATATTTTCATAGCTAATCCTTGTTATCTCACATAAATACAGCTCAGTGTATTTATCAGCGTTTAGATCAACTTAAAGTACAGCCTTTTTTGCACGCCTCAACCTCTATCTTTAATCGCAAATTTATGTTTAGAGACGGTTCTATATCATCAGAACGCGCTACCTAAGTACATTATCTTTGTCGTAAGTGATGATGTTTTCAAATGCGAACCTTTTCTTTGCCTAGTCGCTGCCAAGGTCAAAGCTACGTCACGCTCAGGGACGCGAGGATATTTGATGACGTTTTGGCTCCGAAATATGGGGGCACATTTTGGAGGTAGCGCACTCAATAAATATGCATATATTGCGAACTAGGGCATCCCAATTGGTCGGTACCGTAGACAGTGCAAACACCCGATATAATGCGAACTAACGCACCCATCGGAGGTAGCTGATGCTTGTGACAGCTGACGTGAGCACCAACATCAACGTGCTGTCGTTGTCATGCTGTCGTCTTCATTCAGTCGTCGTCGTTTCATAGCCTTCGTGGCATTGTGATCATCCTTTCGTTCACGTGTCATCATCATCTTTCCGCTCTTTTTACTCTGCTGCTCTCGCTGCGTTACCCTATCGTCGTCATCACGCTCTCTCCAGGTTGTCGTCACGCCACTGTCGGAATCTTAACAAAGCCGCCATCGCGCCGATTCCATCGTTTTGTCTTAGCGCTGTCGTCAACCGATCGTCCCCGTCGCACGGTTGTCACTCCGTCGCTCATGTCGTCACGCCTTCGTCGTTGCACAATCGTCGTCGCACCGTCGCCGTGTCTCCAGCGTCGTGGTTGAAAGCCTTCTTTGTCGCGAGAAGACTCTCCCTCGTTGTAGGGCGTCCTATGCCGCCACACGCGACGGAAGTGCTCGCGGCCGGGCTGAACTCAGCTGACCGGTGGCTCCCAGGTTACACGAATTGTTCGGCGTCACCTTAAATACCGCAAACCGAATGTCCACTACGCATTGCGGAGGTGTCATCGACTACGTGTCCACCCGACGGGCCCCTAGTGTAGCCATTTGCTAGTACGTCTCGCGCTTCAGTACGCATAGGCCGCTGCTATCTACATTGGATAGCACCTATGCGGCTGCAGAAGCATCAAAGAAAGCATCAAAGAAGCACTAGGAAATATCACTTGAGAAAATGAAAAGTTGTCCCACCCATTTGCGTTTTTCAAAAATACTTCGCATGACATAAATATTCGTCAAGTATGGTTTTTGCTTAAATTCTTTCTTCGCGAGTTGAAGCTTTGAAGCTTTTACTAAATGTGCGATTATTCCTAAGTGCAACGCCTGCATGGACGTACAGAACCTGTATGGTATATGAATGAATAAAATCTTTACAGCGGCAAATAATGCTCTTCGCGATGAAAGTCACCAGGGCCCGACTTTAGGCCATTTCGTAATTCGTGAACAACTATCAACAGCGAGTAAAACGGGATAACTAATAAACCACAGGCGTATAACTGTCTTCCTATGGTATGTTTTATCTTCTTTATTTGTCACAGGCAACATATCTACAGCAGTTTTGCCAAAAGTACGATAAGTGAAGTTTGCATGCAATACTTGTAACCAATATAAACAAGGTTTCCGTGCGGGAGCCCAAACATAGTTTGTTTCTTTTAAACTTTTGTTTCTGCGGTCGGTGCCCGATATTACACAAGTATAAGGTCTCCGCCAACCGAGTTCTCCACCAACCAACAGGGCAGCGAGCAGCGATGCAGAAGGCGGCATTCGTGCGCACTTCGTTCGCGCTTGCGTAGCCTCGTTGTGAGCAACCACGTCCCCAAATGTTGCACGTCATCTCTGTAACCCTTGCTCTACGACAGGCATGTGCAGTCCCACAAGGGGCACCGTGAACGTGTGCGGGTACGACATGATCCAGAACACGGCGGAAGCACGCGCCTATCTGAGCTTCTGCCAACAGCAAGATGTGTTCTTTGCTGACCTCACCATCTGGGAGCACTTGGCTTACTTCGGTGCGGTGTGTACAAAGAGCCCAGTTCACTTGCTTACTACTCTTGTATCACGAAATAGTCGCAGTATGGCCCAAAAGATAATCATTCATACTGAGAGCTATGTTTAAACAACTACACGAAGTAACATTTGTAGTTTTAGTAGTTTTGTAGTTTCTGTTTTTGTAGTTCTGTATTTTGTCATTTTTTGTATAGATTTGCAGTTTTATCGGCGCCATGAATTTCAGTAAACATTTTCTTACTAATTAAATTAATCAGCAATGTATCACTATCGCTCAGACAATTATGAACTCACATGACTGGATGATCACCAGACGAACCCTCGCTGTCACAACGTTGGCGTGATGAAGAGCCAGCTGGAAGCAAACCTGCGTGCTGCCTTCTAAGCGCCACGTCTCGAAAAGTTGAGATAACGCGACCTCGAACACTGTAGGCGCGGGGTAACACAGCGGGGACAATGTCATCAGTCATCTAGTCTTGCCCTTAACGTTTGCACCAGCCGCAGATTACTTGCAAGACATGCGCCGAGCACCACGAGGAGCCATGCGCAGCCACGGTCAGGTTACAGGAAGAGAGGCGCACTCAGCTGAGGCGCTATAAGATAAAACGATTCCGATCTGTTTTTATTCTATTTTCTTCGTTAGCCCTGCGCGATTGGCTACACATTTTGGGTCCACGTCCACTTATGCCTGTCACAAGGCGGCACAAAAGCCGTGATAACGACCCATCTCAATGTGACGTATACGCACTGATCACGCATGATCAGGCAAATAAAAGGAAATAAATTTTCCGATTCTATGTCTTCGTAACTATTAGCCTTTTGCCATACGTGAAAATGCTTTAAGGGCGCGCCTAGTTAACCTCTTTGCCAAGTGATGTCGCAAAACATTGGAAACTCATTACACGCCAAAGTGACGTGTACGCACTGAAGATGCAATAAAATGTCGAAAAAAAATGCGCTTTTTTGGAATAGCCGGAGACTGCCCCGTTCCGAAAGGAATAGAAGATGTCTGCCTGCTCGCCGTACTGGCACTGGCAAGTCGGAGCTGCCTGCGAGAATGAATTTCTTGGCCTCGAAATAAATAAGTCACATTTTTACCCGACAGGCGAAGAATTGATTCCGATAGCAAATTAATAAGCAGCTATACGAAGTAAGGTCAGTCGTTTATCAGCTGCATGAAGTGCTCTAAACGTTCGCTTACTAACTAAATTAACAAGCACGTTGCCACGAGCACACAAGAAAATACGAGCTCATGTCACTCGATGGCCGTGGACACTCGCTGTCAGAACGCTGGCAGGGTGGACAGCGGCAGCAGAGGAGAGAGGATTCCCCTTGGTGCTGCCTCTCGCTCCAACAAGAACTGGGCGCGTGGCTGGCGGCCTTCGAACCCAGCGCAGACTGCCTTCAATATAGGAAGCATGCGGCCGCGCTCACTTGCCACCGCTGGAGTAGAAGAGGACTAAGCTGCGCCCTCCCCACCCTCCCTCCTAGCGCGCACCCATCTTCCCGAGCACGAGAAGACGGCGCACACCCTCCCCACCCTTGCGAGCGCGAGAAGAGAGCTCCTCATTAAGTTACCGTACTTCTCCACTCACCATCGCAAGCTTTCGCTGGCAACTACAGCATATGGTGCGCGGCCACTATGCTATCGCACTTGTACTTTATACAGAACCTCACGGCTACAGCGAAGGCGGAAATGCGCCCGGAACGTCCATGTAGCAATGAAATGTTTACGCGACTGTACAGCGTTGTCGAGACCTTTCGGCAGGTATACGGCATAACCCTGCCAAAATTTATTGACTGATCGTTGGCTTTGCCGGTATCTTCAACGCCCCATCCCACGCCTCTACAAGCTAAGCAAGAAGAAGCGGACCAATCGGAGACAGCGGCACCACTCTCCTCCATCGGCTATCTACATTAGCTCACCAACGCCGAAGCTCTCTCCTCTTTTGCACTCTCCTTGCCTCTCGTCAGCCATTTTGACTAGAAGAAGCTATAAAAGTAGGCAATGCTATTTGCTCGGAAAGCGAACAAAGTGACGTCCTATAAACGAGCAGAGCATTTAATGGGGTTCTTCAAACAACGCCCCCGGTCACCACCCGATGCTTGTGTTCATTGGCGGTTACCTAAATTTGACGTCAGTATATTGGAATAAAGTCATAATTGAATAAATTTAAGTTATAGTGGCCCACGTCCCCCCCCCCCCACCCCCCCATCAGTCCTAAGCACACTTCATCTCATAACCTTCAACACTGGGCGCGTGGGAAGGAGACGTGCATCAAATCCCCATTTTTTTTTAAGATCCTCGCACGCTTTCTCTCTCACCCACAGGATACGGTACGCGAAGCATGATATAATCCTCACGAATGTAGAATTTCACCTTGTTGGTGTAAGATTTCGCAGTTTTTTTCTTGTAGCGCAAATAGCACAAGGCCGTTGAAGTACAGCGCCTGTGTCTTTCGGTTCTTCTACGTCCCTGTGCCATTTGCACGACAAGAAAAAACTGCAAAGAGGTAAAATCTTGTCGAGCTGCGGGCTTTGTACAGAACATCGTGACCAGTGTGGCAAAAATTCGCCTAGCGTGTCGATATAATAGTTATCGCAATAAAAAGCTGCATCTATTCAATGTTTCCGGAGCATGAGAGCGACGAAAGCTTTATGCGGTCGCTCCCTCGCTTGCCACTTGCGTAGTTAAGAAAACAATTTTAACATGCCGCATGGAGAGTTTTTGACGCTTCCTACCCGGTGTCGGGTCGTATGCAGGCCACCCGCCTGTCGCGGAGTCGTAAGTAATAGGAGAGCCGTCACACTGCCGTCTATTAAGGCTTTGTCTCTAACTGAAAGGCTTGTAAGCGTTACGCCATCCCCTCGAATGTCTTCACAAAGTAATAAATTGTTGAAAAAATACTAAATATTATGCAGCAACAGGACCACATCTTGGCCCAAGCGTATTTTGTAGCACCAGACGACTGGTCATCATCAAACAAAAGGGAGTATCACATACAAAGAAAGCATACGAAGTCCCCTTCTAGATGCTTAACGGCACTGGGCTGTGTTTTATTTGCCGCTCCAAGTGAATGGCAGCTTTAGGCATGAAGGCTATGCTGCAGTTGCGCTATGTTGTTGCGCAGTGCACCTTGTGTTCAATCTACACATTTCTTCAATGGCGGGCAGAGGACGTAACCAGAAATAATGGGACAGGCACCAGCAAATGCCGTCGAGAAGAGCAGCCACTGCTGTTCTTGGCGCAGTCATAATGGGAATGAACACGTGATCGTTGTGACAACATACGACCACCGTATTTTTTTTTTTTATGCCTCCTACGCTAAGTTCTTCTTGCACCGTAGATGCGGAGGGCATTTCGTCTGCCAGTTTTTGAGAAACTTTATTAAAAGATCAATTAGACCTACGTTATTGAAAAGGGGAATGGCTATTCAGTGTTTCATACGTGATATTCTAAAAGCTTGTGTTTGGCATAGTTTAACGGGTTGTTAAAATAAATGCCAACGTTCTTTAAATTTCAAATTGAAGCTTGCTCAACAGTGGTTTATTTTGTAACAATGAAATACACCACAATGAAACTTTTAAGCACGAAAGTCGTTGCGGAGGCCTTAAAAATCGTCCTACATATCAATCGCTTGTCCTTCTACTTTGCTAGTTAATCAAAATAAAATTTTCTAAAAATCCCACATTTATTGCAACAATCACGGAGACTCCTTCCGAACTAAGGCTGCTAGATTAATAATGCTTGACCACTTTTATTTTACCAGCGTATCCCACCAAAACATTTTTCATTCGTTACGATTTCAACTAAGATGACTAAACGCGTAAAGTCTCCTTGAGAAGTGCAGAAGCGTAGGTAATTGGGTTAGTTGTTCCGTGACCATCAAATGATGGCGTTTATGTTTCCTGCACTTCCTGGAACGTAGAGGATAGGGCGAGAAACAAATCCACTCCGCTTGCGTTTAAGCTACTGGAGATAGGGCCACGTCTAAAAAGAAAGAAATACGCGAGCAAATGACAAAATAATAACCACAATACACAACACACAACGCAACACACAGCACTAACGGAGTGTACAAAAAAATTGCAGGACGCTTAAGCTTCGCCTTCAAGAGTGGAACGCGAGAGCGTTAGCGCACCCCGTTCGCACCACCCACTCATTCGCTCGGCATACACAAAGAAGAAACGCGTGCCTGAGCAAGCGGAACGAACCAAAGAACTCGGTGTCTTGGAGGGAGAAACGATCTACGCGAGCCAAACGTCGTGATGGGCACGGACCGCTGGGCCGCAACGCGCCACGAAGGCGGACATGATCACGGGGCTGACGCCTCGATGGGATCGTCCTCTATCTCGCTTGGGAGCACCACGCAGACACATGACTCCTCGCCAGCAGCACGTCACACATCGCAGGGGACGCTTTCACCCCAGACGCGCTACGGCGCAGCGATCACGTCAGACGCGTCCCGCATCGGACGCTTCACCTACGAATCGTGCTGTGAGCGGAAAGAGGAGCCGCGTCGCCTAAACACGAGGGTTCGAGTTTCGCACGCTGGGTGTTGGAAGGGGAGAGAGCGAGAAAACGTATTAAACGCAAGGGTATTGGGGCATCCTCGCACCGGTCCCCGTACGGCCCCAATGAACCAATGCGCTCAAACGGGACGAAGTGGAGAAGCGGACGAGTGGCCCGGCACGTGTCGGTGCAGCGCCGCACATTGCGAGGAGGGGCTCTTCAGTGTTTGGCGCAAGATCGCTATGCGTGTGCACCAAGTGCAGAAGAAAAGTAGCGGAAACGTACTTCGCTACTTGTTTAACTGCGACTTCTGTAATTTACATGCTCATAATTACCGATATACACCGCAGTATAACTTTTTACGGCAAGTTTCTAAGGCAACACCGCATTCACTAGAGGCGCTTTTGCCGCGCTTTGAACCATCGAACTCGTGGCTGCGTGGTAGCGTCTCCATCTCACACTCCGGAGACCCTGGTTGGATTCCCATCCAGCCCATCTTGCAAGGTTTTTTTTTTATGTGTGAATTGCCTACCGCCATTTTTTGCTCATGGCCAATGCCGCCGATGCCAATGACACCGGCTATTCTGCGGCACGAGCTCCTTAACACTGTCGCGTTAAAAAGTACACGGAATGATTTACATAAACGCGCGATTGAAACTGATGAAAGAAATCCCTACAGAAGGTCTGTGAGCAGTTGAAACACGTGGGCTCATTGCGGCGTTCGGGTCGAGAGGCCGATCCGATGAAGCACCGGGCAGCTATTTCCTCGCTACGCGGTCGCGGACTCGCAACGCGTTTCGGTCTACTGGCGTAGGTCCCAGGCCTGTGGAACTTAAGCCTGATGGGTTCGGGTGATGCACGCCCGTGTCGCCCACATTTCTAGTACACTCACGTACTTCCCGCACTGAGCTGCCCACTCTCTTTCTCGCTTCGCGCCAACGATCACAGGGCGAGGAAGCCAGGCGACTTATGGAGAGCATCGGTTGCTGCGGTAGTGTCGGCCATGTCGAGAAGGGCACTAGTGCCCACGCAGGACTAGAACATAAAGAATGCAGCTGACAGACAGGACATGAGGAAAGGACACACATCTGAGTTCGTTGTTTACGTCCCGGCCACTGCCCTGCTTTTTTGCTACTCAAGTCATGAATAGTAGAGTTCATTTGGGAGCAGTAACTGTAAGGTTCGAGTGTTCACCGGCACCAACGTGGCCTCAGCGTGGTGCGCAAAGGTCACAAGGGTCCAAAAGACGTAACACGCGCAATGTGTGCAAAGCACTTCCAACTGTGTAGGCAAGTCGTAAAAACGTTCTACGGCGCCTCTTTGTCTGAGCATATGAGTTGTGATTGTGCATGGTTGTTGTGCGTGGTCGCATAAGACTGCCCTTTTTATGCGCATTTCTGATATAATATCCACAATTGCGCTTTCAATGTAGCTCTACTCAGAAAAGTATGCATCATGAGCTGACGGTAGCTTTCCTTACATTTAGCTCAAGGGAATCGACCGAAGCACCCTATCAGGCCGCATCACTGAATCCCTGAAGGTTGTTCGGCTAGAAGACAAAGCCAGATGCCTCACCTCCGTCCTTTCCGGCGGCATGAAGAAGCGCCTGAGCGTCGCCATGGCCACGATATCCAAGCCGAAGGTGAGATCCAGGAAAGCTATGTGCTGGTCACTGGACGAACGGCATTTTTGCTTCCACGCTCTAAGGACTCTAAAAGCTTCAAAATAATTCTAATACCGCACAAGAAGAACTTATTACTTTAATGCAGTGGTTAGCCTACTGGTTAAATACACTTGAAAATGGAGTGTTGGGTCGTAAGACTAAATGAAGTCTGAAAATAACCTGCGTAAACCTTGGCACATGCGTACCAGCTGCGGAAACTCATGTATATAAGAAAGCGATGCTATACAAGGGATTCCCACACCCTTGGGAACATCTTAAGGTCATGTTTGTCACTGCCCGAAATGTGCCCAAAACTTTGCAAACGTTTCACAATGTCCTTCACAGCATGGTGGTTTTGGCGTCAAGGGGCCGCAGATGTCCGCATATCTGTTAGCGCAATAAACAGGAACTTGGAAAATTAGATGCAACTCCACGTAATCTGCTGGAAAAGAGATGACGGCACGTAAGCTACTGAGCTCTTTGTGATAGACCAATGCATGGGCTGCTTTTTCTAACTGGGCACACTGAACGAAACACGATCGCGCACACAAGATTATCTGGCTGTGTGCGTGATTTTTTTTTTTGCGTGTTCCCTGAAAAAACTGTGCAGCGGAACATCGCATCCAAGACCAGGAACCAACCTTCGACACACAGCCATATTTTGTTCATAATCGAGAACGGACTAGTATCCAAAATAATTATTGATCGCAAATTAAATTCAATTAGATAATTGAAACTATGTCCTCCAACGTCCAGTAATTTCAAAGTGGGCTATGAGGCGCAACAGTGTAGTGTTCAGGGTTAATTCTGAGCACCTGGTTTTGGTTAATGCGCACATTAATGTAAGTGCACGGCCGCTTTTTTTCCTTCTTGCATTGCGGCCCCATGAAGGTGTAGCTTCCGATCCTAGAAACTGAATATGCGACCTCGTGCTCAGAACCAAAATGCCAAATCTGTGAGGCCCCATGAGGTGCAGTGAAACCTCGTTACAACAAAGTAGCATATCGTTGCTTTGTCATTCTTTGTGTAGCTCACACATGTATTTATGTAGGGAAAAGAAAGTGTTCATGGCCGTCTGCTAGGCTCTCGGCTGAGAGCGGCAGTATTGTAAAATAAATAAAACAAAAAAATAATATATATATATATATATATATATATATATATATATATATATATATATATATATATATATATATATATATATATAGCTAAGTACGTGAAATAGCGCTTGCAGTGTTCCAATGGATTACTATTGCACTGCATGCTATACTGCATATTACGCAGTCATCATCATCAGCCTATATTTATGTCCACTGCAGAATGAACGCCTCTGCGTGTGCTCTCAAATTACCGCTGTCCGGCGCCCACTGATTCCTACTTGCGCCAGCAAATTTTCTAATTTCATCACCTCCATTTAGTTTTCTGCCGTCCTCGATTGCGCTTTCCTTCTCTTTGCATCCATTCGGTAACTCTATGGTCCACCGGTTATCCATCTTACGCATTGCATGTTGCGGAGTATTGGACATGATGAAATAATTCGATCTCCCTCCCTCTTCAACTTAGTTATAATGAGATTTTACGGTACTATAGAAAGTTTCATCTGTTTTAGCCAAAATTATTGTTATGCTAGAGGAAAAATATTTCTCCAGAACAGGCCCAGGCCCTTACTTATTTCTCGCCTTTTCACCAAAGCACACAATACTCATTGCGGAATGAATGTATTTTTGAGCATTATAACTTTGTGAGCACCAAGGTTCGTGAGAGCACGGACAACCCGTCTTTTAACTCCCGTGACAAGATCCCAACCTTTGAGATGTAACCACTACCTTTTCATGCGACTGTCCGGTTGGATTCCGTCCGCCAGTTGTTCATTCTTTCCACCTAATTATGTTATGTTATTCAGTTTACCCTACAGGCTCGGAGGAGCATTGAGTAGGGAGGTTTACAGAAAAATGAAAAATATTTACCGCAAGGAAGGGAACTACATAGTAAGAGAAACAAAGAAGTTTGTACATTGGAAAAAAAGGAACACTGTTAATCATTGGAAAAAATACATACAAATTCAAGGAAATACAATGCGCAACTTTTCAGGGTAAACACAAAATGCGTGACCATTTGTCATTACTGTTCATTACTGGACCCGTCAGATTTATCGAAAGATTACCCCGTCCACATTGCAGCTCTTAGTAACAATTATGATAGTCTCAGTACGTAAAGAAATTTCTAGGCGAACTTATCTTCATGGATACACGATACAGGGGCGAATCACCTGGCGTACATGGTGAGTCCGAAACAAGTGTATGAGTGAGTGCAGCTCGCCGGACAATTTCCGAAAGTCTGCCTCTTTTTGAAACACAGTTTGCTACTTTTGTGTATCTACCGAGTGCTGCTTTTCTAACTATGATTGTCGTTACCTACGTAACCAAAGCAAGCTAATTTATTTCATCACTCTGATTTAACCAATACTTTCACAAAAACCGTATCCGTGCATAAGTTTCTCTGGTGTAGCCACATAAATTTCTACTTTAGTCATTCGATGTTGCGTGTGTATGACAATGTTATACGATCTCTAAAATATATGTGTAAAAGTGAACATAAAGTGATAGGGGAGACTTCTGCGTGCATAAAGCCGATTCAAAGAGTCCGAATAATGAATTGAGAAAATTCAAAACACTGTCCATTGTACCTGCTATTGTAGGTGGTGATACTGGACGAGCCGACATCCGGTCTAGACCCAGATACACGGCGTGAAATGTGGGACCTGTTCCGTTCTATGCGGCACGAGTGCACGTTGCTCATATCGACACACGACATGGCTGAGGCAGACATACTCGGGGACCGCGTCGTTGTGCTGGCTCAAGGTGCTGTCCAGTGCAGCGGCTCACCCGGTTTCCTCAAGAAGGCCTACGGTAAGCATACCCGCGCAGCTGTGCTTCATCGACTAAAACTCTATGACGTGCTCTAGAAAGAGCGCATTTCGCGAGTATTGTTGAATGGTGCGTCGCACCCTCGCCTTGCTTTAGCGCCACCCAACTTCCCAGTAGCCCTGCCGACATGCCATCAGTGAAGCTCTACTCCAGGTGCAGGCTACAGAGTGCAGATAGCGCGGAAGCCCTCGGCAGCCTTCCAGCTGTACGACATTATGCACATCATCAAGAGCACGGTGCCAGAGGCGGAGGTGCGGCGCCACCGGCCAAGCGAAGTGACCGTGGCGCTGCACGTGCTCGACTGCGCCGGCTTCGAGCACATGTTCGCGCAGCTGGAGGCCCAGAGCGACGCCCTGGGCATCGACAGCATCGGCGTCTCCGTCGCCACCATACAGGACGTGTTCTTCAAGTAACAGGATCCGCTCGTTGTGCATACGCTACGTGCTCGAACAGAGCAGCTTCATGTGGGCCAGTTGGTTTAAAATACTTGAAGAAACGCCAATGCATTTCTCCGCAAAGTTCGGGATTTTGTATCTTGAAACAGGTGCTATCTTCAAAATTCGTTCCAAGTTGATCCGCCTTGCGATGCACGGCTATAATTTATAAATTGCAATATGGGCCCTAACGTAATTAGTTAAAAACTTGATTAGCGAATTTTTATTAATTAGTCGATTGTGCATATCAATATTTTCGTGCAAATACTGTCCGCCGCTTCGAGTAGACCAGCTCATGAACTAGAATTGGGATATCTGCCACAGGCAACTTTTAAAGATTCTTTTTAAATGTTCGCCACTCTGTAGCTACCCTCCGGCGGTGGACGATGTGCGTCCGTCTATGCATCGTGTCGACACAAAAAAAATTTTTGTCTCCAGTTTCTCGCAAAGGCTCTGTAGCTCTCAATCTAATCTAATCTCAATCTAATTTCTCACGCTTGCGCTTGGTGTGTCTTCTTCTCTTACGTCCCTGTCGTTTTCTTATTGCGCAATAATACTTGAGTAATGGATTACCAACTTGCCCGGAATTTTGCGCTCAGTAATGTAGGTATTTTGACAAAAATTATGCTGAAATTGGCCGCTAAAACGAGTGTATCATTACGCCGAGTTTCATTTACTAATCATAATTAGTTCATAGCGAAGTTGTAAACGTTACAGAATTGCAGTCTGCTGTCAATATATGACCGCGTACGGAGAGAGCATGGTTACAGAAAATGGCTGTAACTCTTGTTTTATCGAAACTATCCGGAAAGAAATTATATGACAAGTAGCCGCTAAGACGACCCTAACACTACGCCGACATTTAGATACTTTTCGCAATTACGCAGTTCATATTCAAGCTGTAAATATTGTGGAATTCCCACCTGCCATGTGGCTGTACTTGCACACGTCACTACTTCGTAAAAGAATAAATCATTGCAAATTCGTAAGATGCATTCGTTCGCTATGTCTTTCAATAATAATAATAATAATAATAAAATTGGAGGTCGCTTAAGCTTCGCCTTCAAGAGTGGAACGCGATAGCGTTATCGCATCCCGTTCGCACCGCCTACTCAACCGCGCTACGCCAGCCAAACGTCGCGATCGGCAGAGATAGCCGGATCCCGACGCGCCATGAAGGCGGACGCGGTCATGGGGCGAGTGGCGCGCCACTTGTCGGGGCAGCGCCATACATTGCGAGGAGGGGGTCTTTTGTGTGTGCCGCAAGATGGCTCTGCGTGTGCGCAGAGCGCAGAAGAAATTTAGCGGAAACGTACTTCGCTACTCGTGAAACTGCGACTTTTGTAAGAGACATAGTCATAATTACCGATATACACCGCAGCATAACTTTCTACGGCACGTTTCTAAGGCAACACCGCATTCACTAGATCCGATTTTGTCCCGTTTTGAAGGAACGAACTCGTGGCTGAGTGGTAGCGTCTCCGTCTCACACTCCGGATAACCTGGTTCGATTCCCACCAGCCCATCTAGCAAGATGTTTTTTATTTATGAAGTGCCTTCTGGGATTTGTCGCTCATGGCCAACGCCACTGACGCCGACACCGACGACACCGGCTCTTCTGCGACACGAGCTCCTTAACGCTCTCGCGTTAATAATGTCCATACATACATGGATGCGTTGATTGAGTTAAAACACACCACAGCTTCTCTACTCGTCCTTCACAGAGTGGAAGCGCTGAAGAATTTCCCTTTCACGCTTTCGCCATACCCTCCTCCTCCGCTTTACTCCTCGAGCTCTCTTCGCCATCGCCGTCATTCAAGACCCGCTGCGCTCCGCGTTCGCTCTTTCATCCTTCGCTCCGCTCGTTCGGTCGATTACGCCGAGGAAGCCGACACCGACACTCGCCGCAGGAACGGGCGCCCAAGAGGTTCACTCTAATATACATTTCAACAATCCAGACAAATCGCGTGTTTTTAGAAGCATAAGGAAAGCATTACCTTACCAAGGACACGCGGCATTGTTTGAGAGCTGTCACGTAGCATACTGCCGACCGACCTGCGCAGAAAATTGCAGCAATGATTGCGATGCAAATTTTTTATTGGGATATAAATTATATATGGACACTGCAGGCGCATTTCTTCCGTCGGCGTCACTGTCGCCGCGATGTTCCGTATAAAGTCCAAGCACGACAATATCGGCGCCGCGCGCCGTATGCTGTATTTGCGAGTTTGCGAGGGTCAACCGATGATCGCGGCTCAATCTCGCGGGTGCATGGGAGGAAAGCGAGAATGAAACGCGCCGTCTTCCGTCGCTCGGGAGGCACCAGTGGGAGGCGAGGTAGGGGCGTTCTACTCCGGTGGCTGCTGCGTACGGCGCGGCCGCGTGGGTGCCCTATTTCGAAAGCGATCTGCGATATGAACAAAGTGCGCCGCCGCGCGTGCCTCATCTTCAAAGCGATCTGCGATGCGTACAGAATGCACCGAGTGCTGGTAGCTTCGTATAGGCTGGGCTTTCAACGCTTAGTTCGCTTTGAAGCCAGTCAGCACGAAGGTGAGTTCTCTCGCTACTGCTGTCGCGCTTCCTCACTCCAGTGTTCTCACAGCCAGTTCCCACGGTCATCGAGTGAGATGTGTTCATGTTTACCTGCCTGCGCGTGACAACGTGCTTGCTAATTTAGTTAGCGAATGCTTCCAAATTCATATGGCTGATAAAATTACTTACCTTACTTCGTAAAGCGTCTGCAAATTTGCAATCGCAATGGATGCTTCACGTTTCGGGCGAAACTGCGACTTAATGTCCAGGAATTCTGGCCATTCTCCTTCGGAACTTCACAGCAATGCACAAGTGTATCTCAACGGGAAAATTTTTTTCGAAATTCTATTTCAGAATATCGGCCGACAGTCAAAAAGTTTCAACTGACTACAACAAGTGGGTAGTTCCTTCCAACAACGTGTGCATTCTCGCATCTAGTCGGAATATTCGTGATGCGTTAAAGGAGTCAAAGCAGGACAAGAGGGGCGGTGAAGTCCCACGACAGGATGAAATTGGTTTGCTCCCTCCCGGTAGAAGGCCCATTGACTTGAAGCGCCAAATTTAAACCATAAAGCGATTTGTTACAGTTGGCATTGAGATGGTAATGGTAGATGGTGTGCTAGGGAGCCTGGTGGTACGCGCTGGTTTTGCGCAGGCAACCGAGATTGTAGAGAGTAGTTATGCGTGTGCATGTGTTGAGCTTGCCTGGGTATAGTTGCATGGGCGTGTGCGCTCTGTGCATGCTTGTGCGGACGTGGGCCTCCGTATTTGCGTTTGCATGCGCCGAGTGCGTATGTGCGTGTGTGAGCGTTCACGGCGTGTGTGCGTGCCTGCTTGTGAGTGCGCATGTGTGCGCGCTTGCGGTGCATGTGTGGGCGTGTGCGAACGCGTGCGCATGCCAACGTGTGTTTTCGAGTTTCAGCATGCACGATTGCCAACAAGTGTGTGCGTCCTTGTGCGCGCATGGATGTCTGTGCGCGCGCACTGTGTGTGTGTGTGTGTGTGTGTGTGTGTGTGTGTGTGTGTGTGTGTGTCTGTGTGTGTGTGTGCGAGTGTGTGTGCGCGTGCGAGGGATAGAGAGAGTGCGTGCCTGCTAGTGATTCTGTATTTGCATATGCATGAATGCGAGTGCATGTATTCGGGTGTGAGCGTTCGCGGCATGTGTACATGCCTGCATCGGCGCGCGCGTGAGCATGAGCGTGTGTGCGCGTGTTAGTGCATGTGTGTGTGGGCGCTTGCGTGCCTGCGGTGCATGCATGTCGGCATGCGAATATGCACGTTTGCAACCGTGCGAGTTCGTGTTTGAGCATGCATGCCTGAGGACAAAACTGTGTTTGTGTGTGCATGAATATCTGTGCGTGCGGTGGAGAGAGCTTGTGTGGGTGCGTGTGAGGAAGAGAGTGTGTGTGCTTGCGAGTGTGTTTGTGTGTTTGCGGGTGTGAGCGAACTTGTTCCTGCTTACACCTACTCTTGGAGGCAAACGCAATGTGTACACCATTAAAACCCATATTTAAATACACTATACAAGAACGAATGACACTGCATTTTTAGCATTATCTCTTTCTGAAAGTGAAACCGATACAAAAAAAATGGCTGTGGCTTAGCTAAGGTTAAGCCCGGGATGCGAAGCACACTAGCCTTTATTTTAGTTGTTGAACCACTGTTTAGCCTGGTGAACTGCTGTTGCTTGGCTATATTTGGTTCGGCTAGACGAAGAAACAACTCATGCGTTACTCTGCTTCGCCTTCAAGAGTGGAACGCGACAGCGTTCCCGTCGATCCGCCAAGGGGTGTAAGACAATGGGCTACGGCGCAGCGACTATGCGCCCCGCATTGGACGCGGTGAGCGTCGAGCAACGCAGCGTTCGGCGCGGCAGCGAAATGTGCGCCTGAGCAAGCGACGCACGAGACCGTTTATAAGGCAACACCGCATTCACTAGAGGCGCTTTTGTACCGCTTTGAAGCATCGTACTCGTGGCTCAGTGGTAGCGTCTCCGTCTCAGACTCCGGAGACCCTGGTTCGATTCCCACCCAGCCCATCTTGCAAGAGTTGAGCCAAAGCCACCTACAAATTTCGTTGTCGCGCCGAACGCTGCGTTGCTCGACGCTCACCGCGTCCGATCAAAGCCACCTAAATGTCTAGCAGAGGCAAGCGCAGCTTCTTATATACCGCCGCGACGCCGCGAGCGACGGCGCGAGTTGGAGCAAAGCCACCTAGAAAAAAATGTAAGGCCTCCGCATCACCTCCTCTCCCCTGTCAACACGTCACGAGAGTCGGATGGTAGCGGTGGATGGGGGAGCGCTGCGTTTCTATAACGCGGTGCGCGTTCTGGAAACTCCGTGGCTGCAACGCTAGAGCGGCAACGCGTGGAGCATTTGCTTGGTGACTTTGGAGGGGCATGCTGCACCGTAAACGCGATTGCTTTTCTTCGATTGTGCGGGGTTCGTCGTACACGGAAGCGCAACGATGCCTGGCTGTTGTTGCGCACCAAACTGCAAGTCCAATTATGACGGAGGACAAAGTGTCCGATTGCACAAGTTCCCATCTGACCGAGCCACTCGCGAAGCATGGACGAGAGCAGTTCCTCGGAAGGACTTCTCGCCAACGAAGTACACAGTGGTAAGTATTACTTTTCTCTATGTTGTTATTCTGGGTTTCCAGACGAATACGTTTCGTCAGCCTAGTGCGCGATGCATTCGTGCACGCGTGCACAATAGATGGGTCTCTGCACCTGTCGACGCGCTCGTAAATTCAACATTTTCGTCGAACTTCATACTTATAACTGCTTGGTTTTTTGTTTTATTTCAGCTCTGTGAAAAGCATTTCTTGCCATCGGATTACTTGAAGACGACATCTTACACGGACGTCAAGACAGGAAAAGTGGTCGAAGTTGCCATGAAAAACATCGGTCTGAAGGAAACTGCAGTTCCGAGCTTGTTTCCCAATTGCCCTGCCTATTTATCGCGTCCGCAAGTGTGCGTTCGAGAAGCGCCGGCTGCCTAAAGAGCGCGCTTGGAAGCCGCATATTTGCGAAAAGCAATAATGCTTTCTCAGCAAACCCAAGCAGAGGAGGACGCCAAAAATGTGGTTGGTAGCTTTGCGGACTTGCTGAAGGCCTTGCCAAGCTTTCAGTGTTCGGACTTCTGGACAGTTTTGAACAAGGGCTCCAAGGTTTTCTTTTTGGACTTGACACTTCAATCTGCTCCTGTAGTCCCTACTTCGGTGATCGTGTCCACAGACCTGCGCGTCGAAGTATTTTTTGGTGAAACGGGTGTGAGGAAGTGTTGTGATGTTTTAGTTCCTGAAAAGCTGTGCGACTTGAGAGATTTGAAAAGTGTGTTACACGTGATCGAACAGACACCAGCACTCAGCGTTCTGAAAAGGCCCGTCATCTACTGACATTGGTTTCGACATTGCTAGAGGAAGTAAGTGGAAAACATTTCGCATGCGCGTTGCAATAATGGCATTTTGAAGCGCTTAAATTCTTGAAGAGTCAAGTTGATCTTGTTTTGAATGATGCTGGCCGATATCCCCCCGATTTATTGGTTTTTGCTAGCATTTTGTTCACAATTTCACCTCATGCATATAGATTCCTGAGAAGTTCGATGAAGCTTAAGATGCCGCATCCTGATACGATCAGAAGACTGTGTTCATCGTACGATGTACGCCCTGAAATGGAGCAGCAAGAATGTAGCTCTCTTTCCTATGCAAAGCGTATTGTAAGCACATATAAAGAGCATGAAAAGACTGTAACGTTAATGATTGATGAGATTCACCTTCAATAATTTTTTTATTACAAGGCTGGGTTGGTTACTTGTGCTGCGGTAAATTCATCGACTGCAGCAAAAACTGCACACGTATTTATGATACAGAGCCTGCTTACTTCAAACAAGGATGTTGTACACATCCTTCCTGTGGCACAAATCGATGCTAAGGCGCTGCACGACTTCCTTTGGAAGATTGTTCTTGATCTAGAGGCATCAGGTTTTAGAATAATCGCAGTGATCTCCGACAATAACTCCATAAACAGAAAAGCCATGTCCTACTTCGCTAAGCCGGCAAGTGTCAGCATTGTTTACCAGCATCCTGCTGACCCATCACGACCCCTGTTTTTTGTGGTGGACCCAGTTCACATACTAAAGTGTATAAGAAATAACTGGCTGAATCAAAGAAACATTGGCAAATGCATGTACTTTCCTGAACCGAAGAGTGATGAGGCTGAACCAAAGATACTTGCAGCATCTTTCAAGGTATTATGCCAGCTGCACGAAGCTGAAAAGCATGAGCTCTTGAAGCTAGCACCAACGCTCACTTTGAAGGCACTGAACCCCTCAAACATGGAACGGCAGAACGTTAAACTGGCCTTAAAGATATTTAACTCATGTACTGTTGCTGCTCAGTGTTGCAACGTTCCAGCATGCAAAGGAAACCTCTCAATATGTCGACACCATTTTGACTTGGTGGAACATTGTTAACGTCAAGACGCCAAGAAAAGGACAGCGGTTGCGAGATCAATCGCAAGGTTCAATAGTTTCATCGTCATGTCCTCAACTAGAATTCTTAGAGAGAATAGTTCAATGGCTTGATCACTGGAGAAGCCTCGAACATGACAATGGCCGCTTGACACGTGAAACGCACATAGCTTTCAGCCACACTACCCATGCCTTGCATGAACTTGCCATATACTGTCTCAAAGAGCTTCATTTCGAGTATGTTCTTTTGGGCAAATTTCAAACTGATAGCTAAAAGGATCGCTTTGGAAAGTACCGGCAATTGTCTGGTGCCAATTACCACGCGTCTATAAGGCAGATAAATGAATCTGAAAACAAATTGCGTTGGCAGACGGTTCTGGACCTGCCAGATTTGGACATTCTACTACCACCGAGCGCGAACACGTTGGAGACAAGTGTACATTCAGGAAACGGCCAGTTTCAAGTCACTGTGATGGACTCCGACATTGAGAAAAAACGTCAAGGCTACTGGCACTAACCTATGTTGCGGCTATTGTGCCCATGCAGCTCTAAAAAAGCTGACATTCGCATTTTGCAGTGAAAGCCTTGTGATGCAAGACGTCGATCTAGATGACCCTGAGAATGCATCAATCACGAAGATGACGAGGGGTGGCCTGAAGTTTCCACGAGCAGTTGTAGTTCATGCTGTACTCTTTACTGAAATTATATTGGACAAGCTCAGGACACCAAAATATGCCGTACGATTTTTGAGCCTTCCTAGGCAGAAAGATACTCTTGTCGGCCTTGTGTTCGCTACCCTTCATGACTTTGAGGATGTCGATGTGTGTGATTTCGGTCATCCTGCACAGTAGGTAATGGGGCATGTTCTAAGTGCTGCAGCGAATACACTACTGAACAACTTGTGCCGCACAGAAAACGACAAATTACGCAACGCCAAGAGCGACCGAAAATTGCAGACACCAAATTCAAATGGTATTTGAGTGCATTGTGCTACCTGTTTATGATTCGAACTTTCCATGCTACTGCAATCCATTAATTGCATGTTTTCCTTTAGGACTGAGAGTAGGCCTCTCTTTTTTTATTTACTTTTCACCATTATCTCAGTATGTTATGAAGACCAATAAGGCCTGCAAACAAGGCGGGTGGAAATAAAATAACCACAAGAAATGGTACAACAAAGACGGAAGCTTATTCTATTTGAGAATTAGCTGTGCGTGACCCTATAATAATAAAATTTTCACAATAAAATGAACCTCGATATTCGTGTGTCTAGCGAGGACTGTTTTATGCAATGCAAGAGTGAGAATGATAATTATATATGGAAGATTTAAAACGTTTGTTTCTGAAAGCAGTTCTTATCATTTGTGAATAAAGTATATTCTGTGTCTTCAATATGTAGTTTTCCTCTTCCTTTCGTTCCGTCTAAAGTTGAGTGACTAAGCAGCATGCAGTTTGCTTGTTTTAGTCCCGACCAAACATCACAAGCACAATAAGGCAGGTCGTGTTGCGATACACGCAAAAAACAAAAATGTTGCCAATCAAGTAATCTAAGGAAGGTATGAAAGAATGCTGCTTTCTATGGTGGTGTTGACTGCGGTGAACCAGCGGCTCCCCCTTATTTTTTGCGTCAGCTATACGTGTCTTGCTTTGGAAACGAAGCATCTTAATTTATAGGTTGCTGTCACTTCAAGGACAGCACTAATTTTCTCATGCCATAGTATCCGCGACGCGCAAAGAGACACACTGCAAGCGCAACGAACCTAGGCGCGGAGACGCCGACGGCGTCGGCTGTCCGGCCCATCCGACTAGCGTGACGTCACACCGGCGTGCGGAGGCCTTACATTTTTTTCTAGGTGGCTTTGGTTGGAGCCCTGTTTCTCCTCTGTCGTGACGTCACGGTGTCACGTGGTATGGCATGGGGTCAAAGGTCATTGAAGGCAACACCGCCGCGCCTGAGGAGCTAGGTTGTGCTCTCGTAATATGCTTCGCATAAAAAGAAAGCGCCTGTGACGTCAGTATTGCCACCGTTGACTGGCACGGCCCCGTAAGAAGCTGCCAAGCGGTTCACCTTTGTCATCTTGCTGCCGTCGGCGACAGCGCAATGTCTTGAGGCAATGACGCGCTAAAGCTGCACTATTATTGGCTCGTCTTTCCTTTCTGTGACCAAGCAAGCTTTCGACAGCGCACGTTCGTTGCTACATTGATATTTCAACTTTAAACTGCTCGCCTTCAGAAAACCAATGTGAACAAAAATCGGCAGTCGTCTGGCCGCAAGGAACGCTCACGGAGCCGTATCATTCATGAAAATATCCGAAAAGGCTGGAAGCGGTCAGGTAGATGTTACGCACGATCTTTCTCCGCGTCAGATACGCTCAATTGCAAAATATTTGTTCATAGCTGCTACAGGAGCAGGTTTAATAAACATATTTCGCTCAACTACACAATCTCGAAGATAGGCCCTAAACTACTCATTTATTTTAGCACCCCAAGATATTTATTTGAATATATAGTTAACATTCCCTCGTTAATTACGCACACCACTGCTCAACTTGCTCCGTATCTGGAGGTTACCATCTGAACACTCGAATGAAAACATAAATGTCAGCAAG